>NC_072800.1:65797500-66422500 GCF_028583425.1 Eublepharis macularius | reverse complement strand
ACACCTATTCTGAGGGTCTGTAAAATCAACTCCATTTCTTCAACCTGCTTGAAACTTAGGGGGTCTTTAGAATAGAGGGAGGAATATGTTCTGTGCAAATTTGGTGTCAGCTGCCCCAGATCCTTGAACAGATTTCCCATCTAAAATAATAGTCTCAAAAAAAAAAAAACAGCTTTGACTGTTGAACTGGTAATATCCTATCCAGAAATAAGTAAAAATCCACCCCTCAAAGTTTGAATCAGAAAGTATAACAAAAAATTTCTCGGTGCAAACCTCTAACAAATATCCCATTCTTGGGCACAATAGTGAAGCATAGCGTATTAATAGGTTTGAAAAAAAGAGAATGTACAGTAGTAACTATTGGAAGTCTTTTTAATTATTAGAACATTAATTTTTTGATTAAAATGTTATATCTTTTCTAATATTAGAGTCCACTATAGGAGTAGCAGCAATAATTATGAAGGCTGTAGTTACTGTTTCTAACATTAAAACTTTAGCAGAGTTACGACAACTCTGCATTTAATCTTATGTTACATGGTGCTTGTGGCAATGAAGTCTAGCCACAAATTAAGCATATATCATGGAGAAAGGAGAGGGAGTGAATTAAACAAGGAAATGTGTATGTGGGGGGGGGGGGTAAAAGTTCTTTGGAATCCTACCCTTCCAAGCAGCTAGTATGTGATGGCAGACTAAAGGCTGGAACAAAATGTTATGATAGTTTTACCTTTTACTGGACAATATCCGGTTAAAGAGTCTTTATCAACATCAGCAGTTGTTCCGCACCAAGGTTGTGGATGTTCACTGTCTGTTATGCATTCAACATACCACTCATTCTCATACTTGAACGGGAATACACAGGGGGCTCCATAGGAATTGCCATCTATGGTAAATTGAGCTACAGACAAAGTGAAATAAATAGTATATTAGGATGCTTAAAAGTATCAAGAACAGAATTCGTTATATAGGAATGCTACCAAGTCCTCAGTCCAAAGCACCAATCACATCAATGTTCACTTCAATGGAAGGACCCATGTTATCTTCCATTGAGTAAATGAAAAAGTCCTTTTCAATGTTACCTTTGGAACTTCTGGCTCTGAATAAAAACATGGCATCTTGCCATCACTTAGATGTATATCAGTTTCCCTGATTCTCTTTTACTGATTTTTTAAAAAATCATTAAATGTAATAGGACTTGAAGTTGCATGAATTGCTCAAAATACATATATTTTAGAAAAGCATAATGGTGTGTGCTTTGAAAAGAAATATGTGTCACTGTCATTGATCAGTATTTGTTTCTAAAACAATTCCCTATACAGCTCATTTATTTGAAGGTGAGAAATATTCAAATAAGCAATATTTGTAGGACAAAATCAATTCTTTTCAGAACAGCTTGTTCATGATCTCCTGACAGGAGACGAGCCAGCATGGCTAGATGCAGGGTGCTCAGCTTAACACTGAAAACAACACCTTCTGAAACTTACCTTCAAAGCCTTTAGCACACAAACTGTCTTTGGTTCCATCAATCTTCCAGGTTGCTTTGACATCAGGTGCATTATTCAACCGGACATGTTGTCCAGGACCATAAGACAAAAACCAGTTTTGTCCAATGATTGCAGGGAAGGTATCATTGATGCATGCCCATTTCTGAAGTTCATTGGTCTGATTGCAGGAGGAAAATTCAAGTTGGCTGAAGTTTGCAGATGCTCCCAAGCATAACTTTAATCCCATGTTCAATATCTGCTGACTGGAAGTCCACTTAAAGTTTTGGATCTTTGTATCCTTATTGCACTTACTAAGTGAGATGACAGAAGTTCCTCTGGGTTGCATACAAAGATTATATTTCTCATGGTTTATCAGAAAAGTATCACCTTCTGTAAAATCAAAATAACAGTAGCATTTTGAGAAAGTGCCTCATTGCCTCCTACATGAGAATGTCTGACACGATGAAGATACCAGACTTCAGCATTAGAGACAATACAATAGAGCGGGAGAAAGAAAGGGAAAGAGTGAGAACTGGAAGATTATTTTATATTTGCCATTGACAGCATTTTTCAAATGCACTGTGCTTATCCTAAGTTCTTATATTATAGATAAGGATGATACTGCCTTGCAAGCTAATAATACCAGTATTTACATAATTATAAAACCCCATATACTTCTAGAAATAGCTTCCTTTTTATGCAGGTATAATAATGATCGAGTGGATTGCTTGGCTTCTCCAATAAAAAGAAGCAAACTCTTTTTTGTCCCCCGCCCAAAATCAGTACAGCAAATGGTCTTCAGCATTAATTGACATAGTTGTTGATATGTACAATTCTAACATTCAGTCCATCATTTCCTCTGCATTCTCAGAGAATGAAATTTAACATTATTTCTTAAACTTTCAGCAGTTAGTTTTAAAGTTGTTATGAAGGATGCCATTCCCTTTAGTGCTGAGTTTTCAGTGGTGATGGAAATGAACAGGAACATACCTGGTATCTGGAAAGACGGCCGAATGAGAAGCAAGAAATTTAGGAGCAAAAAAGGAGACATTGGCCTCGACAAATCCCCTTGTAAATAAGACCAACTTAAGTTAGCAGGTCTTCAGCAGCTCCTTCAGAAATGAACTGGGCACAGAGGCATTTTCACTTCTACATTAGGCAATATTGTAACATAGGGTGCTATATATAAGAAATTTTTGCCACGCAATTGATCACGCCCAAGAAAAATACTAATTTCCACTGAAAGAATTGCGTAAATTCAAGAACGAGCTTTTCATCACTCCGCAACTGAACTTCCTTTCCTCATATATCCATTGAAAACACCAATATCATCAATTCTGTAAAAGAAACACAACGTCTTAGCTGTACCTTTAACTTTACTCTTTCTTTTGCTCATCATCCTCAGCATGTCATGGCTCTTTGCCTTTTGCAGTACTGCAAAATTATGGCCCTTCTGTCTGCTCACTCAGCAAACACATGAACACATGGCATTGCCTGATACAGAATTAGACCAGTATGATACTCAGACTAGCAACAACTCTCCCAAATCTCAGGTCAAGTTTTTTCACATCACCTAAATCACCGTCCTTCCACCATTTCTCCTCTCCAAATTGTTACTAGTGGTTTTCCCTGTGTACATATTAGTGTGTGAGAGCATCTGTCTTCCACTCAGTAGGTTCAGCATCTGCAGCTAAAGGAGTTAAAGTGGTAAGTCAAAGGAAAAAAATCTTTCCGTCTGAGACAGTGGAGATTGGTGCTACCTACAGGAGAGGATACAGAACCAGATGAAACAATGATATGATCAGTTGTATTGCCACCTCGAGTTCCCAGAGTTCAGGAGGAAAGAAATATTTATTTAAGTTTGATATATGACTTGGCTCAACTCGCATGTGTGTGGAGGGCGGGGAAACTTGTGGGACTCAGTTTTGAAAAAGGTGTCAGTTATGTGCCATGGTGTGTCACTTGTACTCAACGCCTTATGTTCTGAGAAGTTTGCTTAGGACAGCAGCTTTAATCATGTTAAATTGAAATCAGAGGGTCAGAGGAGACATATTGAGCAACAGGATGTAAGAAATGAGTTCTTTCAACACCATGGGATGGAGTAAGCTGTAACTGAAAAGCTAAATATATGTTATCTGCAGCCATATCTATAGATTTGAGGTGTTTCCTGTCAAGCATGGAAACATTTACATTTAAGCCATTCAGTAAACATTCCAAGTTAGTAACAGCACTTGAGCAAAGAAGAAAACAAAGGCACACATTTTTTACAATTCCATCTATGCTTTTATCACAAGGGAAGTCTCACTGAAGTCTGTACAATTCTAGTCTGAACATATACAGGACAGGGCCGCAAGAGTAAATTAAAAATGGCAAATACACATTTACTCCCAATGAAGATGACCCTGAGTGTAAGATGACCTAAAGAAGTAATACATATTTTTTAATTATTGGATATAACTGTAATTTGTAAGAGAATCGTCGGGCTCAGACTTACCTGGGCCCAGGTTACCGCCGGCGCAGGGGAGGGCGAAGCGTGGCGGTCGCCATGTTGCGGGGCTTCCCAGCGGCCCGGGGCGACCCCCAGCCAATGGATTCAAACCCCGGCCATCCAATCGGGGCGGCCGGGGTTGGCTGGGGGGGCGGGGCCCAGAGCCGGACTGCGGTCTTCCCTCCGGTCCGGCCCCTCCCTATATAGCCCCGTGGCTGGCTCCACCCCGCTTCAGTCGACGGTGGAGTTCGAACGGAACTGAGCGAGGCGGCGGATCACAGCGGGAACGGGCAGCCGAAGACCGAGCGGGCGCGGGTCGGAGGCGCAAGGCTGGAGCTGAGCCTTTCGCCTTGACCGAGCTAGAAGAGCAGCGGCGGCCCAACCTCGGCAGAAGACCCCGCAGCGAGAAGCGCACGCAGATCGCGAGGGCACGTGGTCGGAGCTGTGCCTCGGGCTTCGCGGAGCAGAAGCGGCAGCGGTGCGCGGGACGCCGGAGGACGTCGAGTCAAGCGGCACTTTCGGCCCGGGGGGGATAGCAGGCAGGGGGAAGGGCGGCATGGCCCCTGCAAAGCAGACCAGGGCTTCGGGGAGGGGCATGCTTACAGCCCGGGCTAGCGGCGGGCGGGGGAGCAGAGCCCTCCACCCGCCGGGCAACGGCACGCCCCCTTCCCAGAGCACGCGGGGGAGCAGGAGCACTGCCTCCACGGGCGGCGCCGAAAAGAGCTCCTCCGCAGGCCATGCACCCGCGAGGAGGACTCGTCGCCCTCCACTGAGGGCTGATGGTACGAGGCAGTCCCCGCCCCCCTCAGAGGCAGGGGGACCCAGTGGCAGCTCCAGGGGGAGGGGCCCGGCTTCTGGGCCGGGCAACCACCGTAGGTCTAAGCCAGCCTCCCAGGCAAAGGGGGGGAAGCGCGCGGGGCGGAGCCCAGCCAGAGCAGCCAAGGGCCAGGCCTCTCCTGCCCCGGACTCCTTGAGTAGCATCAGCCGGGCCTTAGAGCTACTGACCGCCCGGGTGGACCAGTTGGGGAACTCTGGGTCTGGGGCAGGGGCCCCTTCTCTTGGGCCTGTGGAGGCCCCACGGCACGGTACGGGCAGCAGGCGGGGGAGGAAGCGCGCCGCCCCAGCCCAGGAGGAACCGCGCTCCTTCTCTGCCAGCTCGGCGGAATCGAGCAGCAGGGAGCGCCAGAGGCCAGCGAAGAAGGGGAGGAAGGCGCGAAGGAGAAGAAGCCGGTGTCGCCGGGAGGACTCAGACAGCGGGGAAACCACAGGTGAGTCCTCCTCGTCGGAGGATGGGTCCCCAGGGGAGGAGTACTGGGAAGAAGCGTCTGGGGTCCCAGGCCTGCCAGCATGGGCCCAGCGGCGGCGGGCCAGGGGCCTTGGGGGCGAGCGGGACCCCCAGGAGGTTTGGGGCAAAGGGGAGCCCTCTCCCCGGGGCGCATCCTTCACGGATGACGAGGACCCTCTGGGCCTCCACCTGTCCCGTAGAGCGCGGGAACGTATCCTCAATGGCTATTATATGGACATATTTTCACTTTTGAAGCCAGAGGCGGAGGATGGCAGGTCTGCCCCCGTCTCCAAGCGGGACAAGAAGGCGAGTAAGCCTGCAGCCGAACGGACATTTTCCAACTGGCTGGAGGACTTCTCTGTATACATGGGGGTGGTGCAGGTGGCGTACCCCGATAGGGGCTGGCACCTGTCCAACCATCTCAGCAATGTCCTCCGGGCTCGGGCCCTCGCTGGGGAACAGGCGGCCATAGAATACGATGAGGCCTTCCGTAAGAGGGCCTCCCACAACCCGCGGGCCCGGTGGGACCTGATTAATCAGAAACTTTGGCTTTGGTTGGTGGGGCCTCACATGAGGGGCAAGGGGGAGGCGTCCCGTGGCTCGCGCTGGTCCTTTCGCCGGGACAGGTCCAGGGGCCCCTGCTGGGAGTACAACCAGGGCAAGTGCTTCCGTCCAAAGTGCCGGTTTGACCACAATTGCGACTCCTGTGGGGGGCCCCATGCCCGCCCGTCATGCCCCCGGGGAGCTGCCCCCTCCCAGCCCTTTCGGGGGGGCCGGTCCTCCGCCGCAGCTGCACGGAAGGAAGGAGGATCAGCCTCCTCTGCCCCCCAGGTCCCGGGTGGCGGCAGCTAATCCGGGTCAGGCAGCGTTGGGCCTCGCCAAAACCCCCATCCGCTTGGCAGCCCTCCTTCCCCTCCTGGCATGCTACCCTAATAGGCAGGCTGCCACATACCTGCGTGAGGGTTTCGCGGGGGGCTTCAGGATCCCCTTCACCGGCCCCCGAGTTGCCACAACAGCCAGTAATCTAAAGTCCGCCAGAGACTTCCCGGAGGTGGTTGCGGCCAAGGTGGCCAAGGAGGTGTTGGCTGGGCGTGTGGCGGGTCCTTTCGATCGTCCCCCTCTCCCCAACCTCAGGGTTTCCCCCCTGGGGGTCGTCCCTAAGAAGACCCCCGGGGAATTTCGCCTCATCCACCATCTGTCTTATCCCAAGGGCTCATCAGTGAACGATTTGATCCCACCCGAGCTCTGTTCAGTCCGGTACGCATCATTTGACCATGCTGTCCGCCTGGTCAGGGCATGCGGGCAGGGCGCCCTCATGGCCAAGTGCGATGTGCAGTCAGCCTTCCGCTTGCTTCCGGTTCACCCAGCAGACCACTGTCTGCTGGGCTTTAAGTTCCAGGACAAGTGGTACGTCGACAAGGCTATGCCAATGGGCTGTTCAGTGGCCTGCGCGGCCTTCGAGACGTTTAGCACCTTTCTCGAGTGGGCGGCCAAGGTACGCATGGGGTCCCCATTCATCTGTCATTATTTAGATGACTTCCTGTTGATGACCCCCCCAGGCGGTTCGGCCTGTGCCGACCGCCTCAGCTCCTTCCAGTCCTTGGCCAGTGAGCTGGGGGTGCCCCTCGCGCAGGAAAAAACGGAGGGCCCCTCCTCCTGCCTCACCTACCTGGGCATAGAATTGGACTCTGTAGCCGGCAGATCCAGGCTCCCGGCGGACAAGCTAGCCCGACTGCAGGCCCTCATCGCGGCCGCCCTGCCCCGGGAAAAATGCACACTCAGGGAGCTGCAGTCCATCATCGGCCACCTGAATTTCGCGTGCAGGGTGGTCTCCCCGGGCCGGGCCTTTTGCTCCCGCCTGTCCAGGGCTTGTCGGGGGGTCTCTGCCCCTCATCATCGCATCCGGCTGAATAAAGGCATCAAGGCTGACCTCCGGGTGTGGGTGGAGTTCCTGTCGGGATTCAATGGAGTCTCCCTTTGGCAGGACCCCCTCGACCTGGGCTCGGACTTGCAGGTCCACTCCGATGCAGCAGGTAGCCTGGGGTTCGGGGTTTACTTCAGGGGGCGCTGGTGTGTGCGGCGCTGGCCCCCCACCTGGGCGGGGTCTGGTATCCTCAGGGACCTCACATTCCTAGAACTCTTTCCCATCGTTGTAGCAGTGGTCATATGGGGGTCCGCGCTGCGCGACAAGCGTGTCACTTTCTGGTGTGACAACATGGCCGCCGTGAGGGTCATCAACCGGCAGTCCTCTCGCTCTGAGCGGGTCATGCGGCTTGTTCGCCGCTTCGTGTTAACCTGTCTAGCTGCTAACATTACCTTCTCAGCACGCCATGTTGCAGGGGTGGAGAACGGCTTGGCCGACGCATTGTCTCGCTTCCAGATGGAGAGATTCTTCACGCTGGCCCCAGAGGCTCGTCGCACCCCCGACCCCTTCCCGGAGGACCTGTGGGCGATTGGAGGGACACCGTGATGCAGGGAGTACTTTGCTCAGTGGCCCCGTCCACCCTCCGAGCTTACGCGGCAGCCGCCACCCGCTTCCAGGCCTTTTTCCCAGGCGCGAGGGGCCATGGTCCCTGGCCCGCGTCTCAGGACATGGTCCTACAGTACCTGGCACACCTTAAGGGCCTGGGTCTCTCCCCCCGGTCCATGAGGCGGGACCTAGCGGCCATTTCCTTTTTCAGCAAGGCACAGGGCCTCCCCGACCCTTGCAGTGGTTTCCTTGCCCGTCGGGCCCTCGAGGGCTGGGCCAGGCTGGCCCCGCCGCCCCCTGATCCCCGGCGCCCCATTACCTTAGCCATTTTGGAACGGGTGCTTCATGCACTCCCCCGCCTCTGCTGGTCCGCGCCTGAGGTGCGCCTTTTCCGCGCCGCCTTCCTGCTCACATTTTTTGGTGCCTTCCGGGTCAGTGAGGTGGCCGCTGGGTCCAGGTCCGACACGTCGGGGCGGGCCTTGGCCGTCTCGGATGTCTCTTGCTCCCCCCGCAGGGTGACTATTCTCCTGCGGCGTTCCAAGACTGACCAGCGGGGTCGTGGGGCTTCTGTCAGGCTTTGGGCAGCCAAGGGCAGGCGCCTGTGCCCGGTTCGGGCCATCAGGGCATATCTGTCCGAACGCCCGCCCGGCCCCGGCCCCCTCTTCCTGCACGCGGACGGTTCGCTCCTCACCCGTTACCAGTTTGCCTCGGTCCTGAGGGCGTGCCTGCGGCATGCGGGTTTCCCCCCCATGCAGTTTGGCACTCACTCCTTTCGCATCGGGGCCGCCACTGTGGCCGCAGGGTTGGGGCTCCCAGCGCCGGCCATACAGGCCATCGGCCGCTGGCGCTCCAGCACGTTTCGTTCCTATATCCGCCCCCACGGGGCGACCCCTCGCTAATGATTGTGTGTTGCTCTGCCCAGGCAGGGGGAAGATCGCATGGTTGTGCGGCCACAGCATCGTCCACTGGGCGGGAAAATACGCGGCGGCCTCCGGCTGGGGTCAACACCTGGGTTTGGACGACCGGCTCCGGATCCGCTGGATGGGGGTTCGGGGCATGCGCTGGGATGCCCTTATTCCCATGCTGACACGCCAGGCCCAGCTCCAGGGCCCACCAGACGCCATCGTGATCCAGCTCGGCGAGAATGACATCGGCGAGCGCGAGTGCCCGGAATTGAAGCGATCACTGTGCGCTGACTTGGGCCAGTTGTTCAGGCTCTTCCCGCGGACAGCCTTTCTCTGGTCAGACCTCCTGCAGAGGCAGGTGTGGCGGGGGGCACGCTGCCCCAGGAGGGTGGACGGCATCAGGCAGAGGCTGGCCCGAGCCGTTGAGAGGTTCGTCACGGAACAAGGGGCCTTCTTTGTCAGTCACCCGGACATTTCACATCGCTTGGACCCTCTTTTTCGCCCCGACGGGGTCCACCTCTCCAGTTGGGGTCAGGATATTTGGCTGCAAGACATCAGGGATGGCCTGTTATCTTGGCTCCGCATAGGAGCGTTGGCGGGGAGCCCCGAGGGGGGCTCCTGTGGCGGTGAGCATCGGGGCAGATCTCGTTCGGGGGGCCAGGGCCTGCGCGCCCAGGCCCTCTAAGGGGATCCCCATAAGGGATCTTGGGGGTGAGCTATGGAAGGGCCTGCCCGGCTCAGGGGCGGTCAGGAAAGCTCACTCCCAGGTGGCAGGGGAGGCCACTCAGGGGTGCACACCCAGGTGACTCCCCTGTATGCCACTCCTTGAGTCCCCCCTTCAGCATGGCTGAGGGGGGTGGGTTCCGGCTGGCAGGCGGGCCAGCCGAGGGTTCCTGGGATCTGCCCCTCATGCTGCGCCAATGCTCCTATTGTTATGCTAATAAAGTTGTGGCCTGTTTTTACTCCAGCACTGGTTTCTGGTCTTGTTATTCCGCTCTCCCCCTCCCCGCCATCAGCATAGGTGGCAATACAAGACAACCTGCATGTGAGTAAATATTGTAACATAAACATCACAGAATTTAAGTTCATATGTCAAGTATTCCTCACGTAGGTAATTCTGAACTTCAAATCAGAGGACAGATCAATAAAACCATGCAGCAGCATCAGTTCCAGAAAAGGAAAACTTTGGTGTCATTATGTGCCATGGTGCCTCAACGCACAGCACAATGTGTTCCTTTAGCACAAGATCTTTCCACTCATGCAATACAGGTGTCTTTCAATGATCAGGAAGTGGCTAGTGCCAGAGGAATGTGTCCTGCAGCAGACAATCACCTCAACAATAAATGAAGAGCAGCACAAATTGTATAGGCTTCAAACCACTGAGTGCAACTGAGAGAATAAGGGAGGGGAGGACATAATGCATGTCCCTGCAGCACTCGATCGTGGCTGCTTGGAGAAAGCAGTGCGACACCTTGCAGATGCAGTGGGCAAATGAAGAAAGAAGAGAACTCATCTCTTCCATATATCAGTAGTCTAATTCTGTGGCACTACTTTGGGAGTAAACTATTGTTGTCTCCTGAGAGCAAATGGAAACAAGTCTTTCCCCTAAATCCCCTTCCCCACACTATTTCCTCTTTTCCTCCTGGCATCCTCCTAATGTTCACTCTTCCCTACATCCTTCTGTCCTTCAAACCCACTGAACAATTTACCTTTATCTGCCCCCATCTTCACTTATATTTCTTAATTGACTTCATTTATCTAGTGCCTTTCTCCACAATGGGGACCAAAAGTAGCTAACATCATTCTCTTTGCCTCCATTTTATCCTCACAACAACCCTGAGAGGTAGGTAGGCTGAGAGTGTGTAACTGGATTCAAGTCACTCAGTGGTTGCTTCTGGCCACGAGTCCTCCCTCAAAGTTAAAAAAAACCCCTTGAAATGCCCCCCAAAGCCTTTCACTGACAGTAACCCAGCCTGGAATACTGGCTAAACTCTTTTGGTTGCCTAGCAACAGCTACTGAGGGCATCTGGTTATAGCTACAGATGCTCCTTTTATCATTTTGCATTTTTTTAACCCTCTAATGTGATTTTGTTTTTTAGAATTCTTCTGCACACCTGGGGCATTTTTCAGGAAGATGTAGGAAGATTTGTCTTGTCAGTTCATGGTTCCAGTCTCCAAATTTAATTATCTTCAAATCAAAGCCACTTGACTATTAGTATATAAGGGTGTGTATACCTGAGAAGAACCTAAGGTCATTTTCACAGATGTTCTCCATAATGAATCAAGTTTGTGTAGTATCCCCACTGTTGCAGCAACTGCCAATACAGTGCAGCAGCCACAGAAATTCCAGATGGCACATTTCCCTGTAGCTTCTCTGCACAGTCATTCAAGCAGTGGTCATTCACCCAAACACACACAACCAGGGCTTTTCTATTTGTAAACTTGGCAATTGAATATTGTTATTTCATTATAATCTTATAACAATCCATGTATCAGGTTCTCTGAACTCCGTGCAAGTCTCTAGCCCCTTTCATCGCAAAGACATGCCTTCCCACAACAAAAGGGGTAGAGACTTACTTTTAAAAATGAAAATTGGGGAAAGAACCTGATATTCAGATAGTTATAACATTGAAAACCGGTTTCGTTTTCTCAGCCATGCCGGACGCTCCTCTCGGCTGGTCCGGGAGGAAACGACCGGGCACCCTGACCGGGCGGCTGATCCGCAAGGATTAGCCCCCAGGACTCCCAGGGAGGGAGCCAGGGTCCGGGACGCTGCGGGAAGAACTCCCCGAAATCAATGCGGGGGGGGGGGGAATTGCCCGTTTGTCCCTATGGAGGCCGGCAGACGTGCGCGGCGCCTCGAGTGCCGCCGGGCAATGAGAAACGGCAAATAAAAGAAACAGGCGGAAGCCCGTAAACAAGCGAATCCCTTCTGTTCTACAAGCGTTCGTGAAGGAGAGGTTGATCTGAAGAAGACTCGTTCTTCCCCTTCGCTGAGTTCCAGAATTTTGTTGGTGCCCCCCCCCAAAATGGCAGCAAAGAAGCAAAGTCCCGCTCTCGGTAAGTCAATCTCGGCTACTTTGAAGGGAGAGTCGCTCGAAGAGTTGGTGCGCAGGGCGGTGGTGGAAGCCATAAAACCCTTTGTTGACAAGCTGAACGAAACTGATCAAAGGGTGGGCTTAATTGAAAGCGAAGTAAAAACCATCAAGGAAGCAGCGGGGGGGGGCAGAGAAGTCTGCTCTGGAAAGTGCGTCACTTGTGAAGGCTACAAAAAAGGAGCTGAAGTTGGTTGAGAACCAGCTGATCGGGCTACAGATGGAACGAACGCAGACAATTTTGCGTCTCCAAAACGTGAAAGAGGAGGAAAATGAGGATCTGTGGGAGGTGGTCTCGGAACTATTGGCGATACCCGCGAGGACGACTAAAGAAGAGGTTAAAAGCGCCATTTTGGAGGTCCATCGGGCTTCTTCAAAATATGCAACAAAGCGACAGTTGCCTCGTGAGATCATTATTGACTTTTCATTTAAAAAGATTCGGGACACCATCCTATATAACTCATATAATGCGGATTTGGACTTTTTGGGTTTGAAAGTCAAGATTTTGAAGGACGTTCCATTTCTAGTCCGGAAAAGGCGTTTTAAGTATA
This sequence comes from Eublepharis macularius, assembly GCF_028583425.1. Taxonomy (NCBI): domain Eukaryota; kingdom Metazoa; phylum Chordata; class Lepidosauria; order Squamata; family Eublepharidae; genus Eublepharis; species Eublepharis macularius. The sequence goes on along the minus strand of NC_072800.1, from coordinate 66,410,225 downwards.
AAAAGTTTGCAGCTCTTCTGAGGGACCATGGAATAAAGTACAAATGGTTATTCCCGGAAGGAATATGGTTTAGATATAAAGATCAGGCCTATAAGATACTATCAGAAGATCAACTAAAGGATTTTGAGAATAAAAACCCGGAACTCTGCTGCACCGAGAACGAAGAAAAGGAGAAGCCGGAGGGGGGGGAGGAGGAGGAGAGCACCGCAACAGCGGTTGCACAGAGAGAATTGCGTCCGGGACCTAGAAGGGGGAGGAAAGTTTAATCAGAATTTGAAATGCCTATTCTCTGTATGATTAACCACTCCATCATTATCCTATGGAGCTATTTTTGTATTATGACAGTATGAAGGGAAAACATTGAAGTGTAGTGTTTAGTGTTTGTAGTTCATTTCCCCCCCCTTTTTTCCTTTTCCATCCCCCTTTGTCCCTTCCCTCTCCCCTTTCCTTGTGATAGTCTTGTGTAGTGCTGTGTAGTGTTTTGTAGTTATGAAAAATAAAAAAAAATTATAAAAAAAAAATTAAAAAAAAAGATAGTTATAACATTATAATGTTGTAATGATATCCAGTTGCTAATTAAAACAAAATTAGAAAGTATCGGGGAGCTATGAGAATGGGACTACAAAAATCCAAACTTTCCCACCTGTACAGCAGTCACCTGGGCTTTGTGATGATCTTTCCCTAAAATTTTGCATAGAAGCAGATTTGGAGAGGATTGGAGAAAATCCTCTCCAATCTCCTAGGAAAGAATCCCAGGAAACAGGAAAAATACGTGCTTTCCAAGTATTCCAGGTGCTACTGGGCTTGAATCTTGCTCCCCAATAAGAGATTAATAACCAGATATTTGTGAAACTTAAAAGACTTTTATGACCACTTTACAAAAGGCCATGAGGAGCAATAGGGGAACTTTCCTCAAAGATGAGGTTCTGGGCAGCAGTTTAGCTTTTTTAAAAAATCTTCTTAGAAAGTGACATCTGGACTCTGTGAATCTCACAGGAAAAAGAGTTACAAAAATACAAGAACTGAAAGTATTAGTGACGTTATGAAAAGTCTCCTCAAGGTTTTGAAATACTCAAGATCATTCAAGTGGCTTCTTTCTTGCAAAATGTGTTGTTATCCATGTAGACAATTCAGAAGGAGATACAAATGCTATAGGGAGCGTCTTGAAAGTAGCCAATAAAGTCTATAAAATGTATTGTTTTAAGCAACTTTTCAAAGCAGAAAACAGACTAAACAATGAAAACGTCATTAAACAATAAAACCAATACACCGCCATAAGATTAAAAATAAAAGAATAAAGATAATAGTAAGAATGGCAGGGTACAAAACCAAAATAAAAGACCAATGGACATATCAATCCCCTTTGGAATGCTTGTAGCGAATGGGCCAAAGGTATTTCCATCATATCAGAGGGCATCCCAGAGATCTGGAGCAGCTACTGAGGGCCAAGCTACACATGATGAATGACACTTGAACGGCAAGTGGATTGAGTGGAGGGCAAGTGAACAGGGAGAAATACACTTGCTGTTCAAGTGTCATTCGTCATGTGTAGCTTGGCCCTGAGAAAGCCCTGCTGCACACGGAAGTCAATCAGGAGGACTCCCTGCGGAAGCAGAATCTCTCCAACAGTTCAAAAGAGAGAGAGACTGAGAGACAGAGATGACATCCACAGGATGTACATCCACTTCCTAAAAAATGGTTGTTTTTTCTCTTTCATCAATCATATAATGGGGCTTTGAATACACGAAGTTGCTGGTAGATACATTGTTTAATCTTTCAGAAAGAAATCTATGGAATATTTGTCCTCATGGCCAGAGAGTTCAGCTATAAACTTATTGGGTAGCCTTAGATATATCACTAGTTATCACTTCCATTCGTAACAAAAATACTGTCCTACTCCACAGAACAGTTGTAAACAGCGAATTGTAAATAAATAGGGAATCTGAGCGCTTTAGTTTTTTATTAATTTGGCTTCCAACAATGAACAGATGTAAGACATTACAAGGATCTGTTTTCTCATGAAGGCTGATTGCAATTTATATAGTATTTATCCTACAATGGCTACTGAAGGGTGGTTGAGTTTTTCAATCAGGAAACAATATGGTCACAAGGAGTAACAAAATAAAGATGCAAGTCTTGGGAATTATTTCTTTTATTCTTCTGGGTGTTTTTCTGGGGGGGTTTGTGGTGCAGTGGTCACAGTATGGGACTAGGATACAGTGCTGGACTAGAATCCATAGTCTATCATGAAAGTTTCCTGGGTGACTGTGGAGACTAGTCAATCTCTCAGTCTAACCCGCCTCACAGAGTTGTTTTTTTCTGAGGATATAATAGAAGACTGGCTTTGGGTCTCCGTGGGAAGAAAAGTATGACATAGACATCTAAATAAATTAATACATTTTAGTTTATTTTGTGGTCTATTTTGTCACTGTGACTCAATAAACTTTAATTGGTTAATTAACTGTTTAATGAATTTCAATTGTGCTGCCAAGTCTATGATTCTTCTCTAGTTCAGCACAGCTTACTGGGGCAAAATAAGTCCCCAGATAACAAAATAACCACACCAGGATCAAAACATACATATAATTTGGTAAGTCAAAAATGCCAACAGGGTAGAAGTGAAAAGACAAAAGAAAATCAATTTCATTCCGTCTTTGCAATGTTCATCAACTTCAATCTGCTATAACTAGAGGGCTTTTTAAGGGTTGATAAACTTTCCACATTTGTAAATAATTTCAGAATAACAACATTAAAAATAATTGAAATATGTCTAGTTTACTCATAATAAAATTAAAGCACCAATCTAGTTTTTAAAACAACTTCTCCTAGTGGGACAACAACGTCCTTGTATTCTTGTCTGTAGACTGTATTCCATCAGCTTTGTAACATGAAGTAATTTGATGGTTGTGTAACCAAGAAAGAGGAAATGGAGATTATATATAAAAGCAAAAGATGAAAGACTAGTTATGAATTCTGATGTAAAACAAACAAAATAACCTCAGCAATGTAAAGATATTTATTTGAGCTACAAATTACACTGGACCCCAGTGTTTGTCATTGCAAATACATTACCAATATTTGAAGCCTGCACTCTTGCACTCTTATGGCACTCTTACCGTGTCACTCCACATCACCCTACAATCAAGACCTGTTTTTCAGACCCCTTGACTCAGACTCCACGTCTGTGCTGCAGGAAAGGATCATATTTTGATATTAAGGCCAAGGAATTAAGATCAAGTCATGCATGATTAAGGTTGTGGCAAGAAAAGACTGTCTAGTTCCATGGAACCTCTGACTTACCCTAATCTACTCTGTGCCACTGAGACTCGTCAGCTTTATGGCTGTGATTAATGACTACAGTTTACAGGACAATAACCTGCCATCTCAGATGTCTTAAGAATCTCCCTTACAATGCCTGATCAAATGCATGGTCAGGAACATCAACCTGTCTCCTGACCAAGAGTTGCTAGGTATTGGTCATATATGCCCCATAAATAATTCAATCATCTCTGTCAGACCTATGACCCTCTCCCATTACATCATCTAGACACATCCCTAGATACCTCTCCCACAAAGAAAATTGAATATCTTTCAATAACACCCGGGAGCCATGTATTTTTCCCAATGAGAGCACAGATCCTAATAGTTCTCCAATGGCAAAGCAACTTCAAATTCCTCGATGAGAGACTGTATCCTAGAAGCTGGCCCAATAGCAGAGCTGATCCAAACTTCTTGTGACTAGTAATAACATTTGGCTTCAATAGTAAATGCACAGGTAAAAAGCTATGAGACTGGTTCTCCAAAATGGGCAAAGTTGGTTCAGTCCTATTCCCAAGATTACTCTTCCAGTGTTGATACTCCAAGGACAGAAACATCTCCCTCCCAGAAATTTCCCTTGTTGTTTTGAATGTTTGCTCTGCAAAATCAGGCAATGTATAGCATTTCTGCTCTACTCCATTAATCTGTTCCACCTTTTCCTCTAAGCCTCCCTTCTCAAGCCCTGCTTCTTACACCAACCTCTTTAAGCCCCAATTCAAATGCGGTTACTGCTGTTAGTGTACCAGGAGACATTGAAAGAAAAGGGGTCGATATAACTATTTTGTATCAGAAAAACTAATTTTTGGCACAGCACATCCAGAATTCAATCTGTTTATTAAAACGGGGCACAGTTTATATTTCATCTAACTAAATGGCAGCATGTTCATTGTCCTCCATGTTCAACACAAGGTCTTTGGTATCACTGGTTCCAGGAGCTGCATCACTATTGAAATAGAGAGAGTTCTCAAAGTTGTCATCTGGTGGCACTCTGTGGCTTCTCTTCTTATAGAAGTAGTAAACTGCAAGAGCAGCTCCTGATAGGATGAGGATCACCACTATAACCACCACAGTGGCTTTGCTGTTAGATGGTTTAGGAATCTCTTCCGTCTTTCTTGGTTCTGTAAATCAATGTACAGTAGTTATAACAGTACAAACTTAATAGTAAAGAGTCCAGTAGCACCTTTAAGACTAACCAACTTTATTGTAGCATAAGCTTTCAAGAACTACCGCTCTATATAAATTGAATGTTATTGTTGTTGTTATTTATGAGGGGCAGCCTACTAACCAGGCAGACCTAGGAAATAGCCTAGGGTGCCAGAACAGGGGAGGGGCTCCAAACAAATCAAGCACCACTGCCCATAATATTAGAGGTGGCACTTGCCACCCAAGCCTACTCATGTGGACTGCTGCCCCCTCACCCCAGCATGCCTCACTCCTGACCCCAAGGGCTGAGGGAGCGAGGACAGGCAGTCATCACCTCCACTGCCTCTGGGCTCTGCATTCTTGCAACAATGGTGGTAATTACTCACACCCAGGTCACTGTGGGTCTATACGTACTCAGATGCTCAGTAGCAGCATCCGGTAGCCTGGGTCTGCTCACCTACTATATAGGAAGACTTCCTACCCCCAAGCTCCAGGCTCCAGGCTCCCAGTGCTGCTTGGTGGAGCAGTGGGAGCAAAATCAAGAGAAAAGGTTGGCTTTGTGGCAAAGCCATGATGTCACAGTTAGGTACTGGGATGTGATGTCACTCACAATACAGTATTAATGCTCTAGGAATTTCCCAAATCTTTATGGTTTTTACTGTATTCTTAGAGTGTTGTTGCAACACATAACCAGAACTGATATTGCCCCATTGTGTGCTGCAACATCAACCTGTCCTGCCCCTAAAAGCTCCCAGGGGTTGCCAGCTGGTATCCCTAGTACGATAAGAGGTTGGGATATATAAATGTTTTAAATAAACCAATGAATAACATATCATAGAACCCTCTTGAGGTACATTTCATTCTTAGGGACCAATACACTTCCATCTGGTCTCCCATGCTGTTTAACATCTACACGAAACTGCTGCAAGAGATTATCAAAGGATTTGGAATAAGGTGCCACCAATATGCAGATGATGCTCAGCTCTACTTCACCTTAACAGCTGGGTCAGATGGGTCTGTGAAAGTCCTGAACAGGTGCCAGCAGACAGTAATAGGATGGGGGAGGGCCAATAAACTGAAGTTTAGTCCAAACACAACTAAGGTGCTGCTGGTCTAGAGTTGCCAGGTCCACCCTGGAACTGGCAGGGGTTGGGGACTTACTGGTTGCAAGGGGGACTCACAGGCAATGTCATCACATCCCTGGTAATGCACTGGTGTCAATGTGTTGCCAGGGATGCTCAGGTATTTGGGCAAAACTCTGTGGTTCAACCATAGACTTTTGCCCAAATACTAGAGACCTGCAAGGGCCCTTATTTTCTCCAGAAATTCCTCCCTTTGCTATTTCATCTTTCCCTCCTCCTGGCAACCCCCCTATGTGTCCTTCTTTCCTTCTTACCATAATCTCCACCCTCCAAAGCAGCCATTGTCTCCAGGGGAATTGATCTCTGCGGCTTTTAGATCTGGAGATTTGGCAACCCTACTCAATGAAATTTAGGCTGAATGTGTATGACTGGACCAAGGTGAACCAGCAAGTTTCCATGGACAGAGTGGAGATTTGAACATGGATCTCCCAGATTCGAGCCGAAAACTCTGACTGCTACACCACACTGGCTTTTGTGAGGTGAGGTGAGCAACAACAAACAATCAGGCCTGAACGAGTCATGCAAGTCAGCTGGTAGCAAGTTATCCAGTGGTTGCTTCTGGCCCTGCCCCTCCCCCTGCTTTCTAGTGACAGAAGACATGGGTCATTTTCACACTCTTTAACATCGCGCAAAACTCACAGAACGAGGGTGTCTTCATGGCACAATTTCTGATGTCATTGCGCCACAAAAACAGAATCATGATGGGGTGATGTCAGAAACGAAGAAGATGCTCTGGTCCACTTGAGCTCAAGAATCGTTTTGAAGTGCTAGAGATGGTGACGGAGATGAGAGTGGAAGGAGAACCGCAAAGTGCTGGAAGAGGGTGTGCAGAAGACATGAGGCCACGTGGAAGTGGAAAAAAACGGAAGGTGGTAGTTGTCGGGGACTCTTTGCTCAGGGGTATGGAACGCCATGTCTCTGGGCCAGATCCCCTATTCCGAGAGATGTGTTGCTTGCCGGGGGCCAGAATTCAGGATATTACCGACCGGCTGCCGAAACTCATCAAGCCTGCTGATAAGTACCCGTTTGTGCTGATTCATGTGGGAACGAACAACACGGCTGCGAATACTGTTGCAAGAATGAAAGAGGATTATGAAGCTCTTGGAAGGCAGTTGAAGACATTGGGAGCTCAGGTGGTATTCTCTTCTGTCCTTCCAGTCACAGGAAGAGGAACATGCAGGGAGCGGACCATACTTGAGGTGAATTGTTGGCTGAGTTGGTGGTGCCGGCAGGAGCGCTTTGGGTTCTGGAACCATGGGATAGGTTTTCTTAGAGAAGGCCTTCTAGCACATGATGGGCTTCACCTTTCAAGGGCAGGGAAGAAAACGTTTGGAAAACACCTGGAGAACTTCATCAGGAGAGCTTTAAACTGATGCAGCAAGGGGAAGGGGACGATCGACATGGTGATCTCAATGACAAAGTGAAAACAGTGGGGACCCACCTGGGTAGGAAAGGTCAAACAAAGGTACAAGGCTACAAGTGTCTATATATCAATGCCCAAAGTATGGGCAATAAGAAAGAAGAGCTTGAGCTTCTATTGCAAACAGAGGGCTATGATATAGTAGGAATTACTGAGACTTGGTGGGATGATTCCCATGACTGGAATGTGCTAGTGGATGGGTATGAGTTGTTAAAGAAAAACCGGAAGGGTAGAAGAGGAGGTGGAGTGGCGTTGTATGTGAGGAGAGGGCTTGATTGTCAAGAAGTTATGGAGAATGGGGCAGACAGCCCGGTGGAAAGCATATGGGTAGAAATAAGGGGAGGAAGGACAAAGGGTATTATTGCTGGAGTCTGCTACAGACCACCTGACCAGCGAGAAGAAACGGATGCTGCCCTCTTTGAACAGATTGGTAGAGTATCCAGACATCAGAACCTTGCAATTATGGGTGACTTCAACTTCCCTGACATGTGCTGGGAGACAGGCTCAGCAAAGCGTCATTAATCACGCCTGGCCTGCCTGGCCGATAACTTCCTTTTTCAAAAGGTGGAGGAAGCTACAAGGGGCTCGGCCATACTAGACTTGATATTAACCAACAGGGAAGAATTGGTAGTTGAGATGATGGTGGTGGGGACCTTAGGGGGAAGTGACCATGTCCTCCTTGAATTCCAGTTGCTGTGGGGAGCCAAGGAAGTTTGTAGCCAGACTCGTAAGTTAGATTTTCGTAGGGCCAACTTCGATGAACTCAGAGGCTTGATGAGAGTCATTCTGTGGGGGAGTGTGCTTGAAGGGAAAGGAGCGAGTGAAGGGTGGGCCCTTCTCAAACACGAGCTTTTGCAAGCTCAAGCCCTCACTATCCCAGCAAGATGGAAACATGGTAAGGGCTCCAAGAAACCGATGTGGATGTACAGAGAGCTCCAGAATAAGCTAAGAGAGAAAAAGGAAATGTTCAGGAAATGGAGAGAAGGACAGGCCTCTAAAGAGGAGTATTTGAGGGTTATTAGGCACTGCAGATCAGCCATCAGAGAGGCCAAAGCTCAGTACGAGCTGGGTCTGTCCAAGAGGGCTCGCTACAATAAGAAAAACTTCTACAGATATGTGAGAAGCAAACGCAAGGTAAAAGAGGCAATTGGACCGCTGTTGGGAGTAGATGGAGAAACTCTGATGCAAGACAGAGAAAAAGCAGACAGGCTTAATGACTTTTTTGTCTCTGTTTTCTCCCTGAAGAACTCAGGCACATCTAGAGATAGTAGAAAATGTGGCAGGACACCTGAGTGGCTAATTGACATTGACAGAGAGGTTGTGGAGAGGCATCTGGCTGCATTGGATGAATACAAATCCTCTGGGCCAGATGGGGTGCACCCAAGAGTGCTGAAAGAACTTTCTAGAGAAATTGCAGAAGCCCTGTCCATCATCTTCAAGGCCTCCTGGAGGACTGGGGATGTGCCACAAGATTGGAGAAGAGCAAATGTTATCACAATCTTTAAGAAAGGGAAGAAGGATGACCCGGGAAACTACAGGCCGGTCAGTCTGACTTCTGTTGCTGGGAGGATATTAGAACAGATTTTAAAGGGATCAATCTGTAAGCATCTGATGGACCGCTCAGTGATCCAGGGAAGTCAGCATGGTTTTGTTCCTAACAGATCTTGCCAGACCAACCTGCTTTCCTTCTTTGATAGAGTGACCAGCTTACTGGATCGGGGGAACTCTGTTGACGTGATTTATCTGGATTTCAGTAAAGCTTTTGATAAGGTCCCCCATGACATTTTGATGGGCAAACTGGAAGACTGTGGAGTGGACTATAGGGCAGTTCGGTGGATAGGGAACTGGTTAGAGGACCACACTCAAAGAGTGGTGGTCAACGGTATTTCATCAGATTGGAGGGAGGTGTCCAGTGGGGTGCCGCAGGGCTCGGCTTTGGGCCCAGTACTTTTCAATATTTTTATCAATGATCTGGATGAAGGAGTGGAAGGGCTGCTCATTAAATTTGCTGATGATACCAAATTGGGAGCAGTAGCAAACACCCAAGAAGATAGAATTAAAATTCAACAAGACCTGAATACTCTGGAGAAGTGGGCAGCTGTGAATAGGATGCAATTCAACAAAGACAAGTGCACAGTATTACATCTGGGCCACAAAAATGGGAAGCACAAATACTGGATGGGGGATACACTTCTGGGCAGTAGTATATGTGAAAGGGATCTTGGGGTAAGAGTGGACTGTAAACTAAATATGAGCACTCAGTGTGATGCGGTGGCAAAAAAGGCTAATTCAATCTTGGGTTGTATCAAAGGGGCCATTGCGTCGAAATCGCTGGAGGTCATAGCCCCTCTCTATACTGCCTTGGTCAGGCCACACCTGGAGTATTGTGTGCAGTTCTAGAGGCCTCACTTCAAAAAGGATGTGGACAAAATCGAGAGGGCGCAGAGGAGAGTAACGAGGATGATCAGGGGTCTGGACTCGGACTGAGCCCTACAATGAAAGGCTAAGGGCCTTGGGAATGTTTAGTTTGGAGGAGGTTGAGGGGGGACATGATTGCTCTCTTTAAATATTTGAAAGGCTGTCATTTGAAGGAGGGCAAGGAGATGTTCCAGTAGGCAGCATAGGGTAGGACGCGAAGCAATGGGCTTAAATTACATGCACAAAGGTACCGGCTGGATATTAGGAAAAACTTTTTCACGGTCAGAGTAGTTCAAAAGTAGAATCAGCTGCCTAGGGTGGTGGTGAGCTCCCCATCACTGGCAGTTTTCAAGAAGAGGCTGGATGAATACTTGTCAGAGATGCTTTAGGCTGATCCTGCACTGGGCAGGGGGTTGGACTAGATGGTCTGTATGGACCCTTCCAACTCTATGATTCTATGAAATTGGGCCATGAAGACGCCCTCATTCCATGAGTTTTGTGCAATGTTAAAGAGTGTGAAAACAGCCAAGGCTTCAACAGGCAGGGCTTTTTTTCAGCAGGAATGCAGTGGAATGGAGTTCTGGAACCTCTTGAAAATGGTCACATGGCTGGTGGCCCCGCCCCCTGATCTCCAGACAGAGGGGAGTTTAGATTGCCCTCCATGCCGCTCCAGTGGCGTGGAGAGCAATCTAAACTCCCCTCTGTCTGGAGATCAGGGGGCGGGGCCACCGACCATGTGACCATTTTCTCCGAGGGCAACCCACTGAGTTCCACCACCTCTTTTTCCAGAAAAAAATCCCTGTCAACAAGTAATACTGTTGTAGTTGCCTAGCAACAGCCACAGAGGGCATTTGTTTCTTAGAAAAATCTTACCTTTATTTACTGGTAGCTTCACAGTAGTAGGCACAATTTCTATAACTGCAAAAATGGAAGACAAATATTTATTTAAAATGTGTTCAAAAACTTAGTATATGATAATATTTCTATATTATACCTTATTAGATCGTTCCTGCCTGGATCTTCAGATCCCAGAATGCTATAAGCTACCCAGACATCCCAGCACAGAAAAGAATAGCTAGCATCTCCCCTCCATTTTTCTTGCTGCATCTTCTCATTTCTGCCCCCTCTTTAATCCTTTCCTCCTTGAGATCCACATTGCATAGCATGGATCAACACTATGCAAATGCTGGAATTGGAGGCAAATATCCCCTGATCTTCAGTATTGTTGTGTGTTGACCAGTACCTGAATATTATCCTGAACGTGTGCATGTATCCTGTTTTTTCTCAATAAATGTTTTCTGCTTATTCTGTTAGATTTCTGTCTTCATTTCAGTCTTGCATTGTAGCCCATTGTAAAAAAAAAATCCTTTAAATAGTGTGTGGTGGACCAAGTCCAGGTTTTGGACATATTCCTCTCTAGCCAGTTGTTAAGTCAGCAACTCCTATAGCAAGAGACTGTGAAAAGATGCATTTCTCTCCTACACTTGGTTATTTTGTGCAACTCTGTTGTTCCCACTTCGAAAGACTCTGCTGAGGAGGGTTTTTGAATGCCCACTTGGGCACCTCACTTATAAAACACGGATATTCCAGATAGGAATCAGTACACAGAGTTAAATATTAGTCACATCACTTACCTTTTGGTTTTTTACAAATATATCCTGCGTAAGATGTACAATAAGCATTATTCCAGGTCCCTGATGAGGAATACATTTCCACACAGTTCTCCTGTGCCTGACTGGAAGGCTCTCCTATGTTCCAGTTGACAAAATCCACCACACTGTTGTCCAGCCACAACCAATTGCCTAATATTAAGTCAGAATTCATACCAAGAGAGTGAGTTGTAGCAGGGCTGATTTCTGGCTTGTAGTAAGCAAGACATTTCAATGGTTAATTGTCTGAGGGCAAAGCTACAAGTGACGAATGACACTTGAACGGCAAGTGTATTTCTCCCTGTTCACTTGCCCTCCACTCAATCCACTTGCCGTTCAAGTGTCATTCGTCACTTGTAGCTTGGCCCTGAGTGTATGGATTTAGACCCTTTAATTATCGCTGTTATTATATATTTTAAGATGTTTTTCACCAATGCAATATTCAGAGCAGACAAACTATAAGTCATCGTTTCCCCCTCTTAGGACAACCAGTCATCCTAGCAAGAAAAACATACTATGCTTTATCCTACTACATCACTCAGCAGATCATGGAATGTTCTCAAGTGCAAGAACGTCTCCTTCTCAAGTAGAGTTATCAACCTCAAGACAGGGCCTGGAGTTCTCCTAGAATTACAAATGAACTCCAGGCAACAAATTCAGATCTTCTGGAGGAAATTGCAGCTTCGGAGGGCAGACTCTATGGCATCACAACCCCAAGCTCTCTCCTCCCCCTTAAATTATTCCCTCCCCGGGCACTGCTCCATATCTCCAGGAATTTCCCAATCCAGTGTCAGCAACCCTACTCTTGAAAGAGGAGCCTCCTCTACTGGAAGAAATCTTCTTCTGGAGACAGCAGAAGGCTCCATTACTGAACAGAGTGACAGGATACAACCCACTGGTTGGCTATATGTTTGTCCCAGTGGAACAAACAGCATTTCCAGGCCACTTCATATATGATTGTTTCTGAACATGGATACAGCTCTAATCTATAGCACTAATCTGCAGTACTTATCTGTAGACAAGAGTTATGTGTGGACTGAGAACCAGATTTAAACTCCAGCTTCTCAACACATTGAAATAAACATGTCCACTCCTCAGATACATACCACTAAGACATGGGCTTTTCTGGTCGGTGCACACTTGTGCTTAAAGAATGAGTTGGATCCAGTCAACTTGACAACACAATCTCATTCAATGCCACTACAGTTGCAGTCCCACATGGCTTTAGTTCACGTAGGCCCCATGACTCCATCATAACCTTTTATGGTGGTTAAAGGGGACCCCCACCTTTATCTTTCACCAGCTGAAAAGCTGGTGAAAGATAAAGGTGGGGGTCCCCTTTAACCATGTCAATATCAGGTGTGACACAACTTGCAGCCCACTTTTGTGCATTGTAATGTCTGGAGCAATTTCAGTTGTTTCGTCTTTTCAGACTCATTTGACAGACTATTTCTCATTTCTAGACAAGGCAGGCAGAACATACAAGCCTGTTTGATATTTTATTCTAATCACCTCACAAATCATTTATTGAGAGGGGGAAATACATATTTTTGAAATACATAGAAAAAACCTTTCTGGCCAATGTTATGAATTCCTAGCTGAGAGTCAAATTAGATAAGATGCTGGTAAGGTTGCCAACTTTTAATCTGGTTCCCCTAGCTGTATCTTAAATAACAGTTGGATCTGTGGCAAGCATCCATGCCATGAAAAGCTTCAGTTGACAATATCCACTCACTAAACCTCTACCAAAAGGACAGCGTTCCCAGTCCCCTTCCTCTCCAACAGCCAATCTTAGTTGCCAGCAGTTCCAAAACTGAAGTTCCTCAGCATTGTTTCTCCCTAAATAGCAGCCATATGGGGCACAGACCATGGTACAAAGGGAGGGCAATAAACTCTCCCCCCACCCCGAGCAATTTTTTTCCCCAGCCTTTAATTTCAGAACTCCTATTTGATCAGTTGGAGCCAAGTATTTAGCCTCGTATTTGTTGACAGAGTTGTACAGTATGCAGGGATGCAAGTGTACGTGAACCCACATGGCACAGTTTGAAACAAACGTACACTCGCAGCCTTAGTTAAGCTTTAGAAAAGAAATCTGAGTCCATTTATTGTTGGAACTCCATTTAGGCAAGGAAGGAAGAGAGTTCTCTTTCAAGCTATCTAGTCTAAAGATGCCAGTGGATAGCAGGATGGCGTGTCCTGCACCCAGGGTGGAGAGAAGGTTAAGAACAAAAAGAGGGACATGTGGTGCAAAGCAGAGGAAGTCCCTAAGAATACAATCTGCACTTCAAAGGAAATGAGTTGGTATAGAGACCAGGGCTTTTTTTCAGCAGGAACGCAGTGGAACGGAGTTCTGGAACCTCTTGAAAATGGTTACATGGCTGGTGGCCCCGCCCCCCGATCTCCAGACAGAGGTGAGTTTAGATTGCTCTCCATGCCACTCAGCAATCTCAACTCCCCTCTGTCTGGAGATCAGGGGGCGGGGCCACCAGCCATGTGACCATTTTCTCCAAGGGCAACCCACTGAGTTCCACCACCTCTTTTCCCAGAAAAAAAGCCCTGGTAGAGACCAAGGATAAACAGACCCCTGAACTCTCTCTCTAACTTTTGATTGTCCCTCTCTGAAACCTGAGAAAGGGGGTGGCGTAACAGTCCTCCTCTTCTTACAATATTTGTTTTCATTATGGGTGAAACAGTGCTAACATAGTGAAGACTTCAAGAGCATACAATTACGTTTAAATCTTTGGTATTTAGAAAACTGTTTAAGATAAATATTTGTTGCTTGTGTAAGAAAATACTGAAATATTTTTTTAAAAAATTATACCATGCACATTCCTGAACATTCCTGTCCAAAATGTTCCTGTTTTACTTTCAAGTTGTTCTATATAGTCTGATATAAAATACGCTTCAGCTGCATCAAGTATTGAAACTAGAGACGAATCTGCAAAATATGTGAGAAAAAAAATGAAGATTACTTAAGCGACCTGTTAAACCAAAGGCATTTATCTTATTTAGAATGGATAAATTCCAGTATCTTTTCACTGAGATGTATTGATTAAAGCATTATGTCTGGATGGGATGTGTATGGGATTTCACATCCACTATATTACATTTTTAGTTTTCTATTTTATGGCATTATCCTTAGAGTTATACACATTTGAGAATGTTTTTGTTTCACATTTTAATTGCTACTCCCTGTACGAAAATAGTTACTATTAAACAGGTATAGTTCCCTTGCCCAGTTCTTCTTCCTTGTCCGTGACCACAGGCAGTTATCTGCATCACAGTTCTATTCTTTACCATCCCCATTCCATTGTTCAATGAAACTCATGGGCTCAGGAACAGCACCTGTATAGGCGTATCTCTCTCTTTCTCTTAAGATTCCATCTATCCACTCAGCAATAGTTAAATTTAAAAAGAAACTGCTGAAGTACTGGGTGAAATCTAGTGAAATGTGCTCATTGTGACCCCAGTCCCAGTGAGTATATGGATGCTGAATTTTAGCCTGGTAACATTCTCAATTCTCTAGGGCCTGCTCAACAAACTATCACCAGTGAGGAGTCATAGAAGCAAAGTATTTTCTTTCTTTCTTTTCTTTCTTTCTGGTTCAGGAATGGCATAATTCTGTAAGCTCAGATATATAACCTCAAGTACCTGGATGCTCGGGTGAGTGCACAAGGATGGAAAGACCATGTGCCCACACAGAGTAAAGGAACTGAGTACAAGGTCGTTTTTATTATCTGCAGGTCATGAGTTGGATTCAAACTCAGTTTTCCGCTAGAGGAAGGGGTGGTGTAATTTCCACCAACTCCCTCTTCTTGCTGCAGATCCCCGATTTACCTTTCATGCTGTTCCTAAGGGTCCCCTGTTCCCCAAGAGCAGCATTTGGGGGAGATCAGCAGGCTGCAGTGGGAGGGTAGAGGCAGGAACGTTCACTTCCGCTGTCAGAACTCACTTATATGAGCATTAGCCTGGATCCAACCCACCATGCTGTTCTTTCTTATCTCCACAGTGGCCCCACGGGAATCCAAAAATTCAAAACCACCTTCTGAGTAATACATTTATGCCACTCAAGGTAATGACTACCCAGGTCCAGAAGAAACCCGTGGAAAGCTTAATGCTATCTAAATCAGGTAGCTCAACACCAGTCAAATATTCTGCCTTCCCAACCAGCATCACCTCTATTTTATCTTAATTAAGCTTCACTTGACCACAGACTCAAGGAACTGGCTCAAGGCCCTCACAGCAGCCTCTGTAGGCTTGGATAAGCAGGTGTAAAGCTGAGTGTCATCAGCATATTGGTGGCAGCCCTCTCCAAAGCTCCTGATGATCTCCGCCAGCTGTTGCACATAGAGATTAAAGAGCACTGGGGATAAAATATACCCATGGGGTACCCCACACACCAGGTTCCCATTAGCTGAGTCTGCTAATAGCTACCATTACTTGTATTGTATATTGTGATGGGGTTTAATTGTATCCTACTATGGAGACCCTTTGGGCTAAAAGCTATAATATAAACAAATGCAATATATAATGATATATTAACTTATATGCATTTTCCATCCAATGAATGGTGCTACTTGCCTAATTTTAAACATTCAAATGATGCTCTGGCCCAAATCTGTCTAGAGGAGGATTCAAAGAGGTAACAGTGGCCACGGAAAGGAATCCAAGATTTCTCCAGTGATTCTGGACACTTTCCTGGAAGCTGAGGAGGTTCTGTTGGTGCCTTCACTGTAACAAAGAAGTTCCATAGAATGCATTAACAAACCTGATGTTGCTGTCTAGACACTCATCCAACCACAGCTGAGGTCATACTATTGGCTTGTATCCTATCATTTGAAGCCTTCTTCCAGCCTAAGAAGGCTTCCTCCAATTTAAGTGGTTCTTCTGTTGAAAAAAGAGCCACAAGCTGGAGGAAGAGAAAGATGCTGAAGTTGTCCAAGTGGAATGGAAAGATATAGGCACATACTTGTCAATCAAATGTTCTCTTACCATATGTGTATAAGAAAATGAACAATGATTCAGCAACTCATGATGCTGTGACCCCATGAGTCACCAGTATCAGAAGCAGCTAAAACTGTATCTCAATTTACACTCTACAGAGTGTACACTCACTCCATTCTTAATTTATGGGTAGTTTAAATTATATTCTAAAAAGATAAATGATTTCACATATTGAAATAACAAGAAAGAAAGAAATGCTAAAGGCCTGACTGCATTCATCATTCTTCCAGAGAAATGCCTCGAGTCATACCAAGAATAACCAAAGCAATATGTACTTCACCCTTGATTATGTCCCTAGATAGGGTCAAACTAGACGAGATTTTCCATATAAATTTTTTGTCCATGGATATGGAGCACAGAATTCACTGGTCTTACTTTACTTTATTTATAGTCCTCTTTTCTCACTGAAACTCAAGATTTTTCTTAATGAAGAGCTCCCCTGCATTATGGCTAAGAAAATGAAGCTTGCTGGTTCAAGTTTCAGACATAAACTCATTAATGAGTGACTGTAGACAAACTACTCTCTCTGCCTCGTCCCATATGTTATAGAGGGATGATAATGTTATACTTTGGGGGGACTTCATGGAGGAGAGGTATATCAGTGGCTACTAGCTGTGGTAACTGAAGGGAACCTCTATGTTCACTACTAGAAAACTTCTGAATACCAGTGTCAGGAAACGATGTCAGAGGAAGTCCTTGGACTCTTTCTATCTGCTGTCCTCCAGAGCAACTGGTTGGCTACTGTGTGAAATAAGATGCTGGATTAGATGGACCACTGGTCTGATCCAGCAGGGAGTCTTCATATGTTCGTATGACATAGTATAAATTATTGTGATAATATATGTGAAGAACTCTGAATACTAAATGCATTTATAGAGAGTATTTTTAGAAACCAGTATTTCTATGAATATTATAATTTTGTAGACGGCAGTGAAGTATTATCCAACTGCTATTCTTCTGGCAGAAAGAGGCATTTCCCCATTTCCCCCCTTCTCTTAGCATTGGTAGACTAATCACCTGTAGTTTGGCCCTAAGTCCATTGAAAACTGGCCTCTCTCCCATTCCCTCCATTATATGAAAAGCCTTCATTTGGAAACTGGCTAGAAAGGGGGGAAAGTGGTCGTGCCCGTGGTGAATTGGCCATGTGGCAACTCTAGCTCCTTGTAAAGCTCTCAAAACATTATTTTCTTTCTTTCTTTTTAAAATATATTATTGGTTTTTGTCTGATATTCTGCCTGGTGAAGACGTTTGTGAAATATGAACGCAATCACTTTTCATTACAAAAGGATATGAGCAGTAATTTTGTTAGATGTTACTTCCACCCAAAAGACAGTGTTCAATGTAAAAGGAAAAATACGTTACGTTACTTACCATCAGACCGTTTACACAGTGAGAAATAATTTTCATTACATGATGCTGTCTTCCACATTCCATCAGGAGCCAAATACACACATCCAAATTTCTGTTTTGGCTCTCCTGGGGCCCATTTAGCGTACTTCATTTTGAACTTATCAATCCAAGTATATTCTCCATTAGTCTAAAAATTAACATGTGATTGGTGAGAGGCACTATCATGAGAAAATTGGGCAGATGAGTCTTTTACTTATTTATTGGGTTTATACTTCTCCCTTGTGCTTAAAAAGTGCCCTCAAAGTGGCTTACAATAAGTTTTAAAATATAACATTTACATAAAAATAAAATGAACAGTACGAGCTGAACAATAGACAGCATTTAACATTAAAAAGACACACCAGGGCTCCCACAAGCTGAACTAAAAGCCCTAAAATACAGCAATGTACAATATGTCCTCTGCCTGCTCACAAGTAAAACATCGAAAGCCCATACAAAGAAAACCTAGCCAAAAAAAAAAAGTCAAATTTATTGACACTCCACCCCCAAAGCCCTCCAAAACATAATTGTTTTAATAGACTTCTGGGCAGCCATCAACAAGGGGGAAATCTGCATTTCCTGGAGGAGGGTATTCCAGAGCCTAGGGACCATGGCACAGAAAGCCCTCTGACACATGTCCATCAGTCTTGCTTTCCACAGAACTGGCATGCAGAGATGGCCAGCCCCCAAAAGATCTTGATACAGACAGGTTCATACAGATGAAGGCACGAGGCCTCCAGACACCCTGGTCCAAGGCCTAAAATAAGAATTTTCCAACCCAGAGCTGACAACCATAGATAAAATATTAGGGGGAAATTATTCTTGCAGTGAGTCTCAGTCAATATCTTGACTGCTACCTTTTTCACTAGCTGTACTTTCTGGATAATTTTGTCAAGCACCATCTTGTAGAGTAGGTTACATTAGTCTAGCATTACCATGGCACGGGTGACCACACGTCTGCTGTTTTCAGGCATGGTTGTAACTGGTAGATCAGCTTCAGCTGGAAAGGGGCACTTTGAGCTGGTTCAGAGTGCATATCAGGTCAATTCAAAGTGATGATTCTTATCGGTAAAGCTGTAAAAACCCTTGGGGATGGGGTACCTGGAGGACTTCCCTCTCTTATAATGTCCAGCCCTATTCTCCATGCCCCACCTTCAGAGATAAGGCACCTTGTTAACCAGAGATGGGGCTTTTTCACGGGTGGTACCTCACCTGTGGAATGTCTGCCTCTTGAGGCTAGTCCGGCAACTAGCCTACTCTTTTTTTAGACTTCAGGGCAAAATATTTCTTTTCCCTCAAGTTCTTAATTAAGAGGTTATCAACAACATTTTAAAAATTGGCTTTTAGATGGAAACTGTTTAATGTTGTATGCTGTTTTTCTGCTCTGGATTTTTAATGCTGTGTTTTTAACAGTTAATACATTCTATTGCATTTTATGTTTTCATTGTGCTTTATTTTGTAAGCTACCTCAAGCAGATTTTTTTGCAGAGGCAGAATAGAAATTTTCTAAATAAATGTGACTTCCTCACTGAGCACCATGTCAGAATTCAACCCATTTCTGTGCCGCGCTACCCGTCTTCTCGAAGCATGCTTGCATCACAAAGTAAACATATTGTTGGCCAAAGTGAGTATGCAGTGAAGGATTCATACTGCCATTTAAAGATGTGCTCCTCAGCCCAGATATTCTCACAAGATTTTAGTTGCAAAATCTAGCCCTCAATAAAAATAACAGTGTGCTCAAAAAACTGATTCCATAACAAACTATTTGACAGACTTAGGAGGGTCTGTGTGGCTCAGTAGCCAAACACATACTTTTTATAAAGATGGTCCCTGGTTCAATCTCAGACATCTTCAGTTAAAATATCTTATGCAGCAAGTATTGGGAAAAGCCCTTTCTATTCTATGCCTGCCAGCGGTTGCTTGTCAAAATAGCTAGCTAGATAGGCTGGTAGTCTGAATTTAAGACAGCTTTATGCTCAGCCTAGCAAGACTTAGACTACTGGACTGTTTGTAAGCCATGAGGACCAGATTTATAGACCAGAACATGCAGAGGTTCCCCATCACCAATGGCAAGATCTTGTGGCAACTTGGTTGTGAAAAAGTGCTATCACGAATAGATGTTTGCTGTATGAAAGTCCCTGGAACTTCTCCTTAACTGTATATGTTCAAGTAGATTCGTTCTAATTTTCCCAATGTCCACTAGGAGGTAGCAGATCACACTAAAAATACCTTGGGGACATTCTCATTGTAGCATGAAACTGTGATCTGATAGATTCAGTCAGTTAGAAGATATAATATCAGTCTTTTTATATGGGCATTTAAATGCAACTTGATATTAATTTTATTACGTCAATTCAGTTATAGAACATTGAAAGACCTGAGAGTAATAAAGCATTAATAAAGAATATAAAAAATACTGTATGTGCTACTTTATAGGCAGATACGCATTCAACTTACCACATTGCTGTTGAGACCAATCCAAACAGGCCCACCATACTTTAACATCCGTAGCCAAAGAGCTGAGCTGATAAAAGGATCTAAAATACTGGCAAGATCATAGTCTTGTTTTCCACAGTTTTTCTGGGCATCATTCCATGTCATTTTGGTTTCACTGAAGAAGTAGCTACTATTACTAAAATGGATTAAACGTTCTGGTGTGGCTGATGGAACAACAGAGGATTTGGGGTCTGCAAAAGGATGGTGGGAATTAAATTCAATGCGATGCTTTTACCAAAAAAGTTAAGTCAATTTCATAATTGGCAAGAGAGAGGGAAAAGATTCAAGTTATAGGCATATAAAGGCTCTATAAGATAAACAATCGTTGGAAGAAATTTTGACACTGGATAGAATCCCATTATTCAAGATTCTAGAGAAAAAAGCGCCGTCTTCATTTTTAGATTCTGCAACATACCACAGAAGTGAATGGACATAACATCACATGGCTTAAGTCATACTTTTGGGGAAATAAACAATGTAAATTCTGCTGTGGAAAGCTGGAGAACCTCTGTTCTAAATATATTCTATATGCCCATAAGCCATTGTTTTAACTGAAGCATATACGTAGGAGATAATGGAAATTTAATCAAGTGTTAGATAAACTGATTTTCTTTTAATGGCTGGAGAGTGGTCAACCAACTGGCAGGCGTGTTCTCACCTGTGCTTGTCTGACATATGTAGCCTTTCTTAGATGAACAATAAAAATCTTTCCACATCCCTCCTTCTCTAAGAGGTCTGGTTTTTATCGCCATACAATCTCCCTAGAAATAAATAAAACCAAAAACAGTAATGGAGGACTACTCATTTCCCTCTTACCTATACAGGAGTAACTCTGGAGCTATCAGGAATCGAAGCAAGAACTTTAGATCTATTGCCCCTCTTGTATTGTGCCACTCAAGGCTAAAGAATTCTGTCTCTGTAAGCTCAAAGGTGACTGCCATTCACTCAGGCAGTCAATCCCATAACACAGTAGAACAATAAAAGGCAAGCTTCCAAGTCACGTTTGGCTTTTGCAAGGGCTACAATCAGCATAGTTCTTGCCTGCAATCTCTGGTCCAACCTGCTGGTTTCCCTTCATGCTAGGTCCCAAGGACTCATCATGTCTCTTGTTCTCTACGCTGCCATCACCCCTGTATGCTTCATGCCCATAATCATCACAACACATACCTGCAGTAGGGTTAACAGCTCCTGGTTGGGAAATTCCTAGATATTTGAGGATACAGCCTGGGGGGGGGCAGAGTATGGGAAAGGGAAGGAACTCCATGAAGTACAGTACCACAGAGTCCACCCTTCAAAGCTGCCATTTTCTCCAGGAGAAGTGTTCTCTATAGAGATCAGTTGTAATTTTGGGGGATCTCCAGGCCCCACCTGGAGGCTGGCAACTCTATCTGCAAGACCTTTTAAAAACTATACACACGGTGCTGCCAGTAACAAGCTGTTCTTTTCAAATGATTTTACCCATTCACATTGCTTATTCTTCTAATTTCACACCTACATATTGAAGAGTCTCATGAAAAGAGGTATAGAATATTGAAGCAGCAGCAGAACAGAATTCCAATATATAGCAGCATTAGCAACAATGTGTAATCAAATGCCCACCGACGTTGATTCATACAGAGATGACGTCATGTCTGTGCCCCAGTTGGTGTACTGGACTGCTCTTCCAGTGGTCCAGAGGTACATTTTCTCTTCATTGACATCATTTAATCCAATCCAAGCATCATTTGGGAAATTATTTAAATGGAAAGTGAGGAAGGCTAAAAAAAAAAGAAGAAGAAGAAGAAGGCGGGGGAACACAGGCATGGTTGATCAACATTTTAGGATACCATTTATCCAAACAAGCTCTCTTGTAGCATAGGATTTGGGCATGAACTAAAAGAAACACTTGAACATTGACTCACAAATAAAACTAAGACTAGGCAATGTGAGAGATGAAAATGTTATTAAACTGAAAAAGATGTTTAGAAGGTACAGAGAGACTGGCTGGTATTTCATTACAAACATTGAGCATCATTTCCTATTCTGGCATTGCCTAGTGCACCTATGTTTGGTAACATGTTGGAGGCTTTATCTTCCATATTTGCATAATTCACATTTATTGGAAACAAAATACATGTAATGAATAGAAGTATGTAACAGTAAGCCACACTACAACCTTTTATTTAAAGAATTTCCAGTTATTTACTTCATTTATACCATACATTTCTCCCCAATGAAGACCTAAAGCAGCTTATATTGTTCTCATTCCCTACAGTTTATTTGTATTTTATAGTGTAGACATATACCAAACAGTACAGGTAAGTGTCTATTAACATCCCCCCAAACAATACCACAAAATAGGCAATGTGATATTTCATAAGTGTAAGCCTGCATTTCATCTGCCAACATAAAGATATCGCACCTTGTACACGTTCATTAAGGATGGTAACCAAGTTTCCTCCAAAGTTGATACAAACTTTTCGCGCACTATACCAATCCGTTTGCTCTTTCTCCACAGATCCAAATAATTTGTAGCACTAAAAAAAGACAAAAGAACAATAGCAGTTTAGAAATTCCCAAAGAGCAGACCTCAACTACAACAGAAACTTTTCTGTAAAGATGCTAGTGAGTCTAAGGCTCAGGGTACATTTTGAAAACTGAAAACTGGCTAATTGCCGTTCCACCTTCCTCTGTCTTTTTTCCAATATACTTCCTCACCATCTCTGCCAAGCAGGACTCTGGGTACATCACATATCAGATGAGATGTGGGCAAACTTCAGAACCCACAAAGGAAATGGGTGTGAGGAACCTATGAGAATCCCTGCTTCAAGGGGAAATTTAAAATCCATATCTGGCTTCCAGATTGGAAATTGATAGCGTTGCTTATTGCAGGGTTGTCACATGGACAAATGTTACAGTTCTTCAATGGATTGTCACATGGACATACACATACACACAGGCCTGAATGTAATTATATACTATATATTGGACCACAGGATCCACTTAGCAGCCAAACCCCTTGCTGGTATGGTAGCCAACCTCTAGTTGGGGCCTGAAGATCTCCCATAATTGCAGCTGATCTCCAGAATAGAGATCTCCATATCAGTTCCCATGGAGAAAATGGCTGATCTGGGAGACTGTATGGCACCACAGCCCAGCTGGGCTCCCTCCCTTCCCCAGACTCCATAGCCAAATCTCCTGGAATTTCCAACCCAGAGATGGCAACCTTACTTGCTGTTCCATGACAGGCCACTGGCCAGGTAATCAGCAGTGGCTTGGTGCTGAAAGCACATCTTGAACGCTTTTATCCCAGTCATGTAATTGGTGGTAATTGGTGCCTGTAGCAGTAGCCTGGGTCTCGAGTTTTCACCTCCAAGCTATCACTGATCATCTGGCCACCAAGCTTGTAATGACTGCTGAGATCTTTGCAAGGTGCTTTCATGAGATCTCGGTTATCATTGTGCAATCTTTTTAAATTTAGGATGTTTCAAACACTACTTGTTTAATAGAGGGGGGTGGTATTCCCCCACATAATTTTTTATGTTTTGGGATTTTTGTTTTATTTTATTTTTTGGAACCTGGGGTTGTCCTAGGTTTGCAGGACAACCTAATCTACCCTAATCCTCTATGCTCCCCATGTGTATGTTTTGGTTATATGGGGAGGGTGTACTTAGGAATTAGATATATGATAAGCAGTAGCATGTCTTTTTTTCCATGATTACTATTTGTGTGGTTGTTGTAGTGAGATAGGACAGAGACATGATTAACATATGGAATTCATTGTCACAAAATGTGGCGATACCCACTGGCTTAGAAGACTTTAAAAGGAAATGAGACTATGTAATTAGACACATGTAAATTTCTACCCAACAGCATACAAATACTATGCCAAACTGGGACGCCAAATGGTTCTCCATGGATTTTGACCCGGGGCTTTGTAAATCATCTTTTTTTTCTCTCTGATTCTTCCTCTAAAGCACAGCTGTTAATGCTCCACTTGAATTTTTACTTCCTGCTTCCCCAAGCATTCCACACTGGGAGAAGAAAGAAAGGACATTCGTACATAGCTTAAAGGCCTGCAGTTTAATTGTTAGGCTGGTCCTGCATAAGCGGAGGTACATGAAACTTACAAATGTTTCTTTAACTAATGTAAACGATCCATGCTAGTTTCCACAGTGACCATTTGAGTGTAGAGTTGTATTATGTTTGTGTATGGCAAAAAGTTTTGAATACACAAAAAAGTATAATGCAATTCTAAGCATATTTACTCAGAAAAGAGCTCCACAAGCCCTGAGCTTGGATAGCCCAGGTAAGCGGAATCTCATCAAATCAAGGAAATTAAGCAAAGTCAGCCTTGGTTAGTAATTGGATGGGACACCTCCAATGAAGACCAGGGTTGCAGAGGCAGGCAATGGAAAACCACCTGTGAGTCTCTTGCCTTGAAAGCTCCAACAGGGGTTGCAATAAGTTAACTATGACCACAACCACCAAGCTCCACTGACTTCAATGAGAATAACTTCTTAGCAAGTGAGTTTAGGATTGCAGCTTTAGTTTCCCAAAGCTGCTTAGAACAAGGAAAATTACCATTATACTCAGGGATTTTTTCAGCTGGAACGCGGTGCAACGGAGTTCCAGAACCTCTTGAAAATGGTCACATGGCTGGTGGCCCTGCCCCCTGATCTCCAGACAGAGGGGAGTTTAGATTGCCCTCCATGCGGTGGGGAGGGCAATCTAAACTCCCCTCTGTCTGGAGATCAGGGGGCAGGGCCACCAGCCATGTGACCATTTTCTCCGAGGGCAACCCACTGAGTTCTACCACCTCTTTTCCCAGGAAAAAAAGCCCTGATTATACCTCATTTTCAAACAAAAGCCAGGATTCTGGACATCCTCCTGGAACGGAAGGTGTCGTAGGAAATGCTGTTGCATTGACCGAACTGTTGTGTCTCTCACATATGTAATGCTTCGGGTAACCACAGTTTATATCATTCCAAAGTCCTGTACATGAGTCAAGAAGTCATATAACAGGAATCATTAGTTATAAAAGAATGCTGCTGCATTTCACATATAGTAAAATGCATCATATATATTAAAATCCATGCATTGTATTCAGGAATAATATTCATCCTATGAAAACAGATCCCAAGTTATTCATTTTAGATATTTCATGTGCTGGATTCTTCAGAGCTTCCAGAAGAAGGCATTCAAAACAATAGTGAAGATGGGCCTGGTTTGATAAACAAGGAAGGGGGGTGTATTGTCGAAGGCTTGTCGAAGGAAGGGGGGGTTGAAATATTGGCGTAAAATAATCTGAACAAAATAAGATGTTTACTACACTTATAAAAAGGCACAGATTTCAGAAAAAGTATAAAAATAACAGCACATAACACAGAAAGGCTCAGAAATAGCTCTGCCAGTGTGCATTCCCTGCATGACAACATTGAAAAGTCAAAGGTACACAAGCTATTTTGCTTTCCTTTAACAACAGTCAGTGATGTTTCCTGAATATCACTTAACCTTGTCAAAAGAATTATGCAGCCCAGTTCTTGCAGATATGGTACCAGATATAAAAGAAAAATCATGTGTATTGAGCAAAGAAGTGATAAGCTGAACCACAAGAACCTCAGTTTAGATAAGCCAATGGGAGTCATTGCAGAGGGATCAGGGCATTAACTTCCCTTGGGTCCATTTTCACATTACAACAGATCAGCTAAGCCAATAAAAGAGAAATGGAACAGACCAAAAAGAGGTAGCTTAGAGTGGTGATTCCCAACTTTTTGGGTATGGTGATGACCCACAAATTTAAATTTACTTGATATGGTGACTTCATCAGTTTATTGTCACGTGAACTTTGGACTGTAGGTCTTTGACGGCCATTGGTTCATGCATTTCACCTGCAAGTCTGCCCACTTTATCAAAAATTTACTTAACACATGTGCTTCTTTTCTGAAAAAAAGAGAGGCTGGTATTTGTAATGTTCTCCCCTCTCAGGCCAAGTCCCAGATGCCCAAGAAGTTCTGGTACTCTGTACCAGCATGTCCCCCCTGGAAAAAAGCCCTACTTTAACATTTTTACTAACATGGAATTTGTTGAAATTTGTATTACAAAGTTACCCAGAGTTTTGTTTATGAGAATGTAAGAATGAAACCATCTGACCGCAGGTTTCAGCTTTATGAAATTTGTAACTGCTTCCCAGTTTTTCTGTACCATGCTGATACAAGAACAGAAGAGATGTGCCTTCTGAAAAAAGGCTTTCTCCCACCTCTTAAGAAAATAATCCATGTAATACCTTTTATTAAGACCAACCAAAATAACACCAAATTGTGTTCAGACTTTTTAGTTTTCCAGTTTTCATCAAGCTGGATATTAAAAAAAAACAAAATAGGGAAGTGAGAAAAAAACTTGTTGCAGACCATGAAACAACCTGACTAGGGTTGCTGGTCCAGTGGGGGCAGCGGGATACCCCACTCCCACCCTCCACCCCCCACCAGCACTCACTTGGCAGGTGGAGGGGGAAAGCAGGAAAATGGGCCTCCCCAGGCACGCTTCCAGTGCAGCACAACAACATCACTTCCAGGAGTGACATTATTATGCAGTCCACATGAGTACTCCCACACTTTGTGCTTGGCCAATTTGGGCCCCAGACAGGCTGATTCTTTGAGAAGCAGCCTGGTGCAAAGAACAGGAGCACTCCCTGTGCGATGATGTCACTCCTGGAGGTAGATAGAGCCAGAGGAGTTAGCCGTGTTAGTCTGTAGTAGAGATGGGCATGAACCAGGAAAAAAACGAACCATGTGGTTCGTGGTTCATCACATTTCACAAAACACGAACCATGAACTTTCACGAACCTGCCCCAGTTCATGAATCGGTTCGTTTTGGTTCATGAAATGTCACTTCCGGGTCAGCAGAAGGTCTTCAGGAAGTCCATCCCCTGTTGCCTAGGAAACTGATTGATTGGCACCAGACTGTCTGCAGTGATGAACCAAACGAACCAGCCTAACCAGTGAAAAATGAACCAAACGAACCAGCCTAAAGTTCATGGCGGTTCATCAGAAACGGGATCTGACGAACCACTGGTTTACGAACCACAAACCGGCATGGTTCATCATAAATTTTGGTTCATATTTCGGTTCATGTCCATCTCTAGTCTGTAGTAGTAAAATAGTAAAGAGTCCAGTAGCACCTGGATTCTTTATTGGATTCTTTGTCTTTCTGACAAAGAGAGCAGTGGCTCTCGAAAACTTATGCTACAATAAAGTTGGTTAGTCTTAAAGGTGCTACTGGACTCTTTACTATTTTACTCTTGGAGGTGACATCCGAGCACTGCGCCAGGAGCCTGCACACAAAGAAATCACATAAAGACCTTCTAAAGGTGAGTGCTGGATTCTCCACCACTCCTGCTGAGAGAGCAAGAGGACCTGGCAGTCCTCCCAACCCTTTTAACGTTTTTTAATATTCATTGTGGATATATCATGGACAGGCATGTCAGGTTCCTATGGGTAACGGGGAATCCCCTGCAGGCAGTGGACACTGAGTGGTGGAAGAAAAGTTGTGGGAAAATGGAGGTGGTGAAGGGCATCATCCTGACATCGTTCCCCATGTGACTGGAAGTAACATCAGTGTGCCACCAGGGACACTCTAGCATTTGGACAAAACACTCTGGTTAAATCACGCATGGCACAAGGCAAGTGATTCCAGTGCATTGTTGTCAACATCATTACATCTCTGGCAAGGGCCTCTCCACTGGGGTAAGTCTCCCACCAGTTGCCAGCCATACGCTGGCAACCCTAATCATGGAGTAGCCAGGCAACACCAGGAAGGGGAAACGGTCAGCAGCTCAGAAGAAAACTAAATAGACATCTTGAAGATGTTGAAGTACTCTTCTTTTTCCTTTTCCAATTATCCACTGGCCAATCCTAATTTAACCAGACAACAAAGCAGAAAATATTGTCACTTATCAAGCAGCCTACCTGTTGTTTTGTACATGACTACACAGTTTTCATCATTGTTTGCAAAGTTGGGTTCATGGGGTGCCCAAGCTAAATAGTCCACAGGGCTTCCATCCATCCAGCTAAAGGACAAATAAAGTATTCACTTATATTGTTTTTTTCAGCAGGGTAAATAATATTCAAGGTTGGAGGGGGGCACTTTTCAGAAAAAAAATCTGATAAAATACTTTATTTTTACATTAGTGATTTCCCCCCACCTTCATTCAAATTATAAAGGTTTTTTTAAAAAGATTTCTTGGAGAATTCCCAGAAAAAGTTCAGGTCTTTCATACTTGAAAACTCATCTTCATCCCAACCATCTTTGCTGGTTCATGCTCCTCCCATAACAGACTTAGTTTTGCTGATTGGGACAGGTGATTATAGTTGCACAGAAGGTTTTCTGCAGGTAATAGACTTTCTAGACCTCTCATCATGAAGATGTGGACACTCATTAGCATGATCAGGAGCATACTTTTCTGCCAGGGTGCATGGGTTGGTGCATAGGTTGGTGCATGGGTTTGCTTCTTGCTTAGGGTTGTCAACCTCCAGGTGGGGCCTGGAGATCTCCTAGAATTATTTACAGCTGATCTCTAGACTACAATGATCAGGTCCCCCGGAGACAATTGCTGCTTTGGAAGAAGGACTCTATGGCATTATAATCCTGCTCTCCCCTTTCCAAACTTGTCTGCCAGGTTCCATCTCCAAATGTCCAGGAATTTCACTATCTAGAGTTGCCAGCCCTACATCTTGCTTCAATAAGCTGAAGAGCATTTTAAAAGTTTTCTTTGTCCAGCAAGTTCTTTCCAACACCAGTACATCTAATCCTCCACTAGGGTAAATTTACCTAGAAAAGAAATGGGGACTTGGGGAGTAACAAAGTGGCTGTCTGGAAGTAGTGGGAGGAGAAACCAGTATGAGTCTGGCCTAAATTATGGGTCTGGCTCCTACCCGACTACAAATTTCTGAATTGAGGGAAATTGATATCCTAGGCTTCCTAATTGCTTGGGCCCAGAGGGGAATTCCCCATTACAAGCTCCAATATCCTGCTCTCAATGAAATTGAGGAGTAGACAAAAAAGTTGCTCCCACAGTGATGTTCCAGGAATTTTTCCTGAGTCTCTATTGTCTTTTCCATAGAAACTAGAGAAAATTCCTGAAGTGTCACCTAGAAATGACATTACATCCTCCTCAAGCTCCACCATCTCTAGGCACGGCTCTCCTAATCTCTCAGCATTTGTCTAGGTGGTGCCCCCATTACAAAATTAACTATCTCTCCAGTTTAATAATAATTTTAATTTATGATAGGACCTTGAGGTCTAACTAAACATGATGGTAAAGTTTGCCAGCCCGTTTGTGAGGATGGGGAATTCCGTGCAACTGGCTCCTTTTTCCTGCCACCAATTAAAGCGGTTGTGAGGCGGATCGGGAAAATCTAAAAGTAGTACTGTGCTTCTCTAAGAATTGCAAGAAACTCTATTGTAAAACCATAGTATTTTTGCCAATTCCTAGAGAGAACTGACAGCACTTCATGGACACCTCCCTATCCTGGGTCTCTTGTTCATTGCCTAGCCTCACAATCCTAGATAGTTGCATATTTTAGAATATGACTTGTTGCCAAACAGATACGAAGCAAGAAGAGTGACTTTTGCAGAGAATATTTTAGAATTTGACTATTTTAGAGTATGACTTATTGCCAAACAGATATGAAGCAAGAAGTGTGACTTTTGCAGAGAAGGGGCAGTGGGGAAGAAAGGAAGTGTGCTGGACACGTCACTCGTTTCACTTCCTCTAACACTCTCCAGATATGTTTTTTGATTTATTCATTTTTTTAATTTCTGTCCCACTTTTCCCCCAACTATGCTTCAAAACTAGACAGAAAAGCCTTACCATGAAAAAAAAATGACCGGGGCGGAGGCAGTTTCAGGATGAAAAAGTATGGGCAAGTGAAGGGTTTGGCTGCTGTGCTGAAAGACTATCAGTTATAATCTAAGACATCTATGAGCTTAACTAAGAACTCGCTATCCACAAAAAACTATCTGAAAGAGCCAGGCAAGAGACAACCAAATATCAAAGCATGTATTTAATTCCAGTTTGTCTCTTCCTGTGTCCTTTAGATGAAAGCAGCCAGTAGCTGCTCCAGAAAACACAGTCAATCTTGCTGTCTCCCAGTGTTAAAGCTGCCATAAAGCACATTAATGAAAAATGCAGCCGGGCTCAACACAGCATCCCTTTCCTGGACAGCTGCCTACTTTAAACAGTTCCTCCTCTTCCTTCTTTATACCTGTCAGCCCAATCTATAGATCTGACACAGCAATCATGACACCATATTTAAACAGTTATTGCCACATTTCGCAAAATATAACTTGGCCATGTAATGCAACCTTTACTATATAAAAAGAGCACCACATATTTTACATACCACATACTAGGAGACCCCTAACTGGCTAAGTGTGGTTGGCAGAGCCAGCGCACCCATTGAGGCCAAGTAGGTGGTGGCCTCAGGGCGCAAGGGCTCTGGAGGAGCGCCAGAGGGGGTTTTGGGGGTGGAGGTGCACGCTGCGGAGCTGGCATGGCTGGGCTGCAGCCGCCGCCACCACACGCCCCCAGCCGGGCGCAGCAGCCGGGGCGGCGTGCAGAGCCCAGAGCAGCCTCCTCCTGCCGCCCCAGCCATCTGCAGGCGGCGTGTGCTGTGTGATGACATCATTGTGTGATGACGTCATCACGCAGCCCATGGCGTGCACATGCACACTGCACATGCACGCGTCGGGGCTTCGCCACGGGTGCCAGAAACCCTGGCGCCAGCAGTGGTGGTTTGTGCTGCATATTGGCATCTGCTCTTTGTGGGAATGCTGGTTTATGCCATAGGGTCACCTTTGAACACTGAGACATCGGAATTCAATTTGATGGACACATTCAGGCCTGAATTTTACTCTTCCAGCTCAAATCTGAATTCTACTCTACTCAGCTCAAATCTCCTATCTGCTTTCTCAGTGGGGATCAGAATTCAAAATAAAATATAGTGTGATGTAATATTTGCCTTGGCCAGAGAAATCAGATAGTTGGCATGCATGATCAGGATACAACTGCATGTTTTGACACTGAATTCCTCTGCATCCTTTTATAAGGAGATTGCAAAAGCTGTAGCATGTAATGTTGTATTATCCTTGTGCACTCAGATACCAGTGTGAACCCTGGCACATGTGGTTATGATGTAATTCTCTCTCTGAAGTTCAAACACCAGCTTGACTCTCTCTACTTGTACTGTTTTAAATGGGAAGAGGAAAGATTAGGGATACATTGGGTTGGATCCTACCACTTCCTTCCGCCATGTTGGATTGTGCACCACTATTCTGCCAAATCTTCTTTCAGTTGAGAAAGACTTGATTGGATGGGAAAATATCTTCTCCAATCAACAAAAAGTTCTTCCATTACAGGAAGTCTTTCACCACTGGAGGAAGACCTCACAAAGGGGAATCAGAGGACTGAATTTAGTAGGAGGAGCCAACCCATTGAATTGGATCTAATGCTGCATTAACAAAATTTGTGGATGGTCATGGATCTTCCCCGCTTTGCACTCCAGTAAAGTGGCTTCCTAGGGCCACGGGAGCTGCGTGAAGAAACAGCCATGTGGATCAGTTTACTGCATTGAGGGGAGGAGAAGGAGCACAATCACCCTTTCCGCCTCTTCCATCAGCACAGCCATCCTGACAGAAGAGGGAGAGGAGAGCAGCTTCCCTCCTCCTCACTGCAGCCCACTGATTCTTAGGGTCTCTCTGGATGATGCTTTTCTGCACAGACATATACTGGTTTCAATGTGCTCCTTGAAGTCACACATGAGCAGAGGGAAACTGCTTCTTTTTTTAGAAAGGAGAGCTCGAACACACTGCAGAGGGGAGGAGGCTCCTGCCCTCCCGCAATGCTGTTGTCTTGCATGAAAACTGAATGCAAGGGGAGTTGTTTCACTGATTTTTTGTACACAGATTCTCCACATGGAGCAGCAGTCGGCAAAATACCCCCCCAACACACACACACATACACACACACACACACACGTTGTTTTCTCGCAGGAAAATGTCTTGGAGAAGGCAGAAGTGCTCCTTCCCCTTGGGGCGCTTGTTCGAGCTCTCTCTTTTTTAAAAGAAGCATTTCTGTTCAGCTGACATGTGACTGCAGGGAGCATGGTAAAACCAGTGCATCTCCATGCAGAAACCTATTGTCTACAGAGACCCTTATGGCCCTGTCACACCAGGAATCACCTTTCCTGGGGTTGGAAGGGACTGTTGGTTGGGGAGGGGAGATTGGTGAAGATCCAAGTGAATCTTTGTATTCAACCTGTTATAATGTGCACAATGTTATATAGAATGGCATTATAACCACATAATGAGCATCTCTGTTTACTTACCTAACCTGCTTATCAAGACTCAGTAGTAAACCAATGAAGTAAGAATTTTCCTTTTCATCTTGATTGATCTAAAACATGGAGATTAAAATATAGTCAAAGGCTTTGGCACAGTCTGGGAATTATGCTTAAGAAATAAATTACTTTCATAAAGGTGCTTAAGAAATCAAAATGTCCCTTGCTAATGTCCTTCTTTTAATAAACATTAAATGAATAGGAAAAACAGTTCAGCAAATTTAAATAGGGAATGACACAAAAACATTTTGGATGGAGTTATTTTCTTTAAAAGAAAAGCTATTGGCCAATCGATTTGGTATATGTTTCCATGGATTTTTATAGGAAACACATTTCTGGGTCTAACTCCTTCCCCCAATTACTTGGATGAAATCTCAGGGATTGTACCCATCCTCCAAAGGATGCCCCTGGCCAGACTGGGGCCAGACAGGAGAAAGTTGTATAAGCAACTAAAACTGTCATTCATACATTCATACATTCATACATTCAAGAAAACACTGTATTGTTGGCTTGTCTTTCTTCCTTTTCTGGGATCCTCAAGGTTTGTAGGAAGTGTTTATTTCATTTGGAGAGGAGCTGGTTTTGTTTTTTTACAAAAAAAGAGAGCAGGCCAGGAGAGCTAACCTGCTGCTTGAGGTGCCAAGAAGCCTCTGACTGCAAAGGTTGTTCTGTACCACTGAGCTATAGTCCTTCCCCATGAGAAATAGGGACTGGATCAAGGTCTCTTGGTGAACTTTCTGGTGGAACAAGGACTTGAAACTTACAGTACTGTCCTAAGCAGAGTTACTCCAGTCTAAGCTCATTGATTTCAATAGGTGTACACTGGGGTAACTCATCCTAGGATTGCACTGTAAGTCTCCCTGATCCAAATCCATCCTTTCATTATGGTGACTCCTATTGGTCCAAACCATGTTGTAATCAGATTCCAACAGCTGACTGATTCCACTGAGTAAAATCAGTTGCTATGAGGAATTTCCAGGCCGTATAATTTCTTATTAAAAAGCATAAAAAGTCTCCTGAATTATATATGTGAAAGATATCAAATGAGTGCCTTACATATTTTAATAGGAACTTTCTTTCAGTGTTGCCGTTAATGACAGCCAGATCTCCGAAGTTCTTCTTGCAGAACTCGCGTGCATTTTCCATAGGAGCTTTATCAGTGCTGACATAATACTGTTTGTCTTTAAAGATGATCCACCCATCACTGGTCATGTCAAACTCTGGAGAAAGCACAAATCAATAGTTAACTTCTTAAAGACAGGTTTGACTGAACTGTAGCAAAACCAGCAGTATATTAAACCAAATTCTAAACCCTGAAAAGCCAGTTTAAATTATCCAGCTAACAGTGCAATCCTAAGCAAAGTTACTCCAGTCTAAGCCCATTGAAATCAATTGGCCTAGACTGGCATAACTCTGTTTAGGATTGCATTGTAAATGGTGCAAATTTGTGTGTGTGTGTGTGTGTTTCCTTCCTGTGCTTTGGAAGAGACAAAATACTCTGATACAAAATACTGAAGCCTTGCCTTCTTGCCACTAGTGTCTCAATTCTAGTGCCTGAGATTCACACATTAGGCACTGCTCACAGCCATATGAAACCATAAGGACCAGAAGCTTGCTTTTTAAAAATGAGAATCTCAAGCAGCTGGCTTAATCATTGAATACTGCAATCCACACACTTTGACAACACCATGGCAGGTAAATAAAACAGTTTAGCATTGGTTGCCTAGTCTCTAGTTGTTTGAGATTTCCTTCTTAGATGCCAAAAAAATAATAAATGCTCCTGCATTGCAAGAAATTCAACAACTTTAGTTTTCTTTGCCATATAGCTCCATAAGAGCTGAAAACCATAATTCAGTAAGCAAAAGGAAGCTCACTGAAGATGGGTGTGCTACCAGTGTATGTAGAGTTTGGCTCTGCCCTGCTTAAGGATAGTGAAGAATGCAAAGTGGTGGTACATGAGCACCCAAGACAAGAGAAGACGTATTTACAAAATGTATATCTTGCCTTTCTGACCCAATCAAGTCCCCCAAGGAAGCCAATCGATTAAAAACATATGTAGGGGGAAAATCACATCTTAAAAACCATTACAACCTAACTAAAGTACATCATTAAAACAATTAAAACCAAGTTAAAATACAAAAAACATAAAAACAAAAACAGAAATACTGGGCACAAAGGTTATGATAGTAAAAATGGGTGCCAGAGTATCGCACCACCAATCAAGGTTAGATGAGAACAATTCCAGTGGTACCAAATCTGGCCCCGGGGCTCTTCAAGACTTCATTCCCCTAATGATTTCTACCACTTCCTCTTTTGTTATTGGTGACCGGGATGGTAAATTCTCAGGGCACGAAGGAGGGATCACTGGGAGAACATCAGTCGAGACAAAAAAGCCTTCAACCATTGGCACAAGACGGCAACAGAAGGGGATAGGCGAGTCTCATTGGGGAAAGAGTTCCAGAGTTTTGGTGCCTTGACCAAGAAGGCCCTCTCCCAGGTTGTCATCTGCCTGAGCTCAGAAAGCAGGAGCACCCTCAGAAGGCAGAAGCACCCAAAGCAGGGCCTTGGAAGATGACTGCGGTGGTTGGTTAAGTCGTAAGAGACCAGGCAGTCACATATGCTGGTCCTAAGCCACGTAGGGCTTTCAAGGTCAGCACGAGCATTTTGAATTGTGCCCAGAAACAGACTGGGAGTCAGAGTAGATGGGCCAAGACTAAAGTGATATGGTCCTAATGACACACTATAGTCAACATTCGGGCTACAGCATTGTGTACCAATTGAAATTTATGAATATTTCTCAAGGGCAGCTGTACATTGCAATAATCTAATCTAGACATAACCAGAGCATGCACTATAGTGGCCAGATCTTTACTTGACAACCTTATTCTTGCAACAAAAACAACAGAGTCAAATGCAATGCAAAACCACCAGTACTGAGTTGGCCCACAGCATGTCTGACCAATTGCAACCCTTATTCCCCCACCCCACCCTTGTTTACCTGTACCCCAACATTTTCACAGGTAAAGATTGCCTACCTGTGTGAGTGTACATTTGGCCCCCAAAGGCTGCCTACCTCAGTCTAGTAACACCTTAAGCACCACTACATTGAATATTACATAAGATTTCGTGACTACAACCTACTTCATCAAATGCTATCTCCCATTAAAGTGCAACTAGATTGCTTTTGCCTCAATGGATATTATGTCTACAATGTGGCCCCCGGCCCTAAGGAAGCCCGCCTCGCTTCAACCAGGGCCAGGGCCTTTTCAGTCATGGCCCCAGCCTGGTGGAACGCTCTGTCAATGGAGACCCGGGCCCAGTGGGACATATTATCGTTCCGCTGGGCCTGTAAGACAGAGCTGTTCCACCAGGCATTCGGTGGTTGAAGGGGGCGGTGCCATGTCGGCCTACCACGTTTGGGGTGGAGGTTCTCCTCACCATTGCACCTTAATGTATTTGGTTAATTTATTTTTATTATTGTTTATTGTATATTGATTTTAGAATTATTGTTTTCTTGTTTTTATTGATTTTAACTGTTGTTCACCACCCAGAGCTTCTGAGGATGGGCAGTTTATAAATAGAAATAATAAATAAATAAATAAATAAATAAATAAATAAATAAATAAATAATGTGGCTTTCTAAGCAAAATAGGAGCTTGTTGGAAAACAATAACACAAATTTCTCCTCATCCTAATAAGATATCCTTAAAGGAGGCTAGGCAGACTTACTTGGAGGAGGTGGATCTGTTGGTTCAGGTTTTATTTGTACTCCTGTGGGAGCAAAACAGAGCATGAAAGCAATTTGCACGTACACAATCTTATTGAACCCAAGCAAGAAGTTAATCGTACTCATACCACAAAGTAACTTAAACTCCTCTATTTTAGAAGACTGAAATTAAATCTACATCATGAAAAGCATAGAGCCTTCTGTTATTCAAATCTTCTTTTTCAACAAATGACCGCTGGCAGTTTTCCAGACTGACGTATTTGTATATGGATTCTGAAGGCTGGCTTCTATGAATGGTCCAAAAGCCAAGCACACAATTTGCACGCAGAAGGTTCCAGGTTTAATCTTTGGCATCTCCAGTTAGAGAATCTCAGGGAACAGATGTGAGGATAAACTACTTGAGACCTTGGAGCGCTGCAACCAATCAACAAGTAAATTATTGAGTCTGGTGGTCCAACAAGGAGCCTAATTACCAAATGGAGAGGCCAGAGGTTGAATTTAGGACTTCCTGTATGCAAAGCCTGTGCAGCACCATTGGTCCTTTGTCAATAACGACACACCAACTTTCACAGAGGCAAACCACCTCTGTTTGCCTCTTGCCTTGAAAACAATATGGGTTCACCATAGGTTGGTTGGAACTTGACAGCCCTTTCTACCAGCACATCAACTTTTGGAGTAGTTTCACCACCACTAGCTCAGAGCCACTGTAATGTTCACTAAGCAGCCTGCTAACAGTTCTAAAGATTTCATTCAAAAGCTACAGTAGAATTAAAATATTTGTAGAAAGAAAATTGGTTTCCATTAAACCAGTCCAGAACTTAGACCTTTAGCAAAATGGTTATTTCAAACATCTCAAAATAGTCATGCTAATAACGATATACTGCTTGAGCACATGCTTGGCAAGTTGTCATTATACATTAAAAACCTCTTAAGAGCAATCTGGCTTGAATTATCAGCAATTTCAGATGAATTTCCCTGATATAAAACTTTCTATGAAAATAGCAAACATCACTGTTGGAAAGTTCTCTCAAACTAATTAGATAAAAACAATGTTCATTTTTATCAGATAAAAATATTGTTCAGGCAATAAGGTTCATGTTTAGTCCTGATTCATGGTAGAAAAATCTTCTCAAGAACTGATTTTGGGGTTAGGGGAATTCAGGTTTGGCTTGACTCCCTGCTTAAAAGCAATTATGCTTTTGTTTAATGTAACAAGAAATTTTACCTTTCTTAACCTGGCAAATCCAGTAGAATAGGTCTTCACAATGCATATCATTCCATTCCATTCGATAACCGGCATTTAACTCTCCACAGTGTTCTACTCCATTATAATTATTCGGCTCTCCATATGCCCAGTTTACATACCCGAGCTAATGTAGAAATAAAGTTAATAATCATTTATCTCTAATCCAGACGGCTTGATAAATTAAATCAAGCATAAATGAGACATAATTTAGTCTGTAAAAAATCACTACAAATGCAATCAAAGGTACAAAAAAGTTTGTGTTGCATCCAGGGCTTTTTTTCTGGGAAAAGAGGTGGTGGAACTCAGTGGGTTGCCCTCAGAGAAAATGGTCACATGGCTGGTGGCCCCGCCCCCTGATCTCCAAACAGAGGGGAGTTTAGATTGCCTTCCGCGCCACTGAGCGCTGAGATCAGCGGGCGGGGCCACCAGCCATGTGACCATTTTCAAGAGGTTCTGGAACTCCGTTCCACTGCGTTCCTGCTGAAAAAAAGCCCTGGTTGCATCTAGCCAAAGGATATTTCAATCAAATACCAAAGAAAACATAAGACTTAAATCTTAGCAATTTTTCCATCTAGTTCTGTGAGCCATTGCACAAAACCAGCAGCTGATCATAAAGATCCTAACACTGACAGCTCCTGTGCTTTCCCCTTCTGCTTGTACAACTCTTCTTCCCCTGTGGAAGTGGTCCTTCAACACCAGGCATTTTTGGCTCATTGAAAGACACGGGTACTTCATTGAGCAGAAGCACCT
This sequence comes from Eublepharis macularius, assembly GCF_028583425.1. Lineage (NCBI taxonomy): Eukaryota > Metazoa > Chordata > Lepidosauria > Squamata > Eublepharidae > Eublepharis > Eublepharis macularius. The sequence goes on along the minus strand of NC_072800.1, from coordinate 66,372,146 downwards.
AGTATAAGATGACTGCCTCTGCAACTGAGAACTGTAGAAGCAAGGCACAGGAACCAAGTTACTGGCACAATGTGACAAGTTGATCCCTTCCACAAGTCCTGGGGACTGCCCATTTAGACACACTCCCAGAGCAAAAGCAGCCATCATTGTAACTGCTCAGGGCAGCTATCAATTAGCAAGGGGTAGGGTGTGTGGGGTGGTGGGCAGTGCACTCACTAGGTTTTGCATAGTGCAAAAATTGCAACATCATTGGCCAGCGCCGTGGTGTGCGTGCACTGAATTCCCCAGCCCAGCTCTTCTGGTGCAGGCACTTATCCCAGGTCTGCCTTTTCCTTCTGATCAGCCGGCAATCGGGCAGCAGAGGCAGGAATCCCCTGGAGATTGCGCACTGCTGCCGGGCACCTGGGGACTCTGTAACTGCATCAGTTACTACTGCGCTCCTAAACAGCTCTCAAGTATTTTAATGGCGCTTCAAGAAGATAATTTCTTGGTGGAGAGTTATCTACAGGTATCAAAGGCTAGATGAGGTCTCATGAACTGATAATAGTTATTCCAGTCATGAAACAAGAGGTTTGACATGTTCACCTTTTAAAATTTTTTAATTACATTGATACTGCCGATTCTGTAATGAACAATGTATCCAGTTCTTTTCAAAATGGAGGACTACTTTGCACAGAGACTCATTATTTAGTGTAGGTCCCTCACTGACTAGACCCAGGCATGCAAGCAGTAAAGTGAGCAGAGCAAGGTTTCAGAAAAAAGTGTCTATCACTCACTGGAGATCCATCACTCCATTGAAATCCATCATCTGGGTTTAGATAATTTAAGCCTATCCAGAAATGTGTGCTGCTATATCCGCTGCTCCTAAAATATCATATAAAGCAAATAGCAGATAAACACTCAAGTCATTGTATGAAGTTGGTTTTCACCTCTCATTGTTAAAGCTATGTACAAAAAATAGGCTTTAAACAACTTTTATCTAACTAATAAACGTTGTCACAATATGAATAAAATATAAACGAGCTCATATAGCCTTTGTCTTTCATATAGGACTGGTGGCTTTTATCTTAGAAATAAGGCTTATGTCCCTCATTGTAGCCATTTGCTCGAAGCCCAGGTACTGTATGACTTTTCACCAGTATTTGGTTTTTCCTTTGGGATTTATTTCCTACCTCACTTGCAGGAAGCAACTGAATTCAATTATTACATCTTTCCCTTCTTTCGCTGTGCAGCTCAGGGCAGCTTACTTAGGAGTCCCAGGAGATCTCCTATCCAAGCATTGACTGGTCACAAACCTGCTTAGCTTCAGCAAGGTCATATGCTCTCCAACATTACCCTGGGCACAGGGGTGTCATGAGACGTTAAAATGACCCTGGAGCCAGCGAATCTGATTGGCCCTTGTGACGCTGCAAGCCAGAGGTGCACAGCTGTTTGGCTCAACATCACCAATTACAGCCGTTGTCTCACCCACGGCATCCTTCCACAAACTAGCAGCAGTGTAGGAGGAGGTACTTGGTGAGCTGACACATCATCTCTGTGATGTGACGATGAAGGATCCAATTGTTCCCTGAGGTGCTGGCAATGTTGCTGGGGCTTGGTTCTGCTTTTTCCTGGCCACTGGTGGCCTACAATGGCCCTCTAGCCCACCAGGAAATTTCCCTGTAAGCTAGATGGACATTGTCATATATGTCTGTCTACATATCTGCCATGAGTATTCTCTGTGCTCTGTATTGTGTGCTGATCCTCTGAGAGTATGTGAAGTTGCATATTGGGGGCCTGTTTAGCTGGGAGTTGCTTATCTTACAGGTGCCTGCTGTGATGTCAACTTTCATTTTCACAGCCGCTTGAGAACATGTCCTTGAGTGTCACCTTCTTCTTGGAAACTGAAAATAACTTTATCTCTCCTACAGTTTTTCTCTCCTCCTGTCTCAAACCCCCTCCCCCCACTTCTGGCTCCTTTGCGCCAGAATCCTAACCGTCCATATCCTAAAGGCGGGAACTTTCCCTGTAACTAACCCCTTCAGCCTTACACACGTCACTTCTGCCAATACCCTTGTCTGTGTTTGCTGATACCGATGATACCGATCTCTCATAAAGTAACTTTAACTCATACACTGGAGTGTGTGCAGTGGAGTGCTATGGGGATCTAACTGCCAGAACCTGACAGACATTCTGTCCCTGTCTGGCTGCATGACATAGCTTGTTTCCACAAGCCCAGACTCTTTTGTATGGTGCTAAAGAGTGAGTTTCTCTTCCTTTGGAGGCTTAGGATGAAAGATTTATGCTAGAGCCATATACTCACGACAAGTAGGTCCGCAGTGCAACTTGTTCTTTTGAGCTACTAATGGTGGCCAAATCACCCCCAACAACTCTGCAAAAACTCTGAGCATCAGGCCATGATTTCTTGTCTCGTCTTGCATAAGCCTGAATGACAATACATAGTTTTACAGTTAGGCATTATAAACTATGCACATGATAAGGCACAGCAACATTACTCCAGAGCATTATGTGATAAAGATCACTGTGAGAAGGTATGCATGACAGTTCAGAGATTATTCTGTCCCTAAATCACTTCGATAGGGAAAGAATTGCAGGCAAACCAGGTTCATCCGAGTTAGAGAGAAGGAATATGACAAAACCTCCCAGAGAAATTTTCACGTCTTATTAAAGCTTCACTCAAAAGTCTTCAGATTTCCCACCAAAGCACCAACCTCCACATTTATTGATTTGTTTTATTAAAACATTTATACCCCATCTTTCAAGATGGCTTACAATTAAAAATGTTTTAAATCCAGTTAAAACCAAAATAAAACAACAAACTGCAAGTCCCTCCCTCTCCCCTTAAAAGATGCTTGACATTTACACCCCCTCAAAAGCCCTGGCTGACAAGCAAGTCTTGCAGCACCTCCTGAAGATTTCCAAGAAAGGCCCCCCTCACCTCCACAGGGAGTCCATTCCACAGAGCAGAGGCCGCAGTGGAAAAGGCCCAGGCTCTGCTCAGAGCCAGAAGCCCCACTCTAAGAGGTGGGCTAATCAACTGGTGGCTGCCTGGAGACCACAGTTGACTCACAGGGAGTCCATCAGTCAGTCAGTCAAATGTATTCAGTCAACAACCAGCACAAATCACAAAATTACAAAATGCAAAAGATCAACCATAATATCCAACATACAAAGACAATATCATTTACAAAGGTATTAGCTAATTTCCTGGTGGATTTTGCAGGGAGCCACAAAAAGTTTTGCACCTAGCCCTTTCCATTATGAAGATGCACCTTTTCCCTTTTATCTTCACAAGGGAAGGGGCTAGAGACTTACTTTTAAAAAAATGAACGCTGGAAATTCAGAGAACCTATCGCACTTTTTAACACAATGTTAGGTTGATTGATTGATATGAAATTGATTTTTTGTTTTTGAAAAACAGCAAAAGTCTTGGTGGTCCAGGCCACTTCTGGCACAAGAAAAAGCAGCATGCTTTGGGAAGCACACAGCCACTGCTGTTCTGGGCTCTGACCCAACAGAAGTTGATTTGGCCCGCTGGTGCTGGCTTCCACCTCTTGCCTCTGGGCTAGCCCAGGTGGAGGGGCTCTCCAGTTTGGACCACGGTGGGGCGACTTAGGTATGGGTGATGTTGTTCCCCGTTTTAGGCTTCTTGATGCAAAGACCTCCCTATGCATTCATTTTCAACCTTTTTTTAAAAATCAGCCCTTACACCTCTATATTGATATGAACATGTGCAAAAAATAAAAAGGAGGATGCTGTGACATTCCTGATGATTCCACCAATGACAACAGCACATTTGCTTGGTAATCCTGATTATTTAAGGCATGTGCAGAACAAAATAAACTGACTCCACAACTGTAAAAATGTAAAGGGAGGGCAGACGTGAAGAAGAACCGTACCTAAACTGATTCCAAAGTTTGGGTATTGATTGCTATGAAAATCAGGAATAAGTAGAGTGTGAAGAAAAGCCCACAGTCTGGCAGACCAGGTAGCTGTTTCAAAATGGGCAACGTATGTTCACAGTGGCTAGCCCCTGACAGTAATCAGGGACCAGTTGTAATTCCCAGGCAGTCTCATGTATAGTGTGTTGCAGTAATCCAACCGTGAAGTTACTGAAGCATGGTTTAACGTGGCCAGATTGACTGAGTCTAGGTAATGAGAGAGCTAGCAAACCTTCTAAATTTGGTGGGGGCATCAAATTTAGAAGGATTCTGGGTGTCCTAGAGAGGACATTACTGATTAGTGTATTTACAAAGATACATGTCTTGCTTCAGAACTTAAGAGAGTGGGAATGGTTCTTTAAAGCTGTCCCAATCAAAGACTGATGACAGTCAAATGTAAGCAACAAAATACAACCGATAGTGGAGTAGGGCCAACTGTGAACAATCCATTTGTACAAGGCATTGAAAAAGGGTAGATGCAGGCTTGAAAGTGGAAGGACACTGTCAGGATGTCAAGATGAGGAAATGACCACTCTCAGCACCCTGAGGGGCTTCCTTGCCTGAAGATAGGCAACTTCCATAAACAATATAGATTATAGATACTATTATAGTAACAGTCTGTACTCTCCACAAGGTCTTGCTGATACTCTCAACTCCTATCTTTATTTTAAGAGCTTGCATTGGAGAGATGGTATTTAAGACCCGTCCTCCAAACAGGGTGCCTTCTGGAAAAGACCTAAAACCCTATGCAAGGTAAGTGTTCCATCAAAACAGAATTCCCTTGTAGAGAGAAAGGAGGCAGGGGACATATAAATAGAGAATGGGAAAGACAGAGCCAAAAAGGTACCCCCTGAAACTTAAAAGCAACAAGTCAGGTATTTGACACTGAAAAATAGCATTAAAGACAACCCTTTAGTAGGGAGCACTAAATAGCCTTTGTTTGGCAATTGACTTGGGCACAATAGAAGTCTGTGCAATGCATAGTTGGCAATGTCCACTGCTGGCAACAAGTTCAGCAATCCGAACTTCTTTCAGAAGTTTGTCAGGGATTGGTGAGAGAAAGGACACTTTTTCTTGTTTTAGTACTCTGGGAACAGATAGGTTTTGTTTCTGTCATGTTAGTGGAGCATTTTTTAATGTGTTTGTGTATACGTGATCCAACCCAACTCTAATAGCACAGATGATAAATATCAGTATTTAAAAAACCATGTATATTCACAAAACTTGTGCAGATTCCAAAATCAAAAGACGTACTTTGTAGCAGGTGTTACTCTGATCACTTGAGTGCCAGTCGTCAGGGCATGTGGGGGCTGGAGTTGTTGTTGGAGGAGGTGGAGGGGTCACTCCTTCAGCCCACTTTTTGCACAGGAACTTTGCCTTGGTCTCACATTTCAAAAGGTCCCATAACCCACCTGCAACTCCAGTTTTCATGGCCACACAGCCTGGCTTCCTTCCTTTGGGAAACATAACAAAAAGAGAAATCGGTGTCATTTAAAGTGACATATCCCGCTACTTTAAGACTATTGCATACGTTTACCAGAATTGTTTTAAAATAAAGTGCAGATACTTTTCACAAGTGATGCTAATGAATGCTCTGGTACTGGATGTATTCATTCTAAATACGAAAAACAGCGGAAGACAGCTCCTTTCCCCAAATGGACAGTACCATCAAATCAACATAGCATTTCCATTCAATTTTAAAATGCCAGAAACACACAAGCATCACATCCAAAATCAACTGGAGAATCCCTGAACTTCTTCATATTTACAGGTTAGCACTTCAGTAAATTGTCCACTTTTAGCCAGGACCACTTCACTTGACTCTTGCCAATGTATTATTTTGTCAATGAAGCCACTCTTTTTCTGTGTTCAACTTGTGGTCAAGTAAAACCAGGGCTCATTTTGAGGGGGAATGCACAGGAACGCAGTTCCAGCAGTTCCCCAAAGAGGTCACATGACAGGTGGCCCCGCCCACCTGACTCTCAGCCATTTTGGGACCGTTTCGACCTGGATTGGGCCTCTGACGGGTGGTGGATCATTCTCCCGCTCAGCAGCGGCCCAATCTTGACCATTTTGGGCTCCTTTTCAGGCATTTTCAGCCCCTTTTTGCCATTTTGGGCCTGAATCTTGGCCCTGAATGGCCAGGATTGGGTCCAAAACAGCCAGGATAAGTGATGTCAGGGGTGTGTGGCATATGCAAATCAGTTATGCTAATGACATACTTCTGGTGATGGCAAGGGGTGTGGCATATGCAAATCGGTTATGCTAATGAGTTCTTCCAGCTCTTTTTCTATGAGATGACCCCTGACTAAAACTATCATATCTATATGAAGCCACTGGGAGAGGTCACCAGGAGGTTTGAGATGTGGTGTCACCAGTATGCTGATGTTATCCAACTCTTCTTTTCCATCCAATTCCAAAGATGCTTTTGATGTTCTGAACTGGTGCTTGGAGTCAGTAATGGGCTGGATGAGGGTGAACAAGCTGAAACTGAATCCTGACAAGACAGAGTTTCTCTGGGTTAGTAGAAAGGCAGACTAAGAACTTGAGATCTCTCCTGTCTTGGATGGGGTTACACTTCCCCTGAAAAGTCAGGTTCACAGTGGTCACCTTAGAAAGCCAGGTGGCTGCGCTGGCTCAGAGTCTGTTTGCCCAGTTTTGGCTGGTGTGTCAGTTGTGCCCCTTCCTGGCTCGGTCAAATCTAACCATAGTGGTCCATGCCTTAGTTACATCTACATTGTACATTTTTATCTGCTATAAGCTGCCTTGAGTTCCTGCATGGTAGAAAGGCAGCTAACAAATGTTTTAAATTTGTTATATTTGGGGAGCCCAGACCCAACCCAGAGTTGGCAACCCTAGAGGCAGTATAGCCTGCTTGTGCTTGGCTTCCTTCTTCCATTGAGAACAGAAGCAAGAAATCAGAAGGCAGCTAACAAATGTTTTAAACAAATGCATTCTGGATATTTGGGGAGCTCCATCCCTAAATATTCAGGAATTTCCCAACTCAGAGTTGGCAACCCTATAGAGGCAGCATAGCCTGCTTGTGCTTGGCTTCCTTCTTCCATTGAGAACAGAAGCAAGAAGTCAGAGGCTGGTCTTCTACCAGGCTGTGGTCTCAGCAAATGCCCAACCTTGGCAGCTTCAGCTGCTGGCCTTGTTCTTTGTTATATTTGTTTCAAAGGACCTTGAATCTGGACAAATTCCTGTGATATAAATTGAGATTATTTAGATTAAGAGTTAGGTATAGATTGAGATTATTTAGCCAATGCAGCTCTTTGTATTTTAAAAAATAATTTGGATTTTTTCCCCAGCAATGAATAAAATGGTGTCATGCATTTAATTTAAATTTAAAAGTAAAATGAATGTAACCAAGAAAAAACTACGGCAGCACAGTGTAGCTGTTAGAGGCCCAGATGAGGGTCTAGGAGACCAATGGCCAGATCATTAGTTTGCCATGGGAACTTGCTGGCAATCTGGGACTAGTCACATCTCTCAGTTGCTTAAGAACTCTAAGGCAGATTTTATGATCATTTGTGTGCTTCTAGAAAAGAAATGACTTCCAGGGGAATGTATCTTTTAGTGGACTCAGGGATGAGTGGTCTGACTGATTAATAACAGCAATTCTCCCTTTTAAAGAAGAGGTTTTCAAAGCATCTGAACTAGCATTTCCACAAATCCAAGAAAGCTGATTGCTAGCCAATTAAGCAAAATTACATTAAAAATCCATTCCTGCATATTAATTTCCAAAAGAAAAAAATCTGCCTAAAAAACATTTTTCTTCTTTTGGAAAAAAGTGGTGAGCTTTATAGAATTCACGATGTACTAAATAATACGAGTTTCTTTCCGTTCATTGCCAAATCCAAGCATTTTACACTATAATCATTTATTTAGCCATAAGAATTTACATAGAAATCAAGTAGCAACTAGAGATGGGCATGAACCAGGAAAATTCCGAAACATGCATTTCGTGGTTCGTTGCATTTCACGAACCATGAATTTTCACGAACTTGCCCCAGTTTGTGAACCAGTTCATTCAGTTTGTGAAAATATCACTTCTGGGTCAGCAGAAGGTCTGCAGAGAGCCCATCCCCACCTCCATTGCCTAGGAAATGATTGATCAGTGCCAGCCTGTCTGCAGTGATGAACCAAAATACAAACCAAACGAACCAGGCTAAAATTCCTCACAGCTTGTGAGAAATGAGCTTCCTCAAACCACTGGTTTGCAAACCATGAACTGGCCCAGTTTATGACAAACTTTGGTTCATATTTTGGTTCATGCCCACCTCTAGTAGCAACTTAATGACCAATAACATTTATTTCAGCTTTGCAAGCCAGAGCTCACTTCTATGCAGAAACAAATTTTGTCATCTTGGAGGTGCTACTTTACTCCTATGTAATCTTGCTGCCCCAATGAGTTTAGTACATGAACATACCAGGCATTTCAGAATTCCAGTGAGTGAATTTCACAGGTTTGCCACTAGTCCACTTGAATGTTCCTTTTTCTTCTGTGTCTGAAAGACCGATCCAAAAATGGGTTTCAGGCCTAAGCCCAACCAAACTGGTCAGATAGGCTTGTTCATATCTGCAGGAAAAGAAGAATAAAATGGTGGGAATAAAGCTTCACAGTATGTAATTTTCAAGGCATATTTTGTAAGAAAAATTATCAAAAAAGATATTGAAGCAGCAGCATAAATTAATAAATTGTATACAGATAAAAAGTAAATAAATACATCTACTATATAAAAGGAGGGTGACATTGCTGTTGTAACGGGACAGTTGCCCGTGTCTAAAACCAAGTTTCAACTTGCCAGGAGAAAGATGGATCTCTCTCCGGGGAAGCCGAAAGCAGTTAGTCTTTAGACCTGTCAAACAGATAAGTTCTTTGAACCAGCTGTTTATCAGTACATTTATTTATATAGGGTTCAATATTGCTTTGCAACTCCCCATCAAACACACAGACACCAATCTAGAGTTTATTTCACTTTATTGAAAATACACCCTAGTTTTTTAATGAAGCAAGCAATCAAAATATAAATGGCTATTAATATGAATCTTATAACAACAGAACATAGAAAGGCAATAAGAAATAAGTTCACTAACATTTCTCAATAAATCCTAAGTTTACATTGCTCAAAGTTTCTATGAAATACATAGGTAGAAATAGTTTCTCACCTAGATTCTCCCAAGAGATCTCTTCCATCAGTACCCTGCTTATTCTTTCTGTGTTTGCAATTATATACCTAATCATATGCAAATATTTAGGGTCTATTCACATGATAGCACAAACAAATATTGATTGGTTTGACACTTCACTGAATATTCATAATTTCATAGTACAGCCTTCCAATTAGTTAAAAAATTATGTCATAATCAGAACTGCAAAAGAAAACTATAAATCTCTAACAAGTGTCAAGAAAAGTTAAGTTGGGCGATCACCATTGGTTGAATCTCTGATAGAAGAACATCAATCTCAGTAGAGTCCACTATTTTAATTAATTGTCAAAGGATGAAAGCACACCTGTTGAATTACCTTACACATAGAAAAAATACACTGAAAGTTCATGTAAAGTTTAAAAGTTCATCTAGAGAGTATAGAAGCTAGGCCTAGTATTGTTCAGTATTGATTATTGGCATATGATTTTAATCTATATTGGCATAACACTGTGACAATGCAAGCATTCATTTTCTGTTGGGAAATATTACATTGCTCTAGAAGACTCTGAAATTTAAAGTGGCATAAAGACTTTTCAGAGCTGTTAGAATCAATGCATGGGTGAATCCACATCTCCACATTGTACCTACATGGGCTTTTCCAGCATAAGCTGAGTTACATCCTTCTAAATCCACTGAAGTCAATGAGCTTAGAAGGGTGAAATTCTGCTTCCAATAGCAGTGAAAAATGCAGGATAACAGGTTGGGCACACTGAGTTCACATCTGTGCAAGTTGTACATATGAAAGCTCCGGATACAAACTCAAACAGTTACTGGTACCCATGTAATACTCCCAAGTCACATGCTGCCTCCTGCTCTTCTTGGCATATATTCTACCTCCTCCATTGACATTGACAACAGTGAAGGTGTATGTTGCCACCGACTCTGGCAAATAGTTACTTGTTGCTAGCCAAGCTTCTGAAACCAAATCCTCAAGGCAGAAAGCACACTCTGAAATTGACCAAGAGCAGAATTCTTCCCATCAAGTCTTGGCAAAAATGTAACAAGATTTCCTACTTTGGGAACAAGAAAAACATTGAGGGATGGAGTTCCTACCTATCTTCAACAGCAGCTAGTTGAGCTCCTTCGTTTTGGCATGTTTGATTTGCTTCAGCAAATGCTGCAAATACATTTCCAAGCATGTAACAGTAAAAACCATGTCTTTTCCAGGCCTGTAGAAACAACAGAAATCCATCCACATGAAGGAATCATGAACATCACAGATTAAGTGTGTATTACAGCACAACCTCATGTGTTTTTTACAGTAATTAAAGCATTAAGCCAGAGACAGGTAGGAAAGAAGGGAACAAAGCCTGGGCTGATGCAGGAAGAAATCCAGCTATATGCTTTAAATGAAATAAAATATGAGCCATGCCTAATCTATGAAGAAGCACTTTCCTATAGAGACATCCATTTCACTAAGAGGATATTTTTATAAGGATCCAAACAAGCAGGATGTATTAAAGACTGTCCTCTGCTTTCTTATTTCAATTTAAACTGCCACCACATTTTTCTTCACTGTCAACTTGAATTCTATTGTTAGGACAAATTTAGTTTGCCTAGGTTTCCAGTGTTGCATACCAGAGCTCCAAAGACCTGTTGACTATGAGTGGTAGGCGCTGCTAATCTAGACCATATTTTCTGGGATTAATTTTACTCTGATTAATTTTGCTTTGACGATGATCAAAAGGATTTCATTACTCGATTAATAAGAGCAGGCAGGCTTTGTAGAAACGATGGCATATCAAAGAATATAGCAAATATGTGGATTCTTTGGATTCTGGCGTATGCATCTGGAACTGGCAACTTCATATTACTAATCTTATACTTACTCTCTGGCAGCCTTCTTCAACTATCTCTTTTTCCCCTGGAGATTCTTTCAATGGCTTCCTTTTGCAAATAGATCCAAGTTTCACATCACAAGGTTGGTCTGCCCAGTACCCACTCTGCATGGAACATAAGAAGGAAGTGTGTCAGATAACATTTGTACTATGAACTCACTGTTTCACAGGTTTTTGTGGGTTTCATCAGGAATCTTGACTCCATCATCTGTATCTCGGTAATGTTCAAGTTAGATTTCTTGTTCCAGAGGCTCCTTTTGAAAGGTCATTTGAAGCTTCAGTGGTCTAAAATGCAAAGGCCAAGCTATTAAACCAAAAGGATTTGTCAGAAAGAGCACACTTTGTCAGTGGTGCTCAAAGATCTGCATAGGCTTCCAGTTTGTTTCCAAACACTATTCAAAGAGCTGGAATTCTGTGTGGACCCTGCCCTTTCCTGCATACCATGTATACATCGTGTTAGGTTTTTTTCTGTTCGTGCCCATCTCTAACCCAAGGTCACCCAGCTGGCTTCAAGTGGAGGAGTGGGAAATCAAATCCGAATCTCCAGATTAGAGTCCTGCTGTTCTTCTTAACCACTACACCAAACTACACCAGGCCCTTAATGGCCTGGGACTCATACCAACAGGACTGCTTCTCCCGGTATAACCCCTTAAGTGCCCTGTGGTCTGCAACACAGGGCCTGTTGATGGTTCCTGGCCCCAGGGCTGTTTGACTTTCTTCAACCAGAGGGAGGGCTTTTATGGTTGTGGCTCCCTCCCTCTACAATGTGTTAACAGAGAAGACTCCCTCCCTCTGGGATTTGGTGAAATTCTGGAGGGTCTGCAAAGCAGAGATATTTCATCTGGCATGTGGAGGTTGATTCAGATATTTTTATTCGCTTGACTCCATATAATTTATTTATCATAGACAATGGGCATGAGTGATGGTGCTCTTCTTTGAGATGTATGAGTTTTAACATTTATATTCTACTGTATAATTGGTTTTAACATTTGTATCCCTATTTTAATATTGTATTACTAATTTTGTTTGTATTTATATTATTTTAATAGCAGTTTTCATATGTATGCTGTAAACCACCTCAAGCACTAAATATGGTGTAGAGAAGGTCGTATATAAGTTAAATAAATAAATACATCACCAGAAATCTCCTTCCAAACAGCAGTCACAGTAACTGAGCAACGTATCTTATTTCAGTAAACAGACTTAGACAGAAACAAGATTATCTTACCGTTCCTTTCATAACTACACAGTCTTCTTGCCTGTTGCTGTCATGCGTTGGCTCCCCAGGCAACCATTTGGTGTACACCACAGGGGTCCCATCGCTCCATTCAAAATACATCTGAATCTTGAGGTCATTCAGTCCAATCCACAACTCATCAGTTGGTTCTAGCGTGCACATAGATGAAAAATGATTATCCACTGGACACAGAAAAGAAAAACCCAATTACATTCTATAGGTGAAAAAGTTGTGTAAGTGCAGACTTATTAAGCAGTAGCTCTATGGGTTGCCAACCTCCATGTGGGGCCTGGAGACTGCCTGGAATTGCAACTGGTCTCCAGACTACAGAGGTCAGTTCTCCTGAAGAAAAGTCTGCTTCAAAGGGTGGGATCTGTGGCATTATACCATGCTGAGGTCCTTCCTCTACCCCCCAGGCTCCAGCTGAGGTCCTTCCTCTACCCCCCAGGCTCCAGCCTCAAATCTACAGGAAATTACCAAACTGGAATTGGCAACCCTAATAACTCCATGTAGTTATGCATTTGGCCTCTAAAGCAATGTTAGTTTTAAGTCCCACTTTCCTATACTTGTTTCTATACTTATTCTCCAAAAGAGTGATAATGGGATCTGCAGTTACGTTTCACTGAGTAACTAGCTGTGCTGAATTGGCTGAATCTGCAGTTCTGTTGGATCTAGGGGCACCAGGGGTCAAATTGGGGGGTGGGGAGCACAAGGATTTACGCCCCACACATGCATCAAGCATGCAAGTGCTCCCATGTTTCCTCATTGTACAAGAAACACTAAGTTTGACATCATTTTCTATCATTTTGTCAAACACTAAGTTTGATGTCATTTCTTGGCACAATGAGGATGTGTGCACTTGCTTTGCATGTGTGCCCCCCCCTCCACAAATGTGCCTTCCCCTCTGCCAGCCAGGTAAACAGAGATGGCAGGGGAGGAGCTGGGAGCAGGGGTGCTCCTGCCTCCAGTGGGAGGATGGCAACTCTACTAACTTTACTCAGGGCCGGCTCCACTGTCGCTGGCATCGGAGGCAGCTTAAGGGCTGCCTCTATTTGTGTGTGTGCGCACGCACGCTGGACTGCGTGATGATGTCACTGTGTGTGACATCATCATGCAGGAGCTGGGTGCGCGCACGGGGGGGGCCTTCCAGCTCTCCCGTTCAGTTGCTCTGTGGGCCAGGCGCAGCCAGCCACCCTGGTTGCCAGCTGTGCCTGGCCCACAGAGCAACCGAACGGGAGGCTGCCCGCTCAGCTGCCCCACACTGCCGCTGCCAGCATGCGCTCCTGGCTGGTGGTGACAGCAGTAGTTCTGTGGCACGCACCCCTGCCCCCCAGCCAGTGCCCCTCTGGCACCTTAGCACCCTGAGGAGGCTGCCTCACCGGCCTCAATGGGCAGGCTGGCCCTGACTTTACTTATTATGAGCATTACTGAATAAGATAAACTTCATTACAAACACAGATTTGTGCGAATTTTACTGAGTTACATGATTAACAGCAAATATCTTACATGTATAGTAAAAACAGGCAGGAAAATGGGGCTAAACTGAGATTATTAAAATCCTTAGAGTGTAGGCCATGAATTTTGCATGTTCTGGATATTCCTAGTGCATAGCACTAGGGAGTGCCTTCTGCTGGTGGTTTGCAAATTTCCACAAGAGCTTTGTACAATAACATTTGGTTGTTGACACAGTAAAAGAAAGAAACGGTGTGTTCGCTTCATGGGCTCCTGTGCCTTGGCCTACCCTGTAAAAGTGGCTATTGATGTTGAGTTCCTAAGCATGTGCCAAAAGGTAGCAGGTGTTTCCAGTGACCTAGATTACGAAGGACGAAAAGCTCCTGCCAGGACTTGTACTCAGCACTTCCTCTGACTAAATCAAAATCCAGGCAGAACATCCACCACTTGGCAGAGTGCACCTATTTGTCATCGTGACAGTGACGTTGCTTCTTAATGATTTTTCCGTTGCTCTGGCATTCCTGTAACTTACACAGTGCTTTTCTGTTTGTTCTGTAAGGAATTTATTGTTTTTTCCCTCCTCTTTGTAGTATTATAAATATCCACAGCAGAACATACATTGCAATGAACAGAATCCAGGCAGCCACCTAGGACAGAATGTTATGGCCTACGCAAAATCCTCAGAGCCTCAAATTCCATTGAAATAAAAACAAACGTCTGAATCTCACGGTTATGAAGAAATTGTACAATAAGATGTACCATTTTTAAGGCCTAAGGAGATTTCTGCATTAATACATTAATTTATTAATATATAATTTATAAGTAATTAATATTAATGTATTAATACATTTGCATTAATGTACCCAGTTTTTTATTATTAACACACTTTACCATCATATTTTTGTAGAGTTGCCAGGTATTCTGGGGGACTGTCCGGGAAAAAAGTTCCCCCAAACTGGACTCTGCACCTCCTCTTTCCCTCTCCCTTCCTCTGGCCATGCAGCACCACCCCAGCCCAGAGAAGCGGCCAGCTTTCTGTGGCTGTAAGGCACCGGCAGGACCTGTCAGCCAGCCCAGGAACCTGGTTGGTCTCCTGCAGCTGTATAGTGCTGCCTGAGAGTGGCTGGCTGGCTGCCTAGGTGCCTGCGTGGCCTGGAAGTGGCCAGCCGGCCACCTGGCCTCCTCCACAGCACTGCCCAGGTGTGGCTAGCCAGGCCGCCCACCCAGAAGTGGAGTGGCATGATGACATCACTCTGAAAGTGACATTATCATGTGGAGGGGCAGAAGTGCACACACTCCTTTGAATGCCACCCTCCTTTCTTTCTTCAGGGTCTAGTATTTCTCCAGACCCTATGATAAATCCTACAAAATTGTACTTCAATTAAATGAATTCCTAATAAGCTGACTTTTCTACTACTGGCATTCTGAGCCTTTTCTATGTTTGTACAGAATTTCACTGTATATACAGCTTTGCTAAATATCTTCACAGGTGCTCTGTAAGATTACTTTCAGACTTTTGAGATTCTGTCTCACTACCTTTCAATGGATTCAGCTTCCACATTTCTTTCAGTCCCTTATGTTATGTACATCTTCTACCCATGCATAACTCAGTCACTCTCAGTCAACAACATAACTTAGTGTTTAAAAGACATGCAAGGGAATCACATTTTCCCTTTCCCTGCTTCTTTCTCTCCATTCTACTCACCAGCCAACTTACTTTTCTTCTTTCCCATATTCAGCTTTCCTCCTTCCCTCCCCCTCCAGCAGTGTTTTCCTGAAATAACTGTGTGGTGCTGGCCATGAGGGCGGGACTGCCACTAGCAGGGGCACTTCACTTTCCCCTTTACCCTCTCCACACACTATACCTTCTTTGGTTGTTGTGGATTTTCCGGGCTGTATAGCCGTGGTCTTGGCGTTGTAGTTCCTGACATTTCGCCAGCAGCTGCGACTGGCATCTTCAGAGGTGTAGCACCAAAAGACACCTTTTGCTACACCTTGGTACTACACCTCTGAAGATGCCAGTCACAGCTGCTGGTGAAACGTCAGGAACTACAACGGCAAGACCACGGCTATACAGCCCGGAAAATCCACAACAACCATCGTTCTCCGGCCGTGAAAGTGTAATGAGCTTTTGCCCGTGTCCAAAACTAAGCTTCGACTAGCCAAGAGAAAGATGGCCCTACAAAACGCTGTTTCGTGACACACGAAACGGCCCATTTCGTGATGAAATTTGTTTCGTATTTCGATTCGTGCCCATGTCTATATCAAATTAAAAAATGCTGACATTGTTATCAAAACCTGACAGCATCATAAAATCTTTTTATCCTTTAGAGACAATTTATCATCTTTTTGCTATTTATTAAAGCCACTGTTGTGAATAACAAAAACACATGCTAAACTGAATATTAATAAAAACCCTGTTTAAATACTTACGGTATCCAAGCTGAGAAATGATAAAACTGTACTCTTCTACATTGTGGACACTTGCCAGATCTCCACCTTCCTTTCTACAGAGTGCTACGGCATCATTCCAAAAGTTGATTTCTCTGTGAATCTTATAACAGAAGCCTGCATATGATGTCCATCCATCTGGACACTTAATGGGCACATTTGATTCTGAGAGGAGGGCAACAACAATTTAAAAGTGGTTATGAGAACACAAAATGCTGTATTGATGCCCTTGTACATAGATACAAACGCCTCATTCCTGATAGTGGCTGGTAGCAGCATTCTGTTTTTGCTTATTTATCATCATTATAGTCAAAAGTAACCACAAGCTGCAATTAAACTTCATTTTGAGCAGAAAAAGATTGTCGCTGTGTTTGCACTCACCCCTTGTTCTTTTGTCTGTTGGGGATATTTGTTAGTTAATGCAGCAAAGTTACACAGTCGGAAATGCATGGAATCACTTGTGGTAAAACACTTTTCGAGCCAGTATACTGAGACAGATTACTTTTATTGAAGCTTATTCACATTAATTTGCATTTTGTAGTAGTAGAAGAAAAATAGAAACTTAATCTAAATAACACTGTTCCCTATTACAAATGACCAGCTAATCCATCTGCACATGAATGGGAGTAAGAGAGCAAAGACGTGCCTCTGGCTTGCTTGTACAGAAGAGCTTTGCAGAATTATTTTAATAACATTTGATTTAATAATAACATTTGATTTATATACCACCCTTCAGGACAACTTAATGCCCACTCAGAGTGGTTTACAAAGTATGTTACTATTATCCCCACAACAAAACAACCTGTGAGGTGAGTGGGGCTGAGAGAGCTCCAGAGAATTGTGACTAGCCCAAGGTCACCCAGCTGGCTTCAAGTGGAGGAGTGGGGAATCCCCTTTTCTAGTAAAAAGGGGAAAATAGCACACATACATACTCCTAGTCCAGGCAAGCTGAGTTGCTTCTATTGTGCCTCTATTGTGCTGGGATTCACCTGCCCTAGTTGGTGCTTTGACAGGAGGTGGAGGTGGATGATTCTTTGTTCATATGGTTCCATCATATCATGCCATCCATGTAAATGCAGCTGATGTAAAAGTGATTGTTGTGGCTCTGAGGCTCAAACAGACCTGGACTGGAGCCCAAATAAAACTTTCTGGCAAAGTTAAAGAGGCCTATGCAAAATATATTACCTAAAGTGTACAGAATGGGGGGGGGGTAAAGAAAAAAAGAAAATTGCCTTTCTGGCAACCATTCATTTACTTCCCTTAGCAAAAACTCAAGTCCAATTGAATTTTTTTAACAAGTATAGTAGCAACCAGGGCTTTTTTTCTGGGAAAAGAGGTGGTGGAACTCAGTGATGGAACTCAGGACCGCACAACAGTGTCACTTTGGGTCAGCTGGAACAAGGGGGGAGTTTTTTAAAGTTTAAATCGTGCTTGGCGAAAATGGTCACATGGCCAATGGCCCCGCCCCCTGATCTCCAGACAGGGTGGAGTTTAGATTTCCCTCCATGCTACTGTGCGGAGGGCAATCTAATCGCCCCTCTGTCTGGAGATCAGGGGGCAGGGCACCGGCCATGTGACCATTTTCAAGAGGTGCTGGAACTCCATTCCACCACATTCCTGCTGAAAAAAAGCCCTGGTAGCAACTCTACCTGCACTCTGCCAGAGGTTTCCTGTCACTCAGGCTACACCTGGAAGCAATGCTGAAGCTGTGAAAAACTGGGGACAAACTGACAAGATTTGGCTTTTTAACCCCAGCAAAACTGCCATCAGCAAACCTCGGCATAGACAGAGACATGACGGTGTGGAATAAGTTAAATCTATCGTGTTTGGGTCGTATTGCTGCAATTAAGATGAATGTGTTACCAAGAATAATGTTTTTAATGCAGACAATTCTAATTGTGATAGATAATAAGCAATTTGAAAAATGGCAAAGAAAAATTTTAACCTTTGTGTGGGCAGGAAAAAAGCCTAGAGTGAAGATGAAGGTGTTATATGATGCAAAGGAAAGAGGAGGACTCCAACTACCAAATTTGAAACTATATCATGAAGCCATATGTTTAGTTTGGGTGAGGGATTGGATGTTGTTAAAAAATCATAAATTATTGATATTGGACGGGTACAATAAAACCTTTGGATGGCATGCATATTTATGGTATGGAAAGAATAAGGCTGATGTGATGTTTTTGCATCACTTTGTGAGGCGGAGTCTATTTGCAGTATGGACTAAATACAAGCGATATTTGAATGAAAGAACACCAATGTGGATTGTACCTGCAGAGGTTGTGAATCCAAAAACTGACTTTGAAGGAGCGGAGTGGATGACATATCAGAACATTCTTAGAGTGGATCAGAATTTATACAATATTAAAAATAATGATGAATTGCCATTTCGATATGGGTGGTTTCAATATATGCAAATATACTGATCGGAGGAAAGTAGGGTTTAGAATGGAAAATTCAGAATTGGAACAATGTCTATTGCAGGGGGGGGTGGAATTGATATCTAAAGTGTATAAGATTTTGTTGAAATGGTTTACAGAAGATGAGATAGTTAAAGTTCAAATGGTAAAGTGGGCAATAAATTGTAATAAAGATATATTGATGGAACCTTGGGAGAAATTGTGGAAAAATACTATAAAGATATCAACATGTACCACGATAAGAGAAAATGTGTATAAAATGATTTATAGATGGTATCTCACATCAAAAAAGCTAGCCAATGGAAATAGTCAGATGTCAGATAAATGTTGGAAATGTGGAAAGCATGAGGGTTCTTTTTATCACATGTGGTGGACGTGTGAAAAAGCTAAGCATTTCTGGGGGGAAATAGTAGATGCTATGTCAGATATATTGAAGAAAAAAGTTGTTAGAAACCCAGAATTGTTACTGTTATGTATGAACCTAGAAGACTTTGACAAAATGGACAGGATAATGGTATTTTATATGACTACGGCAGCTAGGATAATTTATGCACAGCTGTGGAAGACAAAAGAGATACCGTCGGTGGAAGATTGGATTTTAAAAACATTGAGCTTGGCTGAAATGGATAAACTAACGAGGAAACTTCGAGAGGAAGATATGGAAGAGTATGTAACAAGTTGGGAGAAATTTAAGAATTATACAGAAAAAAAGTGGGACATTAAAGGGAAGGTGTGGTCTTTGGATACTTTCTGAGGGGAGGATAGAGTTCTGTTACTTTGAATTATTATAGAGGTAGTAATATATTATATTAGAGGTAAAAAATCTAGTCTGTGATAATATACCATTTTATTGATATATGTAGGTATAATATGTTATAATTTACTAGGTTATAACATTATGAATTGGATAACAATATAAAGGATATTAATAATTTTGAACATTATAGATATGATAGATATATGTAATAGTGCTATCTAAAGATATGCAATGGTATAGAATATATTAATACAACCCATTCTTAGAATGTAGTATATAGCTATTAATATAGGGGACATATTATATTGTAGGTTATTGGATATTATTGATAGATAGTACTAAAAGATATGGAATGTTAGATAATGGTATTTATCATTAGATAGGTATTATTATTTTATATATAGTTTAGCTTGGTTAAGATTTTATTTAAGAGGTGATAAAGGGAATGGAAAACTGTCGGAAGTCAACGGAAAAGGGGGGGAAAGGGGGGGGGGTATTACAATATGATGGAAAGTTAACTGTGTAAGTTTTTATATTTGTATAATGACCCATCCAATAAAAAATTATATATATAAAAAAAGCAAACGGCACACAAGCAGGGAGCTGGACCTTTAGCTATCTAGTATCCTGCCTTTTCCTGTCAGAGCTCAGAAAGGAATCCCTCGCTCTCCTTTCTTCATGTCATCAAAAGAACAACCCTGTGAACTAGATTATATTGAGAAAGAGTGACTGGCCAAAAGTCACCCAATAGGTTTCTGTGGCAGAGTGGGGATTTGAAGCAAGGTCTTCTTCACATTCTAGGATAGCACTCTGATCTCTACACCATGCTGGTGCATAAACGGATTGCTTTCCTGTGCAAAATTAGGGACAAAGAATACCGGTCGAAGAGGAACTATGTTGCAAATTATCTGAAAATCTGTCAAAGCAATACAGTGTTAAACAACAACCTACACGCAAGCTTAGGGTTTTACCATATTAGTTCAACATAGGCATAGACGTTAGATCGGCTGCTGAGAAACCATTGCACTTTTATGTGCAGTTAGTCTGATTCTTCTGTGGGATGTAGGTGAGCTAACTTCACTGTGTGTAGGGTGGCAGCTGTGGCACAGTACAGTTGCGTTTAATACAATGATCAGCAATCTGGTGCATCAGCATGGACCTGCTGCACAAATACATTGGTCATACCTCTAAAAGAAACATGCATGAAAACAATCTATAAATGGATCTAGGAAATGCCTGGGCATGTTTGCAATGGTAGTTGGAAGTCATGGCAGGAAACTGACAGCCCATGACAGAGAGAGATATACCAGAATCTATGTTTAAAACAAAGTGGCTTTTCCTGTGCCATCCATTACCAATGCAAAATTTGCTGCCCTATTCCTCTGCAATATGAGTGCTTCCTTCTCAAACTGAAACAAAGTATTAACGGCCTGCAGAAAGACAGAGTCACACTGCTGACAATTGATCAGGTATGAAGGGTTCCCCTTAGGCTGAAAGGAATTTCAGCATTTGAGAAACCATTCTGGAAAGGAATGCTAGGGGCAGACAAAATGGTGGGCAGTCAGCAGAAGAAATCAGTCAAATAAAAGCCATCCCGTTCCTTTGCATCTCTGGCTCATTTGGAGCAATATGAGGAGTAATTAAGGGGCAGTCCACACTGGGGGCTTTTCACTGCCCCCTTTTGCAGAGAAGTCTCTACCTGCAAATCCAAAGAAGCAGGCACCTCCAAAGAGGAAGAAGAAAACTCAATTCAGAATTGAGACCACCTAACAGGGACCATTTCCTGACCTGGATAGTTAAGGAAGGGTAGCCATGTTAGTCTGTCTGTAGCAGTGGAAAAGAGCAAGAGTCCCATAGCACCTATAAGACTAACAAAATTTGTGGTAGGGTGTGAGCTTTTGTGAGCCACAGCTCACTTCTTCAGATACCTTCAGATACGTATCTGAAGAAGTGAGCTGTGGCTCATGAAAGCTCATACCCTACCACAAATTCTGTGAAGGAATCTGTGAAGGATCACATTTCTGCTACCTCAACACTCGTATCACCTCAGAGGTGGCAGTGGTACTATATTGACACAGAGGATAATACAAGGCAACAGAGATTTTCTTCTTTTCAAGACCTGAGGTTGCATTTTTAAACATTCTCTGGTCCCCCAGAGAATCAGGAACTGTGTTTGTGTGAGAGTAAAAGCGAGTACATTGAGAGTGCATTTTCCAGTGATGTGTGAAAGCAGACATAGTGGAGGGAGGTAAGACTGCAAGATAACAGCTTTCTCTGGGCCAATGCATGATCAAGTGGAGTGCAAGTGGAACGCAAGTGAACAGGGAGGAATACATGTGAGTCTGTTCACTTGCCATTCAAGTGTAATTCGTCACTTCTAGCTTGGCCCTCTGTCTCCATCACCACCACAACAGGAGGCAGGAAAGTGCCCGATCAGGAGATGGGAGGAATCCTCCTCCCATTCAGGTTATAGCAGAAACCAGAGAACTCTGTGGGCCAGACTGGATTGGAGGCACATCTTATGAGTCACCAAGATTCTCATTCCTAATAAGGGAACAGCACCATTGAAAGGGCAGGAACAGTCTTTCCACAGTTCCATGGGTAGCTACCACAGGCAGCTGTCGCTTCTGAAATCGTTCCGTCTGAGTTATACATTCTACGGTTTCAAATTGCCAACAGACTGTCTTAAAACCACAACAATAACAAAATTCTATCCTTTTTTCAGATGTTTTAAAGACTAATCTGTACCAAGCTTTTAAAACAGCTCAGAAATAAACCTAGCTTTAAAAAGCACCCCCTTTTTCCATTGGCCCACTGCTAAGTATTTAAATGGTATTCATTCACTTACCTGAAGGAATAATGAATGGATTCAGAGTGGCATTTCCTTTTTTACAAATATAACCAAGTTTCTTATTGCATTCTAGGTTCTCCCATTTGGCCCCTTTAGAAGGATTAAATGTTCCACAGGTTTTCCCAGGCTCTGGGGAAGGGCTACCTTCAAGGAAGGGGTATAAATAAGAAGAATATTCACATACCCTCATTGTCACAGACAGCCTTCATTAGAGTATTACTTCATGGCCAATGAGCACATTAGGAGTATTTGCTATATAATTTCAGTTCATTCCTCACAGCAGCCAAATGACTCAAGTCATTTTATTTACAGTGAAATAATCAGCTAAGCGCATTGCCTACAATCACCAGCTGAGAGACATCAGTCTTCAATCTTGCGATGAGTACAAGAACAGTTGGGTCATCACAAGCACAAAAACTAGTATGTATGGCTTGATTTAAATTTGATGAAAGGTTGATAAAAGAAATAAAATATTTCTCTTGCCAAAGCAGGCCTGCACAACTTGTAATCTACTAAATCAAAGACAACCTGCCAGCTACCCACAATGGCTTTCCAGAGATTTATTGTGAGCCAAACTATTGTGCTAGAGTTCTATGACTGGAAGTCCAGATGTGGGTTTGGCCATGAAAAGCAATCATGGTGAATAGTGGAATATGGATGGGGAACACACGATGCTGGAGAAGGGGGGCTTAATTCTCCCATAATATCAAAAATGAAACTCCCCACCCCAACGGACTTAAGCCCATGTAAGAAAAAAATAGAAATACCCAGCCTTGGCAGGGCTTAAAGCAAACCTTATGGGTTCCCTAAGTTGCTTGCTACCACTATTTTTTACATTTTGGAACTCCAGGGACATTTCTAGCTTGGATCTGTTTGTGTTCTCTGCCTTGGGCAGATAGTCATGCCGAGTCCATGGCTGCTAGAAGGTAAGCACTTGGATCATGCTACATAGACCTGATTTAGAGGAAATGAAATTTCCAGACCATTTTGTATGCTGGAGAGTCAATGAGTGATTCCACACATGTTGGATAATGCACTTTCAATCCTCTTTATAGATCATTTGGAATGGATATTTTTGTGTGAGGAACAAAAAATCCACCTCAAACGATTGATAAAGTGCATTGAAAGTGCATTATCCAACGTGTGCGGAATCAGCCAATATCAAAATGAAACCAGAATTTCAAGAAGAGCATGTTGAAAGGAAGTGTTATGAGTTTCACTATCAATGCAGAAAACTGCTGAAAGACTTCTTTTGTGCTGCAGATATACATTTTTAAAAAAAACTAATAGAGAAAGATATCATGTACCCAAATACATGAGATGAATATATTGCAGGGAAAACACCTATATTTATACTTACCTGGGGCCCAATTTAAGTATCTGAAAGCATGGCCACCACTCCATTGCCACCCACTATTGAAGTCCAAACTGTTAAGTCCAAACCAGAGTTCAGAAGTCAATTTTGATGTTAACCCTACATAAGAATGCAAAGCACAGCAAATTGTCATTCTCAGAAACAGACTCCACAGAGAACAGCAACAGTTACAGAATATTAGACAAGGCTGAGTGAACAAAAACATAAAAGTGGGAGAAGTTTTTCAGCTGTTGGAAAAATCTCCCATTACTACAAGAGTATGATGGCACAAGCAACAGCCACACAAAATTTCCTTTCTGGGCATCTACCGATGTCATAGAAGATCTGTGTTGCTATTGAATCTGGTAAAGCAACTTTCACACCTGTTAGTGTTCTTGTTTCAAGCACACCTGAGCATGAAAGCAGCCAGGTTCTAGAGTTCCTTACTATGTGGAGAGATTTCCTGGTAACGTCTGCATTCTTACTTCCAAGTGGCTAGAGTGATGGATTAGGATCTGGATGGTCTTGGGCCAGTGACATATTCTTAAGCCTAACCTACCTCACAGGGTTGCTGTGAGGACAAAATGGAGGAGAGGAGAATGATGTAAGCTATTTTGGGTCCTAACTGAGGAGAAAGGGGGGGGGGGAGTTTAAAAAATAAACATCCAACATGAGGAAACACTTGAGAATGGAACAAGGATGAGAAATGGAAAGAACAATTGAGACAGATTAAGTGTGGAAGGTATGTCCTCTAAAGTGGTTAGTACGTGGAAATTTCTAGTTCATAACGCTTTCCCAAGCAATTCAAAGCAGTTTCTAATAAAAAACGAATCACAGTATCAAATAGAAATCTAAAAACCATAAACATAGATCAGAGAGACAGACGTAAACCAGAATGATCAGCAAATGGGGCCCTGCTGAACAGCTCTGCTTTGCCTTGTCCTCTCTCAGTAGCCCTTTTCCACAAGGACTAACGCAGCTGGAACCTGGTCTTGGCCTTTTCAGTTGGTGATTTGTTCCAATCTAACAAATAGAGCTGTTTTACGATGGCTACCTCCATTATTGATTCCTAGCCTATCCAGAAATATTATGCAGGTGATGATTTAAGTAAACAGGAGAAACTAGTCCTTCATCTCTATGGGATCAGGCCAAAGATGTATCTAGCCAGTAACTTGTATTTCTCAGTGACCCACCAGATGTGAAATAGGGAATGAAGACAACAGCTTCCCCCTTACTATTGTCAGTTGCCACACAGAATGTGTTTGGATAATGCATCTGAACCTGGAAGTTTTATCATCCTTTTATGATCTGCCTCAGGAAAAGGAATTTCCAAAGCAAAGAACACAACATCTTGGGGAGGCTTCAGCCCTAGCATTTCTAATCTTTGAAATTAAGCGCTGAAAATATCAACATTAATTTGATCAGCACCAGCACTGAAATGATCGTAGTAGGGATATTTATTTTCAGTGAATAAAAACTCCTGCTGAGCATATGCAAAATGCTGATAAAACTAGATATCAGATTGATGGTCACTTTTCATTGCAAACTTAAATTCAAATGTAATCATTGTTGTGAACAAGTTGTGCATAAAACATGATTCTCTCAAATAAGTTTATCATAGTATGGATTGTTCTGTGGTATGTCCCTTGTATATGTTGTTAAAAATCTGTTTTTTTATATGAAATGCAACAAAACATTGGTAACTTACCTGCAAGATACATTTGCTCATGTAACTCAGTAATGCACAGCAAGTCTGCATTTTGCTGCTGACAACTTTTACTCGCTTGGTACCATGTTAGAGCAGATTCTGAATTTATCTGGTACTGTGCCCCTGTCAAAGGGTCTGTATTCCATAGGCGGTCAACGCCATTAACTGTAGGGAGAACCAAGAAATACTTCCACTGTTCATTATGACAAGACAAAAGAAAATGAATTGTGAAGGCCAAAACCACAATCCTGAAATTACATGCATGCCAATTTCTCGGCTGAGACCCCAAAATTGCAACCAGCAAGTAATCATTAAGCCTTCTAGCACAGGAACTGTGTTGTTTAAACAATGTGACAGTTTCCCTCCTAGATTCTGTCGGGGAAAATGGGTCTAAACAATATTTGTTAACTAGTTGACCTGCAGTATGCCCTCCTAAATCAATGGTTTTAGAAGAGGTTAACTCTTTTTTCCCCATTACTGAGTTTTAATTCTTTCAAAACACCCTTTGTGAAAATAAAGTTTACAAAAGAAGATATCCGCAAGATGAGTTGGCTTTGAAAACAGGGCTGTGGCAGATTGGCAGCAAGGGGCCATCTGAGATCTCGACTCAGACAAGATGTGTCGCAAGAGCTGCAGCAGCTTCCCGTTATAGACCTAGCTTGGTCCTTCTCCAGTGCCTCCTTTTGGAGTTGTATCTGATCTTATTGCCAGTTTTCATACGGATCCATTGAGGGATGGGCCGGTTCTGTTTCTGCTTCTTAACAAGAAACCACTTGATCATGAACGTCTTGTGGGAGGACATGGCAAAGACTTGCTCACTGGTCATCACAATGTTGCAGCGGAAGCAGAAGGGCATAACTCTGTTTAGGATTACACTGAAATAGTGCAGACCTGTACAGAGTTACTCCAGTTTAAATCCACTTAACATCTTTCACTTCCAGGATTGAACATTGTACAGAGGTATTTGAAAGGATTATGAGAAGAAATTTGGTCTTCACTGACAGAACCCCATCAAATATACACACAAGACCTGGGCCGATGGTTGCCAAGGAGGAGAAATTCAAGAAAAAAATGTTGCCTTCGCATAGCAAGAGTTTATGCATTCATAACCTGCCTGCCTGAAATTTTTAAAAATCAACTGTCAATTTTTAAAAATCAACTGTCCTTAAGTCATGTGATAGTTAGACATATGGTTAATAACTACCATATTATGCACTGTCTACTCTCCAGCTATCATGCAGATATCTGTAGAGGTCAAATCAAATGTAATTCATTAATAGCAGTGGAAAGGAGTCTTTGGTTCTAGTCCTATGAGATGATATATTTCATGACATTCAGTGCATTTCATAAGCCATTGAAAATAAAAATCCTGCGGAGCTTACAGTTTAGTGGACAAAATCCATAACGGTTTTCTATATCAAAGTTTCTTGTGGTGGAACACCAGAGCCAGCCATCTGACCTCCCCTCATTTGTACACTCAGCATACCGTTTGCCAAGAAACTGGAAAGGGAATACACATGGCGCCCCTTTGCTGTTGCCTTTCAAGGTAAACATATCTGAAGAAAGAAGGAACAATTAAACAATAGAACAAAGCTGAAATAAACACAGAAGCTTCCACATAAGTATTATTATTATTATTATTATTATTATTATTATTATTATTTTAAAATCTTCCCTCTTCAAAAGTGGGGTAGGAGCTTAAAGCACAAACCAAATGTCTGAAAATTGCTCTACCTCTGAGACATAGCCAGTCTTCATTTGCATGTGATGCCTGGCTGCATGCTATTTGTGGTGTCACTCATGCCAGGGCTGGTTCCAGGTATTGGGGGACCCCGGGCTGACAGTGCTCAGGGGAACCCTTATGCTCACTACTAAGCTACCCTTCTTGCCCTCCCACCCCCATGCTCCTACCTGCCTTTGAGTCCTTCCTTTGCTATTCACAAGTTCTCCTACCACCTGCAGTCACAGCTGCCTATATGTCCTTTCCCTGATGGTGCTGGGTGGTCAGTACAGCTACGAGTGCCAGTGCCATGGCTACCAGAAATGCTGATGGTTTTAGCACCACTAACATTCTCCAACAGCATGAGGCAGTATATGCAGCTGGACGCAAAGGTGACAAAGCACAAGTAGGCAGTGGAAGAGTGTGAGTGCAGACGTGAGAGGAGATGTGTGAGTAGGGTGCCAGCAGCAGCGGGGCCCAGCAGAAGCCATTGGCCCTGGTATTTAGTCTTGGTTTAGTAAAGGATGATATACTGAGACTTGGGAAAAGTGAATCTTTATTAATTATCAAGGAACGTATAAAAGATCTAGATTACTCTAGCTCAGTTATACACACTCAGAGAGTAAGCTCCACCCAGTTCTTTGGCATCCTTCCATCTCAACAATCCCAGCCTACATTAAACTCTTAACAATTCCTCACTATTGCAAAGCATTTATGCTCGGACAGCTGAATGCTGCCCCTTTAGCAGTTTTATATGAGCGATTCCGTAATATATCTTACTCAGAATTTGATCGAGATGGATAGCTGTGTTAGTCTGTCAGTAGCAGTAGAAAAGAGCAAGAGTCCAGTAGCACCTATAAGACTAAAAATTAGTGGTAGGGTATGAGTTTTCGTGAGCCACAGCTCACTTCTTCCAATACTTTAGATAGAGTTTGCCTATGTGACTTGGAAAATGTCAACGCTTTGTCCCATATGATATTGGAATGCCCTCATTACAATTCTTATCATGAATCATGGATTGCTCCTATTTTAACTAAATTACCTCCTACTATATCAAAAGACTATATATTTCCTTATTTACTGGTAGATAAAGACCCAAGGATCACATTGGCTTTGGTCAAGTATCTTTCCACCATATTTTCCTTAAAGAAATAAAAATTCCTTATCTGCTGCTCAAGATCATTGGATCAAAGGAGCTTGAAGGAAAGGAAAAGCATTTGATGTGTAGCAGAATCTCCCTTATCATCTAGACAATGCCGACTCCAGGATGGGGCTTTGAGTTTCTGCATCATACAATAATCAATCTAATAAAATGAGCAAACAAATTCATTAATTTGCATTTTTAAATGACAACATTTACCTTCATAACCTCGTGAGCACAAATCATCAGTAGTTCCATAGACCTTCCACCGACTCCAGTGGCCTGATCCCTTGTACAGCATAATATTTTTTTCATTTCTGTTTCCATAGTTGAAATACAGGTCTGCTCCTTGGATGGCAAAAAGTGTGTCATTTCTGCATTCCCATTTCTGGAATTCACTTCTTGACTCACATGGATACAGGGTAATTGGTGTCCAGTCCACCTTTGAAGCCACTCCAAAACATAACTTCAGAGAGACACTCATTAGCTGATTACTGGAAATCCATCTGAATTTTTGTGCCTCATTTGTATGGTCACACGAGCTGGTCGTGACGAAGTTTGAAGAGCGCGCATTTACACAAACTTTGTGGTCTTCATTAAATATTAAAAATGTACTGGAATCTATAGACATAAAAGAGAAATGTAAACACTGATAACATCCAAAAGCAAAAGCCCTGTGCTACTTTTTAAGATCATCTACACAGAGTGGACAAGCTTTCGAGTTCTCCAAAACTCTTCATCAAGCTGGATGTTAAAAAGAGGTGTCTGAGTGGGGAATTTTTCGAGCCACATCCTGTGTAGAAAGCTTTGTTGATTTCAGTGGGCACAGCAAGGGGCTAGTATCAGGTTGCATCACTGGCATGCTGGGAACAAGCTGCACAAAATGGCGGCATCCTATTGAAAAAAAACCAACTCATGCTTAATGCAAATGTCACTCAGATGACAGACAGAACACCCAGGTGTCTTAAAATGTCGAGAGCAAAGGGAAAATGCAAGCAGTCCTAATGTTAATAAGAGATTATCTTTAGTTGAAGTACAATGTAAAGAGTCTTACAATGTAAGACAAATTGTGGCAGTATTGTATAGAGAAGCCTTCCAGTTTCTTTTGGAAAAGGTGATTGAAAAACATCATCTCTGTGCATCACTAACTGCAGTACTCCAAGAGTGTAACTTTGCTCAGGATAGATTATAAATCAAGCAAGAGTCTTCAAAAAACTGACTTCATCCACCTTCGCATATTTATACAAAGTAATGTAAAATGCTGCCTTCGTAGCACAGCCTGCACCTTAGACAGGTCTATTAAAGCTTTGTGACAGTACTTAGGGGAGAACGAAGTCAGGAATGTTGCCAGATTTTCTAACCATGCTAATTCCTTTTGAAAGTTCGAATTTCTTTACAATTTCTCTACAACCAGGGCAAACTACAGTCATTCTTTTGTAACTGAAATTGGAGCCAGGTTTCCTTTCAACTGCATAAGAGACATAAAAATGATGTAAAAATGTCATAAAATGATAACCGACATAAAAAGCATTTCTCTCTGACCATTGTGTGTGCATTCACATACAAGCATAGGTAAAATCTGTTCACACTTTCAGCAGGATCCTGAACTGGTCTAACTTGCCTCCTCTACCCTTCACATATTTACAGGAGGAAGCTACTCCTCCTGTCTCCATTCACCTATGTTGCTACATGCTCCTGATTCTCTATTACTGGCTAGTAGTCAGTCAATACAGTAGACTACTGCCCTTCCACTGTTAGTTTGTCAAACATGCCAGGTAGGCTGGCTGCTGGAAAACTCTTGGGAAGGGGCCGCCTTGGGCTGGAAGCAGTGATAAGTAGAGATGGGCACGAACCGCATTACAAACTTCAAAAACCCACAAAATTGGCGATTGCGCAACCAGGATCCGGCAGTTCGTGATTGTCCTCGTCAAACGAACAAGCATTTGGAAGAAGCCTAGTTCGGTGTGTTCAACCGCGGTTCAGGAAGCCAGACAGTCAGGCGCTGGCAATCAATTCCCCCAGAAACGGAGCCGGGGGAATGCCTGAACTCTGTCTGCGCTCCTTCTGTTGCCCTGGAAACCCGAATGGAAGCCCAGCTTACCTTGATTGGCAAGTCTTCCTTCCAACCACGGAGCTGCAAAGCAGTTACAAGTTGGGAGAAGACACCCAGGGGAGGGAGGGGGGGTGTTCTGTAGCCATGAGCACTCCAATCTCATCCCAGCAAACCCTGATAGGCAGCTCTGACAGCCAAACACAGACCTGATGCGTTGTTCAATGGGACCTGTGCTTATAAATAGCTGTGGGCTCCCAGGCTGGGTTTCACTTTCAGCGAGCAGTGGAGTGTGACAGAGCTGTTGCTTGCTACTTGCTAGACTTTGGGGGGGGAGAGAGAGTTTAATTGGAGCTTGGATCCCTATTGCAATCTTGACCAAACTTGGGTAATGGCTGGAGGAGAGCTTGTTAAACACTCACTGGGAATATGGGCTCTCTAATTCCAACGGGGGCTGTTCTGATGCCCACGAACCACGAACCTTGAACTGGTTCGGCAACAAGAAATGTCCGTTGCAGTTCGCGACCTCGGGATCGTCATCGGCACTAAACCATGAACCGCAGAGTCATTAAATTTTTTTGGTTCGTGCCCATGTCTAGTGATAAGTAGTCAGATAAACAATGTCAGCCAGCCAGCCCTGTTCCTCCTGCCAGCTTACCACCTTCTCCTCTTCACCTGTGCTGCTGCTGCTGCTAAACAAGTGAGACTATTAGCCAGAGTCAGACTCCACCTCACCACACTGGCTCCACCTGGGAGGACCTATGAGGCATAGCTGGATGTTGTTCAGTGGCCAGTTGAACTTTGCTGGCAAAGGGGACCACCCTGAAAGGACATGCCCACTTCTGGGCTTGCTATCCTTTTCTACCTAGCATGCATGCACAACATGTGACCAGAATGGACACATTGTTAGGAAAGCCTACTTTCCCTTCTTTCTTCCAAGCATGGAAGGAGTAAATACCCTAGTAAGAGTCATACTAGTTAATTCCCATTACTAGCATCTTTTTGTTCTGCTACTTCAGGATTCTACCATCATATCTGATCCCACTGTCTGGGCTGATGTTGGTAGGAGAGACATATCTGATCTTTGCATCCAGCCTGCAAGGAGCAGCCTTTGAAGGAGGCTCCCAGCACATCCCCTCTTTGAGCAACTGATTTATAGAGAACAAAGGTCTGCAGGGCCTTGGGGCTCCCTCATGCTCAAGATATGCAGTTAGAAACACAACAGATCTCATACAAAATGCCACCCATTCTCCACTGTTTTATCAAAATCAAACTAAACCTCAGCTTGTTGCTCTGGAAACTTTCATAGCTCAGGAGGTGAATGCAGATCCATATCCATATACAATGTGGAATTGCACTCCCTTGTCCTTGGCAGAGTTAAGATTACTTTCCAACTGGGTTTAAGCAAGCCAAACTCTATGTTCTGTTTAGGGTTGCCTTATCCTCCCAGTGCAAGGGGGGAACCTGGCACTCACCTTATTCTTTGTCTTTGTGTATGCACTGCCAGGGCAACACAACATCACTCATTGTGCAGGACCCGGCAACATTCCCGTGCTTCACAGTGGGTTAATTTGGGCCCCAAATGGGTCCAATGCAGCCCATTTGGGGCCCAAATCAACCCACTGTGAAGTGTGGGAGAACTGGGGGGGGGGGCAGAGGATGGGAACAGGGAATCCCTACTGCTACTGGGGGATCTAGGATCCTTAGTTCAATTGCAGCCTGTGTCTATTTTCATGCTCTTCAGCTCATTCATGCTGCAGCAAGAAATAACTCTTATGCACAATGTTCTTTGAAATGTTTCTGATATTCAGGTGTACACAGGAGAGGTTTTTTTTGCTGAGGGAGAAGTCTGCAATGCCTACCAAGCCCATGTATTTATTAGATTGATGAGACAGCCATGATAACTGAGCAGAATCTGATTTTCAGAGCCAGCAATCTTCTGACTACCGTGTGAGGGCTGCAAGAAGGGGAAAGCTTTGGTTTCTTCTGGTTGAGCACTGTGTGAAACTAGCTGTTGGGTTACGTGGGCTACTGGTATGATCCAAAATGGGTGCTCTCCTGTTGCTATGCAAGGTCATACAAGGTAGCAGCTGTGTACTGTGGAACCTACAGCAAGACTGAACATAAGCACACAGTTCACACCTTTTAGAACAGTACTTCTAAGCCACTGCAAGATTACATCCTTTTTAGTCTTCAAAACTATAAGGTATAGTCCACTTCTGAAAATGTTTGCAACATCTATTTTGAATGTATGGTAGCATCGAGATAAACACATGGAACAAGTCATGTTCAATCCTGTCTATTAAAAGTTTTAGAGTGATGTGAATGGCCACATACAAGCCTTTGGGCTTGACTTTAGGGAAAGTGAGAAGTTATGTCCCCAATGCAGAAGGGGCTATCCAGTAAAAACTAGAGGTGACATAGCAGATGCTCTAGCATTTCACAAAAACTTTATGCTAGAACATCCACCATGTATGTTGCTTCCAATTATACTGGAAGTGACATAAGCACACTGGCACTACTCTCGTGCACATTTGTGCCCCCCATTTCCTCCCAGCGGTGCCCAATAAGAGAAAAAACCAAGAGACCTCTTGCTATAGCAGGAGGCCCAGCATCCCTAAGCTTGACAAGTACTCCAAACTAAAAAATTAAGCATAATCCAAAAAGCAAATGGCTTAATTACTTCCTGGAGTAGCACGAATGGAGGGGGGGGTGTCTGGGGAACTAGTATGGGAATAGGGCTTCAGGCACTCAGGTTAAGAGCAAAGATCACTGAGTTTGTACTATAAATATTACATTCCATAACAAGCAAGACTACATTTTATTTGTATTGTTGACATGCCAGTGGGTAACTGTCCTTCAGAAGGATAACCTGGAAATGAACATCCTTCCATTTCAATGAAAAAGCTGACTAGCCTGATCTCATCCATTCTCTGGTTTCCTCCTCATGTCCCTCTTGGCTTCCAGCCCATTAGCAAGTATCAGAACTCTGATGAGTACTGGAGACATAAATTCATGCTGTTTGCCAGTCAGTTTTCCTTGTGCACAATACAAGGAAATGTACAATTATCAACAATGGTGATAAAGTCTTTTATTACATTGTTGTACTAACAATTAGCCCAGATCTCTGTAAACTAGTATGTGCAATGCTTGCAATTTTCTTAAATATCTATAAGAGAGTCAATATGTAAAATGACCATTCAGGACGTAACAGAGTTGAAGGGCCTTGTTTTGAGAAAGCCAGTATCTTGCTGACAAACAGTCTGGAAGATGGTTCGCCAGGTTCCTTCTTCTCATTGGGAGCAAGTAATTATAAAAGGTTAGTTCAGTGCTGCTGTAAAATTCCCTATTATAAGCTAACACATTATGCAATCCTGTGCATTTTTACTTGGAAACTGGTCAGAACAGCCTATTCTTTCTTATCTGTCCATATTGAATCCAAACCTGAATCTAAAACTTATAGTGTTAGAATCTAGATCTAGACCAGTGGTTGCTATAGGTCTAAGACTGATAAGACAAAGATCATACATCTGTAAAATGCAAGTTTGTACTGCTTCAATTTGCTTCTGGGCCACACACAGGGAAGAAAGAGGAGTTTTAACCCTTCAAAATATGACCGCTCTCCATTAGTAGCAAGGGATTTTATCTCATCTGTTTTCCTACTCTTGTGTGGGTCAATGAATCTTCTCCTGAAGTTTCCCGCAAGATGCCATCCAACCTTACCACCCCAAAGTCTCTGTGTCCCTTCTAGGATTCAAATTCAAGCCAAGGTGTGAGCTGGCCATTTCGTTGTCTAAAAAAAATTGTAGTTTTGATGGTTGGTATTTATTTGTTTATTTCATTAGATTTCTATTCTGCTCTCCCTGCAAGTGAGCTCAGGGTGGATTACATTGTTTAAAGCACAATCACAACAATAAATACATGGAATAAATATCAAGATTGAAGCAACCATGATAGCTATTTGCTTAGCTTCACTTGGATTAAAACTCGTAGGTAATACTGATGTAATTTCTAGGTGTAATTAACCCTTTAAAAACTGGGTGGTGGTAAAACATCTAATGGGGAGGAATTAAATCATTAATCCACTCCCTCCCCCTACATGACTGGCGGAGGCCTAGCCCAGCCTCAGCCATATGCCTGGTTGAACATCTCTGTCTTACAGGCCTGACGGAAGGACAACAAATCCTGCTGGGCTCTGATTTCAATGGACAGAAAGTTCCACAAGGCCGGGTCCAGGACCAAAAAGGCCCTGGCTCTGGTCAAGGCCAGGCGGGCCTCCATGGGGCCAGGGACCACCAATAGCTGTTTTCCTGCTGATTGATGTCCTTCAGCGCATATATACGGAGAGGCAGTCCTGCAGATATGCTGGTCCCAGTCCACTTAGACCTTAATAGGTTAATACCAAAACCTTGAATCTGATCCGGTACTCCACTGGCAACCAATGCAGCTGACGCAGTATAGGTGTTATATGTGCTAGAGCTATTGGTGATGCTTGGAAACAAGTAACTTCCCCCTTCCTGCTAGTCTTCTGCTAACCAAGAAAAACTTTTAAAACCAAAAGTGGGGATTTTGCAAAGCCTGAACCTCAAAATTGAATGCAGTTCTCCACACTGACAATGGTACAGTTTAAAACCTCTTGCTTGAAATGCACTATTGGGAAATCCTTCTCATAATAGTAAATATAATGCCACCTCAAATACTACACCAAGATGTGAGATTTTTTTCCTTCACATATTTCAGCAGTCCTTGGGGGTGTTGAGGGGGAAAACTTACACTGACACTAAGAGGCATATGTTGAGACAAGATGGAGGAATACTAGAGTTCTCCCTTGCACACATTAGTATTTTCAGAATGGGAAAGGAGAGATATACAGTGACAGAGAAACATTTCTATACTTGCAGAATACAGGTCTAGAATAACCAGTGTTGGAGAAAGAGAAACAATGGTAAAGTGAAATTAAAATTGGGGATGGAGGGATCAGATAAACTATCAAAATAAGAAAAACCCAAATAGATGTAGATCCATAACAGGTGAAAAGGAACACAGGTACAAGGGGGTAGGATTTCCCAGTGAGCCACTGATAATAATGATCAGGACAGTTGTAGAGTGATACTCTCTTTTGCTTCAGGAATAGGGTACTCACTTGGGTCCCTGCTCTTAAATACACACAGCAGTGACAGGTGTCTTCAAAACAATAACCATTTATTAGCAAGAAGATACAGGGATGGGAGTAACTGATTTCAGAACAAGGGAGCTCATGTCAGTTCAATCAGAACTGACAAGCAGGGACTCCATCCAATGAGACTAAACCAAAACACATCAAGTATCAGAAGGGGGGGCAGACAGTTCCATTTCAATGTATATAATAAAGACACCACCACAGCTAGCAATAGGAAGGGCACCTCTTCACCTTCCAGCTTTTTATCTTCCTTTATGTGTGCTGCTTTCAGACATATGTCTGCTTCAAATTACCCTACAATGTACAACCCTTTCTGTTCTTCGGCGAAGCAAAAAGGCTTGGAGATGTGGTGGAAACAGGAAACAACCATGTATATGGAAAGCTATTTAGCAGTATACTGTGTGCATGAAGCAAACATACCTATATATGTAAATAATGTTGCCTAGTTCAGGGTGCTGTTTTATGTTCTATTTTTTTAACTTGTGGCTGGAAAGGCATTCAGTGATAATGCTGATGAGGACTTGGTGGGCAGCGACAGCTTTAGGAAGTACGGGTCTAAAGTGAGGCGAAGTCGCTGAAACATCTCTGAGGTAGTAGCTACTGTAAGCACAGCATTCCAGCCACTGGTACCAAGATGGTGGTGGCTGCGTAAGGCCTGTGCCCTCCACAGAACTCTGTGTGCACTGATGTCTGACATGCTGTTCTTTTGAACGCTCAGAAGAAGTTTTAAACATTGAATGCTCATAGGCATCTGAGCATGCCATCATCTACCACATAACTGCCTCTGAGCACAGCGCCATGTCTTGCACCAGAGGTGGCTACAGTAATCAGCCCTCAGTTTCAGAGAACAAAGAAAAGCTCATCTGATTATGTAAAGAATACTGGCTATTGAGGCAGGTTCAATACTTCCTCAAGTTATTCAGAAAAGAAGTTTCCCCCTCTATCACCCTGTGGCAACACAGGAGTAACATGGTACAGTTTGAAAGTGGTGTTTTATATTTTTAAAGGTTTGTATAAGGAAGGATTAAAAGTAAAAGAAACATAAAAAAGGGTTTTAAAAGGGGCTGAAAAGGCTTGCTGTCCATTGGATACAATATATGAATTGAAAAGGAGCTCGATGTTGGCTGGACAAATCAGAGCTTCTTATCCGAGATTAGGAATGTGTGTTAGAGGATATTTTTCAGTGGCTAAATGGTAGTTGGCAAGTGGCAGAGGGATAAAGGGAGGAGGGAAGAATATCTGAATGAGACAGATAACATGATGAAAATATATAAAAGGTTGAGAATATATAGAAAAGATTAGAATAAATGTGAGGAGGG
The DNA here is from genome assembly GCF_028583425.1 of Eublepharis macularius. Classification (NCBI taxonomy): domain Eukaryota; kingdom Metazoa; phylum Chordata; class Lepidosauria; order Squamata; family Eublepharidae; genus Eublepharis; species Eublepharis macularius. The sequence goes on along the minus strand of NC_072800.1, from coordinate 66,335,514 downwards.
AGGAGATGAAGGAAAGTTCCATTCTGCCACTGGAAAATTTGGTCTGGATCCAATATCTGGTTGTTTAAATTTAAAACCATGTCTAGTTCATGTAATCACTGTAACTAATACCTGACCACACTACCCAATGTTCTCTTCAAGTTCTCAGTAAATAGGGAAAGACCACTTACTAAATAAGTATGGAAAGGTATTGATTACATTGTAGTAGAAACTGAAGCTACATAACCATTATTCTGATAACATGTCGTGACGGCAAGCATATATGAAGTCCTGCAAAACGGGGATTTATAAGAACCAATTACATAGGCATAAGGGACTAGCTGGATGCTGCATAGCCAATCATTTAAAATCTAGAAAAAGAGTGGAATAGAGACTAGAAAGGAAGAACTGAAAGGTTAGAAGAAAAACATCCCAGGCCAGGAAAAACTAGTATTATTTTAAAATTTATTGTTCAAAAAATTTCTATGTTGCCTCTCCAGAGAACCTGCTCAAAACCGCTTACTGTACCTTTAGCACTGTATAGAAAAGCAAACGGCCAATTCCTGGTTGTCATTATTTCAGACACAGCAATGCAAGATTGGGCCCTGAAGCTACCAAATCCTGGAATGTCTGCAATGATATTTCACTGAGTATTTGCAAAGATTATACATATTTCTTACTAGAAATGCCCACACGACGCATTTGTTTTTTCACCTGGTACAGTATTTCTCGGAATCCCAACTCTTTTCCTTCCTGGGATGGTCTTTTTACAAAGTGCGTATGGCAAGCCATGTATGTCTTGAGAATGCTCTCTTGTCTTCAAAACAATATGAGATTTTTTCAGCTATACTTTAAACGTTTAAGAAAAATGTTTTGATTGTCTGAATATGGCCTATATGGTAGAGTTGCCAACTTTAGGTTAGGAAATGCATGGAGATTTGGGGGCGAAGCCTGGGGAGGGCAGGGTATAATGCAAAAGAATCCACCTTCCAATGCAGCCATTTTCTCCAGGGGAACCGATCTTTGTAGTCTGGATATCAGGGCCATTTTCACGTCTTACCGGCTCCAGTATGTCGCACAAAGCTCCCACAAGGACAGTGTCTTCTTGGTGCGATTTCCCGGTTCTCGCACGAAATTGCACCAGGAAGATGCTGTCCTTGCGGGAGCTTTGCGTGACGTACCAGAGCCGGTAAAACATGCGGAAACAGCCCAGTTCTAATTCCAGGAGCTCTCTGAGCCCCACCTGAAGGTTGGCAATTACTACAATGTCAGGTGTCAGACAGTAATTAGCTCTATAGTGCCACTATTTATTTATTTAAGATATTTATACGCTTGCCTTTCTCCAGATCATCTCAAAAGACTCTGACCCAAGTTCCATTCAATCTCACTTCTGAAAGGGTTTTTGCGCTGGAGAAAGCAAGAAACTTTCTTATTGTTTAACAACTTCAAGATAGAGGTGAACTGAACTGAACTGAACTGGGGGTGGGAAGGAAGTAGAAAAACTTTCAGAGGATAGCAGTTGTCATTGCCACAAATTCCACAGAGTAATTGGTGGTGGCGACTGACATTGCTGCTTAACCTGTGTTTAGGGAGGGGGGAAGCAGTGGCATACCTAATATATGCTGCTGGGGGAGGGGGAGTCTCTACTAGATGGCATATTGATGAGAGTCCTGGAATCTGGACCTGACCATTTGTACCTCAAGTAGAACCTTTGGAGAAGTGTGTCATCTACAATGCATATTTCTATCTCCATTCAAGAGTAGCTGTATCATTTGAGAAAGAGAGAGAAAATTTAGACAGTGTGCACTTGGTATCTCCTGATGACTTTTATAACATATTATATTGTTAAGCAACAGAGGGAAAAAAACGTGTATATATAAACAAAATAAATTTTCTTATCTCAGTGCTGAGTCTCTACTCAAGATGAAGATTTTGGAAAATCCTAAAGATTAAGAGTACAATCTTAAACAGAGCAACACCCTTCTTGGTCCATTAGTGATGCAATTGGGACCAAATTTCACATTAACCATTGAAGCTAGTGACTAGAGGCAGAGATCAATAGATGAAAGCATTCCTTTATCATTTGATGCCCAAATTACATATTCAACCAAACTATTAGACAGCATCATTATATTTCTTGTCTTTGACGTGCATCTAAATATTGCAGAACCGTGACTGGCATTTTAAGTTTTTTATGTTTCCAGTAAAACCTGATGATTTCCAATTTATATTTATTAATTCAGATGAAAGACATGCATTTATAAGAGTTAAACATTATTCGGATGGTCAAAACATCAAGCAATGGAATATCTCAAGTGGACTGTTTAAACGGAAAAGACAGTCCCGATCACATGCATTGTATAATTCCAACCACTATTCAAACACTAAGCATGTCATTGAGAGCTGGAGTTGTAATTTCCTATTAATATCTTGCCAACAAACTAACAGGGACTTACCCACTAGTGAAACAACGCCTTGCAGAACCGAAAAAAAACCCAGGACCAAAGGAAGAATCATCGTCAATGTGTTACTACTGTCTCCCCTTCCACTAGAATGCGAAGGGTAAGGGGTTCTTGTCATGTATCTTGTGGATTCCAGAAAAGAGGAAAGCCGTGCTCATTTCTGAGAACTGATAGTTCAGGAGTACATTCTGGTCTGTTAGTGATAAGGAAATACACTGCCATATGGGACATTTTGAAATAACAGGAATTCACATTTCAAGTTCCGGTTCCCTCCACTAATTTCACTACAGAAGGAAAAAGGAAGGAAGAGCTTCCACATAACTGCAGGTGATAACATGATGAATGTTCAGCATTTTTTTTCTTGGACTATCTCACTATGATTGTGGGAAACAAATCAGTTACTGCACTGCCTCTAAGATTTTTTTTTCATGTTTGGAAAAGTAGGGATATTCTCTCTGCCTTCATGGGTAAAACTGAAGATCTTTTATTCATTTTATTTATACCTTTCTCATCAACCAATAGAAGCTTACAAAAAAAAAAACACTGAACACTGAAGTGCAGAGTTTTTTAAAAAATGCATCAAAAAATCAGCTGCAGCCTAAAACTGTACAAATCATCTGTTTCAGCAGAAACAGCAATACAACTAAAGTTATCATTTTAAGAACAAAACCCTAAAAGAACAATAGCATTAAACCCCAGAAAGCAATGGGTGAATAAACAGCAATCTGATTCTAGCACGAAAACCAAGAAAACGAATTTCAACAACCTTCAATGGCCTTCTGGAAAATAACTTTCCTCGCCATCCTTTGGAAGGTCAACAATAAATATACTGAACATGATTTGGGAGCAGGGGTTCCATCTAGCTAACTAGCTAAACAAACTTGTCCCAGCCCTCTTTCAAGGGGTATTCATGATGACTCTGCATCTCCCCAAAGCCATGTGAAGTCTAACTGGGAGAAGTGAGTTTCATGCTGGAGTGGGAATTTGAATCTCCCCGGACCTAACATTCTACTACACAAGGGTCGCCTGGGATCACAACTGAAAAGCCTTTTCCTAGATGCCTGCTAAACTGACCAGACTACACATGGAACGGGCAAACAGAAAAGGGCAGCTGCAGATGACCTTAAGTACTAGGACATGTTGCATGTTCACAGAGGTGCATGCTACTCTATAAATTAAGGTGACTTTGAGGGCTGAATATGAACGCCAAATCCTGTGCATATTTACCTGGGAAATAAATCTAGACCTTATTGGGCTATAGATGAGATAACCCTTGAGGTTTTTTAAAAATTCCTTTTGGAAGACAGCTACATCTTTTTCTAGTCTTTGCTTCTGTAAAAGGCTGTCAGAAAACACATAACCACATAAAGCTAAAGCTTTAGAAGCACCTTAAAAGACAACGAGGAATACTAAAGCAGTCATCAACCAACTATTAAGGAAATTATCTTAACCAGGCGCTGAAAAAAAAGGCAAGGTATGCCTAATGCAAGTGTGTCTGGAAAGGCTATGTACCAGGGCACCACAAAAGTAAAAGTTGCCATCCATCTTACCTCAGGTGAAGCACTCACCTGAGTACATAACTTTCAAGATATAGCCAACATTTAGGTATTTCAGAAGAATATGACACATTTACAACTTGTGCAGTTTGCTTACTCTCATGTCCAAATGGCATGAGAAAAATAGGGAAAATATCTGGTTGCTTACAGCACAGGAAGAACACAGTCATATTCTTTTTGCTCTGTTACACAAATTCATGCCAGCTTTTGTATGTGCATAATGAGCAGCTTTACAACAATAAAGGAAACAGATTTCACTTTCCCACTCCCATGAGATTTTCATTTGAAAAACAAATTGACATAGTCATGCTTCTAATGAGACTTTGATAGCAAAATTAGCCTCATTAAAAAGAATGGATATGTAAAAAAGATTTGATATAACAGCAAACCCACTTTGTGTCTCAGTGAGAAAGGCAGACTATAAATGAAGTAAACTTTACAGTGCTAGATGAATTGATGTAGAAGGAAATGTGACATACATATTTATATATTGTCGAAGGCTTTCACGGCCGGAGAACGATGGTTGTTGTGGGTTTTCCGGGCTGTATTGCCGTGGTCTTGGCATTGTAGTTCCTGATGTTTCGCCAGCAGCTGTGACTGGCATCTTCAGAGGTGTAGCACCGAAAGACAGAGATCTCTCAGAAATCCACAACAACCATACATATTTATGTTTTCAGTCTCTGTACCTTACCTTACATGCTCACCAATTTAGTTAAATTTTTTAGAGCCGTGTCCAGGAGACAATAACACAATCTGTCAGGTGGTTTGGAACAGGTCTCCCTCCATTACACCTGCCTCTTTATTTATTTTGCATATTTTTATTCCATTCCTCTTCCAAAGAACTCAGGGCAGTGTATATTATTTCATTCTTCTATTTTATCCACTCAGCTTTATTCTCAAAACAACCCTCTGAGGTTAGTTAAGTTGTGAGAGCGACTGACCCAGGTACCCAGTGAGTTTCCATGGCAGAGCTGGGATTTGAATCCAGGTCTCCCAGATCTTAGCTGGACTCCCTAACCACTGCACCATGCTAGCTATGTGAACTAAGGTAGAAGCTCTGTGGTAGGCACCATCTGTGACTTTCCAGATTTGTATACAAAACTTTAAACCTTCAATCTGATAGTAACACAGACTGCACATTTCAAGTTGACAAGTTATTCCATTCGTGGCAACTGGAAGTAGGCTAACAGTTTAAAACCAGATCAAGAGGAGTAATTGTGTTAGTCTGTAGCAGTAGAAAAGAGCAGGAGTACAGAAGCACATATAAGACTAACAAAAATTGTGGTGGGGGTATGAGCTTTCGTGAAGTCCGTACTCCTGCTCATCCTCTGATGTGATTTATGCCATCATGTGTGAAAAATGCCTTCCATTCTCTATATTGGACAAACTGGCCAGCCCCTTTGACAAAGAATTAATGGACATAAGTATGACATCAGAAACCACAACATTCAAAAACTATTGGGGGGGGCGGGAATTTAACCTTCCAGGACATTCAGTTGCTGACCTAAAAGTAGTAGATATCCTGCAGTGGAATTTCAAAGGGAGATTAGAGAGGCCGCTGAATTGTAACTGATAACGAAGCTCAAGACAATGCATCCACCTGGACTGAATCAAAATATAGGCTTCCTGTCTCATTATCAATGCGAAGTTCTCCACACCCATTACCCTTCTGCATACCCCACCCTCTCCAATCATGCTTGCTATTGTCATTCACCTCCTATTGTCACTCAGCATCTGAAATAAGGACAGATGGACTCACATCCTAGCTGTATCTGAAGAAGTTAACTGTGACTCACGAAAGTTCAAACCTTACCCCAATTTTTGTTAGTCTTATAGGTGCTACTGGACTCCTGCAATTTAAAATCAGGACTCATCTGTCAAGATACAGATTTGATTATTTATTTTAAACTTTTATACCCGATCACTCAACCAAGAGGTTCTCAGATCACCGAATACGCCAATGTTAACAGTTAAAAATTATAGTAACAATAATTATAACTAAGTAGAGACAAATGTACCAGTAAGAGAAGTAATGGCAGATGAGCAACAATAAAAAAGCAGAATAAGATTTCAAAACACACACACATAACTGAGGGAAAGACAAAACACCAAACACCATTGTTTGGATTTCACTGCCGTTGGAAGTTTGCTTTTGCTGCTTTTATGCAGTTTGTATGAAAACATCCAGCATGAAACATTATTTAGAAATTAATTAGTTCTGGGTATTTGCTGGTACCTTTTGAGACTTGGTACATTTTTGCAAGCGTCTAATTAGGGTTGTGACAGGAAGTAGAATTTTTTTTCCAAATTTTTCTTTTTTAGATACAGTAATTGGTTCCTCTTATTCTCTCATTAATTTAATCTTTTGAGGTTTTTAAACCATGTGATAATGTAGATTTCCTCTCTTATGGATTTCTGCCAATTGTGTCACTGTAATACAATACAAAGGGTAAAAAACAGCCTGATGCAGCAAGGATATGTTCAAAAAAGTCTTGGCTTGTGTTTATTTCTTTAAAGCTCACCTTGTTCATAATTTTTCAACTATGCTCATAGTACATAACTTAATATATTACTTCTTAGAGATCTAAATGGAAATTTCCTCTTAATGAAAGAGGAACATATATGAAAGTGATTCAAATTCCTAAAAAAGAGAAGCAGAAACGGATTGCTGGATTTCAGGGTAAGTTCAGCAAAGAAGAATTAAGAGAATTCCACTTAACAACTCTATTTTCATGAAATGGTCAGCCAAAGCATTCTGATGCAGCCAAGTGGTACAAAAGGTTAGAAGACCATGCAATAAAGTTGCCATTGCCAGGACAAATGTATTTTGTTTGTGGAAGCAATGTGGACAACGTACAATCGTACAATGTACTATTGCTGCCATCTTTTGACATTCAAAGCAAAGTATCACTTAAAGGCTAAGCAGGTCTTGATCTGCTTAGAATCTTGATGGGAGATCTCCGGGGAAGCCTGTGCATGCTGCCTTAGGTTCCTCGATAGCAGTAATTTTCATTTCATATCTCAAGGCAATACCAATTGCTACATGAAAGTAAGCTTCTTACATTTATTTTTCATTGACCTTCGCCCAAATAGTGATTTTTCACATCAACTTGACAATTTTACTACAGGATGGAAGGAAGGCTCAAGTCATTGGGGGCTTTTAATTTAGGAAAGCGGAAAAATGAAGATCTGTGCCATTAGAAAGGATATAGTAAAATGATGCACAGTAGACTAGAACTCATAGCTGTCCAACAAAACTCACCAGTACCTTATTTTAGCAGGGCAGCTACATTAGACTGTTGCTCTGTAACATCAAAAGGGATCTTTTGGCATCTTCAAGATTATGGGCCGGATCCAGGTGCTATTCCACTGACAGAGGAACCTTCTTTTGGTGGAAAAGATGTGATCTTCCAGTCAAAGATAATTTGCACAGAGGAAGGCTTCTCCATTAGTGGAATCGAATGTCTGAGTCCAGCCATTAGGTTGCTTTCAAATGGAGAATTTTCTCTGCTTTGGTGCCCAAAATCGGAGTTCTGTTTTAGAAGAAACCACAATTTCATCCCCTAATTGTCCTCCAGTCAACTTTTCCCTGTTCTCAGTATGTTTTCTCCCAAATCAGGTTTGCTATGACCTTTTTGCAAACAGCACGTTTCATTATCATGCTGTCTGGAGAAGAACATGAATATTTTCAAAGATCTTGCCCATATCAGTGCCATTGTCCTGTGGTTGCGGTTGCCATTATACCACATGGAGGAAATTGTGCAGAAAACTTCCATGTGACAACTCTGTTGACATTGTGAATGACGCTGCATTTACAGCAGTGATGAACACAGAACACAGAACTCTTGTCACATAGGTGCTACCTAAGATTTATTCAAGCATAAACTTTTGTGGGCTAGAACTCGCTTCATGCATTTGAAGATCCGCTCTAGCCTATGAACATTTATGCTCCCAATAAATCAGCTAGTCTTTATAATGCCACACAAGACCTCATTATTTCCTTGTAGCTCTTGTGGTAACAAGTATAATTGTGTCACACATGACTCTACTGGGGTGAGGGGCTGCTCCTCGAGAAACAAACAATACAGAATACTTTGGGGTAACTCATACACAGCAATCCAATTTTTCTGGGAAACGTGGACCAACAGAACCATAGTGCATCTATCTCAATTAATTTCAGAATCTCTTTCAAATGCTTAGATTTGCTACAAGCTCAATTCCACCATCAGCTGCCTAAGAGTACTTACAACTTCAATAGTATGGTAGCAAAATTTGGCCCAGATGCAGAGGGAATACTGTTGCTTCAGAAATATTTCACTTTTTATACTTTGTGCACTTCTATATATAGAACACATCAGTGGTACTGACTCTGTGGCTCACAGAGAGTCACAAATACAATCCACCAAAGGAGCCACAGCTACCTTGTCTTGTGTGCCACTTCACACTAAACAAAGGAGGAAATTCCTAAGAGGCCACTAATACAGTAATGAAGATTGTCTCAGTATAAATAAATACAATTTATAGGTCAAACCAAGTGTAGCAATATTTTGGTCAAAACATATGTAATAATGTAATATCCTTCTACTACAATTGAGCAATGGTTTGTTCATATCACAACCAGAGCCTGTGGAGAAATCACATTACTAGTCAATTATCACAATGTCCCTTTCAGGTAAGTATCAATCATCTGTTGATTTCAGTAATTGTCTCTTTGATATGTTTTTCTGTTTTTAGGCAGGATTTCTGCTGATATCCAACGATGGGCGAGTGTGTTCCAGGAGGAAAAATTCCCAAATCTCATCCTGGAGCATACTCACCCATCGTTGGATACATTATTACATGTGTTTTGACCAAAATATTGCTACACTTGGTTTGACCTATAAATTGTATTTATTTATACTGAGACAATCTTCATTATTGTATTAGTAGGAATTTCCTCCTTTGTTTAGTGTATATTGGGGACCACTTTCCATTGTTATACTTGTGTGCCACCTTACCAAACGGGCACATACAATATTAGAAATAAGTATTAATATTAAATGTGGAACTATAACCTTTTGAATTACTAGGCAACATCTGGGCATGTAGAGTTCTCTCTCTTCACTACTGTTTAATCTCAGCCCTGCAACTGGTGTGGAAGGCCTTCCCTGTCTGACTTCTTGCTCTGGAGAGAAAGGGTAATAAAATCACTGTGGCCAGCTTGCTCTTCTCCTGGGTGGCTGCCACCATGGTGGTGGTTTTACTCCCATCTCTGTGGCTAGCTTGCTATTCTGTGAGCAGCCACCCTGGTTGTGGGGTAAGAGTTCAGAGGCTGCAAAAGAAAGGGAAGGGAGAGTTGCTAAAGAAAAAGGGCTCTTTACTTCCATCCCTGTACAAGACCCACACATAGCTCACAACTTACTTATGTTTTGGTCCTTCCAGCAACAGCTTTTTCAAGATGTCAAGCACATGTCAACCACAAGCCCTACCAGGCAATGGCCTTGCCCATCTTCCTGGAACTTGAAGTGGTGCCACACTGGGAAACAGAAAAGCCAAAGATGGCATGTCAAAGAGTCACATGTGGCTCATGAACTACTGAGTATTACTGGCACATATGTCTATGGAAAGGAAGCTTTCTATCCCAAAGTTGACCATATCCACATTAAATGGAACAGATAAAACAAACTGCAACTCCAGTAGAAAAGGAAGTATAATCAGAATCAGCGTAGTTCTCAATACTTTACAAACTTCCAGTCATCCGTATCATTCTGCATGGCATGTGACATCAAGAAATATGTACTGGCTTGTATCTGGGCCGGAACACCCTGGAACAGCATTCTGGCACCTCTTTAAAAAACCCACGACTAGTGTCACGTGGGTATTTTTAAAATGGCCTATTTGGGCCATTTGGGGCCCGTTTGGGCCCACATTGGGCCCAAAACAGCCGGATCGGGCTGCTGGTGCAGGGTTACCCCGCCTGATGGCGGCCCGATCCAAGCTGACTTGGGCCCAATCCAGGCCATTTGGGGGGCTTTGGGACCATTTTGGGCCCACTTAGGGCCCAAAATGGCCAGGATCGGAGCCAAAATGGCCTGGATCAGGCCAGGGTCCGGTTCCAGGCAGGGTATGGTTCCCCCACCTGGCAGTGGCCCGTTCCAGGCCAACTTGGCCCTGATCCCAGCCGTTTTGGGCCCATTTTGGACATTTGAGGCCCTTAGGGCATGTAATGGCCTGGATCAGGCCTGAGTTGGCCAGGATCGGGCCTCTGCGGGGCAGGAGAACACTTCCTCAGCTGGCAGTGGCCGGATCCTGGTGTTTTGCGCTTGATCCTGGCCATTTTGGGCCCAATTCAGCCATTATGGGCCCCTTTTGGGCTCCAAATGGCCAAGATTGGGCCTGAAACAGCCAAGATTGGGCCTCTGCCAGGCAGAGGAATACTCCCACGCCCAGCAGCAACCTGATCCTGGCCCTTTTGGCCCTTTGGGGCCCAATTCAGGCCCAAATGGTCAGGATCAAGTCCAAAACAGCCAGGATCCAGTCTGAAATGGCCAGGATCAGGCCCATTTCAGCCCAATTTGGGACCTAAATGGCCAGGATCGGGCTGCTGCTGGGTGGGGGAGTGCTCTTCCATGCACCAGCAGCCTGTTCCAGGCCGATCCGGGCTGTTTGGTGGCCATTTTTGCCCAATTTGGGCCCAAAACGGCCTGGATACCGCCACTGTAGGCCGGGGGAGAGTTCCCTCATGGCAGAGCAACCCATTCTGGGCTGGTTGAGGCCAGATCTGGGCTGAATTTAGTCTTATCCAAGCTGAATCAGGCCCCCTCATGGAGCACAGGAGCGCTCCCAAGGCTGCATGATGACATCACTTCCCAGAATGACATCATCATGCAGTCCCGGGAGTAGTGAGAGGTATGCCATCTCATCCCGAGAGTTGCCCCGGGTGAGAGTTCCCCCACCTCTTTCCACAGAAAAAAAGCCCTGCTGCTGGTAACGTGCATCAACTGCAGACACTCAAAACACAAACACAATTAAACATTAGATCCAGGACATCCTGAATCTTGTAGCTTTAGATGTGACAACTTATTCTGCAAAACAGTCAAGAGGAATTTCAAAATATTTGGTTAATTCCATGAAGCCCTATGTTAACTAAAAATCAAACCCCACCACAGCACAATGTGTACAATTTCGCAACTGCTTCATTTTTGCCATGATTTTTACTCTTTTACTTCACTGAATTAATTGGTTCACCACTTTTCCTCATTGTTACTCTTCTTTCTTTAATACCAGTGTAAACAAACAAATTATCCTGGAAAAAAACTGTCAGGTTGTTTGTCTGCTAGTGAAATATTTAAAAAACTGAAAGCAACACATTCATGCCTTTAAAAGGGACACAGTATTTCTGTCAGTCTTAATATTAGTGTTGGTTTCTGAATTTGTCCATGCAGGATGAACCAAACCAAGTGAACAACACAATTTTAAACTGTAACAGAAACGGCTATTAATAGGCTGCTGTGTAGAGCTGTTTCTGTTTTTACTGAACTGTATGTTTTACTATAATTTTAATGTGACTATTTATATGATGTCATCCACTCTGAGCCTGTTCGCAGGGAGAGTAGAATATATATTTAATCAATCAATCAATCCTTTTGGCATATGATAAATGGAAACAACATTCCATGCTCTCTAAAAGACCCTAAAAGGGTTTCCTAAAAGTCTCCTATGCAAACGACGAGTCATTACTGACCCATGGGGGGACGTCGCATTACGTTTTCTTGGCAGACTTTTTATGGAGTGGTTTGCCATTGTCTTCCCCAGTCATCTACACTTTATCCCCAGGAAACTGGGTACTCATTTTACCGACCTCGGAAGGATGGAAGGCTGAATCAACCTTGAGCAGGCTACCTGAACCCAGCTTCCACCACGATCGAACTCAGGTTGTTGTGAGCAGAGCTTGGGCTGCAGTACTGCAGCTTACCACTCTGTGTCATGGGGCTCTAAAAGAACCCAATTCATTGTAAAAGACCTTTAGCCTTTTCCCCCTGGCTCTGCAAAAAACTCCACCCAAACCCTAGTTGTCCTCCCCTTCTGAATGTTTTGATCCACACATTACTGCCACCAGCGGGAATCAGGTATGTGATAGATGGTCACTGTTGATGTAGTGCAATAATGAATGTTTAGATAATGTGAAACATCATTTTTCTGTACTTTTAGATATCTGTTTAAGAAAGCATGCTTCTTATATTTATTTGTTAAAATTTGTATCTCACCTTTCTGCCCTCCTAAGGGCCACTAAGGTGCATGGCTTTGTTCTACAGCCAGGCCATTCGGCTAAATAGGTTATTCAGGTCTTCATAAAGCTTTGTGAATTAAACTTGCAGGGAAAGACAAGAAACCATAAAAAGACACAGACCACTCTGTTAAACTATATACTTCAAAACACAGTATCAAAACTGCTATAAATGTCAAGATAAGATTGAGACCAATAATGGATCCACCAATTTTATTTTTAGAAAAGGACTAGAGCCCAGGTTATGTAGTAAAAGATGACAGGAACAATGAACCCGACATTGGTACATTATAACCTCCACTGAGTGAGTCTCCTGTGCAAACTCCACTGAAGTGACCGGAGGTGGTACCCTAATGGCACTTTGACAATTGCAGACATGCTCACAAGTGAAAAGAGTTGCAGCACAAATCCATATACAACAGATCATTCAAATGTGTACAGAAAGTGGTTCTTTTAAAGATAGTCAATAAAATCTCGCAATACATTTCAAGCGGAAATAGGTCGTCTTCAGGAAATCTCTGTTGGTTTAAGTTGGAAGTCTGCAGTCACATGCTCTACAAGGAACTAGATAATTTCTGTCATGCCACTATGATAGAATAGATATTCCTGTGATTTCACTTCAAAACATGTAAAGGCTCTTGTGGAATGTTAGTATGAAAACAAGGGGTATAAGAGACCTGTCCTTTCACATTGGTAGGCATTTGCATTTTTCCGTTTTACAATATCATGGATGCTCAGCCAGATACACACCCCAGCTTGTGTAAGAGCTGGCAAGCCATTAATTTTACCCCCTACTGAAATAAATCAGAAAGAAGGCGGACTCAAGATATTTGTGTGCCTTAGAACTATTCTTATTTGCCACAGCAAGCAAACTTGTTGGAAATATTTCCTGCCTTTACTCAACAAAGTGAGAGAAAAGCAAAGCCATTAAAAATGGCTTCCATAGTCCCCACTTTTGCAACTGATAACTTTTTGAACATCACAGATGACTCAATTAGTACTGCTTCAAACAATTCAAGTTCGATAAAAGCTGTCGTTTCAAATCTTTACTGCTAACAATTCTGTACCCATTTCCTCTCCTTGGTGAGTTGTATCTTTTAGTGCCTTTCTGCAGCCACAGTTATTTCCCTGCCCCAACTACTACTGTTTCCACATCTTTTGTTTCAGATGGTTTCCTTTACTGCATGATCCCAGCCAGTCAGGGATCACAGTGAAAACAGTAGCACTGCACCACATAGCCATGTCAACAAGAGCAAAGAACTCCGTTAATGGAGTTTTGTGGTATCTTAAAAACTAACATTTTATTTGAACATAAACTTTTGATGGATTTTCCCCCCATGAGTCTTACACAATCCTTGGGTGGAAGAGCCAGTGTTTATTTATAGATCATAACTCAGGAGTCAACCTTTTTGATCCTGCAGACAGAGTTGGAATTCTGACATGTGGTAAAGGGAACAATTGGAAAATGGCTCCCACAAGTGGTGGAGCCAACCACAAAATATGAAGGTCATGCATAACTCTAATACCAACTCTTCAATATTTCAGCAGAAGTTCTGTTTAACAGGATGCCCTTTAAAGTGTACACAGTATTAAAAAATATTCTTTCATACATCTTCCATCACTTGATGACTACCCTTGTGCTGTGGTGCCAGCCACTGTTGAAGCAATTTCTTAAAAATCTGCACAGCCAATCTGATCTCTAATGGCTAATCAGAAACCCTGCTAGGCAAAAGCCTCACCTGGACCCACCTACCTTCCCAAAAAAACTTGGCGGGCACCAGGAAAATTGTTGGCAAGCACTTTAGCAACCTAAAACAGCTATCAACGAGCCACCTAATAGAGACATAACTGACCCACCAGACACTGGAATAAATCAAGATGTTAACTTTGTCCACATTTCCTTTCAGGCAATACTATTATAGGACTGAATAGAATCTGCTATAACTTGGGCCTATCTGCTTGCTCAACCTCCACTAGAGGCCCTCGAGCGTTAACAATGTCCTTCCATTCTCCATATCGCACAAACAAGCCAGTCCCTAAGCTAAAGAATAAATGGACACTAGAGATGGGCATGAACCCGGATAATGGCAGTTCATGGCAGTTTGTTGTGTTTCACAAACCATGAACTTTCATGAACTTGCCCCAGTTCACGAACCAGTTCATTCGGTTCATGAAAACATCACTTCCGGGTCAGCAGAAGGTCTGCAAATAGCCTATTCTCCCTCCTCTCATGTCTGAAGAGGGATTTGGGATTTTTTAACCACACACAGGTGCTTTCTGTCTTGGCAAAATCCATTCATTAAAGGTGTTAGCTATCTATGCTTAACTAGTGAATAATCTGTATTTTTCCTGATTAAATTTGCATTAAACATATAATACAGTTCTTACAATTTGTGGCCCCTTAACCTTGCTGTTTATTTTTATACTTCCTACATAAAAAAGCCTGCATAGTGATAATCCCCTTATCTATCTGAAGAGGAAGGCTCCATGCCTCAAAAGTTTATGCTGCTATAAAAGTCTGTTGGTCTTTAAAGATACCACAAGATTCTTGTGTATTTTTTCTGCAATATACTTAAATGGCTGCCCCTCACACATTATTCTGTATTTCCTGCACTCTGAGCAGGAAAGCAGAAGAAAAGCAGAATGATTTTTATTGCTCAGCAATGGGACCAAGTTTTTTTGTCTTCCCATTCCGGCAATCTCGTTAGATGCCAGCATCAGATAACAAACGTTTTGATCAAGAGCATGGCTAAGAGTCGACAGCGTGGCTAATTAAGGCAGACTGTGGATGGGAGCACATGCTGTCTTAACTAGTAAGTTTCATGCAACTGGATGAGGGCAAGGGAACAAGAGCCACATTGTTTCAACAGCAGGGATACAGTCCCTCTTCCCCCATATGCTTTTAAACAGCTTTCTACAACGGGGTGTGAAAAAATTGCTACTAATGACGAGGGGGGTGTTTCACCTACAGTCTACTTCACCGTAAGTCTGAAATCCATACTCAGCAGCAGTCCTAAGTAGTGCTGTATATCCTCATGCAAATATATGCTGATATAATTAGTACTTTTAATTAAGCAGTTTTGTTCTGAGTACAACAGTGTTTGCATTCTTAAGAGTGTCTGCATATGGATTACAGGTTCTGCTGGTTTCTTGCCCAGGACAGACATTGATAGGTATTTGCAACCACAAGATATTTCAAACTTTTTAAATTAAAAACTTCTGCTTTATGTTCTCCTAACAATCAGTTAGTAGTGATTCACTTAGGAGAACATGCAGTATAAGTTGTGTGTAGTATCACATTATAGTCAGATTAGCTAAAATTATCACCAGCGTCTAGAAGAACAATTTAATAGCAGGATTAGTCCACCTAATAGTGACTTACCTAAGAATTCTCAAAGTTATCAACAGCTGTGTATGACAGCAAGAAAAACAGAAAAGTGGCAATTTAAGACAAGAAATTCAAAAGCTGTTGCTTCATAAAGTATATAGAAGCAAGACAGAAGAAATACTTAGTTCAAAATTTTATGCCATATGCAGTAGGAAGAAATGCAATGCAAATTTTAGAGTGACAGAAGTATAAAGTTATCTATAATACATGTAAAAGTATTCACAGGCAACTCATCAATTCAAACAAAAACAGTGTAAGATGTTTACTAGGGCCAATTCAGCACACTTAGTATTGATCAGGCCCGATACAAATTGTTGTCCTCAGGTGCTGTACATTTTCAGCCAAATAACACAGTAAGTGATCATCTATTTAGGTGAGGTACAATTTAAATGGCTGGGTATTCAAATTTACACTGGAAATCAGAAGAAACTACTAGAATCAAGAACAGTCTCCCTACAAATCAAAATTCATTATGAATTAGTGATTTCGACACTATCTCTATTGTGACATCATGAGTCTGGAAAGATTTGTTCTTCCAGGAATCCTTCCATTCTACTGGGTCACAGGAACTCTTAAGAAGCCAAAACAAATATACACTATTAAAATTAGTTTTAGCAAACTTTTGTATATAAGCCTTACTGATTAATTAATCATTGTACTTGGGGTTGGTAAGAAATTTCCCCCCATCATATTGGTTGGCTGGCTTGCTGGAAACAGCTAGACCAAACTGTTGTGCACCTTATTGCACCTGGACTTGTGGTACCATGATGGACTATATTGCACTGGTTGTGTTGTGTATTGCACAGGGATGGAGAGCTTTGCCTTTTGTGCCAAGGGCTTCACTGGACAAGCAACAGCCCTTTCCAGTTCTACAATTCTATTTCAAATATAGTCTATCAGAAGCAGAAATAGCAGTTCTTGGAAACCATTCAAATGCTTAAACAGTTCTCTGTAACCTGCACATGCTAATTAATAGTGTGCCATCAAGTCACTATCGACTCATGGTGATCCCAGGACTATTGGGTTTTCAAGGCAAGAGATTAGGAGAAGTGGTTTGCCACTGCCTTCCTCTGCATAGTAACCCCGTCTTCCTTGGTTGTCTCCCATCCACGTACTAACTGAGGCAGACCCTGCTTAGCTTCCAAGCTTTGACGAGATCAACACATGCTAATTAGCACCTAATTAGTGTTTTGGAAATGTCACACTTTATATTGACAAATAACATACAATCCCTAGATATGCTACAAAGTATTCAAGGTGACTGAACACAAAATTGCCCCCAAATATAGAAAAACTGAATGGGGAAGATTGAATTACTCAAGTACCATACCAGACTCAAAGATCCACAAATTAGAACAGCAAGACAAAATGTACAATTAAGGCAGAAACATGGTGCTGAAGAAAAAAAAATGAAACAGAGAAAATGGTTGATTATATGTAAATAATGTTCTTCCAGTGATCCTCTATGAAGTTGTACATAGGTGCTTCTGTGCTTGTTCGGAGCAACTTTGGGAATATTCTAGAGCTCTCGTCAGTGAATTCACATTTTTGCTCCACCTTTTTGCTCTGGGGGAGATTTCCAAGTAACTGTGCACTGTCCAAGGAATGAAGCAGATTCCAACTTTCATTCATTTAATAACCGCTACAAACTTTTCTCAATATATAATCAAGGAAGACACTTGCAAGGGGGAAGGAAATCAGGATGTGTGGTTTTAATCTGAGTGGCAACTCTGCAGTCCTGAGCGGGAGCAGCCCGCCTGCCTGGAAGGACAACATGGCCACCAGGAGAGGGCTGCATCCGAATGCTCTGCTAAATGCTGAGTTCACACTTTATTGTTTCATTTATTTGACTTATATATCCCGCCCTCCCCACAAATGGACTCAGGGCGGCTTCTGTCCAGTCCCAGAGCGTGTTACAGTCCAGTAGCAGATTTAGATAAATCAGTAATGGAAATATACTGAACTCGTTACCCTTTTAATTAGAATGGGTTGGCGAGCTAGGTGGCAGCATAGGAGTGCAGAAGCTAACCAGTGAGAGAGTTTGGCAGGAGATCTATAATTCCTTCTTGGAAAAAATCTAACAATTGAAGAGGAAGATAGGATTCCACCTATACAGATGAAAAAAATACTAGCGATACCGCAAACATCTAAGAAGGTATGTTCCTTATCACAGTGAGAAAGGTAACATCCTGACTAAAAAAAGGAAATCAGGGACTGCTTACAGTAGAAAGGGGAAAGGGTACATCACGACAAAGATCATAATTAGGTATGAAGAGACTCTCATGAATTTTAGAATACCATGCAGATTGCTCAGAAGGACAATATAAAATCCATATCCTCCAATGCACACACTGCAGTGGGTGAATCTTGCAGAGGATTTTGCCATTACAGTGGGAAAGGAGACTGGCTACCAATGGTATGTGTCAGTATTTGTTGACGACAAATTGTAGCTTATAAAGCCACTATGAACTTATCAGGATATTGTCTTGAGTGTTTTCTAAAGCGGTGGCAGAGAATTTTTTTTAAATAAATACATTTCTGGGGATCTTGTGTGGCACTTTTGGATCAAAGGAATGTGGGGGGAAGCAAACCTGTGAGCTAGTTCCACTTAATCTCATGAATACATTTTCCAAGGAATGTCAGTCTGTCACCACCCCCCAAAAGGGAATAATTCATTTAACAAAGAGATTTTCAGTACCATGAACTGTCTGCAAAGGAGCGGTCAAAATATTATGTAGCGTGGTCATGACAGTATCTGTGCTGTCCTAGGAAAGCTCAGCCAGAGATCAAACTGAGAACTACCCTCCAAAACTGGAACCGTTGAATGGGTTTGAAACAGAACGTCTACACAATTCTCTGTAAAGATCATGAAGACAACAGTAGCATGAAGATCTTTGCAAGAAGACAGAAATCTAAGCAGACAGAAACCAAAGCTGAAGGAATACTTTAACAACTGCTGCTTAGTAAAAAGCTTTGGTACTTGCTGAAAGGCTGAAGACTTAAAATACTAGCCTGAAAGCTGTTTTTTTCTCAGTTGCATAGCAAAGGAACTTTCTGTGCTGTAAACAAATGGTAGCATTCTAGAGATTTACTGAAGTGGATGAATGTCAGTGCTGAGACTCAGGAGAATGCTCATATAGATGATCCACCTAGAGTTGCTTGAATTTTTTGAAGGTGATGCCTAAAAATTTGAGAATGATCATCTCAGGCCTCCATGGACTATGTTAAGTAAGACAGTAAGTTGCTCTAGGAATCCAGAACTGGCTCAGTAGCTCTTTAGTAGGATGCTGTTGGAAGGATAACAGGTACAATTCTTGAAGTGAGCAGTATAATGAATTTGCTGGCATAGCAAGGAGTAACAGCCGAGTTGTTTGACTCCATATACATTCCAAAGTTGGTAGAGATAGCAGGAAAAATTAAAGCCTCTATTTAGAGAGACTGAAAGATTTTGGACTAGCCGAGGGTAACTTTGGCTTGAATCACTTAGCACAATGTATAATCAAAACTTCAAAATAGTTGGTAACCAGCAGGAAATCAAGGTAATTGATACTATTATCTAATCTAGTACAGAGATTAATGCTTAGATATTACAGAAAGACATAAAAGCATTCCTTAGATCCATTGTGCTACTAAAGCAATCTTTTACCAGACAAAGGACCTCCAAACTGAGATCTGCTTTTC
This sequence comes from Eublepharis macularius, assembly GCF_028583425.1. Lineage (NCBI taxonomy): Eukaryota > Metazoa > Chordata > Lepidosauria > Squamata > Eublepharidae > Eublepharis > Eublepharis macularius. Next base: position 66,316,182 of record NC_072800.1, on the reverse strand, counting down.
TTGGAGTAGAGAGGAAGACTGGATACAGGTATGTTGATACAGAGCAATAGACCATGCTATAACTCAGGAACTACCACTAGCCTTATGGAGAACAGTATTGAATAGTTTGGTTTCCTCATGGAACACACAAGCCAACTGCTTCTCCTCTAGTAAATAACAAAGAGGGAGATGGCTGCTCCCACTAAAGTACTAGCAAGTAGAGGTCTATGGAGTTAACTCAGAAGTTCAGTAGAATTTCTTCTCCAAAACATGCAGTTTGCAAATTACTTTATTTGATGAGTTTGAGTATGAGGCCTATTGACTTTTCCTTTGACACTATTAGCTAGCAATGGGACAGAAAGTTAAAACAGATGATGCTACTTTCCACTGAGTCAGACCATTGGTCTATCTACCCCACTATTTCCTAAGTCAAGAGGCACAAGCTCTCCAAGCTCTGAGGCAGAGGTCTTATCAATAATATTCTACCAGAGGTCCTGTGACTGGGTATACTAGGGACAACCAGAAACCATCTAAATTCATGTGTTTACTAGAGGTACTAGTTTACTGGGTATACTAGGGATTTAACCAGAAACCAAGATATGCAATGTTCATCAGAATTCATTCTCAAGGGGAAAGGCACAAGATACAACTTCCCTAGTAAGAGCTCTGGAAGGTTCCCTATGTTCTGCACAGGTACAGAAGCCATATGTGGGAGTACATAGAGCCAAATAAGAAGGCCACAAGATATTTAATGAAAAACACACAGCCAATCTGACAATTATGGCCAGTCCTTAACAACAAAACTTTAATACATGTAGTGTAACTCTTATTTTTTGTTCCAGTTTAAAAATGCTATTCACTCACAGCCAAAGTGTCGCATGTCTTTGGTGTGATCTCCACCGATCTACACAGCATACAGTTCAGCATTCAGGTGACACACACACCAAAACAAAAAAAAAAAGCATGGAAATGTCAGTTACATTATTTAAACAATAAAATGAACGGATCAGATGTGCTTCATGGTCCCATTTGTTTAGCAGCTTGCAAGTTATTTTGAAAATCACCATTATTCATAAAAACAGAATTTTCTTTGAATGCAGAGCGTTTGAAGTTCTAGACCCCTTACTTTGGTAGATAACGTCATCTAGTAGCACCAAAGGCTACAGAAGGCAGGACGCAATTGCATTCAATGTAATCAATGAAAACTAGGCAGTTCAGTTTCATGAGCATATCCATAGCCTGTAAGTGTATTTATGATACGCAGGTTAGAACCCTTGCCTACACTTTGAACAGACATCCTTATAAAATCCACGAACATGGTCCATCTGTTCATGATTAATAAAACAATAATGAAATTACTTAACACTGTTATATATTCACATGATCACCATAGTAATTCAAAACAGCCACTAACACAAACACACTATATGTACATAACATATATGCCACAACAGTTTGCCAAGTTGAGTCTTCACAAACTAGCCAGTTTCAGCTGACATAAATAACCTTGTACCAATGTTTAGGCATTTTAAAAGGAATTAAATGCCCTAAGTAGTTTAATTCCTTTGCAAATTTAAAAAAAAATTCTAAAAAGTCAGTGCAAATAGAATCATTAAACTTGTTCACCAAGAAAGATTCCTATTAAGCTGAGGATAACCCATGTTTAAGATATTAAAGGAATAAACTTATAACATTGTAAACTGCCTTCAGCAGAGTTTAGAGCAGATTAGGAATCCAAAGTCCTATATCCTATAGTAGTGCCTTCTGAGAATAATTAGTTTGTTGTGATGATGGAGGCTGTTGCTGTGATGGTGGTGGTTGGCTGCCTGGTGGTTGAGGCAGGGCTGAGGAGACTAAGTTATAGTTTGGCACCTGGGACATAGTTCCGGAATTCTGGTAAGCAGCAGCATCAGCGGCAGCCACTGGCGGTGGGCTGTATACTGAAGCTTGGCTAGAATATGTGCTTCCTGGAACAGAACCGACCATCGTGCTAGAAGTAAAATGGAAAAGAAAAATGTATAAACTGAAAACGTAGACAAAAATGTATAAGAAGAGTTAAGAGAAAATGGATCAGAATCTCCCATGGGGGGTGCGGGGGAGGGGGGGGAGAGACAAACCCATGTTTTCAAATTTACGGATAGAGAAAGCCTCAAAACACAAAACTATACAAATATAGCCCAGGGTGATAAGATTCAAATGGATGGCAGCAATATGAACAGAACTCTGCTTATACAACCAGGCGTTCACTGCCTCCTCCCACAATCCTTCCCCTAAACCGCTCTGGCGAGGCAAAGGAACATCAGCAATGCTATGGGATGTGAAAGGGGGAGCTGCAGCAAGTGGGAGGCAACTGGATCATCTCTTCTGTGAGTGGAAGAAGGATCAAAGTCAACTGACTTTTCTGAGACAACAAAGCAGATACTGCAGCATGTAAGACTTCTTAAGCCATTCCTGTAGGAAAACCAGTTTTGTTGCTCATCAAAAAGATTCAGTGTTTCCACCCTCAATAAACTAGTTCTCAAAGATCTTTATGGTTTCTGCTTCTCTGCATTTTCTGTGCTGCCACTGCTTCTCTTTTCTGCCACCCACCTTTTCTTTTTCAAGTATGAAATGCCATCTATTTAAGAGAAAACCTGGATGGGCTTATCAGAAGGTTTGTCCAACCACACAACAAGATCCACCAGCTGATTTTAGTACCACAACTACTACATGTTCTTGGCAGCAGCACAATGCTTTCAGCTACTTCACCGAAGGAACATCATGCATATTTCTATGATGGCAGTAGATTCAAGGTGACACCTCTTTAATGTGCAATGCTTTTCTAGGGTTTTTCAACATGTGGGAACTTGTGATCTAGCCACATGCAACCATATGTGACAAACTCTTCTCTAGAAATGTTTTTTTTTTAAATTAGATCATTTTTATACTGCCTTTCTATGAAAAACCATGCTCAGAGCACCTACCAAAAGATAAAGCAACTACAATACAAACAAAAAAATCAAAACATAAAAGCCACAGATGTCCTTGCTGCCAAGGTCTTATTGGGCTGGCCCCTCTGAGAAAGCTCATATTTAATGACACCATTTACAAAGAAGTCTTAGATATGCCATAAAATGCTTCTCATACTATGCACTCAAGCTCAAGTAACAGTTCAAATTGGAGGTCATACAACTGCCAAGCCTTGCATTCTATAAGAGGAGCATATTGCAGTTGCTATGAAAATGAATATGTCAAATGTATTGAGTCAAGATCAAATTTCAGTTATTTTAATTTCCACAATTACTTTGTGTAAGATGTCTGAACGGGCTGGCTAGGTAATCCTGAGCTTGCCGGTGGAGGAACTGTGCCTTGATTGAGAGATGGAAGTTGTTCTGAAGGAAGACTATAGCCTTGAACATGACCCATTTGTGCATTCCCTGCCACCAGATATGCATTACTCTGAGGTTGTCCTGGATAGACCTAAAAACAACATCCAAAAGACAGAGATAAACAGAGAAATACTCAATTTCCTTGTCAACTGGTAAGTTCATTACTTTATTCCACATTTATCCATGGAAACAGCATTACTTGAAAACATCTAGGGCTTTCTAAATTCAGTAAGTAAGCACTATTAGAAGACAGGTTGACTGATACTTTGTAACACTTCTTAGCGTGTAATAACAGTACAATCTAATTAGGATGTCCACGCTACCACTTGGGAATATAACTGTCCTCCCCAATAAACTCTGCATCCCTGAATAAAGAAACAGTAACAACAGAACAGTGTGAAGTAAGTGAAACAGAAAAGACTTTGGAAATTAGTGTTCAAAGGGATTGTAGTCTATGAGTACTACAGTATTCTGCTTACGGGCCAGGAGTTGTCAGTCACTACTGCACAAAAACATGCCTTACTGAGAGTCTCTCTATCCATTACTAAGTACCTAAGGAGGCTCAAGCACAGGGTTGTATGTACAGTCCTCAATTCACATGTAGGCTGTTCTTGCTCTGAGCATGCAAATGCTGCTTTCACAGGTGCTCCCTTTGTGTGACTCCATCTGCAAGTGATTCTGGAGGGCAAAGCACCAATTCAGTTCTGTTTTTGCTGCAAGAACAAAAACAATTTGACTTGCCAATTTGCAGTCCTTTAAGGTGTGAGAAAGTGTCAAGATCTGCATTTCAATGAAGGGATGTGGAGGGAACTGGGATAGTTTTAGCAGTTGAGGAGGAGCTGATATAGAACACCGGAATGTATTCACATGGAGCAAGCTGAAGTGTGACTGTGCTAGCGAGTACACGGAAAGTTGGAGGGGGAACATATGAAATGAGGTTCACCTGAGCATCCCTAGGCATTTCATAATGTGTAGAGAGACTGTAAGACTTTACCAATAAAATGTATCAGCACAATATGTATCACAGACCTCTAAAATATCCAAAATACATACCTGAGAACCAGAAACACCCGACTGTGCCATATAATACTGTTGATTTTGTAGTTTTGAATACATAGAATACATTGGATCCTCATTCATTAACTTGGTATATAATGAGAGTGCCTCCATCACTTTGACATTGAGCTCTGAGAGTTCTGAATGTTTCCTGAATTAAACATTTTGATGTAAATAAATATCCTTCCAATTAATGCAAGTATACAATTTTCATCTGCTGGCTCTCTGAATCATAGAAAATACTTTCATAACAAAAAAAAGTTTCCTGCAAATGAAGGAAGGGTAAAAATCAAGTAAAAATGTTCTAGGAGGGGGAGAAAGGGGAGGTCACTGCCTGACAAGAACTGTCAGAGACCTGCCATCCTATTTTTCAAGCACTTACAGAATACAAAGTGCTGTAGAGAGACACTTTGCATTTTATGCCAGGCAACCAAGCCTGGGAAATTTACACTGCTAAAAGGGCTCTGGAATCTATTTTGAATTACTAGACATCCCAGCAGCTGCTAGGAAGGACATAAAAACATCATTTTATCATATGGCAAAATTTAATGACCTTTTAAAAAATTGTACTCCTTTTGAGAAGTTACTACTAGACAAGTAGAGGACTTGCAAGGATTTGTGGAGAACATTTCATTTTCCCCTATACTATCATTCCCTTTTTTCCTTCTGCGCCCCCCCCCATAGCCTTTCCCCGTTTTCCTTGCTTCCCACTCACCTGCCCCCTTTCTTCAGTTTTCCCTTCTCCCCCTGGTGGCCTCTCCTCATGGCATGATAGTATGGTGCTGGTTGAGCCAGGCTGAGATATGTGGTGGGGAAACTGCAAGGACTGTAGGTGGTATTTCACTTTTCCCTTCTCTTCCCCACAGTTTTCCCTTTTCCTTCCCTCCTCCTGGCAGCCTCCGTATGTTCACTTTCCCCTATGTCCTTATCTCCGTCAAATCCACTAACTTCCAGAGGAGTTAGCCGTGTTAGTCTGAACTAGTAAAATAGAAAAGCGTCCAGTAGCACCTTTAAGACTAACCAACTTTACTGTAGCATAAGCTTTCAAGAATCACAGTTCTCTTCGTCAGATGCATGGAGGGTAAGAAGAAACTGGTCATATAAATACCACCTTATTCCAGAAACCCACCGACCAATACTTGTTATCTACATGCCTCCAGCTACCACCCTAAACATACCACTCAGTTGATTGTCTGTCTACAGCCAAGCCTTACATTACAATCATATCTGCTCCAGTGCTCTTGATCGGGACTCCCACTAAGAGATTTACAACAAGCATTTTTGGGGCTACAGTACCCACCTAATGAAGTGAGGAAACAAATCGACAGGGCCAGACTAGTACCCAGAAACAGCCTGCTCCAGGACAAACCTAAAGGAACTAACAACAGAACACCACTGGTTGTCACCTACAGTTCCCAGCTCAAACCCATCCACTGTATCATCAGTGACCTACAACCCATCCTGGAAAATGATGCCTCACTCTCACAAGCCCTGGGTGGAAGACCCCTCCTTGCCTACAGACAGCCCCCCAACCTTAAACGACTTCTCACCTACAACCATGAATCAGCTAGCAGAGTCACCAGCACAGGGACCAGACCCTGAAACAGACCCAGATGCCAGATCTGCCCTCATATCGACCCAGAAAATACAATTACAGGAACCAATGGCGTCAACTACACTATCTCTGGCTCTTACAGCTGCTCATCCTCCAACATGATATATGCCCTCATGTGCCAACAACATCTATCTGCTCTGTACAGTGGACAAACCAGCCAACCTCTGCACAAAAGAATAAATGGACATAAATCTGACATTAAAAATGGCAACATCCAGAAACCAGTGGGAGAACACTTCAATCTATCAGGACATTCCATCAAGGACTTAAAGGTCATTGGAGTTCAACGGAAACCTTTCAAAAACAGAATCCAACAGGAAGCTGCTAAATTGGAATTCCTACGTAAATTTGACTCAGTCAGGCTTGGATTGAATAGGGACTATGAATGGTTATCTCATTATCAGAAGCAGTGTTCCCGCTAATGTGAGCACGTGAGCAATCGCTCACAGATTCTGACTCCTCTGCTCACAGCTTCTCAGATGTAGCTCACAGATACTAACTCTCAGGCAGCCCCACCCTCCCACTCAGCCAGCATCAGCAGGTGGGCCCTATAGGGATGGAGCAGGGATGGAGCCTCATCCCACTTCTCTCCTCCCTTCCTGACTGTGGCTGGTTTGGCCCCCAGGGTGGTGCCAGAGAGCGCCTCCAGCCACTGCTGGCTCTCTAGCTGGGGAACAGAGCAGAGCTGAGTGATCGGGTCTGGCCTGACCTGTGCAGCCTGAAATCGCTAGGATCCCCTCAGCCCCAGAGAGTGGAGGAGAGGAAGTAGCGCCTCAGCCACCACCATGGTGAAGGTGTCATTTAACTTGGCCTTGGCGCAGAAGGAGGCTGGAGAAGTAAGCACTGACACACAAAAGCTCATCTTGAAATAAACACGCTAGTCTTTAAGGTGCCATTGCATGTCTGCTTTATTTTCCAGCAACAGACTAAAAAACTATCCCTTTGTAATCAGCATGGACATATCCATTTTTATACAGAAGTATACTCTGATTTTTGTGGCCCTTTCACCTAATGGCTTTTATTGTTAAATTGTAATTTTTTTTTAAAAGGAAGTGCACACAAAACTTTAATGAAAGTTGTTGTTTCGGCTCACAAAGTAGATTTTTAGCTCACAACACTGCAAAGCTTAGAGGGAACATTGATCAGAAGTAACTGATTTCATTATCAGAAGCTACTGTCTACTCCCCCTCCCCCTCCCCCTCTATATCTGACCAGTTTCTTCTTACCCTCCATGCATCTGACGAAGAGAACTGTGATTCTCGAAAGCTTATGCTACAGTAAAGTTGGTTAGTCTTAAAGGTGCTACTGGACTCTTTTTTTATTTTACTAAACAACTTATCTATCATCTGCCCCCCTCTTCATCTACATTTATTAATTTACTTCATTAATATACCAACTTTCTCCACAATGGGGACTTGGGTGAGTCATGCAATGGCCGAGGTGAGTCATGCAAGTCATGTGGTATCAAGTTGTCAAAGGCTAAAATAACCCTGGAAAAGATTCTGTCCCCTGCCTCTGCCTTTTATTGACAGAAACCAAGCCTAGAATACTAGCTGAACTGTTATGGTTGCCTAGCAAAAGCCACTGAGGGCCTCTGATGAACTCTACATGCAATCCTTTTATCATTTTGGGTGCTTTTTAAAATGACCCCAGGTATTTTTTTTTAGACTTTTCTGCAAAGCTGGGGCATTATTCGGGTGTATAGGAAGATCTGTTTCGTCCGTTCATAGCTCCAAACTCCAGATTTAAATATCCAGAGACCAAGGCCACTTGGCTATTAGTATATAAGATATCCACAGATTTACATGTGCAGAACAGTCAACTGTCTGATCAGTCGTCGGAAAGAGTTCCATAAGATATTATGATTAATAATAACAACCAACAGCTCTGATAATATGTCCATGAATTCTCTTTTTAAAGTGTTTGTGCACGCCAATCATAAATAATTTAAGACATCAGACCTTTCCCTATGAATGTCTAACCCTTACCTATCTATGTCTTCCAGCTTTTCATCAATGAGGGGTCCCATTTGATGGCACATTGCTAGAAATAAAAATTTAGATTAACTACTGTTAATTTCAACTATTTCTACAATAAAAGCTAGCATTGCAAGTTATGAAGATTATTTTTAAAATTTAAGAAAAGCAATTCAATAAAAAGAGACTAAATATTTACAGATTTTCAAGCAAAGTTTGATTGTGGATTTTGAGAGAAGACTGTTACAGACTTCAGTGATGGGGCTTTTGGGACTGCTCCCCTGCTCTCTACTTGCAGCTATTGGAGAATAGTGAACGAGAAGACATTTGGAAGTTTACCTTCAAGATGGATCAGCTCTGGGAGATCTGGCTGATCATCAGTTGGATCAGCACTCTGAAGCATCTGCAACAGCTGGTCCATTTTGTCCTAGAATGACAGACACTCTTTATTAGGATCCCAGGCTATGAGGAATTTGTTGTGCATGTTGGGAATTACTCCAGGAGTGCCAAATGCCATGAGCATGCTCAGTGGTGGTTTATCTTTACACGGTACACAATCCATCTGAAGCTGACTTTTAAACATCCCTTTTGCTTCAAGTGTGGCTTGCCAGAATTGTTTAAGAAATAAAACCAAAGCCCTGTTGGGCAGGCAGAACTAGTTATATTGTTTTTGGATTCTAGCCACAGCTATCATATTACAATCCCAATAAAAATCTTATCCCATATGCAGAATATGTATTGCTCTATGGTAAGAGCACCGCCATCATTAATGTAACTAGTATAGTAGATCTGACAATACCAGTGTATAATTTACAACCAGATTGTCATATACAGTAAATGAAAAGTCACTAATAGTGGCTGAAATTTTAATGACCTGATTAATTAAAAACCAAACAAATCTGCATAAAATTGCTTAGGGGTATAAAAATTTTTGAAGGAGAAAGCAACAAGCATCATCTTAGAAAATTACTACCTGTGAAACAGTGGTTAAAAACAACCTTTATAAAAACCTATGGTCTGATTATCTGGAGACACATTTTAAATTGATTAAACATTGCTGCTCTTATTAACATGCAACAACAGAAGTACTTTCCTTTCCAAGAAAGGCAGATGTATTATCTGACAAAAATAGTAAATTTTCATTTACAAGGTACACAAAAATAACTGCAAATGTTTCCAATCATTGTGTAAGCTTTTGCTGTTCTCCAGTCTTTAAAGTTGTATGCTCTTCTCTAACACTGGTTATACTAGCACCTCTACCACCTAGTGGTTCAGCAGACAATATTTATAAATCACAGAATGAATAATCAAAATTATAAATACATAAAAAGAGCTGCAGAATAATCTGATGTGTATAATAGCATGGTTCAATTAAAGCAGAACAGATTGTTAAAGAAAATTTCATAAAAATATTACAAATACATAGTCACATGCCCTCTTAAGAAATATTAAATTCATGTATTAAGTAATATCCTGAAAATTTATTCCTTTAAAATTACATATGCCACAAAGCAGGTAGTTGAGCATACTAAAATCCAGCCTACTAGAATGTTATAAAAAATGAAACTAAAGTCTAGAAACATCAGTGCCGATCTGAATTAATCTGAAACAGTGCTTCAAGAGGATGAACAATGTGAAAACAGCAAAAGAAGTATCCTTGTTCACTGTCTTCTTAAGAGAGACTTTTTTATTTTAAGGAGCATCTCTCAAACAAGACATACAGGTTGGGTTCAATGAAGGAGATTGTTGCTTAAGGAAAAGGCTACATTAAAAGAACTAATGGCTTCCAATTTCAGTTTTATATCTGTGAAGCAAGAACTCAAAACATGTTTTCTAAAATCTAGCAAGTTTCTGAGAAAGCACTGTTTTAAAGCTACACCTCCTTAGTATTTGCAACAGTTCATAAGAGTATCTCCAGTGTGCAAACTAGAAGGTTTTAAGGAGCTAGAGGATGTCTGAGACTTTGTACGTACTTCATCAATATAAACAGGTTCAGGCTCCGGTTCAATAGTTTCAACTTGAACTTCATCACTAAATTGTACCGTTTTCTTCTCCGTTTTCACTGTAAAAATATGTTTAGGAAACACTAAACAGCAAGATAACACTTTATAATAAAAATACTATAAGGTATGTTTAACCTAAGCATTTCGTCTCCAATGAATTATCTAATTACCTGTTCAGAGTTGGAATCTTCCCCAAAATTTGAAGAGTTAATCTAGCAATTTATGTATGAGTGTTTAAAACTTCCATTTCAGCAGTTCATTCCATTCATATTAACTCAATATGTATTTAATAATAGGCATAAAGTAGAGGAGGAAAGTAAAATTAAAATTAAGGAGTTGTCATCTTCATGTGCTTAGCCAGTCATATTTTTCATCCAATACAGTCTACTAGCCCAGCTTATCTTTTATTCAAACATTTATTGAGCTTATTATTACAATAAATATAGGGGATAAAATGACAAAAGCATTTCATTAATTAAAACTTGGCTTAGTTTTAAAACATTTTTAGGAACTACTTTGGAAATTTATTGAAACATTCAAAAGATGCCTGTAACAAGTCTTTGTTCAGTCTGACAACTCTGAATAAGACAGGTTTTAAATAAAATGCATCTGCATCTGAGGAAAATAGAAGGGCAAAGCAGCTGCCGACTGTGTATTTTAAATGCTTCTGAGCATCTAGTTATTACCCATCTAGCAAGTTTGAAAACAATAGTAATGAAATCAGCAGGTCTAGCAAGTATAATGCTGCTACTTCATGTGATGTTGGCTTACAAGTGTTTTAAAAGGGCTCACAGAATTACTAGGGGGTGGGCTGTTAACACCTTTCTTCTGTTCTTCTGATAAGCATCTGCTTGGCCAGGGTTGAAAACAGGATGGTTCTGAGAAAGCAGATGGATCCTGCTTTGCTCTAGCAGTCCTTGACTACGTACTAAGCATTTCTGGGTCTAGCAGTACCACTTCAGGACTGTACTTGCTACTCCCCCACAACTCACACTGCAGGAAGATGTGAATGGATGAAGTACAGATACCCTATATTAACTCTGATACATAACTGTGCAAGGGAGAAAATGGGATCAAAGAGATTTCTACACATTCAAAGAAGAGCTGGATTTCCATTATTTGTTACTTTTTCCTACAGCAAGAGGATCAGGATGTAAACGCAACACTTGCCCTAAATCTTACCTATAATATAATCCAAGAGGTGCAGTACTGCTTATTAAACATCCTACTTCCCCCTTTATATGTATAGCATTGGTACAGGATACACATACAGAATTTGCCTTCCACTATAACATAGTTCATTTTTCTCCTAGTGAGATCACAATTTCATTCTTGCTTTGATGCCTTTTCATTTGCTCTCACAGGAATCTCTTTACCCTCCAACTGAATTAGGTTCTTTCACATCACCCACTTCAACTGAAGAAAGATCCTTCAAACATTAACTAGATCAATAACTTAAAAGAAATAACCATTACATCTGTTTGCAAAGTGACCAGGGTGAATAAAAATCAATAATCTTTTTTTTTAATCAAAAAAAAATCAGATTTTTAAAATTTAAATTGGATTTTTTTAATAAAATGTTTTTGAGGAAAAATATATCTAAAGATAGTTTTCTATTTAAGAGACATTATAGCCCAAAGGTTATCATCATGAAATAAGAATTGGTTTTTAATTATGTGGCATGAAGTTGTATATTTATGCAATGTTTAAATTTTTTGTTAAACAAATTCCTTTAATCCATTCACAATGTCATTCTCTTTCAGAGGTTTCTGTAAGATTATTGGGCAATTTTTCTGTCTAGAAGATATTATCACAGATGCTTAGTTTTACAGTTCTCAAAACTGTGAATTTGTGTCTGCAGAGATCACACGTTTCTTCTTCACAGCAAAAAGGTTGTAAAATAAACATACACAGTTGAGAAAGACCTTAGTCCCATTGTTCCTTTGCAAATCTTTGAACACAGAACCAACCCCTTACCTCTTAAGTGCTAAGTTTCAAAAATTTCAATGAATAGAAGATTGTTGGAAGTAGAATAGATCTGCACAAGAAGCTAAGTATGACGAGTTTTTATGTAGAAAAGAATGAGTCTTTATGTAGAAAACTATGATTTAAATCTAGTCTTACTGACTAGTGATTTAAATCGTGATTTAAACCATGATTTAAATCAATTCTATTTAAATCAAATCCACCCTGAAAGTGACTTATAGACGTAAAGCCAGATGCAAAACCATAACACCAAGATCAGGTGTCCTGGGCTAGATGGTTTTTGCTTTGCTGCAACATAAGCCAGTGTATTTTTTTCTACATGAATATTATATTACTCACTCATTTCTGGTTCAGCAGTAAGATCAGCAGTTACAAAATTAGAAGGAAATAATCCAATCCCTTGATGAGTTTCACCTTTCCACCAATTTGGATCACTATAGATAAGAAAACAGTAGAACTACTACACAACTGTGTGGTTCTGGTTAAGACGTGAAAGACTAAAATGCTAAAAATCTCAAGCAAATTCAACTTCTAGTATCCATCACAAAGGATCGATGTTAACAGTATTCACAATCATTCGAGCAGGTACCTCAGACAAGTATATCCTCTGAATTTCTACAGTTTCTTTAAGATATTCAGAGTTAGACATCAGAGGACACATTCAGAGTAGAAAGTTAATTGCAGGTTCACAACCCAGATAACAGAACATCTTAGCTTTGTGATCCCAGCAGGGGTTCAGGATCTTCAAAGAAAAAATTCCTTCCCCTTTAGAAACAGACCTTTAGAAACATAAAACGTTTTTCAAAAACAATACAATGGACAACTGTTTGAAAGAAGTCCATTGGAAATGCAAAAATCCTTGGGTATGATAAGTAGAGATTTTTGGATTGTGGCCCCCAAATATTTTTAAGAACATTTTTATTTTTATCTATGAACAAGATTTTTATCTTGCCATTCTGCCTTCACAGGACCACCAACGCCCTAACAAATTTTAAACATACAAATTAAAATATCACCTTAAAAGCCATTAAAACCGACACAGAAATCACTAAAGCAATTTAAAAGCAGAATTTAAAATAGATACAAAAGATAAAAACGGGGATCACTAGGAATGCCAAGCAAACCAAAAAAAGGTCGTCATCCAACGGTGGAAAATGGCAGCAGACAGAGTCTGCAAATTAAGCTCAGAGTCCAAGTATAATTAGGGAACAGATCAATGATGCTTCAATGCACTCATCCTAAAACTGCTTTCCAGCCCCTCAACAAAAAAGAAAAAACTATGTATTAAATATATATACTTTTAAAAGAATTTGCAAGTTCTCAGTTTTCTTCCAACAGAAGTATCAAGGTTCCAAAAGGAGAATAGAAGCATACAATTCCACTGTTAAAGTGAATCTTAATATGGAACTGAATTCTGATCAACTCAAAGTGAAATAAAAGTGACAAAGACAAGCAGCACTATGAGGTTTAAGCTGTAACTTTGCACAGTATAGAAATCTCGCTGTAGCAAATGCAACTAACAACTATATAACCTGGGCACAGAACTGCAGCATCAGCATTTTATCTGCTTTCGTCAAAGTCCTCCTTTGCAACAGTTACCTGTCATCAAGTACAGTGATAAGTTCTCCTGCTTTAAACGTTAGTTCATTATCTTCAGCAGCTTCAAAGTCATAAATAGCACGAACTTTCCGGCCTTCATGTTTATGATTTGTCAGGAGACTTGAGGTGCTTGGATAAAGACCAGAAAGTGGAGGTTGCTGTTGTCTTTGTTCTTTCAACGACAATTCAATAGCTGCCAAAGAGAACACAATTCAGTTTTGAAAATAAAATGTAAAAGGTTTTGCCTTTCTGAATTTCAGCTGCTCTAAGAACAGCTGGAGAAGCTTCTAGTTTTTAAAGTGAAGTTTAATAAGTACAATTGCAGAGGGAATCATGAAGATAGGCTGCAACTTTTTGCTAAAGACAGAAAATAGAGTGACAAAGAGCTGATGTGGGATGAGGATTCATTCACTATAAACATGACTAACTGGACTGTGCTATTCTCTCTCTGTTCTTAATCTACTGATTTATTATTTACTTCATTTATACCCTGCCTTTAACCCCAATGGGGATACAAAGTGTCTTGCATCATTCTCATACCAATTTTATCCTCACAACAACCCTGTGAGGTAAGTTTCTCTGAGAGTGTGGCTGGCTCGAGATCATCCTGCAAGCTTCCATGGCAGAATGGGGATTCACACCTGGGTTCCCAGATCCTTGTCTCAAACTAACCACTACACAAAACTACAGTGCCCACCATCTAGACCCCTAATTTAGGTGCACACAAATGCTTCTCTGCCAATCATTCTGAACACCAGTCCTCTACATGAAATCACTCCTCTTAAAATGTGTACATTTCAGCAACTGTTTATCTCATGGTGTCTACAACCATGTGTGTGTGTGGGGGGGGGGCAGAGAAATACTGCTTGGGGTGAAGAAAGTAAAGTCCTGCTCAACAAGTGTAACTAGGAGAACAGATCTTTCAACTGTGACGTGTTTCGCTCCCACGGTCCTCTCTTTCCATTTTCTTATACAAGCAGCTTTAAAAAAGTACCAAAACAACCTGTACAAAGCATAAAAACCTGTTTAACAGGTGTCCAAATCTATGTGATCTAATCCAATTGCAGAATCAGATTTTTTTTAATTACAGAATTCGACAAGTTCAAGTTGTGAGCCTTTATCATTTAAGTACTTTGGCTAACAACCTACCTTTAGCGAGATCTTCTTCCTCTTTTTTGTTTGCAACTATTCCAGGATCTTTGGCTACCAGAGCTGGGCTTGCCTTTGCTTGTTCTGCAGCCTAGTCAAAGGACATATAAAGGAAGTTAATACAAAATTCAGTGCAAACCATTAAATAAGAAACAAGCCGGTTAGAAAGCTACCTATCTGGATTCATCTTTATAAGCATTATACTGTAATGCATGCTGTTACAAACAAAAAAGTCACAGCCACTGCACTTTTGTATGGATTTTTAGATCTCAGCATGTCAGCTCACACAAAGATCTAGAACGCAGTTTACAATGGAAATACACATGGAGGCCTTCTTAGCAGCAATTCCTCTGCTATGTAGCTCCCCTCTCACTCTATTTACACCTCCTTCTACAAGTCTTCCAGCACCATCTGAAGACTTATTCCAGAAAACTGTTAAGTTGAATCATTGTTTTAACCCTGGTTTTCATGGATTTTAAGAGCTGCTAGTTTTATATGCTGTCAGTTTTTATAGTTTGACTATATTTTGTTTATTTTATCTATTTTTATCTATCTATTCCTCATTGAGATCCAAGGCAGATTACAACAGTGTGAGTAACAATATATATAATCAACAGCTAGGACATCCATTGAGCAAAGTACAATAATGAACACTATACAGGACATTCAAGGAAACAGATACAATACAGAATGATAGCAGAAAAACTATTAAACAAGCATAACGCTGAACACAGAGATTAAATCTGTCTGAAACAACGCAAAACTAACTTTTGTGGCATGTTTAGCGGTATGAAAACTTGCTAGTAAGCAAATATTTACATCAGAAGACAGTATCCAATGGCATAGCGTTCAATTTCTATATCGCCCTTCAGAACAACTTAACACCCACTAAGAGTGGTTTACAAAGTATGTTACTATTATCCCCACAACAAAACACCCTGTGAGGTGGGTGGGGCTGAGAGCTCCTAGAAGCTGTGACTGACCCAAGGTCACCCAGCTGGCATCAAGCAGAGGTGTGGGGAATCAAACCCGGCTCTTCGGATTACAGACCCACCGCTCTTAACTGCTACACCAAACTGGTTCTAATTCTAACTAATTCAAAACTGGCTCTAATACTAATTCAGATGTAATGCAAATGAACAATGGCTTTTTGAAGTGACCTGTTGTGCGTATGTGATGACAACAAAGAAACTGCATTAGAAGCAGTGATGAGAAATTTTTGGTGCAAGTGATAATACAGGATTTGCTTGAAAATTCTTTGAACATTTTGTAGATAGCTAGTTTATTAATGATAGTTGAAACAAAAATAACAATAGTCACATCTATTTTGCTGTCATACATTAAGTTTTAAGTGCAGGACTTAAGAGATTTCAAATAGTAAATGAAATTTCCAAAAGCAGACTATTGAAAAATCAGCTCTCAATAAATTCCACCTATGCCAGAGGTTCAATGTCCTCAGGTGATACAAAGCCCTGTTATACAACGATTAATCTAGACATCCTTCTGTTGAACCTCTCAGTTAAAGTTCCTCCAGGTTAAAACATGCACATTTGTTTCTGTAGTGGCATATCACTTGTAAGAAATTTTATTCAGTGTGAGAAATCATCATAGTTCAGCAGAAAGTGGCCAAAAGACCAGATATTATCAAGCCCAACCCAGCTTGATCGAAAGGGTCCTTCTACATCCAAGACAATGTAATATGAACACCACATCTTTACCATTATCTTTAAAGCAGAAACAAATTCTTTTACATATAGGTTGTACTTGGCACTGAAATGAACAAAATAACCAAAAAAGTTTGGGAACTGGGACTCCTCGTTGGCATTGTAGATCATTGGTAGATTTCTGGATTGGAGTCATTGCAACTCAGGCCACTGACACTACCACATGAAACTGGAAACTGAACAGATTGGAAGTACTTTAGTTGTATTACTTTTAAGATACTCTCATGAGTAAAGAAGAACAGAAACATTGGTGGGCTGACATTCTGAACATCTGAGAGGCCACATACAGCACCTATACATTGCATTAGTGAGATTTATGAAACATTCAGATCATCATCTACATAAATCAAATCCAGCACTCCCTGCTTTGGCATACAATTCCTTAGTTTTGGGGTACCACAAGAATACTCAAAATGAAGGAGCTGCTGTTGGATGGTGCAGGAGGAGGGAGAGAACAAAAGCTTTACTGGGCACACTGAAGCTATCTGTTCATTTCTCAAGGGTCTGCTACAAGAAAGAATGAACAATGACTGTATTTAAACTGCAGAGTAGGGAACTAGCAATATGAAAGACTTTGGGATATTACATTGTTCCCAGCTTATGTACAGCTTTTGCCATATTAGCTTGTTACCTGTGAACCAATAACTGGAAACGTAACACCTTGCTCCTTCAGATTTTTTATCATAGCAGATATCAGACTAAGTTGAGGGTCATTTTTGAATTCATCTGTCCATTCCACCATGAGGGCTTTTAATTTTTCACAAACTTTTGGATGACCCTGAAACAAGGATAAAGTATTATTTTCAGCTTCCAGCTTTCAGGAAACACATACATAGTTTACGTTAATTTATACCAAATTCCCAGAACCAAATGCTCCCACCCCCACCTTAAGATGATCAGAATTTTTTTACAGAAAATTTTTACAGACACAACCAAAGCATGGCCTTGTGAGAGCCAAATTCAAATCAGTTTTTGGAAAAGGCTTCCTATGTGTTGTATTTCTGGACACAACTGAAATTTAATATTAAAGGTTCTAAATCAGGTTAGATTTCATGTACCAGAAACATTGGCTTCTTCCCCTACATGCTTTCATGAAAATTAAGAATTACAAATGCCATCTAGACTCAATATTCAAAAGCTGAGAGGCAGGAAAGAGAATTGCGCTCACAGCTGGGCCCTCCTTTCCTCTGGAAAGTCACTAAAGCCCATGTATTTTCTGAAGGCAATAAAAGCCTAGGTCAGGAGTTAAGAAAGGGAAGGAAGAACATTCTACCCACATCATTTTTTCTTTCTTCAAACCTGATTGGTATCCTTATCTCTCAAGTCAACTTTTACAATCATTTTATCCACACTTGCATACTACATATTTAAGCATCTCTCAATTTCTTTATGGTTCTTTCTTCATGCTTCATTTAAACCAGTATTACCGAATTTTAAAAGAATTTTAAATACATTACCTTATTTAATACGTTGCTAACTTCACTAGCAAACTCTCTTGAACATACTTCTAAATGAAATATTTTACCACAGTTTGAAACGCATGCTCCGAGAAGCTAAAAAGAAAAAAAAAGAAAATGAAATATTCGATAATACAATCTAGAATGTTAAGACCTTTTGAAAAACCACCTACTGTCAATGCTTGCATAGCAACATGAGGATCCTTGTGATTCACTCTCTTCATAATAGCCCGAAGACAGTCCTTAGGCCTAAATAAATAAGATGAATAGTTTTTAAAATACCCTAGCACAAACCACAATGCTCATTAGAAGGAAAAGAATTGCCTTTAAAAAGAAAATTAATAACAACTCTGTAACCATTATTGAATAAGTGACAAAATCTTCTTTCACAATCTAATATTTAAGATTATCATTTAAATTGTACACACAGTAATTGTACACACATTGTACACACAGTAATTCGTTTCTCAGTAATTACTCCATAAATCTACTTGCCTACTTCCCCAGTATGCATACTTCCTTCCCCTCTGGCAAGTACCACATTCACAGCCTACTGATGCCTTTACAAAAGTTCTAGTATGGAGGGAAAACTCTCCACAGAGACCTGTGGAGGGGTGTGTGTGTGTGGAGGCACTGTTTCTCTCCATCAGAGAGGAACGAGGAGAATGGCACTGTTGGTATTTCCTTAGAAAGCAAGGACGGTCAGAGGCAACCACAAATAATTGCTGGTTAGTAAGCCACACCAAAATTTGTAGATCCCTGCTTAAAGAATAGTATGGAGGGGGGCAGAGCAGTGATGGGTGAGAAGGAAGAATACCAAGGAAGAGACAGGCAGAGCACCAAGGAGGGGCTAGGGTGTCTTGGTGTGGGAAGTACTTCCAGGAGGAAAAGAAGGAAAAGGGTAAAGGAAGCGGGCACTGAGCACCAACATAGCATTCAACACCCTCTTCCTCTTGCTGCCAACTTCTTTCCACCTGGTGGAGAGGACAGAGTGGAAAGGACAGACTGAGGAAAGGGTGGGGGAAAGAAGGAGGCTGTGGAAGGAGAAAGATGGGAGGGGAGGGCAGCAGTAGGAAGCAGGGGTAGAGAATGGTGGCTGGAGTGTGTATGTATCAGAAGCCAGAGGAGAGTTTTCCTGAGAGTTTCTCACTGGTCTTCACTTGTACTCTATAAAATGGCAAAAAATATGACATCACTTATTATTACTTGAATCAACTTCTATAAAAATAAAGTTTATAATATTTTGTATTACCAAGAACATAAAACAGGAGGACAAATAAGAAGTTCAGAGAGCAGGGTTGGATGCCAACATTTCAGCCATTTCAGACCATGTAAGTTTCAGCATTTTAAAAAGGATGCAAGGAAATACTTACAGCTTAAATGGTACAGATATTGTTGATGACATTCCTGTAGCACAGGTTGTGACACATTATCACCAAGGGACATTTTATAGATGTAACAAATAGCTACTGTGTTCCCTTAAGTTCAGAAAAGCAGCTAAACATAACTGTTACATTAAAATATGTAAAGGGGTAGTATATGGAGCATGCAGTCATGCCAGTGAGGATTTTCACTGTTTTCGCATACTACTAAATGACAAAATACCCACAGTTAGCATTTATATTGCTATTTTTAAGAAACTCCTTTTTAAAAATCTACTGTATCTTTGATTTCACTTTTACCCAAAGCACTGATATCCAGCAACTGAAGGGATCTCTAGTTTAAGTTACACTGCAGCTTTAGGTAATCTATATTTGGTTGTGTCTATGTTTTACAAACCTCCACATCATACTTAGCACTACTAATTATAGAAACTGCTGCCACACAGCACAGTCATTTTACACTATACAAAAAACTGTGAACTTGCCTTGTTTGAAGGAGAAATTACTATTAAGTTTTCTATAAAAATAAGTGGAAGGAATGCTGTTTGGAACAAGAGATTTTCCTTACATTATACTTGAGTTAATAAATGTAAGAACGTCCAATAAAAATGTAAAGAAGCACTTCCAAGAGAACTGAAATATTTTAAAGTATTATCATTATCTATTAACACTGGAAAGGCTAGAATTTACATCAACAAATTTCTCATATTACTAGTCTGTATTGTTCTAATATACTGTATATTGTTCTTTGACTGAAAATTCATCAATTAAATGATACAAGCCTATAGTTATTACAATAGTACAAAACTAGTGTTTTGTAACCAGAACTGTGTAAATTAAAGAATTTTTTAACCAATCTGAATTAATCAGTTTGAATATTACAGTTTGAGCTACTGGGCTGATACAAAAGTAGTTGAATCTTGAGCACACTCTATAAAAATGTTGACTGATGTGCTGAACTACACTAACAAAATACCTAACTGAATAATTTTAAGAGGACTTATTCATAGACTCCTTTATATTTTAATCTACTTTAGTAATCAAGCTACAAAAAATCACTATGAAAACTTATGACATAAAACTGTATTAAAATACCACCTGTATCTATAGTAATGATTGAGAAATTTCAGCTAGCCTGTTCTGTTGTTGCAAGGTAATTTGGATTAGCTTTCTCCATAACTTCCATAAACTACAACAGAACACAGCCGCAAATGCACAGCTCTATATCCCAGAAGACAAGAAAATTTAAATAGTATCAAGTTACACTTCTAATAGAAGTAAAGACTGAAGTGTCTTATCTATAACATTTAAAAAATATAGTACATGAAATCTGTAGTAAAAACAGAATACAATATTAAATGCCTATTGCAATATTCAACAATGGAAGATTCTACATTAAACATAAGAGTATCTCAAGTGCACTTCAGATTTCAAGTATCTCTAACAAAATGGATACTATGTATGCTACTTGGTGTTAACTTTTCTAGTCCTCCTCTGTAACTGCCCTGTGTACTTCGATACTGAATTTCTACAAAACAAACTTGCAAGGATAATTCTACTTTTCCCCCTTCAAAATAAAATCATACATTTACACGTACCCGGTTCGTGACTGTCCAACTTTATCACAAATATCTAAGATCAGTCCCCAGTCTTCTGCAGTATTCATCTCACTGGTTGCTTTCTCTTAAACAAACAAAAACAAACATTAATACACAGTTCTGTTTTGTTTTTTAAAAAAACCACTATTTAAACAGCACAGAAACCAATGCACTCAGATTTTAACAGATATAGTCTACTTTTAATTAGGCACATTAAAGCATTTTCAGACCTCACCTATGCAGGCTTAACAGAAAGTTGTGTCAAAAAGCAGGGTGAAACAAAGTGACAAACAAACTTCCAGTTTTAAGGCAGGTGACTATGTTTAACAGCAGGGTCTCATTACTCAAGAGATTTGCACATCAGCTCAAGTCAACACTTTCTACTGCAGCCACTGATGCAGGCCAGCAACAGCAATCTACTTTATTATATGCATGTCATACCAAATTCTCTGCAATAGACATCTTCACACTCGCAGAACAGTAACATGCTGCTTTATCAAATCTCAAAATTTGGGGGGGGGGGGAGACACCAGCCTGTTATAACCATGCTTAATTATATGAAAAAGCAGAAGTTGGCAATTTAAGATCTAATGGTGATGTTGAGCTTCTCAATTTCCCTCACATAACTGACATGGCATTCTGCCATGCAATGGTTATTTTGGGCAAAGAAAGGCTGTTCTGTAGAAAATTTCCCCTACATTTTGATTTGGGCAAACTGAATTTGTTTGAGCCCAGGCTCAATAAAAATAGAGCGCAGTTACCCCACATACTTACCTGTGTGGTTAACTGCTACAAGCCTCCTGTGTTCCATTTCCTAAGTTTATCTAACAAGGGAAACTGAGGAGGTTTCCGGCTTGTGAGAAAACTTGGGGTTCAAAGGCTCTACTGTCAGGTGCAGTAACAGAGAGAGTTGATAACACTGAACCAAGTACCTCCCCCCTCAGTCCTGAAATTCAGGACTGAATGGGGAGGTACTAATATCCAGGCCTCTTGGAGGACAGGTGATGTGCCGGAAGACTGGCGGAGGGAAAATGCCATCCCAATCTTCAAGAAAGGGGAAAATGACCATCTTGAGACGTACAGGCCAGTCAGCCTGACCTCTGTCCGAAGGAAGATACTCAATCAGATATTAAAAGCATCTGACGGACAACATGGTGATACGGGTACATCAGCATAGATTTGTCCCCAACAGGTCCTGCCAGACCAACCTCATCTCCTTCTATTATCAAGTGTCAGGCTTACTGGATTGTGGGAATACGGTCAATGTTGTTTATCTGAATTTCAGTAAAGATTTTGACAATGTTCTTCATGACGTTCTGATGGGTAAACTGGTGGACTGTGGACCGGACTCTAGGATGTTTAGATGGATAGGGAAGTGGCTGGATAACTGCACCCAAAGAGTAGTTGTCAATGGCATCACATCTGGTTGGAGGGAGATTTCCAGTGCAGTGCCACAGGGCTCGGTCCTGGGCCCAGTGCTTTTCAAAATATTTATAAATGATCTGGATGAGGGTGTGGAGGGATTACTCATTAAATCTGCCGATGACACCAACCTGGGAGGAGCAGCAAACACCCTTGAAGACAGGGATAGAATTCAACAAGACCTGAACACACTGGAAAAGTGGGCAGATTTGAATAAGATGTGATTTAACATGGATAAATGACAGGTTCTCGATGTAGACAACAAAAATGCAAAGCATGCATACTGGATGAGGGCTATACTTCTGGGTAGCAGTGTGTATGAACAAGATCTTGGGATACAGGTTGACAGGGGAAATATGAGTAGTCAGCAAAAAAAAAGGTGAATGCAATCTTGGGGTGTATTAATAAAGGCATAACATCCAATTCACAGAATGTCATCTTCCCACTATATACTGTTTTGGTCAGGCCCCACCTGGAGTACTGTGTGAAGTTCTGGAGGCCTCATTTCAAAAAGGATGTGGACAAACTGGAGCAGGGGCAACCAGCTGATCAGGGGAGACCAAGCCCAATGAGGAAAGACTGAGGGACCCGGAAAAGTTCACTTTGGAGAAGAGCAGACATAATTGCTCTCTTTAAGTATGTAAAAGGCTGTCACTTAGAGGAAGGGAACTGTTCCTGTTGGCATCAGAGGATAGGACTCACAATAATGGGTTTAAACTACATGAGGGAAGGTACCAGCTGGACATAAGGAAAAACTTCTTCACGTAGAGAGTAATTCAGTAGTGGAATTGGCTGCCTAGGGATGTGGTAGGTTCCTCCTCATTGGCAATCTTCAAGGAGCGGCTGGACAAATACTTGTCAGGGATGCTTTAGGCTGTTCCTGCATTGGACTGGACTGGATGGTCTGTGAGGCCCCTTTCAACCCTATGATTCTAATATTTAAACAATTATATTAGCACACAGTTTCATATCAATGACATCTCAGTAAAGATGTTTTCTTAAGCTACTGAAGAAACTGGAAGGTAACAAAAAGGTGTCAAAAACGAAAAGAAAAACACCTCATTAGAAACAAAACCATCTCAAAATGTGGACATTTAAACTTGAAGACAAATGATGAGAAAATTGTTGTTTGGCAGTTAAAACTATGCCGGCCTAAAGACATACTAAAAACCAGCAGGATTTCCATGTAACAAAATCAGCATTGAAGATTTGCTTGCTGAATATCCATTTACAGAGGAAATTAAATATTTTGTAAGGATTAGTTCTTGCTGTAGGTTTCACCCCCTGCAATTCTTAATTGTACTCAACCTTTAAAGCAACAAACATGCTTAGTCCTAATGTGGCTGGGTATATATGTTTTTGAAAGTTAAAAAATATTTTCTGCATAAGAAAAACCTGCTTTGTCTGTGGGTGAATTATTTTCACTATCTTAGCAACAGGCTTTTAGACATGAAGTTTGTTATTAGAGAGAACAAGCCACCCTCTGCTGGTCCCCAGTTCCTAGTACATCTGCTTTCTAGGCCCTGACTTTCTCTTTACCTCCTCCTCCTGTTCCTCCTTCCCCCGCACATCTACCACCACCGCCTCACTTGCTCACTCACTCTACCTCCTCCCTCACTGCCGCTACCATTGCAAAGTTGCCTGCCCACTTGCCAACACCACCTCTTCCCAACCACCTGCCTGGCTTGCTCACCACCCAAGCAGCAGTGTGTCACTCCCTCCCTGCTCCTCCATTCTTAGCTGTCTTGCTCGTCCACACGGCCTCCTTTCTTACTTGCCTGCCAGTCTGGCTTGGCGACGTCTCCTCTTTCCTTTCCTGTGGCCACTGCCATTTTATGGTATTGCTAAGAATTCCTCAAAATGCCAGCCAAGAATAATCCTCCCGTTAAGTTTTTAGGGGTTTTTAAAAGTTCTCTCCCCCCCCCCCCCGCATTTTTGGATATTTCCCCATACTTTGTAGAAAAATCCCATCTCTGCTCTATACATGGCCCCATAGTGTGGATTTTTGATACACGTCCTGGAGTAATGCTGAAACAACAATATTTGTGGGGGAATAAAGAGAGTTTCCCTATTCTCATCAGTGTTCAAAGCTTGCAAGGCAGATCAGATAGCACTGGACATGCTGCTCTACAAGAGTAACAGCAAATCAGCACAACAGTAATAGAACGGCTGCACATATTCTCTCATCTAAATAATTTTTCACAAGCGTGCCAAATCTTTACTTAATTTCAGCACGGTATTTCACACACAATATACTTGTACTATAAAGCGCTAATAATATAAGGCACCTTATGCTGCTTCTCGACTCTTTATCAGAGATACTAGGCAAGAGTCAGTGTGGTGTAGTGGTTAAGAGTGTTGGACCAGGATCTGAGAGACCCAGGTTGGAATCCCCACTGTGCAATGGAAGCTTTCTGGTTCACCTTGGGCCAGTCA
Source organism: Eublepharis macularius (assembly GCF_028583425.1). Lineage (NCBI taxonomy): Eukaryota > Metazoa > Chordata > Lepidosauria > Squamata > Eublepharidae > Eublepharis > Eublepharis macularius. Next base: position 66,291,432 of record NC_072800.1, on the reverse strand, counting down.
CACACTCTCAGCCTAACATATCTCACAGGGTTGTTGTGAGAATAAAATTAAGGCGAGGAAAATAAAACAAGCTGCTTTGAGTTTCCATTGGGAAGACAGGGTATAAATGAAGCAAGTAAAATCTTGTCAGTTCTCAGAAGCTAAGTAGGGTCGGCCTTGGTTAGTAATTGTATGGGAGACCTCCAACGAAGTCCAGGGTTGCACAAGCAGGCTATGGCAAACCACCTCTGTTAGTTTCTTGCCATGAAAACCCCACCAGGGGGTTGTCATAAGTCAGCTATGACTTTAGGGCACTCTCCACCACCACCACCACCACCACCACCACCACCACCACCCCTCAGATATTCTGAAGAGTTTCCAGACAAAAGTAATCTTCAATACAATGATTCTGCTGTGAATTAGGACTTTTAAGCATGCTCTGAGTCCAGTACAATTCACCTAGGAGACCGCCACCATCACCCTGTTTTGCCTAGGGCATCAGCAGTACATTAACGTATAAATTAGTGGCAATAAGTCAAGTGCTAGCATGGCTTGTTACTTGTAACAAAATAAATATTTGCTGAAGTAAATGTTATACATAAAGATAGACATAAGGAACAATTAGGGACCCAAGAGTAATGTCACAGAGCACAGCTGCTGCTACCATAGAACCTGAAATGCTTGACAGACTCCAAAATAGAATGGAACAACAAAAGAAGCAAAAATGGAATGTGTTACATACTGCTATATTGTTTACATATTGGTACTCTTAGTAAGAAAATATATTAATTTATACTATTATATAATGTCACACTACTAATATTAACTCCAAATTATTGCTGTTATTAATCATCAGCTTCATTATAATTCAGCATCTTAAGGGGTAGGCATGGTGTCACAATTATGTTGAAGACTTCCAGTTTAGAGAACTATAAGCAGGGAACACATAAGGACTTGCATGGGGCATCTCATTTCCCCTCCCCGTTATTTCCTCTCTCTCTTCCCTGAAAGCCCCATTATCCTCTCCCTTTTATTCCAACATTCAAGCTACATTTATCTATCACCTTATCTTCAGCTTTCCTTCCTTTTCTCCCCCAGCAGATTCTACCTGGAAAAACTATAGCCCAGTTTGACCAGGAACATTTAGAGTTTCATTTAAGGCTTCCAATTACACTCGGCAGACACAAGAAAAGGCACATTAGAATGTCATCAAGTAATGTTTGTTCCTCCAATGAACAATGACATACCCTGCTTCTCAGCTGCCCAAGAGCATTTGTCTAGGACCTGCTTTGCCTTTATTCCATCAAGCCTACCCATCCAGATTTTGAGACTGGCACCTGTCCATGGGCTTCCCTTTACAGAAGGGAAAACACTTGAACCTAGAAATCCCAGTTATTTGAAAGGGCCCCAAGAAGACACTGGCAGAGTAATCTTTTTTGGGGGAAAGAGATAGAAGGGATAGGACAGCCTTGTAGGAGTCTGAGTCTTACTCCCAATCTTCTTGCAAGGAAATCTTAGTGGGAAAACATCAGAACAGGCCCCCAGGGACAGACTACTGAACTACACACATCAGTCTGACAAAACAAAATACTTATTTTCTAATTTCTTCACTACAGCTCTTTCTGAAGGAACTGTTTTCCCTGGATGTCTTCATACCTGGTTATTTTACACAATAGCTATTTTACATTAATACTTTGCTATGGTTTCTATCCAAATAGTTAATACATTAACAGGTGACAAACATCCAATTGTTTGTATGAATCACTGATGACTCTCTGTACATAAGCACTGAAGACAGTCAGTAATGGGCAGAACAAAGTCCAACTTATACCTAACAAAAAAAACTTTCCTGCTATAGCCTGTTCTCAGCAGAATACAACACCCTAAGCCCCCTCACACCCAATATAGTTCCTTCCAGAATCTAAATATCACTAACCACACTCATAGTACTTAATAATGGCTCTAATCTTTTACATTAGCTCCCATTGAGCTAAAAGAAGATTCTAACAGATTGCCATAGGGAAAAAAGACAATCTTGAGGAAACCAAGCAGTGTGTGACTAAGTATATCACAGTCCTTACAAGAGCACTCACATGTTCGTAGACATACCTTTTTGCTACGTATTAATTTTTTTTTAAAAAAATCACAGTTGGGAGTCAATGAATGGCTGGCAGCTCCAAACTGTGCTATAATCAATACTCTAAATAAATTATAGTTCCACACAAAATGCAGAGATTATAAAAATAAATAGGTATACCACCTTTAAGCCCATAAAATCAGTTTACAATAAAAGCACGGCAACCTGTTATAGACAGAAACCATTCATCAAAACTGTATGTTCACTTCATGGTACCACCTTCCAGACAGGAATTCTGAAGCAACCCTAAGAGAAAGGCCGCTGGATAAGGATAGACAAGGAACAACAGACATGGAGGAAAAGATGAGAGATCGCAAGTATCCTATTGAAACTGCAAACATAAATGGCATCAGGAACGGTTTGTTAATAAGCTTGTCATTTTTTGTCTATCAGTTAATACACAAAAAAACTGAAAGTAAAAAGGGAAAGAGTTCTCAGAGCAGCTTGTTTTTATAAAGGCTATAAGCTCATCCAAGACGACAAAGGGAAAAAAGCCACCCACCCCACCCCCAGTGCCGTCCAGGCGGACATATGGAAATAGGAGCGACGGGACAAAGGCACATTCCCGTCCCGGGCGTGTGTTCGTGGAGGGAGGAAAGGGAGCCCAAGGAGGGGGGGGGGAGAGGCAGCCACTCTCTACCCCCCGATGAACGGGCTGACTGGAAGGGAAAGGGGAGACGCACCGGGTGGGGCCTGGAGGGAAGGACTCTGCCTGAGCCAGCCGGACACTCACCCACATCCTGGTCGAAGGGGTTGCTGGTGAAGAGCGGCATCTCTGAGGCGGGGAAGGAGCGAGGCTTCGCCGTCCCCCTCCGGGACCCTCTGGGGGAAACAAACAGCAACAAACGACTCGGCGCAGTGACGGCGCAAGGCCCCTCGGCGGCTCCGGCTCCGCCCGTCGCGCGCTCTCCCCTCCCTCGCTTCGTTCTCCTCAGGAGCCGGCCTCGCAGTGCACGACGGGCAAAGAGGGAGAAATCTATTCCGCTGCCTGATGGCGGGCTGCGGGTTCAAACTGAAGAGAAGGATTTTTTTTTTAAAAAAAACTATCTTATTTAAATTTCCGTGACTGTCGGTATTTCACACAATTGCAAGAGGTTTTTACTCGCCGCGTTTTAATAAGAAAAATAAAAGCCCCTTCAGGCGCGTTGTAGACGTCTAAGTCCTCTCCGGAGAAGTCACCTGGTCAGAGACTGTCTAAAGAGTAAGGAGGCGGAGTGTTGGCGGAGCATGAGGCAGACGTTAGGCTGCGAAGCGAAGTATGCGTTTCTGGAAGAGATGCCAAAACTGGTGCCTGTAAAAAGTGCCACAAGCCTCTCCTTCCCACTCAGCTTCTAAGAGAACACCTTCCCTTGGGGCTGGATAATAGTGGTTGGGTTCCGAATCCAGTACTCTTCTGGTTCGAATCCCACTGCTGCTAATCTCTGTATCGTTCCTATTTTGGTATATGTGCTGCCGAAGCGAGCACGAATCCCACCATTGCAACAAGCAGCAGGTGGCCTTCAGTAAGCCCCTCGTCTCAGCCCCAGTTCCCCTGCTCTATTTTGGGGATAATAATACCACTAACTTTTTTTCTCCGCTCTGGGCGCGAATCTGTCTAGAAGAGCGATACATAAGCACATTATTAGTAGCAGTGCTTGTACCCACAAAGCTTTCAGAGGCTGAATATCTAGATGGGTGCCTGGACCTTCAACATGGTAATGCTACTGTCCTTATGCCCGTGGCGATGAGTGTCTGTGTAGTTCATGTTGTTGCTGCAGCTGCAAATACAGAGGCAACTGCAGAGGCTAGGGCAATGAAGCGCCCTCAAGGCACTTTTCTTCACACTTTCGATGCCTCAGCACCTCCCCCACACCACCAGAGGGCTTTTTCAGGCTTAAAAAAAAAAGCAAATGCTCCATTGCTTTTAGCACAATAAAGTTACATTGCCACAATCTACTAGCTCCTCTGAATTCTCAGCTTTTTTTTAAAGGCTCTAGCATCCAAACTGGCTCTAGCACCAGTTTGGTGTAGTGGTTAAGAGCACGGGACTCTAATCTGGAGAGCCGGGTTTGATTCCTCACTCCTCCACAAAGCCAGCTGGGTGACCTTGGGCGAGTCACAGTTCTCTTGAGCTCTCTTAGCCCCACCCACCTCACAGGGTGATTGTTGTGGGGTAATAATAACACTTTGTAAACCGCTCTGAGTGGGCATTAAGTTGTCCTGAAGGGCGGTATATAAATCGAATGTTATTATTATTATTATTATTATTTATTGTGGAGATATAAAGGGTGCATTTTTCCTGTGGGGTAAGAGGAAACGGCAGCTGCAGGAGGCTGAGGCAGGGGGAAAGGCAGCAATGTGGTGAGACTTAAAAAATGGGCACCTTCCCATTGATATGACATGAAAAAGGCCTGCAGCAGCGTTGTGAGACCCAGCAACGTTTTGTTGTCCGCTGGAGCCATTACATCCAAGTCAGCGAAGAAGAGCACAGGAACCATGGCACACAGCTCCATCCTTTGTCAGTTGAAGAGCAGTGTAGTGTATGGCTGCATCCGCCTTTGCCTTGCTGACTCAGGTGGGGTGCGATGGGCAAAGGAGAATGCTGGCACCTCTTTTTTTCCAGCTGGATCTCCATGATGTGAGGCTGCCAGAGGGGGTCACACCCCTCACATCATTTTGGCCTCCCAGTTAGCCCCATGATGAGTTTTGTGTGTAGTCCACACAAATGTAAACACATTTCATAGGCTGGAAAGCTGGGCTGAAACTAAAGAAAATGAAATTCAACAGATGTAAAAATAATCAAACACACACGCACAGTATGAAGGATACCCAGTTTGGTTGTACTACGTGTGATAGAATATCGGGACTGCGGTCAGTCACAAGCTGAGCATGAGTCAGCAGTGTGGCATAATTGCAAAAAAGGCTAATAGAAGCATAGTCTCCAAGTCACAAGAAGTAAGAGTTCCACTCTGTTTTGCACTAGTCAGAGCCCATGAAACACTGAGTCCAGTTCTGGCACTGCACAAGAAAGATGTAGACAAAGTGAAACAGTTTGAGAGGAGAGCAACAGAGGTGCTGAAAACAAGCCCTACTCGGAGCTGTTGAATGAACGGTGTATGTTTAGACTGGACAAGAGAACACTGAGGGGATCCTGAAGGGCTGTCCCAAAGAAGAGGGCAAGGACTTGCTCTCTGCTGCTCCGGAGGGCAAGACTAGATGTAATGGGCACGTGTTGCAAGAGGATAGGTTTCAGTTGGGGGAGTCTTCCTAATGGTAAAAGCACATTGAGAATGAAACCGACTCCCTGGGGTGTGGCTCTTCCTTGCTGGAAGTTTGCAAGCAGAGGCTTGACAGTCAAATGTCAGGAATCCTCTAGTTGAGATTTCCTGCACTCAGTAAAGAGTTGGACTAGATGGCCTATAAGGCTCTTTCCAGCTATGATTCTGTGACTTACATGTGGGTGTCTCCGAGTGAGCACATGTGGGCAAAACAAAGCAGAAGAACAGGAATCCAGCTGAATCCACCTACTCTGGCCTTCTGTTTCCAACAGTGGCCTGCCAAACAGAGAGAGAGCCTCTGAGCTTGGAGGTTCCATTTTGCTCCATATGGTTCCATCTCCTGCTCAGAAATTTGTTCAGTACATTTATACAGTATCTTTCCCCGCAGTGGGGACCCCTAAGTTGCTTATACTGCTCTCCTGCTCTCCATTTATCCTCTCAACAACCCTGAGAGCGGGTGACAGATCCAAGGTCACCCAGCAAACTTCCACAGCAGAATGGAGATTTGAACTTCGGTCTGCCAGATTTTCCTAGTCCAGTGCTCTTAGGTACTACACCATACTGGCTCTCTAATGCATACAAGTGTGTGTTTCCATACATTGTGGCAGTGATAGTTATCTAGTGGCCCAGGAACCACTTGTGGCTCTTTGACATGCTGCCTGTGGCCCTCCCCCAAAGTGTTCCAAGTTTCCGGCTGGCACGTGGTCCTCATCTTAAAGGAGCACCTTCTTGAGGGACTGAACAACAGGGAACCTGTGGATCTCGTTCCAGGAGCAGAAGTGAAGGGGCTGTCTTTTCCTACAACCTTCTCTGCAGCCTCTTGGTTCACATTCCAGCACCAGGGCAACTGCTGGAAGGGTGGCAAGCAGACTGTGGAGGGGAGAGAGTAAAGCCACCACAACAGATAGCCAAGAAGAGAGCGAGCCGTCCATCAGCGAGTGGTGGTGATTTTGCTCCCCTACCTCCATGGCCAGGAAGTCTCTCGCCCAACCTGCTGTACCTCCTGCTGAAGGGAGTAGGAAGTCAGAAAGGCATTCCCCTCATTCCAGTAGCACAAAGGCTCAACAGTAGGGGGAAGAGATAGCCCTATATGCTCAGAAGCACTCCAGGAGTTAAAACATCATCGCTACGTACATACAATAGCACCCTGACTTGGATAGTCCAGGGGAGCCTGATCTCAGAAACGAAGCAAGGTCACTTCCCGTGAAGACCAGGGTTGCAGAGGTAGACAATGGCACACCACTTCTGTTAGTCTCTTGCCATGAAAACCCCACCAGGGGCCGCCATAAGTCTGCTGTGACTTGAAAGCACTTTCCACCTCCTTACATACAATATTAATTACGTCTTATATTGGCGTGTGTGTGTTTGGTGAGGTGGCCTAGAGGGCATACATTCATCATGTGGCTCTTTTGGTTGCTGGTAATTGTGAAGGAGGGTCACCATGAATTGTTTGGGGGGTCACCATGAATCAGTGTGACTTTTCTTCCTTATGGTGGATGTGGCTCTCTGTGAGACAGCTGGCCAGTACCACTGCTTTATTGGCATGCTTCTTGTGTAATGTCTGGAGCCTAGAAGAGCTGCCAGAGCCACAGAGAGAAAATGATTTCAGGCGGGTAGCGGCGTTGGTCAAGCGCAAGGTTCGGGTCCAGTAGCACCTCTCCGGGGAACGAGCTTTCGAGAGGCAGAGCTCTCTCGGGTCGCATCCAGGAAGGTTGGGCTGCCCAAGTGACCCAGGCGGCCACTTGGGGCGCCCGTTCGCCAGGGGAGAAGGCGTGCCTGGCGGCCCATGCCGGTCCGCTGGCTGGGCTCCTCCACGGAGGGCTGCTTCTGCAACGTGCCCTATTCCCAGCGGGCTCGGCCGGTTCTCTGCACGCCAGCTGCCGGGCTGGGCTCCCGCCGGGGGGACTTCTGCAGCCCGCCTTGCGACTTGCGCCGCTGACCCCCGGCTGGCCTCCAAACCGGGCTGCAGAGGGCCCGCCTCGCAGAAGGGCGCTTGGGGTGGCGAAACGCCTCGAGCCGCCCCCGAGAGGGGGGCGGGCCGGACCGGCGCAGCATATGAGCAGCTGCCTGGGAGCGGCCGCCCTCCGGCTCGCCGAAGACAGATGGGGCGAGCGCCGGAGTCGGCTCCAGCTGTCGGCGCGGCGCCCTCCTCCTCCTCCTCCTTTTCCGTCCCCCCGCGCGCCCCCGTCTATCTCCGCCTCGAGCCGGCGAGGGAGCCCATGGCGTCCAGCGAGGAGGACGGAGCCGGCAACGGCTCGGTGGAAGAGAAGGAGAGTGGCAAGAAGGCACACCGGCGGCGCGGCGCGGTGACCACCGCCTGGCTAATCTTCTACAACATCGCCATGACCGCGGGGTGAGTGCCTCGGGCGCGCCTCCTCCGGGCAGCCTGCCCGGTTGCCCGCCTTCCTGCCCCAGCCCCAGCCTCGGGGCAGACACGGGGACGCCTTTCCCACGCGCGCCCCGCTAGCCCGGCCGGGCTGCACCTGGTCTTGGGGAGGGGAGCGACGCGCGGCGCTGGGCTGCATTGCCTAATACGGTGCAAGCCTTCCAGCAAAGCCCGCGCGTCATCCCTCCAGCCCGCCGGAGAGGTTAAGTATAGCCCGAGCCGGAATGCCGGACGGGGGGGACGGGGGCAGACTGCTTCCCTCGGCATAATTTACTGCCGTGGCCGCCCAAGGCACTCGCGCGCTCCCTGCGCCGCCGGCGGGCTCCCTCCCGTTTACTGGACGAGCGTCCTTCGAGGCGAGCGGCGTTGCCGTTGAGCACCTGCTGCCCCGCTAGACGGGAGGCTGGCCAAGGTATCCCGAGTGAGAGGCCTGCCTGCCTCCGGGGACGGCCAGGCGGGGTGAAACGCACGCTCTGACATTGCGCCGCTCTCGGACGTGGAGCGCTCTCCGATGCGTTTTCTCGAATACACGGAGATGTAAACGTGTGTACACCTGCGGTTTTCTGCACATGGGTTCAAACGCAGATTCCTGTGCTTTTTGTGCAGAAGATCTGTGCGAATTTCCTCCAGGGGACACTTTTCAGTATTCCCAACATAGTATTGTAACGCACAAGCAGGGTTAGGGGAACATGTCCAAGAAAAAGATTTGTACGTTTTCCCTGGACACTCCCAAGCATAAGTTGGTCCTGTTTTAGGTAGGAGCTTTGACTTTCGAAAGCGTATACCCTGAAAAAGGAGCTTTAAACCTTATATCTTGTTGGGCTCTTAAGATGCTGCTGTACTCAAACCCAGTGTGGTCCTTCTGTGTTCATTTTTAAAAGTCCAGATCCACTGGAGCTGCTTTTTCTATGGGGAGAATGGCTCTGGGGAGATGGGCTCTTTAACTTTGTCCTCTCCAATGCCATTGTCACACTAGAAAGAAAGAAAAAACCCACCCCTAAGCTGTTGGGGGGAAACATGGCTCCTCATACTTTCATCTTCCTGGTATAAAAGTAATTTAGTGGTGATGTGTTTTTTCAGCAAGGAAATGCTTAAAGATCCCCTCTCTCTTCCTTGAAAAAATACTGCCAGCAGCTGCATTTGGGGTGGGGCTTTTAAAAGTGAACATGGAAGGAAATGCAATGTCTAGTTTGACATCAAGTGGGACTATGTGGCTGTCTTTCCTGTGTTCACTGGCAATGGTTGGAAGTGCCTTTGAGAACCATTGATGTGAAGCATCAAAATGTTTTGGTCTTACATTTGTGAAAAAATATTTGGGGTGTGTTTATTGAATTCTTGCATGTTCTAGTTCAGTTTGAGGAGTTATCCTTTCTTAGTGTTTTTGCAGGAGATACCTGAATTTTCTTCTTTATTGGTACCACCGGGAGATGAAAAAAGTCAATACAGTTACTTTGTTTTTGTGGAATGATGTGTTATTTAGTAGCTATCACATCGACCTCATACATTTCCCACTCATATACAGTATCCTCATCCTCTGAGGCCAACCAGGGATTTTAGTAACCACCTAAATTGGAATTCTCTACCCATTTACTTGTTATATTCAGAAACTCACAAAACATACTGTTACCATCCCAAACACACACATAAAGTTGGTGTTGTTCTGATTAATTCTCTCTCTCTCTCTCATTCAAGATTTTTTTTAAAAAAATCTACTGATGATATGAGCCAATCAGTATCTTACAAGCCAGAGAGCAATTGGCAGAGGCAAGGATAGAGAAAGGCCAATCAGAGAAGTTCATGCTAATGAACCGTTTCTTATGCTTCCGTTTCTTTATGCTAATGAGCATTGATTTGAATTACCAGGAAGAATGGAATTTCTCCTGCTTGGCACATTAGCATGTCAGTTCAGCATTCCAGGGAATGGAAAACAGTTCAAAACACTTGACCAGTTCCTTCCAAAGTATTTACTGGTATTTGAAGATGATTGGCCTATGGATGGAGAAAGAACTAGACTATCATGGTGCATTTTTCTAGGTGCCCGTTAAAAATGAGATGTCAGGCCGTCCAATAATATCTTTTATGATAATGAGATGAATATTTAAAATAAATAACAACGGCAAGCCTATAGGATAGACTGACTAGACGCTCACAAAGTTTCCTTATTGCAGCTCACAGGATATTTCCTACATTATCTCTGTTTGCTGTGCCTGTTTCAGGGAATGATGGGAGAAGAGAGAGGTGCATGTGCTAATATGACTGAACGACTAAAGTTGAACATGATGTACAATACATTTGCAGATATACATTCTGACAGTTGCAATGACTGATTTTCACAAGCTGTCTTTCTAGATAAACCAGGCAAGAACAAGTTCAGTTCCCATCAAATCCTGGCTAAAGTCACTGGTTAGGGATCTAATTATAAGTTCGATTGCAAGAAAATGAGTTACTTCTTAGAGAGGAAGATCTTGAAGAGACATTGTAAGAATATTGGTTCTGCTGCCAAGGGGAGGGCTTTAGCCTACAACTTCAAATGAAGCCCTTCCCAAGAAGTGACTTGATCAGTGAGCAGGAATGGAGAAAAGATGCTTCTTTGATTATTTATGTATGAAGTGGTATTGCTAGTTATCTTTTGAAACAACTCTTTAATGTGGGATATGTTCCTATCACAAAGTCCTCTGTAGATGAGTCCATCCATTCGCATAGTATAGCCTTTCTTTATATAAATGGGTACATTAATAGTTCAGTTTAATACAAGTTCTATTACATGCAGTAAATGTAAGTTTTCTCCCTTTTGAGAATTGTTAGACCTGGATCACCCCTGGCACAAAGTATTTGTTTTAAATAATTAGCTGAATATATATTGACATGTGTGCTCTTCTTTGAGGATATGCATTTTCTTCCCTGCTTCCAGGTGGCTGGTGTTGGCCATTGCCATGGCGCGTTTTTACTTAGAGAATGGAACACACAAAGGCATATACAAAAGCATTCAAAAGACACTTAAATTTTTCCAGACTTTTGCTTTGCTTGAGGTAAGTTTCTAAGCGACATACCATTTTTGTCTAGGTAAATAGTTTAACCAATGGCTAAGAAATGTAAACATCTTACTCTGTTGTTAAGATGATATACATTACCAGATTTTTCTCTTAAGATAATGTTTCAGCTGAAGAGAATGAGCTTGGTTTATTCAGGAGCGATTCTTAATATGAATAGAGAGAGAAGAATAGAGAGGGAATTACTGAACATGGCTTGTTTTTATAGTGCCAAACCATAGACTGATCCATGCCGATTTTAACATCTTTGTTCTTGTTTTTAAGATGTGTTGTTATATATTTTGGGATCTAGATATAAAAACTTTAAAACACTCACTTCCTCACTTAAAATGCCATTTTTTAAAAATCGTAAACTGCCAGGATCTACAAGAGAAGTCATGTCTTTGCATAAATATTTTTATAGACATGATTTACAAAAAATGTGTATTGTAAGGTATCCACTATGCAAGTGCTCTGATATGCCAAGACAAGGATATGCACAGCATTATTTTTTGTTTGGTGGCCAGCTTTACAGTGGTCAGCATCTGGACTACATGTTTCTGCTGGTGATCTAACTTCATTTCCATAGTTGTGGCCCCTTCCATTAGACAACGTGATAAGTTGAGTGGCTGCTTGGTTCTAGTATCATGGTTGAAGAAGATTTTATTTATGTATTTATTTAGAATATTCTATGCTGACTCTTCAGAGTCCTGCTCAAGGTGACTTACAATGAAAAAAACAAAGTATAAAAAGCTATTAAAAAGCCATTGGACACAAGTAGCATACAAACTGTCCATAAAATGGGAAAAGACCATTGAAAAGCTGATAAAATAAAACCCCTAATTAAAAGCCTGAGTATAAAGATGTGTTTTAGCCGAGCACCTAAAAGAAAGTAAAGTAGGAGTGCCTCAAGTGGAAGGGCATTCCCAAGACAATGCCTTGTGTCTAGTCTCCACCCACTTTGCCTCTGACGGCAGAAGCACAGACAGCAGGGCTTGAAAGGCAGATCTTAACTAGTGGTCTGGATGGTATGGAAGGAGATGGTCTTTCAAGCACCCTGATTCTAAGCCATTTAAAGTCATAAAGGTAAGAACCAGCATTTTGAATTGTGCCTAGAAACAGGAGGGTAGCCAGTGCAGATCCTTCAGCACAGGGTGATATGATCTCTGTAACCAACCCCTGACAGTAGCCAATTTTGACCAATTGACATTTTCAAACCATTTTCAAAGGCACAGAATGCATTATAGTAATTGAATGTGATCAGAGCATGGATCCCTGCATCCAGATCATTCTTTTCAAAGAACCACAGTAGCGTGTAAAGCAGCCAGAGGTGATAAAAGGTGCAATGTGTTGGAGGAGAGCTGAGCCTCCAGCAGTAGGCCAGGATCTAACAGCACCCTCAAGTTACAAACCTGCAACCCCTCCAAGATAGGCTGACTCCTCAGTCATTGTGCAGTTCCTCCATTGACCAAAAGTGCCTCAGTTTTGTCTGGATTGAGCTTCCATTAATTTGGATGATTTCTTGACTCCTTACATGTAACAATACACAGTTTTTATTCATTTTAGAACAATTGTATGAATGACAAAACATTTTACAACTCAACTATTACTGGAATAAATAAGTTATGTCCCCAAAACAGCTAGCGGAAATTTTGTTTATGGGAAGTGCTGTGGTTCAGTGGTAGAGCATCTGCTTGGCATGCAGAAGGTCCCAGGTTCAATCCCCAGCATCTCCAGTTAAAAGGATCGGGTAGTAGATGATGTGAAAGAATTCTGTCCGAGACCTTGGAGAACCACTAGACAGCCCTGACCTTGAGGGACCAGGGGTCTGGTTCATGAGTGCTGTTTAGTTTCAGTGGAGAAAAGATTTGGCTCTTAGTTATTTGCTGCAATGAGAAATCAGCAAACCACCTCTGAACGTCTCTGGCCTTGCAAACCCCAGCAGGGGTTGCCATCAGTCAGTTGCAACTTGAGGGCATTAAACACGCACACAAAGTCCCGAAGGCTGTGTGAGGTGCTTCTGATGCTGTTTTGTTGTCATGAGTCATAATTCTAAATCACAATTTTTGCCCATGTTTATTATGCTATTTGTGTCCTGGATTTTCCCATATAGATTCTGTCATAAGGTAGAGATTTTTGTATAAAAAATGAGGGGATTTATTTCATTCATGCTTATTTATCTTCATACAGCTTTAAGAGAAAAATAGCTGTTTGTCGCTTTGATTTTTGCTGCCCCTAAGAAAATCTTTTGAAAGCAACAAGGCCCAAGATGAAAATTTAATATCAGAGATGCTTTTCTTTATATTGCTATAAAACACATTTAAATAAATCAATGTGTAATTCTCTGTGTTTCTTTTAAAATTTACAGATAGTCCACTGTGCAGTTGGTGAGTCTTTGTTTCAGTTTCTCAATTAACTAACCCAGTCCTGCCCCGTGGGACAAAGGTGACCTATTTCTCTTTTTAAGGATTAGTACACACCTCTGTGCTTGTGACTGGGGTCCAAGTGAGTTCCAGAATCTTCATGGTGTGGTTCATTACGCATAGTATAAAGCAGGTAAGTGTCAGGGACAAAATCTTTGTCTCCACTGTGTAAAGAAAGACATGCTTGATATTGGTAGTAAAGCACATTTGGTGGTGAGTCACGGTCTTTTAAAAATCATCATAAGCCCATTCACAGGTCAGTAGAAATTCCCAAGGACTATGAACAGAGCTGCAGGCAGAACTTCCAAGTCCTTCGGTTGTGTCTGCCTCATGCGTGGGAGACGAGGACTTAAAGCCATTGGAGGGTGATATCTGAGCTACCTTGGCTTGTTGCCTGGTTTGCCGTGCCTGGTAAGCAAGATCAAAGGCTGACACATCTCTTCTTCAACCTATTCACCCAGCTGTCAGCCACTCCTGTTCCAGAGAGAATTTAAAATTAGCACATGTTGAACGGGCTAAGTAGAAAAGACTTAAGTGAATTATATTTTACACAGCTGTTTTCCTAGTTGGTATTAATTCCTTTTTTTTTTAAGTGCAAGTAGCAAGTGCTATGCCACTGTAACAGGCAATTGTTAATAAAGTAATCCATAAATAAACAGAAATCTTACAGTGCTGTAAAGATCAACACATTTCTATTCTAACTTAAGTTTTCATAGACTAGACCACACTTTGGTAACAAAAGCTACTGGGGCACGTTAAAAAATGATTTGGGCAAGTCAGTTTTTACTTGAACAGAAGCCTCTTCTTGGGCTATTAAAATGTAAAAGTGTAATATGGAAGCCAGTTTGAGAGAACTGTTTGATCTAGAAACTAGGGGTGTGCATAACAGAATTCTCGAGACAAGAATATACATGGAAAACGCTGTTTTGAATCATTACCATGATTTTCCAGAACAGCAACACAAATCCAATACATCTTTTCGATATCTTTGGGGCATGGAATAAGGGTCACTGGGCGGTGGGGGGGGGGAGGTATTTCTGAATTTCCTGCATTGTGCAGGGGGTTGGACTAGATGACCCTAGAGGTCCCTTCCAACCCTATGAGTCTATGCCTGGGAATAATGGAACACCATCCCTGAAAATACATATTTCCCCCCAAGTTCCAATGCTTACCAGCCATGCAGCATGAGCATATCTTTTTTTTTGATTCAGCAGATTTCCTGGACAAAGGAGTTTCTCCCTTCCAATCAGACTTTTGCAAAGGAGGAGCACAGAGCACTCCTAGGTGATCCCAAGCTGTAGAGGGCAGCCATCCTCCTTCCCCTGTCTTTTGTGGGGTGGAAAGAGAGTTTTTTCCTTCTCTAAAAGTAGAAAGTCAGGCTTGTTTCAGGGCCTATAGCATCCTAACCCTTTGTCCAATTTGCTTGAAACTTGGCGTCTTTTTGCTGGATAGGCAGAAGAAGCACAACTGAAATTTTGGTGATATTTGGTTAAAAGAAAAACCGCACTCCCCCCGTGTCCTCCATAGGGAATAATGGATGTGCAATTACGATGGCTTCAGGACCCCATAGAATTTAAACCTTTTGTCCAATTTGCTTGAAACTTGGGGGTTCTTTGGTGGACAGACATAAGAAGCTCTGCTGCAATTTTGATAACATTTGACTGAAAAACAGCAACTCCTCTCCCACATAGTCCCCCATAAAGAATAATGGCAAACTGATGCAGGGGGAGTGTCTGCAAAGGTGGCCTCCCCCACTGTGTGAAAGAAAACAAATGGAAGATCACAACAGGGAAGGATGGCAAATGCAGAGTTTTCAGCAGAAAGGTAGAAAAATAACATTGTCAGTCACTGTAAAAGTAGAAAAATGAAATTAATACAACAGGGTTTTTTATGCTAGTGGCCATCTGGAGCTCTCCCAATGACTGCTGCTTGACAACCATTTTATGAACCAGTAGAGAGAACAGTGTGGCTGTGCAGAGAGGGACCTAATGTTGCAGTCTGTAAAATTGACCCCCTTTGTCCAATTTGCTTGAAAATTGAAAGTTCTTTGGTAGACAGGCAGAAGAAGCTCTGCTGCAATTTTGGTGTCATGTAGTTGAAAAACAGTGACTCCAGCACCCCTCCCCCCCAAAAGTTCCCCATAGGGAAAAATGAAAGGAGCTGCAACAGAAGCCTTCCTCACTTTATGAAAGAAAGCAAATAAATTATAACAACGAAAAATGGCAAATGCCGTTTTCAGTGGAAAAGTAAAACAGAATTGTCAGTCACTGTGAGAGTAAGGTAATGAAATGAGTGCAGATATGGCTTTAAATACTGGTGGCTGGCTGGAGCTCTCCTGCTGGCTGCTGCTTGATGGCCATTTTAGGAATTAGTTGAGAGAACTACTGGGGGGGTGGTCTGTAAAATTGATCTCCTTTGTTCAATCTGCTTGAAACTGAGGGGGTGTCCAGATTAAAGGGAGGACTGCAAATTTGGTGCCATTATCTTTAAGATCAGCTGCCTCTCTTGTATACGTTCCCCATTGAAAATAATGGTCCTGGACCTCCAGAACCCCAAAAATGCACAGAGCTTTGAATCCAAACCAGTAATACTTTGAAATAAGCAATCACAGAAAAATTTCCACCTTGAAGCCTAGATCCAGAGTTATAATGAAAATTTTCTCAGTGCATACCCTACTTAGAAACCTCTAGGCCTAAATAAGCATTCAAGTAATTTTAATCTTTGATCTTCCTACAGAAAGAAATGTAGAAACAGAATTCCTTGTGGGTAATAAAATCAATTTTTGCATTTGGTTGTATTGATGAGAGATGCTAATTTTGGCATGTATTGAGCCATAATGACAGTCTAGCAGTCTTCAGGAAGATAGCTCGAGTAACAGATTTAAAATATATATATTAAAAGGCTTGTGAGATACTCCTGAATACTAAACTTTTGCGTAATCTTAACTAAAGTTGTTAATTTATTTATATATGCACTGTGTTGGACTACAGGGAGTCCAACACAGTGAATATATTCAGGACTTTTAAAAATTCCTCCCAAATTCTATGTATGAACTTAGGGGAAAACTGTTTCAAGGAACAACAGCTAGATAACAGATCAGAAATGTAGGGCATGAGTATAACCAAGTTCCTGAACAGGAATAACAGAAAAATCCATAGACCATCAGACCGGTCACAGGTTGTTGGATGAAGATTGGTCAGAAGGCAATGCCATACTTGGGGTATCCCTGAGCTTCTAGCTACTGGGCATTGGAAGTAATATAACTATGCATTCTCTTTATGTTTCTTCAGAAGCAATTCCCATCAGTTGCTGATTTGACTTGATGCACTAATATCTGCAGAATTCTAGTGTTTGCAGGAGTTAAGTTAAAAGTAAAAAAAAATGGTCCTATTGAATTTTAATTAATTCAGGAACATTAATTCACAACCTGTTTATCTCCTGTTGGAAATCTACAAGTACTTAACTTTGCTAGGTGTTTCACAGCACTTTTCAGCAAATGCCATACAATATCTCATATAATTTATCTCCTAGCAAAATCATCATTTGGAAGTTTTTGATGTTTACTGCCTGATTATATGCAAGCTTTAGATCAGTGTTCCTACTTGTTTCTTTTAAGAGCTGAGCCATTAAACTGTCTCACCAGCAGGTGGCAGAAGCCTACTGGCTTATGTGGAATAAAAGGAAACTGCCTTACTCCTTCATTCTTGCTCACTGGTCAGTATTCTTGGACTGTCTTGTATATCTTATTGTCTTCTGTGTTCTGTCTTTGTAGCATGCTTGAATAAAAGGACAGGTCGTTTCCCCCCCCCCCCCACACACACACACAATATGCTAAACCGATGAATGTGGCTGACATTCTGTTTGCATTTATTGGAAGTGGTTGTTGTTTTTCCCAAACACCACCGTAGCCTATATAGATTTAGGTTTTACATTCATATTGCATAACATAGCAGTCATAGAGAAAAAAGGACCGAATCAGGAATAGGTTCTATGTCAGATTCCCTGCACGGTGCTTACTAATGGTTTCCTAGTGCCCATTTTCTTCTTCTCTAAAGTATCTCTGCCCCAAACTAAAAAGTCAGTCCTGACTTCTCTCCATGTCATTAGAGCAATAGATGCTTGAGAAGAACCTATGAGGCATCATCTTCATGTCTGCAGGGAGTACCCTTTCGAAAACAGCTGCTTCTACCTTACAGCCTTCCAAACTTCCATGATTGGCCCCAGCTCCCAGGGCAGTCATTTTCCATTGTTTCCCACTCCCTGTTCTGAGAAGTTCAGAAGTGCCCACAGGCTTACCAAGATTGTGAACTCTGTTCTGTATGGCGAGACTGCGACATGCAGATGAAGCGGAATGTTATTCTTTCCGTATAAATCTCACTTTGGCGAATCAGTCCTAAGGCCTGTTCTTATGACTACTTCACTGCACAGTGACTTGCAGGAAAAAGTCTTCATGCTATGACCTCCTCAGCCCACGCCACTTCTTCATGTGCATTCACCCACCATGCATAAGTTTTAAATATCAAAATACATACGTAATTATTATTTTTCTGGGCTTCTTAGTATGGGCTGAAAAGCAAATCCTGTGGAAGAGGAGTGTTCGGAGGCAGGAGCAACTAGGATTTTTCCTTTGTCCATTGCGAAAGCCTTGTAAAAATATTTTAGGCCCCGGTAAAAAAATTAGTTATATCCTTGTTCACTTACAGCTATGAGATGTGAGGGAGGTACTCATGTGTAACTACTTTTTGGCATAATACTGTGGGAAAATAAAAATAGGTCTCACACTGATATTCCAATTACACTGGATGTTCTCTTATTAAATAACTGGAGGTGTATTCCCCAAAGGCTGTAACCTGTAGCTTTGCATTTGATTGCTGCCAGGTTCTGGAGAAGAGATTCAAATCCAAGTATTCAAGACTGGATTGAAAAAAAATTAGGGATCTACCTTATGATTAAATTAACTTATTTTAAAAAAGGAGCAAGTATATCTCAACTTGAATCAGTATGGAATCTCTTCTTAACTAAAATAGGGGATACCGCTTAAACTGGTTTACTGGCTATATTGATTCCTTCTCTAAAATGTTACATTTGTTTACTGTATGTTCTTGATTGTTACATTAAGACTCTACTGTATTGTTTAGTGATCACAATAATAAAAAATTTAAACTATAAAGAGGTGTTTATGAACACTGGGTTGTGATAGAAGTAGAACCTGCAGCTTTTTTCTTGGTCAAAATCACCATTTTCATTAAAGGGGAAAATCTAGTCACTGTAGTGTCACAGAGATTCATTTGTGATTTAAATATTACTCTCAGAGAAGAGGTTGTTCAGACTTCTTCACCTGTGTATTAGAGAGATTTACAAAGATGCAGATGGAGAATATACAGCAGTAACAGGTAACAAGAGACTTTTCTTTTACACAAAGTGGAAATGTTGATGAAATGCACAACTTGTGGTTCATATGGTACGCAAAAAGTGTGGGAAAAGAATATATTATTCTTCTGGTACAGTGTAATTTAGGAATCAACTCTGAGCCACATAATTCATTTACATTCTTTATTTACTTCATTTATAACTTGCCATTATTTCCAATGGGCACCCAAAATGGCTTACATCATTCTCCCCCATTTTATTCTCACAAAGACCTTGTGAAGTAGGTTAGGATAAGAGAATAAGAGCAGCTCAAGTTCACCAGCACACTTCTGTGGCAGAGTAGGGATTCAAACTTGGGTCTTCGAGATCCTAGTCCGACAATAGCCACTACACCATGGCAAAATCATTTTAACATGTAAGCTTACCTTTTAAGTTTAAATTGAAAATGAGAAGCATTTCCCTCTGCACTTGTTTTGTTTGTTTGGCTGTGCAGTTGGCTGTTATTGTGTGCTGGTGTGTATACATGGCATTTGTGTTACGTTGCTTAAAAGTGTTAATGTGCTAAATATTCTGAAGTCATTACACATTGTGCACACAAAATATAAAGTTGAAAATCACCAAAGTCAAGCATTTCCTTAATAGGGACCAAAAATAATTAGTAATCATAAATATAGTTGAATAATTTTCTGTACTAATCACACTTAATAATTAAAAATATAGAAGCAATAAAAGCATGTAGCCTCATTCATAACTCAGTTATTCAGATGAACTTCTTGTCCAAATTAATTGCATTGGATTGTAGTCATCTGTGTAGCCCACAGATGTTTGTGCTGATAAGAGAAGTGTTTGGGCTAGCTGCTATTGTGCCATATTTTGAGTTGTGCTGGAGTAATCAACTGTTAAGCACATCGATTTAGATATTTATACCTTGCTTCTCTCCCCAATGGGGACCCAAAGTGTCTTACAACACTGCTTTCCTCTCCTCCATTTATCCTCACAGTAACAACATGTGGAGGTAGGTTAGGCTAAGAGAGAATAACTGACCCAGGCAAGTATCTTGCTCCAACCGACAACAACAGGGAACCACTTCCTAAGATGCTCTGAACTAAAGGAGCACGCAGGCTCAAGGAAGTCACAAACACACACTATTTATACAGTGTTATTCCAATAAATATGTATCATAAAGTACCAAACTTACAGAACCATAATGCCCAAATTACAGACTAGTAGAATACGGAACCAACATCCAGTGTAAATTTCGGTTCAAAATGAATTCAGTTAATGCGGGATAAGTTCAATGTTTGCCGCTAATGCGGGTTGTAATCACAGACAAGATGTCCTCGGTTATCGGTGGTCCCATTGTATCACTGCTCTTTTCATATTGGAGGTTTAAATTGCGGGAAAAGATTTGGATAACTAACGGCCTGAAGAAGAAAGTGGGTTGAAACGAGTGAAAGTGAAGGAGACCGGTTTAGCTCGTCGCTGTGGACATTGCCCTTGCCGTGGACACTGTTTTCAGTGAACTTAGTTGCTACAATTGGCAAGTTGTGGCATTGCTGCTACCACCGATAACCGTGGACATCTTGTCTGTGATTACAACCCACATTAGTGGCAAACATTGAACTTATCCCACATTAACTGCATTCATTTTGAACCGAAAGTATCTTGCTCCTACAAACCAATGGCCACGCAACTGAAACCAAGCAAGGTTTGTGGTGGAATTGGGATTTAAATCTGGATCTCCCAAATCCTAGTCCAGGGATGGTGGTGAAGAGGGCCCTCAAATCATAGCTGACAATGGCAACCCCTAGCAGGGCTTTCATGATGAGAGACGTTCAGAGGTGGTTTGGCATTGCCTCCCTCTGCAACCCTGGTCTTCGTTGGAGGTCTCCCATCCAATTACTAACCAAGGCCAACCCTGCTTGCCTTTTGAGATCTGATGAGATCAGGCTCACCTGGGCTATCCAGGGATACCCAATCATTTTGAACCTGTGGGAACCATTCATACACGGGGTGGTAGGTGCAGCCAAGAAAAGGCTGCTGTAGGAAGCGGAGCCAACCTCAAAATGGCTGCTACAAGAGGAAGCTGACCACACAGAGGAAGCCCAAGTACAGGGGAGACGAGGGGTAATTTAAAAAATACACTGGAAAAGAGGAGTGAGAGAGAATAAAACACTAACACTATGATAGCAGCTGCCGCTTAAAGTTATTTTATTCTCCACAGCCAATTGGATCTCCACTGGCCAATCAGAAGCCTCGCTAGGGAAGAACCCCACCTGGCCCTTTCCACTTTCCTGGGCAGCAGAAATTCAGTGGATGCTATGGCACCCATGGGTACCTCATTGGTGACCCCTGTCCTAGTCCAATACTATAAGATGTGGGCTTTGTTTACAAAGATCCAAGTAACTGGATTGAGGATGGAATTATTATCAGCCGAATCATTGTTACATTGTGGGGGAGGCCGGAATATAAATACAGTACAGTAAGTAAATACATGATGTCACGGCCTTGTCGAAGCTAGGCCTTAATGGGAGACCTTATGGGAACCCAGTGAAAGTTGCTCTGGATTCCATGATGGAAGGTAGGACAGAAACATAATAAATAGAATTTTACAGGATAGCTACCTTGAACAGCATGGTAAAGGAGAACTGGGTAAAAATGTTCCATATTTTTTTTTTATTTTACTTCATTTATACCCTGTCTTTCTCCCCAGTGTGGACCAACATGGCTTACCTCCTCTCCTCATTTTATTCTCACATCCTGGTAATCTTAATGGCAAATCCTCTTCCTGTGAGGTAAATTATGGCTGTGAATGTGTAACCGGCCCAAGGTCACCCAGGTTAGGCTAACTGTGTGTGAGACTGGGAGCCAAACTACAAGTGACGCCTGACACTAGTTGGGACACTTGTCAGCTTCCCTCAAGTTTTGATGGGAAATGTAGGTGTCCTGGTCTTGCAGCTTGGCTTTCTGACTGCTGTCCAATGGACTTTTCAACTGTCACTTGTCCAACTTTCCGCCAAGCTGCCTACATTTCCCATCAAAACTTGAGGGAAGCTGACAAGTATCCAACTAGTGTCAGGCATCACTTGAAGTTTGGCTCTGGCTTACGCAAGTTTCCATGGCAGAACACGGAATCAAACCTGGATGTCCTAGATTCTAGTCCATCGCTTTAGCCACTGTACCTCACTAGGTATCATATAAATAAATCTGATTTTTCTTTAAACAAATGAGCCATGACCCAACAATTCTATTTTGCTTAGTGCGGACCCCCATATAATGGCACTTCTTTATTACCGGCTATGAATTAGATGTTACAGAGAATCTCAAATGCTCATCCATATGCCATGTTGGAGATGGAAGTTTTGTATAAACATGCAGCCTCTAACACTCATGGGTTTCAAAAATTATCTCCCTCACAGACATATACGTTAACCTTCCTTGAGAATTTTAGGTGGCTAACAAGAGACTAGGAATTGACAGCCTTGTGTAAAATGCCTGTCCACAAAACAAATGAAAAACAGCCTAATGGTCTTGATTGCAGCAGTGATAAACACCTGGGGCTCCTCCCTGACTTCATGTGATACTTGAAAATGCTTGGCGTGTCTGAAAACGTGATCTTTGAGCTTTTGTCACTGCTGCACTTTGTTAAGAAGCAATTACAGTCTCCTTTTCTGTACTTGTAACGAAAATCTGTATCACTCTATTTTATTTCACAGAATCCCTGGAGCTTTTATTAGTCTTCAGGCATGGAAGTCTATTTCAAAATTCTTTCCATTTTAATGAAAAGAAAATTACTTGTCTGTAATTCCTCTTCTCAGAAGGTAATAAGTAGATACCCACTCACCTTCTTCACAGAGTTGGAAATTAATTTGCTGTTGCTTATTACATCTGTTGTTTGGGACGACCTGATGTCTTGATGTGGGTAAATATATGCTACCTGATGAGGCAGTTTAATGACTCAGACATATAACACATTGCAGATAAGTGTACTGTATTTCCCCATTCTTTGTAGCACAATATGTACTTCATTGAGAGGTCTGCCCTGGTTCACATCTATGGGTGCAATTTTATGTGCCTTTTCCTGGGAACAAGCACTACTGAACATGTACTTTCTAGTAGACAAGCGTTGGTACCATTTGTATCAAGCATAAGCAATGGTAGAAAGGATAACTATCAGTAAGTCCCATTTTATTATATGGGAATTGCTCTCAGGTAAGTGGACTTAGAATCGCAGCCTAAATGTACCAAAAACTAAACCTGTGTGAAAAAAGGAAAAGCCAACAAAATCCTAATGTGCAATTTAGAAGAAGACAGAATGGAAATGTGGCCAATTAGAAGTCTTGTGTGAAAGTGGAGAAGATATGCAAACATAAGTAGTCGCCCTACAGAAAGTTGTGCCAGTTACTTAAATGGTACCACTGCAATTAGGCAGAATATGAACTATTTGAGATGCTAATTGAAATGGTTGCTGGGAGTATGTGAATTTGCTACTTGCTTTTCCCCTTCAGCAGGGAGTTTTTCACTATGATGTTAAATGTTGGATGCATTCCAAAATACTGGTTTTTGGACATTGTCTTGAGAGAATCTGTTGCAACTTTTTATGCAACTAAAGATGCAGAAAATGTTGCTTCCTTATACTTTTGCAGATCCAGAATGAGGAGAGTGTTATTCTTTTTCTGGTCGTATGGACTGTGACAGAGATCACTCGATATTCCTTCTACACATTCAATATGCTCAACCACTTGCCATACTTCATAAAATGGGCCAGGTGGAGAATGTTTTGCAGTTTAGTTTCTCATTGATCTGTGCATGCTGATTTCATGCATGCAGAATTAGCATGGCGGTGAAAAGCTATGACAGCTGTGTGTGGTTTATAACCCAGTTTGGTGTCTTCAAACAAAGAACATTTTAGATCCATTACAATGCAGTCCTATGCAGAGTTGGTTCATTGAAATCAATGGGCTTCAACTGGAGGAATTCTGCATAGGATGGCAGATGAGGTCTAGTTTACAGGTTTTTTTAAATGTAGTTTTGATTCCTCTACATTTGATTCCTCCATTGATTCCTTGTAGCTAATATTTATAAGACATTATTCAAATACAATATTCTGAGCATACAGAATATTGTTCAGGTTTGGCTAGATTAAAGAGTAAAACAAAAAAATTAACCATTCTATGTCACTGAAGTGTTGTATGCTTGTAGATTAAGTATTACTGTGTAAATTAAGATTATATAATCACTAGAAGGCCTAAAAGCACTTCTCTGGGACCTATACAAATCTGTAACATGGGCTACCACTCCCATACTATCCTATCCCATACAGACAATGGGAGGGGGAACCTTTTATTTCTGAAAGAAGGCAGTTTTGTGTAGTGGTTAAGAGCAACAGAACTCTTAGTCTGGAGAACCAGGTTTGATTCCCCACTCCTCTGCTTGAAGCCATCTGGGTGACCTTGGGTCAGTCACAGCTCTCTTGGAGCTCTCTTAACCCTACCCACCTCACAGGGTGATTGTTATGGGGTAATATACTTGGTAAACCACTCTGAGTGGGCATTAAGTTGTCCGGAAGGGCGGTATATAAATCGAATGTTACTATGTTATTGTTATGAAATAGACTATATCATGATACTAGATTTGTAACCTAAAATTTGCACCTCTTGGCTTCGAAGCCCCCAAAAGTTGAGCCATTCTTCTCCCTTCTCATTTTTGGACCCGGATGCAGTGTCTAGGGTGTTCGAACTGAACATCAGAAATTCAAGTCCACTCTATGCTGTGAAGATCACTCTGTTAGCCTAATCTGTATTCTGGGATGATTAAATACTGCAAAGCCTTTCTGACCTCCTTTAGGAGAAAGGATGGGATAGAAATACAGCTAATAACACATAAATCATCATTAAAAGAATACATGTCTTTGTGTTGAAAAAAACAAGAACGCTTTTCCAATATGAGATTTATGGGTTGTGAAAACATGATGAAACAAATTAGCCTATAATATCCTAGGCTGTGTCTCTGTTCTGTATTTCTCTTAAATGAGATTTCAAGATATGTAGGAATGAATGTGGTACTTTCCCCTTAAGTGCTTTTTATACTCCTTGTGGTCATAAATGTATTCCAGAGGAGTAGCTAGTTTTAGTGTGTTGCCGCAAAAATAAACAGTCTTGCAGTCCATAAAATTTTAATCTTGCGTAAGCTTTCACCCATTTTGTCAGATGCATAAAAGTATGTCAGATTGTGTGTAATAGGTTTGGATATCATCGCCTGTATTTGTTGCCAGGAAAGCTTTGGCTGCCTTTGTTTGATGGGAATATGTATTGCTTTGCTTCAGTTTAGAAGTGCAGCTCTTGCATTGATTTTTTGCCATTGTGTCTAAACCATATTGTGGAGTTCTTTTCTTGGTTCCTCCTTATATGCCATTAATCTATTCCATTTCTTCTTGCATCCCATCTACTGCATTCTTGTTGACCTGTGTGCTGTCCCAGACCCTATGAGGGTTTCATGTTCTGTGACTTCCATTTTTAAATCTCGCCTGTTTTGGTCATGGAATTCGCATTTCTTTCTGACTCTGAAAGGGAACTCTCACTGCCTTTCCCAGTATGAGTTGAAGAGATTAATTTCTCATGAATGTCTGCAATTGCGTGCTTTACCTTGTATGAAAACTCTTCATGACCAATATATTTCCCCAAAGCAGTTGAAATATGCCAAGACCAGTATCTTTCATTGTTTTTTCCCTGCTTCATAAGAAATTTAGCGTAGCATTTAATAGCGATCTGGGAAATCACTAGTTCAAAATTTACCTCATCCAAACCAAGAATATACTAAATAATCTTAAGCAAGCCACCTTTTCAACCATCCAACTGCATGGGATGATAAATTGTGGACCAAGAAATGGTGATGTTGGGGAAACAACTGGAAATCCTTCCCCTTTGAACCCCTAAAATCCCCCGCTCTACTATTCTGATAGCTCTCAGAAGCTTGAGCAGGCTTCTCTGGCTTTTTATTTTACCTGATTCAACGGCTGTCAGCTTTCTGTTCTCCTGGACTATATTCAGGCCTCATCAGAGTGAGTCTGGGGGTAGAGTTCTTGGTTAGTTTATAGTGCTATTTTTTCTATATGCTAGGAGATTCCCTCAAACTCAACATCATATCCAGTACGAGACCTGGATTTACTGCTTTCATGATTAGTGTGGGGCCCAGCCACTATGGTATTAACTGTAGTAATACTGGCCTATAGTGATACTGTTTGCTGTGAGAATCATTGCAGTCATTTATGTGAATTGCTTGCTGACAGTGCAATCCAAAGCAGTGTTACACCTTTAGAAGGATATAACTTTGTGTAGGATTGCGCTGTAAAAGCTAAGTGTTGTTGGTGTGCTGTTTAATAACCGAAGCAGAAAAGTGAGCTGTTCAGAGAAAATTCTTGGAGCTATGTAACTATTTATTTGTTTCTTCCAGGTACAATTTTTTCATCATTTTATATCCTGTGGGAGTTGTTGGTGAGCTTCTAACTATTTATGCTGCCTTACCTTATGTGAAGAGATCGGGCATGTTTTCAGTGAGGCTTCCCAACAAGTATAACGTCTCTTTCGACTATTACTACTTCCTGCTAATCGTCATGGCTTCTTATGTACCAAGTACGAATCAGCAGATACATATATAAACATATTGTTTTCAGTTGTGTGTTGTCTATCTTAATAAGTAGTAAGATTTTGTTTATTAGTAATAGCAAGAACCACAATTTGTATTCTCTACTACTTCCAAGAAGCTGAGAATGGCATACTTAATCATTAAACAGTTATCAAGATGATAATGCTCTCACTCCAGCTTGTTCACAAAGAATAATTTTGCCAAATAGTATTGCATAATAATCTAAAACAAATCTAATTTTTTTCAGATGGGTTCACTCTAGCCATCTTATCCTTCTGCTCAGAGCAGGGCTGGATTGAGGGGGCAGGGGGGGTAGTCTGCCCCCGGTACCACCAGGGAGGGGGCGCCAGTAGCAGCTGCCAGAGGGTGTGGGCAGCTTCTCAGCCCCCCGCGCTGCTTTTGCCTGCCCCGCAGGACGGGGGGCGGCCGGCTTGCCACACACCCCCTGTCCTGCAGGGCAGGCAAAAGGCAGCGTGGGGGGCTGCGGGGCCGCCCACGCCATTCGCCTGCCTTGCAGGACAGGGGGCAGCCAGCCGCCCTCTGTCCTGTGGGGCAGGCGAATGGCGCGGGTGGCCACGCTGCCTTTTGCCTGCCCTGCAGGGCAGGGGGTGCACAGCAAGCTGGCCACCCCCTGTCCTGTGGGGCAGGTGAAAGCACGGGGGCTGCAAGGCCACCCGTGCCATTTGCCTGCGGGCAGGCGAATGGCACGGGCGGCTTCCCAGCCCTGCACGCTGCCTCCGCTGTTCCGCCCTGCATGATGACATCACCTAAGTAACGTCATAATGCAGCATGGGGAGCGTACGCACGCGCTGCGCGCGTGAGGTGATCAGCCTAGGGTTGCCCCGGGCGCGGGCGACCCTAGATCGGGCACTGGCTCAGAGTCACGTGAACTCCTCTTTACAAAGATTCCCTTGGGGCTGTTTCTCAGAGCACTCAATATGGTTTCAAGTCCCCCAGTTGGGGTGAGAGATTCCCCCACACCCAGCTCCTATTACCTGCCTCTCTAAGCAGTAGTGCTCTCTGGGAATCACCAAAAACTATGGTTTTACAGTAGAATTTTTGGCAATTCCTAGAGAGGCTTGATATCACTGGATTTTCCCCGGAAGTGACATCACACTGCTGCTGGTGGCTACCCCCATGCCCTGCTCCAGTTTCCCACTGATTGCCAGGCCTAACACCCAGACCCAACCCCAATCTCATATGAAAACAAATGACATGACTTGCTGTTATTTAGCTTGAGACATTACCTGAAGCAGCAGTAATTACCATACAAGCTCGTTTAAAGATAGCTCAGGCTAAGGAAAACTCAGCTCAGTCACTCTTCCTTCAGTGTGAATGTTCATGAAGCAGTGGTAGGAAAAGAAGAAAAATCAAGATGGGAGGGTAAGAGTACTGGCAAATTGCTTCTGTATGTTTATCTGCATACCAGCAGTGCCCTGCTTGCCTCTCCAGCCCTCCAAAATGACCAGGGCCCCAAATCTTTGTCCTTCTCAGTAGACTTAGTTCCACCCTTTAGTAAGTTTGCGAGGTCCCTACCCTCCAGGTAGGAGGGGGGGACCTAGCATTCACCTTCTCTTTGCACCTTGTGCACATGCAAAATGCCTACACGCTCCTGAGCCTACGTGTTAATGTCATTTCTGGTGATGTCATTGCGCAGGTGCGGGAGCGTGTGCATGCTTCGCAGCATGCCAATTTAGACCCAAAATAGGCCTGATTTGGCCCGTTTGGGTTCCAAATTGGCCCACTACAAAGCATGGGAGTGTTCTTGGGGTGGCGCAATGACATCACTCCTGGGAGTGAAGTTGTCACACTGTCCGTGGAGCATGCCTAGGAGGCCTGTTCCCATTCCTTCCCCCCATCCACCATGTGAGTGGAGGTGGGGGATGGGTGGAAATAGGGGATTCCCCACCCCCACTGGGGGACCAGGGATGCCTACCTGTTATACTGTAATGCTTGGTATATTTTAACATAGTCCCTTATTTTTCTTCATTGACAGTGTTTCCACAATTGTACTTCCACATGCTGCGTCAGAGAAGAAAAGTGCTTCATGGTGAAGTGATTGTAGAAAAGGATGATTAATACAACCCTGTAATCACAGTGGGGTTTTTTTTCAGAGTAACAAACCAAAACTTTATTGTGTTGCACGAGTCCAAGTTTGAAATCATGGAACAAGACTAACTAGTGCACAAAATGAGTCTTGATCATACTATTTCTTAACAGTAATATTTTCAGACTTTACTTTTCAACTTTGCATTCATCTTTCTGTCCTCCTCACCCTCGGTTTGCTTTTAGGCAAGTTATGTGTTTCCCAGTGTTTTTATTATATAAAAAATCTGAAAAATACTGCTGTTTAAAAAGCCCTTGGTTCTATATTCTAGAAGGATTTGACAATATTCTGAAAATTATCATTAATACAGTTAGGTAAATTTCAGTGTGTCCCAGCTTGGAACCAGAGAGTCCTATGCGTACTCTTCAAAGCATTTATATGTATACTTGAAAAAAGAGTCCACCCCCTTCCAGATCTAGCTCCTTGTACATTGTACCAGGCAGGCTTTTCAGGAGGCATGAGACAATGATGAAAGGGAAACCCAAAACTCCCCCATTTGCCATTGGGAGCACCCCGAACAGCACTTTGGGCCCCAACCAGCATCTTATTTCGATGTCTGTCTGGGGCTACAATATTTTATTTCATCAATATTACATATAGTTCATCAACTATCGAATTAGTCTGTAAATTTTACACATTCTAAGCCTTGGATCAGATTATGAGATTACATCGAATTTGTTAATTAAAGAGGCAATGTTGGGACTGGTCTTAAATTCAGCCATAATTTAAGAAGCTCTCTACAAGCAATTGCCCATTTAAAATAAGTTACTAATTTATACTATACCTGCAGTATCTTTCACTTAAAAACACTTTAAAATTGTCCAGTGAATGTTTTTGTTCATTGTTTTAAATGAGATGTATTTTTTGTATATAAATAAAGTGGAAAAGTGCTGAAATTTGATTACTATGTTCTGATGTAATAGCAGTCCAGGATAAATGAAATTTTAGTTTGCTTTGTCATAGAAGGAATATTTAATAACCTGTTCCTATTTATTTAAATCCGCCTAGCTTAACATTTAAAATGGATCCTCCCCCAAAATCACACAACTAGTTCCATGTGCTCAAGGCAGCTTGGTACTACCACATTGCAACCACTGTTGAAACTGATGTACTGTTGTTCAAAGGAAGATGTCAAAAATTACAGTGCAAGTCTGGATCCCAGCCACTGTACCTTAAAGAAATCTCATAAAGCACATGTAGTAACAAAGTCAGACTAAGTGTACAGGCTTTTTAAAGAGTTGGATCCAGGTTCCCCAGACCAACTCGAGTTCCCCACAGCCACATGCAGAAGGAAGGCCTCCTGCTTCCCCCTGCCCCAAGCCATTTCCCTTTGTTAAAAAGCATGAGAGGAGGGTATCTCCCTGTTTTTACTGCTCTATGTGCCCAGAATACTCCACATCGAGTGGCAAAAACTGCTTGAGAGGGGAGGAAGGAGCCCTTCCTTGCCCCATTGGGGCATTCTGATGCTATTTGAAATCTCATTTATTTTTTAACAGCCATTCCCCACAGCTGCTGTGTGGCTGTGAAGAACTCAAGTTGGGTTTAGGGAACCCTGACCCAACTCTTTAAAAGCCTGGATGTTTTGTTTGATCTCCAGATAAACATTTGGATAAGATCACTAGATAGGGTTTTTTCCATATCTGCCACCCTCTCACATGCCCTAAAATTGGCTCAAGAGTCCCTCCAAACTAGCTTTTGAAGGAGGGAGTCGGTAGATGGAGATGGGAACTGGTGACCTTCCTCCTCGCACTAGTAGCAGGATTTTTGGATCCAAGCCACAATGTGGGGATTGGAACGGGTTGTGAATCTTTCTTCAAATATATTTCATTTTGTGTTAAATCCTTCAAAGTTTGTGTATTTACAGTTTTGCTGAAAAAATCATTAAAAGGTGCACTTGTTACTGTAACATTGTCTTGGTAATATAACAACTTTATTTTGTGGGGGCGTTTCCTACAATAAAGTGAACAAAGGTGCTCTAACCATTTTTTTCATGTTACATAAATTTGAAGTACTTTGATATATTAACATACAAAGTTGCTGAGTTTTAATTTATGTACTTGCACACAAACTCATGTTTAGATTAAAGGTTCTTAAATTGCATTAATTATATATTTTAAATACACGTTTAATCCTAAATTTCTTTTTAAAAATTTAAACTGTTTCTTACAATATATGCCAGCAGTTTTCGTTACATGTTTCAGAATTAGTACAGAGAACTAACTTCATGGAAAGATCTACTATTTCTGTATGGTGAATAGAGTTGCCTTTTTCCCTAGCATTTTAATTAATTAATGCATAAGTTTATTATGTGCCTCATCATCTTGCTGATCTAATTTGGACATGCTGCAATGGTGCTCTGAATACAAATATTTGGTTCTCATGTATGTTGTTGTTTAACTTGAGGATGTTATCGTACAGTAAGGAAATATTGTAGGTATTCTTTTTTACCATTTTGTACATCCAATATTAAAC
The DNA here is from genome assembly GCF_028583425.1 of Eublepharis macularius. NCBI lineage: Eukaryota > Metazoa > Chordata > Lepidosauria > Squamata > Eublepharidae > Eublepharis > Eublepharis macularius. The sequence continues at coordinate 66,260,628 of NC_072800.1, read as the reverse complement.
AATACCTCTTCTTGCACTCAAGATTTCTGATTTTGCACAGAATGCTGATATTCCTGAGTGTATTTTAATAATTAAATGTTTAAGACAATTTATAGACATATTGTGCCAAAAATGTACTATAAATAAATTATTCACCCATAGCCATTTTTTAAAATTATTCTGCAATTTACAGAGGCACAGAATATAAAAACATTTCAATCAGGACCGAGGTGTTATTGTCATATTTTGAGACATTTCTGCCAGAGACAGTTCCACCACGTTGTATTTTGTTCATACTCATTAGTTCGTTTTGGGGTTTTTTATTCCTGCTGCAATCATACAGAAATATAGCCCTTGCAAAAAATAACCTATACATTTGTAACGAGTGAGATCTTCATTTGCAATCCTGTACTTTTTGTAATGAAATATTTATGAAAATCATCCAGGGCAGAAATATTGTACAAATGCAATCATCCATAGTGTAAGCTGTCACCTTCTGCTGATGAGATCTACTTGTTTGTTAGTAATTACTGGGCCACAATTAAAAAACTGTATTCCATATAATGTACAGATTAATATCCTATAGTACTATGACATCTCCAGTCTGGTGATAATGTAACAGAGAGAACTCCCCATTCTCTTAACATTTTGCCATGTAAGGACAGTAGTATGTTCCATAATGGCACTTTTTGTTTGTTTTTATCTAGTAAAAATCAATATATAATTGTTAATGGTTTATTGCTTCTATGGTTTAGAAATCTTTTTCTAGATCTAATTTGTCTTATCCTGCAACATAGACTTGTTGATTTAAGATCTGAGTCTATTAACTCCTGCCTGATTTATCAAGTTCTTTTTTGAATATTCCCATTTTGATTCTGTTTATCTTATTAATTTGTTTATTTCATTTATACTTTGTCTTTTCCCCCAGTGAGAACCCCTTATATCATTCTCCTCACCTCTAGTTTATCTTTATAACAACCCTTTGCAGTAGGTTAGGGTGAAAGTGGGTGATTGGCCCAAGGTTACATAGCAAGTTTCCATGGCAGAGTGGGAGGTGCAAACCTGAGTCTCTCAGATCCTAGTCTGACACTGTAACCACTAAACAACACTGTCCTTGTGAAAAACAAACCCATGATTCTTGATTTTTACACCATTTTCTTGCACCAAATCTTCCCCATAAAAACATACACATCTTTCAATATTATATGTGCAAATCAATTACACTTAAATGGTAGTAAGTGCTAGAAAAGGACAAAGGAATCATCAACAACAGCAACAAAAGTGAGGTGGACTGAAAAATGGTGATCATGACAGCATACAAAATCTTTTAAAAATGAAAAGGGCTATTCCTAGTGCTGTTACTAAAGATGGACCAGTAGTTTCATGGCCCATGCTGAGCTAGTTGAGTGACTCTCTACTATGTCTAGGTATGGGCTCGAACCAAAAAAAATTAGCGAACCTGCGGTTTGTGGTTCAGTGCCACCGACAAACCCGAACAAACGAACCGTAATGAACATTTCCTGTTGCCGAACCGGTTTGTGGTTTGTGGGTGTTGGAATGGCCCCTGTTGCACTTAGAGAGCCCATATTCACAGGGAGTGTTTAGCAGGCTGTTCTCCAGCCAGCACCCAAGTTTGGTCAAGATTGCAATATGGATCTTGGAGTTATACCCTCTCCAATCCGAGGCCCCCAGGAAACTCCCACTCGATACAATTAGAGCCACCAGTTGACATTGGCCCAGTGTACAAGGGGTTGGCCATCAGAACTGCCTATCAGGGTTTGCAGGGATGAGATCGGAGTGCCCATGGCTATAGAACACCCCCTCCCCCAGGTGTCTTCTCCCATGTAACCAATTGTAACCAATTTGCAGCTCCATGGTTGGAAGGAAGACCTGCCGATCAAGGTAAGCTGGCTTTGATTCGGGTTTCCAAGGCAACAGAAGGAGTGCAGACAGAGGTCAGGCATTCCCCCAGCTCCGTTTCCAAGGGAATTGATTGATGGTGCCTGACTGTCTGGCTTCATGAACCGTGGGCGAACGCAATGAACTGGGCTTCCAACGAACACTGGTTCATTGGCCATGGACCCTCACGAACCACCGGATCGCGAACAGATGATCAGGTGGTTCGTGGGTTTTTTTTGGTTCGTAATGTGGTTCGTGCCCATGTCTAACATTAGTGGTGCTAATGCTAACACATCACAGAGGTTGGATTCCAAACGATAAAGTTATTGTAATTATAACTATAAAGTTATTGTAAAGTCAATGCTGTTGCCAGTCACCCACCTTTTTCATCTACACACCCCTCACTCTCATCCTGAATATACATGCTGCACATGGAACACTGTGAGCAAGCCTCAGTCCCTGTAAAGCAAGCACAGAACATGGGGAGCAATCACCATGTTTTTCATCTCGGGATGGGCCTGAACTTGGTGATTCTGCAGCATCACAGCTGCAACCTTGTAGCAGTGACAACTCTCAAGGAAGATAACCTTTTTGCAGGAGAAACTGAGGAAGAAATTGCAGAAACTGGCAATTGAGCCACTGGGCTGGAAGACAAAGGTGCTGCTCCCTATTTATATGATATGCAATCACTGACTATTAATATAATCTGATCATTAAGATTTAAAGTGTTCAGTGGCAGTTGGGAGTCTCAGATGCAAATCTTCCTATTGTCCTAAAGTTGTTGCTGGATAGCATCATGCCTTCCATTTTGAAATTCTATCGTGATACAGTCATCAAACTTACCATCAAACTACCTCTTCCCAGCTAATCCTCTCAAGTTTTCTCCTGGCAAGCTGCCCAACTCATGTTCTTTTGTCCTCCCTTGCAATTTATTTGTGCCCTGACTGGATCCATGTTAACCCCAGCAAACAATCTGTTCTGGGCTTCAGGTGAACTCCAACAGGCTCCTAATGCACCTGATCCTCACACCTGATTTCTATGCAGAATAGGAAAGATGTCTTTTGCTCCCCATCTTAACCTATCTCTCATTTTTCAACTCACACTACACCACATAGAAAGCTGGCAATTTGCTTCTCTCCGCTAGTTAGGACCTCATAGCTGAAAATTCTCCTCTGTCCTGTTTCCCATTTTGTCCACATTTACACCTCTAGCTTAGAATTTAGTATTTGCTTAGGATAAGGAATTGTGCTATTTGCTTTAAGTTGGTATTTGATCAGGATAAATTCCAACTGCTCCCTAGTACTGTACCAAAATCCCTCAATAAAATCCATATTTCTTGTAAATCCTTTAAAGAAGTTTTTGTTGCCCTTTTTCGACTGAATCACGCTCCTCACAGCTCCTCACAGCCAATTCTTTGGGTGAAAGATTCCTGTTTCCACTCCATGCAGAAACAAGCAGTCTGAACACATTCTCATGTTTACAGGAGTGTGGTAACAATGCACTGGAGAAACCAGCACCACATTTTTCTTCATTAATTGTCTGCTTAATTCTGTCAACAGAACTAAAAATCTGCAGAAGTACTTCTGTGAATCATGCTAGCTTGCTCATCATTGTACATTATGCTTTAATGATTTCTATTTTTAACTAAAAACATTATTCCTCTAATGTTTTCTATTTTTATCTTAAGCAGTCACCTAAAGGACTATCTTCAGTGGAAGACTGTCGGCATCTTTGGAAAACTGGTGGCGGACTTGATCTCTTCCACCCACCCCATGCCATCTCCCTTTGGAGACTGCTGACTGAGCAGCTGCTTTAGGTTAAAAAAAGAAGGAATAAGCCATCTAGGGAATAATGATAGGTGATTAACATCTTGTTACTCTCATCCTTTTTATTTAAGATGTAGGTCAAGCCAACAATTTTATTGCTCCCTTCTTCCAAAAAACTGAGGCCAGTATACTTTCTTTGTCCTCCATTTCACCTAAAAACTACCCTGGATATCAATTAGTTTAGGAGTCAGTGCCTGGTCCAAGGTCACCCAAGTAGCTTTGTGATTAATCAAGGATCTGGACCTGAGCCTCCCTAGTCCAACCACAGCGGCTCCCTAAAGTCCATGCAGTCTGTTCTTGAATAAGTAATCACCTGTATCTCTGTGTAGGCTGTGTACTGTGAGACTAGCTTGAGGACAAATTATGAGGCCATGTTATGAAGCATGTCAATCACTTGTGTGAGGAAGGTTTAACAATCTCATGGTAATTTTAATGGGAGTCGATGAGAAAACCCTTCTGCAGCACTGGGGGTATGATTATGACATGGAATATTATTAATTGACATAAAGCAAATACCAGTGAGTTACATCTTAGGATCCAGCCCTGTGAAGAATTGTGTGCGAGATGTTATGTTTAAATTGGGGTTCAAAATTAGCCACTCAACTTGTCCCCTGAGGTTACTTCTGACTTTGGCTGCTTGCTGTCTGTCCAGATCAGGTAATTTGAAAAATAGTTGTGTGTGTGTGTGCTGAAAATCTTTTGCCACCATCGATTGCTGACACAGTACCATAACAACAGGTTTCCCCACATTTTCTCAGACCTAGGAGCAGCCTTCCTCCCCACCCTTCTACCAGGGACTTCTTCAAGAGTTTTTAAAATTGGTAACTGACATATCAATATACCATTATATCAACATGTCCATTACCAACCCAAAAAAATGTAAAAGCCCTCCAGTAGCAGGGGAGAAGGTTCATTCTGGGAACTGGGGCAGGTGATACGGTGCTGATGCAAATATCCAAATGCTGCAGCCCATATGATAGCCACCTCAGCTTTCCTACAATCTTTCACGGAACATCTCAGGCAAGATTTGAATTAGATCACAGGAAGGACTGGGGAAACTGTCAGGAGGTGCATGAAAACACTATGATGCTCCAGGGAAGCAGGGGGAGGGGAGAACACTTATTTTAATAGCCTTCTGCTCGTATGATTGTTGCAGATATATATGTAGTCTGTATTGTCTAACCCTTCCAATTTGAACTTCTTTTGTACAGTAAACATTGTTCAAATATTTGAAGTTCATCAAGCTGTATTTATGTAAGTTGTATAAGATATGGTGACTTTGGGGGAAAAAAACAGAAACACTGACCTTTTCGAATAATGTAGCTTTGTGATGCCATCATTCAACTCCGAGTCTTCCCGTGAGATCCTATATACAATTACTTTTGAGAGATGACTGGAAATTGTGTGCTTTTGGAGTTTTCTTATTTCCATCAGTGAATCAGATTCTCTTGGAGATGTAATTAAAAGTTATGATTCATGGTTGTTTGGACAGGTCTGATTTTGCAAAGAATTGATGAGCTAGTCAGTTCATGCAGCTAAACTTTTCAGAGGGTTACGGGAGGTCATTGCTTGGATGCAAATATTATGTTTCCATAACCAGGATGACTGCACAAGTTCACCTTGAGATCTTCCTAACTATAATAAATTGCACACACAATTTGGCACAAATGTATTTTAGATCACTTAAAAAATCATGTTTTTCATGCAAATATTTGGTGCGCTTACTCTCGTTCAGTACTTTAAAAGATAATATTTCTTGGAAATATTGAAATTAAAAAATATATATTAAATACCACTGACAGCCAATTACTAACCAGCTATCTATGTGCTTGCATTAGAGTCTCATTCAGCAATGTACTGTCATTTCAGTTAGATGCAAGCACATTCTATTTTTATGGATTGTAGTGGCTCTCAGGAATTAGTCCTTCCTCCTCTAGCAACCTTTAAATGTTTGATATAATCATCATTTAACGGGGCATGAATATTTAACTTCTTCTTGTCAAGTAAAATTTCTCATGTTTTTTTTTTCAGTCTGTAGATTTGTCTTCAATGACTCCACTCTTTTCTGTCTCGTGCAAGCCCTTTTCAGGTCTGCATAGGGGTCCACCCATTCTTACCTGTCTCTCATTTCCTTCATTTTACTTATTTTTTTTATAGTCCACCTTTCTCACTGCGACTCCTTTATGCAATTGTATGCCAGTAATATTGTTTTGTTTTTCTTCCTTCCAATTGACTCAATTGTATCTTGGACTAAGCTTAGATTATGGCTCATTTGGCACATGAAAACATTACGCTGCCATATACTGAACTGGACCAATAGTCTACCAAAGTCAGTTTTGTCTATTCAGACTGACACTGGCTCTCCAGGGTCTCAGGAAAAGGTCTTTCACTTCATCTATGACCTTATCCTTACTGGCGACGCTAAGGATTGAACCTGAGACCTTCCATATACTAAGCAGATGCTCTGCACCTGAGCCATGGCCCCTTTAGCTCCCTTTCAAATGTACCAGACTGATATCTATTCACAATCCCCATTTTTTCCAACAGTTAACAAAATTTCTTTCTTTCCTAAATTTGCCTTTCTATTCAATTCATTTTATGCACTACTTTCCAGTACTACAAATGGACCCATGTCCTTTCTTCCATCTTATGTATTATATGGGCATAACAATGCTATAGGTTGGCACTCCACGATCCTTTTTGGATATTCTAAATTGTTTAGATTGAATGTGTGGAGTAGGCGACAGATTCACCTCACACTATTTTATGTATTGATTGGCTTTTCATACACATCTATAATATATATCCAAATCTTAGATACATTTTGCAGGCTACCAGACTGTGCAGAGAAAATCTATGTGTCTACAATGCATATGTGTTTTAGGCTCAACTCATGCACAATTTACGAATATGTGGAAGTTGGGGGCTGGGCCTGTTGCCATAATCTCTGTCACCCATTCAAATATTCAGTCCAGGGCTTTTTTTCTGGGAAAAGAGGTGGTGGAACTCAGTGGGTTGCCCTGGGAGAAAATGGTCACATGGCTGGTGGCCCCGCCCCCTGATCTCCAGACAGAGGGGAGTTCAGATTGCCCTCCGTGCCATGTGGTGCAGAGGGCAATCTAAACTCCCCTCTGTCTGGAGATCGGGGGGGGGGGCACCAGCCATGTGACCATTTTCAAGAGGTTCCGGAACTCTGTTCCATCACGTTCCAGCTGAAAAAAAGCCCTGATTCAGTCTGTACACTTTGGAACCTCTTAAATGGTCCATGATGTATGCTTTTATAAGCTTTCAGAAGTGAATCTATTCTTATTAACATATTTTCTTCTAAAATGCATTTTTCTCAAACTAGTCTGCTTTTAACTTTTGCTCTAAATCTTCCATTCTTTGTGATCTTGCTTTCCTAGGTATTGAGATTCCTGTGCTTACTCAATTCGCAATGTATTGCAAACTGCAACTAGGCATATACTTCGTTCTCCTTTAGTTATTTAGTTCTGAAATACACTGTATGTAATTCTATTTTGATATTTTCTGCCATATTAAAGAACTGAGAATGTAATACGTGCCAATTTAAAATAGAGACAAAAGGAAACAATAACATTTTACAGTGATTTTAGACGCCTGATATTATTACAGAACCGAGCGAGTTCTGTGAATGCTGTAATGACTCCTTTGTGTAGAGGTCTTTTAAACTAAAAAAAAAGCTACATCTCTTTTCTACATATTAGCGAACAGTAATTTTGTTTTCTCAGTGATAAATCCCACATATCCCATAGAAGAACAAGACCAACTGTAATCAGTGAGACCTTTCTTGGAACAACAGCCTTATAAAAATAATTTCTAGTTCATTTCCAGCCAGAGATCTGCCCAACTAACAGCATGTCTGCATGCGGTTTGTATAGCATGTGGTTTGTATAGTGGTGCTTTTAGGGCTACCTATGAAATAGGCTGCTACAATAGCCTGTGCAGTGTTGCAGTAGATGCTCACAGATAACCTGTCTACTACTTGGCAACACCAAAGGTGCTGCTATCTCAGCTGCCACCATGTGGGGCAACACACTGGCTGGGTCAGTCTTCAAAGATGCCACTTGACCTATGCTTGGGATATAGCAAATCTCCCACCCAAGCCTCTCCGTATTCTTCCAACACAGAATATTCTTCCAACACAGGCAGGGCCAGCGCCACCACTGAGGCAGTGAGGGCAGTGAGGCGGGGACACAGGCACCGTGAGGCTGCAGGGGGTGCCAGAGGGGGTGCCAGGGGCGGAGGCGCACGTCCCGTGCCACTACCAGCCAGCCCCGTGCTGCCACTGGCCAGCCCTGCGCCGCTGCCAGCTAGCCCCATGCCGCCACCACCCACCCCTCTGGCAGGCGCAGCAGCCACGGGCTAGGGACAACAGGCGGGTGGCACGCGGGCAGCCTCCTCGCTCCACCCCAGCCACCCGCTGGCAGCACTGCGTGATGATGTCATCACGTGATGATGTCATCGCATGGTCCGTGGCATGCGCAGGGCGCGTGCGTGAGGCTGGCCTCCAGCGCCAGAAACCCTGGTGCCGGGGCTGAACACAGGTATGGTGCATATAGTCTGCCTGCCTCATTTAAAATAAGAAAGGGAGGGAGGGCATGGAACTTTCACATGGGGGCATGGAAGCATTTCCCCACTAAATCAGCAAATGGAATGGGAACAGGCAGGAATAGTATCTGCAAACGCACAAGTCCACTCAGCTTTCTGCCCCAACGCCTGTTATTTCCCCTTTCTCTCTTGCTGCTGTGCAAAAAGGCAAGTGTGATTGCAATAGGATCCCTAAAATCCTCCTTTATTCCTTACTTTGCAGTTTCCTACTAAGCCACACTGTAATGTTGTTCATCAGGGAAAGGGGAAAAGGCCTTTAAAGGCCACTCTTTGCAAACTATGCAAAACTGAATTATTCTGGAGGGCTTTCTACCTAGGTTATAGAGCTCTGTTGTAAGAAGTAGCTCAGACAGATGCATTGGAAGGGACAGGGTCTATACTAGAGATGGGCACGAACTGAAATACAACCCAAAAAAACCCATGAAACAGGCTGGTTCGGGGGTCCCGAACCAGGGTTCGTGGAAGCTCCTTTTCCAGAACTTCCACAAACTTTATACTGGTTCGTTGGGTCGTATTTACAGGGACAGTTTAAATGGCCATTTCCCCACGGAAATGGCCATTTAAACTGTCCCTTTAAGGGACTTGCAAGGCAGGTCCCTTTAAACTATCAACTGGCCGTGGCAGGTCCCAAACCCCAGCCCCCCTATCCCCTACCCCCTCAGCCCTTAGCCCCATCCCCACACTTACCTTGAGGACTCCTGCGGCCTGCGGCATCCTTCCCCTCCTCCTGTGAGGGGCAGCAAGGCCGGTTTTGGCCTCCTCCACCCCTACGCAGGCCCACAGAGGGACGGAGGAGGCCGAAAATGGCCTTGCTGCCCCTCAAATAGCCATGCTGTGCACAGCCATTTGAGGGGCGGCAAGGCCGTTTTTGGCCTCCTCCGCCCCTGCGCAGGCCTGCAGAGGGACGGAGGAGGTCAAAAACAGCCTTGCCGCCCCTCAAATGGCTGTGCTGCATGCGGCTATTTGAGGGGCAGCTAGGCCATTTTCAGCCTCCATCCCTCTGTGGGCCTGCGCAGGGGCGGAGGCAGCCAAAAATGGCCTTGCCGCCCCTCGCGGGAGGAGAGGGAGGACCCCACGCCACAGGGGAAGGTAAGTGTGGGGCTGGGGCAGGGGTTGGGGCTGGGAGGTAGGGGTGTGGGAGGGTGGGGTTAGGGCAGTTTAAAGGGCCCTGCCACCAGCAGGTCCCTTTAAACTATCAGCTGGCAGTTGGCGAGGGGGGATCCCCCCCTGCTGCCTGCCAGCTGATAGTTTAAAGGGACCTGCTGCTTGTAAAGCAGGAAAGGGCCCTTTAAACTGTTAAACGCCCTTTCCCTGCCACTGCTAAGTGCTCAGAAAGGGGTATTAAAACCCCACGAACCATGAACTGGGTCGTAACTGGCCCCAGTTCCATGCCAGTTCGTGGTTTTTGGTCCGTTAAAATCCACAAACCACGAATCTCATGGTTCAGGTTTTTTTGGGTCCGTGCCCATGTCTAGTCTATACTCTGCACAGTTGGGTACTGTCTGCTGACATAGACATGTACCTACTAGGGAATTTTCCATGTTGCAAAATATGCCATGTAAATTAGTTATACTTTGTTTCAGAAAGATTTCATCTCTGTGCTTGGCTTTATGCTTGTTCTTCAAATTTTCTGCTACCTTACCCTACTGTATCTCTTTCACTGAATGTCCTCCTAACTGTTGTTCATTATAGTACTTTGGTCAAAGAACGTCCTAGCTTTTTGATTATATATTATATTTTCTCTTGCACTGTATAATCTGTCTTGGATCTCATTGAGAAAAGCAGAATTAAATAACAGTAACAACAACAACAATAGGAGGGAAGGTACAGGTCAGCACTATTTTGAAAGACTTGCCTTTAAAACAGAGAAAAACAAGCTTTATTTTTTTTTATTAAAGGTGAAAGCTCCAGGAATAGCATAAAACTGCTGCTCAGAATAAGCAAGATATCATGGGAACATTCCTCTTTAATCCAAGGGCTTCCTGTTTTCTATGCTACATAAAATCTTCTTGTGGAAGCAGGCCTTATCTGCACATAGGGCTTGCAACAGAGAGACACTTGCCAGGGAGTGGAAAGTCATGAAACCCAGAAGTGATATTATCATGTAGAGGCAATGCTCTAACATTCAGCCCAACCTCTACAGTTTAACCACAGAATTTTATGTAAATGCTAGAGTGTCACCCAATACAATAACTTCACTACGGGAGCATGCTAGAAGTGACATCATAGCATTGGTGTGAAGGAAGTGGAGGGAGTGGCAGCCACTGAGGGAGAGCCCAAGAGCTGCGGTGGTGGAGGCAGAGCTCACTGATACACCTTTATTTTGCCACAATGGAGGGGAGAGAAAAGGTGGGAAGCTCTGAGGGACCATTTCTCTCTGCTTTCCCTCACACAGGCATGAAGGGGTAGCTGGGATGGAGCCCTGGCCAAGCAGGGGCAACCCTGAGGATAGCATGATGGAGGAGGCAAGCCTGAGGAAGGAAGGAAGGAAGGAAGGAACAGAGGCTTCCAGATGAGGCAGGAAGGTGACATGATGGGGATGATGTCACTTCTGGAAGTGATGTCACTACGCCAGGACCAGGAGCCCGTGCAAAGTCCCTGCATGAAGATCAGTCCACCTCACACCCTCCCCAGGTTTTGGTATCTCCCCAGAGACAATCTGGCAAATGTAGAGGCTGAGGTTGTGATGTTTTTACCTTTGTTTCTGTTGCCATGTAGAGCAACAGTGGCCAATGGAACGAATTCCTGGAGATTGCCTGGTAAACCTAGGTGGGCACATGGTAAGCCTAGCTGGGAGATTTCCTGTGGCAATGAGGAGGACTCTCACAGAAGTCCACAACGGGGTCTAGAGAAAGGAAGTATGTGTGTGTATATATATGGTGAGGTACAAGAAATGTAGTGCTAATAGGACACTTGAGTGGATGGTATCCACATCTAAGAAAAGGCTGGAGGGGCTGAGGTCCAGACCACCCTGTATATTTTATATCAATTCCAGTTTACACATACAACTCCCAGATGAGAAAAGCTGCTTAAATGCAAACATGGCTTGCAATTTGTTGACTGAAATTGCTCTGATCTAGTTGAGATAGGCAGCTGATTCAGATTAAATGGCTTTCTGAATAGAGCAGAACCAACGTAACTGTTATCCAAGTAATGTTGCCAGTTTCCAGGTGGTGGCTGGAGATCTCCAGGAATTATAATTGATCTCCAAGCTACAGAAGTCAGGTCCCCTGGAAAAAATGGCCACTTTGAAGGGTAGACTCTATGACATTATATCCTGCTAAGGTCCCTCCCTTCCCAGGCTCCATCTGCAAAATCTCCAGGAGTTTCCCCACCTTGATCTGGCAACCCTATATCCAAGTAGCAAACTACATGTATGAATTGGGTCTAGCCTGCTCAGTGAAGTGTAACTTGGGGGAAATCATTCACTTGTGCTGAGTAATTCAACATGGAAACTGACATTGGATACCACACAGGCCTGCGGAAATAATCCCCAAAAGAAATCCTTGAAGTGAATACAAGTTCAGTGACACATCCTATTAAAAATAGGCAGCACAGATCAGCCCTCTGCCATTTTAACATTCCCAGCTTGGAATTCTGTAGTCAGTAAACATCCCTTATTTTTTCTTGTTGATCTTTGCTCTTGCCATTCTGATGGCATGATGCCTGCTTTGAAGGAGGCATTCCCAATTACAGTGGAGCAGATGGTAGGTCACCCCCCAAAAATAAAATGGATTTTAAAATAATGTATTTGTACGCTCTGTTATTTCTTTTTAAGAAACAAAAGGAGATCCCCAAAGCTCTGTGCAGACTTCTCTAGACCTGGAATTTCACAAAAGCAATCTGCTCCATAATTAAAATGTAAACATTCATAGCAAGATTCAGTATGCCAATGATGTCTTAGGATGTGGTTGGGAAACAGTTGTGAGTGGCATCTGGAAAATGTCCTTTCCCTGGTTACATCACTTCCTGTCATTCGTTGATACAGCTGTATCGTAAATGATATGCTGTGTGGAATTAAAGTTTCCCATGAGCCAATTGTAGGTAAAATAGGATACCGGTGAGGGGGAGAGGACAATATTTGTTCTTAATATGTTTTAAGCATGCCTATTGTGCAATGAAAAGAGAATAGGAACAAATCTGGGCATTTAATTAAAACAGACTGGGAAGGTACCACCAGCTTTGAAGTCAATGGGATTAGACTGGAGTAATTCTTTTTAGGATTGCACCGTGAGTATCCTAAAATTCTCAGCCCAGCACTGTTTAATAGAGTTCCTTCTTGCCTGATTGAATTGCTTTTCATATTTTGTAACTCACCTTGAGCCTCAGTGATAAAGGCAGGTATAAATGAAATTAATAATTATATTAAATAATAATAACTCAGTTCACAAACTGAGTCATGGTCAGGTGATTTCCAGTAAATGGCAAACCATTGAGCCCCAAATCATTGCTTTAGCAAGTGGGGTGACTTTACCCTTCTTGCCACAAAATCACCAAACCTCTTTTTAATTGCACGTTTTAAAAGTGCAGGATTCAGTGATGATGATGATGATGATGATGATGCTTGTATACCGCTCTTCTAGACACGTTAGTGTCCCACTCAGAGTGGTGAACAAAATCAGTGTTGTTATTATCCACGCAATACAGCTGGGGAGTTGGGGCTGAGGGGAATGGCTTACCCACGGCCACATGCTGAGCTCATACTAGTGGGGGGATTCAAGCCAACAGGTGCTGATTTGCAGCTCGACCCGGGACTCCTCTCGAAAGCTTATACCCCAAAAATCTTGTTGGTCTCTGAGAGCCAAGCTACAAGTGACACCTGACACAGGTTGGACACTTGTCAGCTTCCCTCAAGTTTTGATGGGAAATGTAGGCATCCTGGTCTTGCAGCTGTAATGGAGAGCCAAGCTGTAAAACCAGGACGCCTACATTTCCCATCAAAACTTGAGGTAAGCTGACAAGTGTCCAACCTGTGTAAGGCGTCACTTGTAGCTTGGCTCTGAGCTGCCCCTGGACTCATATCCTGCTATGCTGCAATTGTCTGTTTTCAAGTTTTCCCTGTCCTCAATATAATCTCTTCCAAACCTGTTTCACTTTAATATTTTTGGAAAGTGTGCAGTCCACGCTTATTAGCATGCTATCTGGATATGATGGCACTCAATTTCCTGCCCTGCAAATGCCCTGCCCACATTTCAACACCATTTTCTCACCATGAGCCCCTTATGGGCAACATTTTACAAGCATTTTTTCCTTGTTACACTAGTGAAGGGCTTTTTGAGGGTTTTGTTTAATTAGCCATTGCTATAGGACTATAATGATCTATTGACACATAGATTTTGAATGTTAATCAAACTATTATAGCACCATTACAGAACAACAAAAGGGGTGGTAAGTTGTCACGGCAACGGTGAAATGAAACCCTGGAGAGCAATGTAGAGTTGTTGCAGTGCACACATGAGAGGGAAAGGTTAAAAAAGAGAGAGGAACATGCATAGAAAACTCACGTGTGGAAGGTTTGTGGCCAACATATATGACTGTACATTCTCAGTGGCAATGAAAGCAACACAGTGAAACCACATCATGAGGAAGCGGCCTTTATCAAGTTTAGGGCTAAACTATTCAGAAACAAAATGCATAATAGCTCTCATGATAACCTTGGATAATAATTCAGAGGCTCCTTTTGACATGTTTTGGTGATTATTTTCTTTAATGACATTCATTCATAATGCACATGAAGAAACGGACAAAAGGAAAGTAGTTTGGGGACATTGTTATAAAAGGTCCACCTCTTCTTACTGCTTAATTGGAAAGCTTTCCATTATGTCTTGTCATTGGTAGCTTTTAATGGGTTATTGTCTGCAGAGCTACAATTATGTATCTTTTAGTGCATTTTGCCTACACAAATGACGGTTACAAAACATAAATACATTTTAATGGAAGCAAATGGTTATACATCACAATAGTGAATGGCAGATCTTATTTGTTTTAGGTTTGCTCACACAAATGTATGGGAAGGAAATTCTGGAGAATATTTTGAGGACATTTGAATCATAAGAATCAACCTCATGTCTCGGTAAATATATGTCACTACTAGAATGAGCAGCCCTGACCTTGATAGCCTAGGTGAGCCTGATCTCGTCAGATCTCAGAAGTTATGTAGTGTCAGCCTTGTCTAGTAATTGCATGGGAGACCTCTAATGAAGACCAGGGTTGCAGAGGCACACCACCTCTGTTAGACTCTTGCCATAAAAACCCCACCAGAGGTTGCCATAAGTCAGCTATGACTTGAGGGTACTCTCCACTAACCACTAGAATGAGCAGTAACTTGGGAACTCTGTAGCAAGTTAAGGCTGGAAAAATATTCCTTTGGTTTTGTTCTTACTGTGCCCAGGCAAGGCGTGATCACCCAGTTATTGATTATAATAAATTTGTTTTTGTTTTTTCTTCCTCAAGTCTTTTCTGAGGTGATTATCTTCTCCCTCATATCTTGGTCAAGAAGAAATCTACCAGCAAAAATATTGACTACAAAGAAAAATGTGTACACCAATTAAGTTGTGTAGGCTGGAATGGGAGAGCTCTGGAAGTCCCATGGAAGCCATTTTGTTTTCTAAAAAAAGGAAAAGTGGGATATAATAAATAAGTAGCTGATCACTGATTATTAAAAATAAACCAATGGCTAAACAAAGCCTTATTGATTCTCTTTGCAGATCTTTTAAAAAAACATGGTTAATAAACAAGGATATCTTCAGATGTTGCATTGTCTGATAGCAGCTAAAGTGCTTGGCCTAAGAAAACTTTCTATTCAGCTTTCCTAAAAAAGAATTATTTAAATAGCAGCTCTCTTAAGTCAGTGTTGAGATCTGGAAAAGACCCTCCTCCCCCCCCCAAAAAGGTTTGAAAGTTTTTCAACTGCAAACATTGTTTCAATACACGTGCTTTTGAAAACTGTATAAAAGTCCATGCTCTAAAACAATTTTAAGTGGGTAGCCATGTTGATTTGCAGTAGAACAGCAGGATTTGAGTCC
The DNA here is from genome assembly GCF_028583425.1 of Eublepharis macularius. Lineage (NCBI taxonomy): Eukaryota > Metazoa > Chordata > Lepidosauria > Squamata > Eublepharidae > Eublepharis > Eublepharis macularius. Next base: position 66,245,270 of record NC_072800.1, on the reverse strand, counting down.
AGTAGCACCTTAGAGACCAACAAGACTGTTAGAGTGTAAGCTTTTAAGAATCAGAGCTCCCTTTTTCAGACTCAAAAGTTTACACCCTTGTTGGTTTCTAAGAGGCCACTGGACTCATATTCTACCATACTCTAGAACAGAGATGGGCACGAACAGAAAAAAAATGAACATGAGGTTCGTTGTTCGTTGCCATCCACGAACAGGGACTCATGAACAACCACGAACATGGCCCTGTTCATGAATATGTTCGTGGTTGGCTGTTCGTGGGGGCCAGCAGGCTCTCCTCCAGCCATCATCCAAGTTTGGTCAAGTTCCCTACTGCCCCACTCTCAGAAACCTGACCTGAGCAGGCAGCAGGAAAGGTACCAATAATAAATAATAGCTTGGCCCCAGAGCCTGGCAGCAGCCTTGGAACTTGAAGGGGTACATTCCTACCACACCACTCCCAGAAACCTTACCTGAGCAGGCAGCAGGAAAGGTACCAATAATAAATAATAGCTTGGCCCAGAGCCTGGCAGCAGCCCTGGAACCTAAAGGGGTAGATCCCTATCCCATCACACACAAAGAAAATTCAAGCTCCAACTCACTCTTTCTATCAAAATGCCAACAGCAACTGTGTCTCCTTCTCCACTGTCTGCAAAGTCAGAGCTGGGAGTCCCCCTCCGCCCTGGTCTTTGCTCCCTTGTTGTAACAAATTCAGAGCTCCACACTTGAAAGGAAGACCTGCCTATCAAGCTAAATTGGGCTTAGATTGGGGTTTCCAGGGCAACAGAAGGGGTTCAGACAGAGTTCAGACAATCCCTGCCTAAGTTGCCAAGGGAATTGATAGCAGGTGCCAGATTGTCTGGCTTGATGAACAGCAAGATGAACTGCAACGAAGGAGGCTTGCAACGACCACCTGTTTGTTTAGAATAGGGCCTCACAAACAGCTTGTTCGCGAACAGCAGATTAGGCTGTTCGTGGCTTTTTTTTGTTCATATTGCTGTTTGTGCCCATCTCTACTCTAGAATAACTGTCCTCAGAACATCAAAAAGCTATATATAATCATCATTCCCCCAAAGACTTATTTGTATGAGAGATTTAAGGCATAACATAACAGCAGGCAACTAAAATTCCCTTTGTATTTAAATGTCATTAAAATACACATGAATATAAATTGCTTGTGATAAGTACAATATAAACAGCAACAATGTTATCTCACTTGGAAAGGGAATATAATCCTGTTTTACTTGGGCTTTACTGCTCTTTCAAGGCCATCTTCACAAGTGACCAACAAAAATCTGGAAAAGGGGAGGAAAAGACAAACATTGTGTTCAGCTGATTTATTGTGTAACTGATTGTGTTCAACTGTGTTCAAACTGTATTTCATACTTTGAGTTTGGAACTAGAAATGAGCTCCGCATAACAGACAATGGGAATGGGATTGGTCTGCCTTTTTTTTCTGCACCATTTTACATTCCCCTCCTTTTCTTCTGTTCCTAATTTGGTAAAGCCTTGATATTTTCTGGTTAAGAAGTTCTCGTGGTAGGGTTGCCAACTCCAGGCTGAGGAATTCCTGGGATTTTGTGATGGAGGCTGGGGAAGGGAGAGAAACAGGGTATAATGCCATAGAGTCCACCCCCTATAGCAACCATTTTCTCCAGGGACTTTGATTTCTGTCATTTGTAGATTCCAGATCACCAAGCTCCACCTGGAGGTTGGCACCATTAACTGACCATTAAGCTCCACCTCCTCTCTGGATGGCTGCCACAGACATTGCCAGAAACATAGGCATTGTTTCTTCTTTGTGCTTGAGGAAACAGAGGGTTTTCTTTTTTTGCTCTGGCTCAAAGGGGAAAGCTCCGGGAGCCATACGTGTCAGGCTTGGAATGAACATGAGGTCTGTGAAAGCAACCCTCCCTGTCGACTTACTGCAGAGTAAGGAAGGACAGAGTAAAAGCTCTGTGCAGAAGTCACCATTGCCTCCTGGTGTCTCCTTTGCCCTTTGCCCTGACTGTGTCAGGGTTCAGGGTTGGCACAGTGACTTCCGGGCAATGGGATGCTTCTGGAATGCCTCTGTGCCTGCCTGCTGTAGCTCAGACTCCTTCATGTGTCTCAGCACCATTGCTCCCACCCTCCAGATTAGGCTGATGCCAATGTTCACACATCGGTAAGAAATACACTTGGTGATGCAAAAGGCCTCCCCGTGCTAATTTTTCTAACTCTCTCTTTAGCCTTTTTAACTAATGCACCCAGAATACAGTTTGAAAATCACTGCACTACACCTTCCGTTGATCACAGACAGAAGTCAGGGTTATTTATGTTTTAAGAGGAGCAAGTATTCAATACTTTTGTATTAGAACTGGAAAAATACTGGAAAGTGATTGAGATGTGATTAATAAACGGAAGAAGGACTTGATGGCCGTCTGCAATAAATGGGTTTCAAGCAAGACAACAAAACCAGACGGGAACGTTTACAGTCTGGTAGGGTAAGAAGGGATAAGAAGGAGTGATGAATATTTATTTAGCCGTCTAACTACACTTGACCTAATAGGGGAGTTGTGCCAAGGATGGATGCCAAGACTTTTAAAAATGGCCCTAGAAAACAGTAATGAAATCCGTGGTTCAGTAGAAGAGTGAGAGTTTTAGCAGAAAATAATTTACACTGTATCCAGCTCAGCAAAATGCAAGACTATTGCCAGACATTTTCTGGGGTATAATGGTAAAAGGGAAGGGTTGGGAGCAAAACCTTTATTTTTACTATTACCACAAAAAAAATGAATGGGCTTAGACTGGAGTAACTTTGCTTAGGATTGCGTTGCATGTGAATATGAACATCTTTGTTCATATTCACATATGAACATCTTTGGAAGGTGTGGCCTTTATATAGCCACACATCCCAAAGTATTGAGAGTACTTAAGTTATCAGAACAGAGGGGGTGCCAATTTCCATTGATTCCTCCTCCCACTGCAACCCCCCTTTTGCTCCTGAAGGGCCAGTTACCACTGGGAATACGCTTCGAAGATGGGGCTTAGCGGACTGCAGCAGCAGGAGCAAATCAGAGAAAATCAGTGCCCCCCCCCCACCTTAATTGTCCTTAAATCTTCCAAACAGTGTGGCTAGATACAGCCCAGAACCAGGATTCTTTCTTATAGAGTGACTGGACAGAATACCTGCACTTTGTATTTTTCCGTTATAAAAGGTAACTTAGATTTTTTTAAATGAAAGTTGAAAATTCAGGGAAGTTCCCCAACTGAAGGGTTATCCGCCGGAGGCTTGCAACGGATCTGACATAGGTCTAAGCAGCCACCAGTCTGCTGCGGCTTCGTGATCTGCTGGTGTTCCCTGCCGAGTCCTGCAAGAGGAAAATTATTTGCTGGCTTAGGGTTCAACCTGACTTCATTGCTACTGTACTCATCTCTGTAGGGGATCGCCTTACATATTCTTAATTGCAGAGACAGCTTGTGAAGCTGGCAGCAATTTGTACTGAGAAATGGATTTTAATGGCACGCACTTCATTTACTCCCTTGGCACCGACGGCTTGAATCGCAGCACCCTGTCAAGGCAGAGCTGACAGCTGTTGTCACAGGCAGAAAAAGGTTAAATGGAAGCACTAAAACATTACTGTGTTAGGCTTACGCTCTGCAAATGAGGGGGCCAATGCAAAAAAAGCTTCTTAAACCTTTATTTTCAGACCTCCAAGACTGCTGACGCATCAGTCTAAAGCACTTAATTCTAATACCACTGTGTGTGTACTACCCTCTCCCATTGTGTGCAGTTTTTCTGTTCAGTGAGAGATTTTTCTGTTTTGGGGAATAAAGTAGCACTGTCCACAGCAAAGGTGGAAATGTGTTAACTCCACAGCTGTCCTTCCTCAGTACCTAAGGAATTATTCATGATTTAATTGCATTGGTTTCCATCTGTATTAATATTGCAACTGCCCTGTCCTGGCTAGCGTCAGTGGCCTATGCATCCATCGATTTTGGAGTTCATTACTGCAAGAGGTGATGTCCACACTAGTTTAGATGAATTTTTAAAAAGATTGTGTGGCTTTGGGGCAAATAGCTCCATCCGCAAGTATTCAGTTTGCTAGCTAAATAGAACCTCCATGTTCAGAGGCCATCCGCTTTGACGAACCAAATGCTAGATAAAGACAAAAGGGCAGGGCAGTCGTATCACACTCTGCTTGTGAGATTTTCAAAGGCTGCCAGTGGAAACGACAAGTTGGTTTAAATGGACCAGGAAGCCTTCCCTCTCTACAATCCCAGGTGTTCCTCACAGCTCATGGTAACCTGATAGAAAAGGGTATGCACTATATACATACTCAAAGGGAGTCTATTTTTATTTTGCATGCCCCAGAGATCAGCCCTGGCATTCACAGTAGGTTCTAGGCGGGGCCTGGGTGAACCTGATCTCTAAGCCCTGAGTGAAATGCTGCATTGTTGATAGCTTTGGAATGCAAGAGACTTTTGATGACTATATGAACTCCAAAGTGAATGTGGAACATTCAAATAACATATATTAATTACCTCCAAAATGTCTTTATAATCAAATGAGTTTTCTTACTTCTATCACACGAAATCCATTGATAATATATTTCACTGAATGAGGGGGTGGGGGTAGGAGAGAATAACATTGTCTTATCTGCATTTCATGAAGATCATAGAGAAATCAGTGACAAGGTAGTCTTGCCTTAAAAAAATGTCCTCATTGATCTGTGATAAGAAAATTCTATTTTATTCCATTCCATTCCATTGTACAGACATATATTGGCCACCAACCCTAGGCTTCTTTGATTCTTCTGCTGCCTGAGTTCTTGAGCTCAAACTGGGCCCATCTACACAATACACTTTTCCTGGGTATGGTCTACAGACAACCTGGGAGTTCCATTCTCAATCAAGCAGAAACCAAAGTCATATTGGGTCCATAGTGTGTGGGGAGGAAGGGATTAAGCTCCCCGTCCCCCGATATTGTTTTGCCAACCTGAAATGGACCTGGGAAGCCGCTATTTACTCTACTGGGTAAATAGAATATATACTGATGGGCTGCACATTATGATTTCCTAACAGCAGATTCCTGGGGATCCTTCAAGTCAGGAAAACACTGTGGTGGGGGGAAGGTTTAAATCCAATCTCCCTTCATGCCATGGTTATACTGTGAATTGGTCGTGTGCGTACCTGTGTATATCAAGTAGCACAGAACACCCAGATCATCTTGATCCAGAGACGTACGTGGGGGAATATATGTATAATGTGATTAGGACAGAAGTTTCACTCTGGTTTATTGAACCTCTAGTCATTAGGATTGCCAACATCGGGTTGGGACATTCCTGGAGATTTGGAAGTGGAGCCTAGGAAGGGCAGGGTTTGAGGAAGGGAGGGACCTCAGCAGGGTATAATGCAGTAGAGTCCACCCTCCAAAGCATCCATTTTCTCCAGGGGAGCTGATTCCTGTAGTCTGGAGATCAGTTATAAGTCTGGGAGATCTCCTGGTCCCATTTCGAGGTTGGTAACCCTACTAGTCACCCATCTTTCCCATTTAACAGTATGCAACTACTATTCTGCCTAGTATAAGAAACATACCCTATGTGAGAATTTCCCGAAGATCCTCTTTAGCCCCTCTCCACCCTAATCACAACATAGCCATTTCAGTCTCTGGGCCCTTTACTAAGGGGAAACCACGCCTGACTTGCTTCCCCTGTAGTCACACAGCAATTGTGGGGAATAGGTTAGCCAATCTTCAGGTGGGCCCTGGCTATCTCCCTGAATTATTACTGATCTCCAGACAACACAGGTCAATTCCCCCAGAGAAAATCGCTGCTTTGGACAGTGGATGCTGTGGGATTATACTCCGCTCAGGTCCCTCCCCTTCCCAAACTCCATCCTCTCTAGGCTCCACCCCTAAATCTACAGGAATTTCCCAATCCAGTCTTGTGAACTCTAGTTGGCGTGGGATGACAATGTAGAGGCAGGAGGGGTCCCTGGTGTCCCTCCCCTACACTGTTTTTCTAAGCCGAAACAGCTGGGGGAGGGAGTAATTTGCCCATCTTTGGAACTGCAGCTCCAAAGATGGACAAATTATTTCCTTCTCATCATTGCAGCTGAAGAAAACAATGTGAAAGAGAAGGCAAGAGCTGGGCTCTTAGGCACTTTAAAAATGCCTTTGCCCACAGGTGCAAAGTGGGGAAAACTCATTAAAAAAACATATGTAGTTTGGCTGTTATCCCTTCTTTCCGCCCTTACATGTTTCTGAATATTCCATGATACATTTGACTTTGTAGTTGCTAGGGTCCTCACACGAAGACAATTTTCAGGCCATCTAAAAAGGTTTTATATTTTTAAGCAATGATGTAAGTAGGGGGAAAGCTTTTATGAAAACTGTTGCTTTACTGCTTCCCCTCCTGCACTTACCATACCTATTTATCAACACCGCTGCAAAGAAATATAGTACAGTAATAACACAGAAAGCCCCACTCAGCATAAACACTATCCCTAGTCAGTACTAAGCAAAGGCTGTCTGTCCCCACAGATTTCCCTTCAGGGCATGTGTCAGAGCCTGCGTGTTCTCCCTAAAATAAAGCACTATGCCTGCTTCCCTTGACAATATTATGAGAACACAATCCAAACATATTTGTAAACTTTAGTAAGTGACAGTAGAACTCTTTTATATGATTCCTGACCATGCATGCTCATTTCATCTCTGTTTTAAATGTGCCCATCAACTTTTAATGAATTTCTTTGCCAGCCCAACCTCAGCAGAAATGGATTTTAATATTCTGAGTCTGGACTGACTGTGATCTTCTAGCCCTTATGAAAAATCCTGTGCATTTGGTACTGTATGCCTGCCCACACACTAGGGAAAAAAATCATATTAAGACATTTTCTAGCACTGAAGAGCATCCCCTTATGGTGCTGGTGGGGAGAATAAAAATTAATAAGTGGTAAGTGGAGTGGGAGATCCATGATTTCATAATAGGTCCATGTGACATTAATCTGCATGTGACATTAACATAACCATGGAAGTCACTGTGGAGTAGCATATTTATGGCATCTCCACTTAGAAAGCCAGTGGGTAACATTGGGAAGGCTGAGCAACATTTGAACCCAGTAGCGCTTTCAAGATCAACAAGATGTTTAGGGTATAAGTTTACAGGGTTAAAGCTCCCTTCATCAGATACAAGAAGGAATGGCGATCCTCAAGCCCTTATATCTCATTGGGCTGGTATGATGTTCTCTCATCCTTAAGCAACAGAAATGGTACCAGAGGCATTTTTAAAATTCCCCACCAAAACCCCCCAAACCCTAGCTAGTTTATTTACTTTAGAGGGGAAAGGTCAAGTGAAATCAGGGGATGAAAATTTCTCTTTATTCATACTTTTGATTGAAGTTTCATCCCATCCCTTTTAGTTCTCTGTTTTAACGGTCTGTTCCACACTTGAGTTTTATGATCTTATTACTGTTTTTATTATCAGTACTTTTATAGTGGTTTTATTGCTAGTTCTGTTATTATCACTCTTGGATTTTTATCATTTCTATTGTTTTACTGTTTTATTGTCTATTTGATGTTAGCCACCTCTAGAAGTTTTATGGAGAGGCAACATATACATTTTCTAAATAAATAAATAAAATTTGCCAAACCAACTACACATGCAGCAAGATTTTACACAGGGTTACTAAAAATATGTTCCACTGGGCATAGGATTGCAGGTTTATATCCCCCTGAAATTATGAAATTCAGGTCACTTCAATACACAGTTATCACCATTTCAGAGCCAACTGCTCCAATAATTAGTAATTTGCATCAGACCCATTTATACCATTCACAGTAATTATGTACGAAGTGAAGGACTTTATTCTGCCCTTTGTCTCAGGTTATAGAGGGAGATAGAGTATAGAGACAGACAGTTTGAGAGGACAAGGTATGTGCAAACCACCTTGCTATTCTACTGGGCCTATCCTTTGATCGGTAGATTGCTACTCTCAGGAAACTTCTTTCAGCTTTCTACCTTGCTAGCACGCACACACTTTCTCTCCATCTTGTAACTACGGAGGATGCAGGACTTGTTTCCCGCATTCACCAGCATCCTAGCTTAGACATATTAGACTATACTCTGTCTCTTCTCTTTCCTATCCTGAGTGTAGTTCCTAAATAAAAAGATTCCTATTTTTTCTTTACTAAAGTAAAAGGTTCCATCTTCCATGTAAGTTTATTGCCTTATCAGTACACATTCACATGCATAGCTGCACTGACTAAACTGCTCTGCTAACAATTTATACTATTCTGGCATGCTATTCCACGGATAGACAAATGCTTGATCTTCTCATAAACTGTTATGCACTAGTATTGCAAGAGTTTGAATTAGGATATGTTACTATGTTTTTATAATTTAATATTTTATTTTAGATAACAATTCAATATAACAACACGTAACAGATCAACATATAAACAAAAAAACCCACATCCATTTCGTAAAAATTAGAACATTAACATGTTTTGTAGTGTTAAGTAAATTTGCATTATTTAGGGTAATCAGTAGAAAAAGGATGATAAATGTTTAGGAGGATGTATATCATTAACAATTAAGAATTCAAAAAAGGGAAACCATTTGGGTACCAAGTCAGTTTATTTTGGGTAGAGTTGTGTTTGACCAATAAGTTCTGAGATCTTGTCTTGGATGTAATAATCCCATATTTTAATTAACCAATTGTCAACAGTAGGGATTTTGGGTGATTTCCAGTAGGATGCTAATAGTGATTTGGCTGCCATCAAAAAATTGCAGATTAATTCTTTCCTTATATTAGGGATGTTTGCCGTCTCCCATTGGTTCAAAAAAATTAATTTTGGATCCAGAGGGATTAGATAACCTGTGATCTCTTGAATATTTCGTAAAATTTCCTTCCAAAATTTCTCAACATACGGGCAAGCCCACCAACAATGAGCAAAGGTACCGACTCCGCCACACCCTTTCCAACAAAGTGGAGAACGCTTTGGATAAATTAATGACAGTTTTTTGGGGGTTAAGTAGCAGCGATGGAGAATTTTGTAAAATTGGATTTTAGTTGAAATAAGTAGCAGCAATGGAGAATTTTGTAAAATTGGATTTTAGTTGAGATAATACGAGATTGCAAAATATTGGAAGACCAAGTTGTTTTCCATTGATCTACAGTAATTTCAGTATTACAGTCCAGCTGCCAGTTCTGCTGGTATTTTAATGGTTTAATTTCAAATGTATTCAGGAGAACATTATATAGTTTAGATATTAATCCTTTTTGATTAATATTGGTTATGTTACTATGTTTCACTAAAAAAGAGCTATGGTCTGAATAAGGGAGAAATACAAAAAGTGAGTTTGAGATTTTGAGATTTCCAAGGTGAAATGTCCCAGGTTTTGATAAACTGAAACACAATCAGACATCTCAAGTTCAGTCTGACATTATTGCTTTCCATCTTCTGAATTGCCACAGGAAATGAATTGCTCTGACACACGTCTGCTATAAAAGTCATGGATTTAATACCTTGGCTACAGATGCAAGGACACTCTATTAAATTAATTTTTTTAACATTCTAACTGTATCCAGTTGGTGTTATAGGCAAGCAAATGAGGACATATGTAGAAATATAAATCATCAGCTCCCACTTCCAGGCTAAGGAATGTGGTAATCCCAAGGGGCAAGCAGGACTAAAAGGGGAGAAAGTTTAGAAGACAAACACTTACTTCATAATTCATTTTTCACAAGGGCAGCCACTCTCAACTGAACTAGCCAAGATAAGGTTATTTTACCTCTATTTGTTTGTTTGTTTGTTTGTTTGTTTGTTTGTAACCCAATTTCTCCCCAAAGAGTCCCATTAAGGACTTTCAATAACAGAGAGAGAGAGAGAGAGAGAGAGAGAGAGAATACACAAACCAAAAAAAAAAAAACAGCAATGCAAACAGCAGACTACAGCTTGGGCAGTTGTATGCTGGCTCCTTTGAAGAACTGGGCTGTAAGCCATGGGCTAAGAGCCAAAGGGCCAAGGGTTAAACTTTATAGGTAGTGGTAGTGGAAAGTGTCATCAAGTCATTGCTAATTTATGGTGACTGCTAATGTGGTTTTCAAGGCCGAGACTAACATTACCTGCACAGAAAGGAGGGAGGAAATCCTCAGCAAGATGGTGTAGCTGGCAAAAGTGATCCTCTACTCTTTCCCTTTCTCCTAAAGAGCCTCTGACCTTTATGAGATTGGGAAACAGTGGACTGCAAGCATTCTGACAGTCCTTTTGCCAGAAGAACTGGAATGTTAATAAACATCCCACGCTATCAACCAGAACTCAGTCGATCAGATGTTTCGTCTCCATAAGTACAATACAATATAGATAGACTTATATGGCTTTTCAACAAAATGTATGCTTAAGGTACCCAATGCAACATACAACTTCTCAAAAGTAAAATCAGAAACCAACCCTTCCCCCCTAATACCATAATGTTTAAAAGTAAAGAGGCACTAGCAAGTACCGTGTCATCCAATTTAATGTAAGACTGTCTGGAGAAAAGATTTAATTTTGTGTCTGAATTTTAAGTATAAAGTTAGAATAGGCTTCTTCAGGAAGCTGAACTGGCAGTATGGACACAGGACTGAAATGAGGTATTTTGCTATTACTGCTGGAAATAACTGCTGCGTTTGACAGAATAGCAGCAAACTCACCCACATTTCATAGAGTGGTAGGAAAGGCATGTCCTGGAAGCTCCTTAGCAGAATCCTCCATGTGCAAAAGTACAATGAAGATCCCATCACAATCAGTTCAAAGGTCATCATCATCTAAAGCAACAGCTGTATCCCGTTATGCTCCCCTAGCAAGCTGAATTCTGGAGGCTCTATGTAGGTATCATAGCTAATAAGCTATGACTTCGGCCAAATCCACACTTCCCTACCTTCTGCTTTTCATGTGCATTAATCACGCCAGATTCTATCCCACAATGTCCCAGTCTGTGTTCACATCCCTTCTCTTACTGCTGCTGCCTCGCTCTATACTTCATCCATATCCCTGGTAGAATCATGCAATATGGGGCGGGTTTAGATCCGACGTTGCAGATGATGACATCACGTTCATTTTTTTTTCATTGTTTCATCAGATTTCCGCTATAGCGTTTTTTTGCTAAATTGCTATGGCAAGGCCACACCCCTATGATGCCTGTGATTGGCTAACGTTATTCTATGCCTTCTTCTTTGAAATCCATTGGACCATTATTCTGGAGGGCTAATTTGAACTGATATTTAAGGTGGGGGTGATCCAAACTCTCCAAATGGGCAGACTAATTATTTGACGCTTGAATGTAATGTTAGAATGACGGATTTCCACTATAACGGTAATTTCAACAGTTAAAAAAAATAATTTTAACAGCCACCGGTATTTCCGACTGTATGGCATCCTAAAAATGACATGGAAATGGAAATGACGCCACCCCTTGATGTCTTCGTGGGGATTTTGGAGCACCCCGATTAAGATTTATGGCCGGGATTGTGCAACAATGCTGGGAAAGTCCTGCCCAGGATGGGCGGGCAGGTATGCTGCGGAGAGAGTGGAAAAGCTTGATAATTGCACAGCAAAGAGGGATGGTGTTCCAGAAAGGCTGCAAACACGGAAGTGGGGTGGTTTGAAGGGGGCAGTCTCCTTGTGAAACGCTTCTATTTGTCCACATCCACGGTGAGAACTGCGCAAGAGAAGCGTTTGAATGCATGACAAATTCGTCTGAGGTGCAATGCGAAAGACGCGAGAGAATGGCGGGATTGAGGTAAGAGCATGTGAACAGCCCTCTGAGAAGCGAATAATGGGTGGGGAAAAAGCGGAAAACGTGAGATGTGTGGATTTGGCCTTCATGAATTTGTCCTATTCCATTTTGAAGTCCTTTAAGCCAAAATTCATGGTCATCATAGCTTGTTGAATTGTATATAAGTTCTCTTGGTCTGTTTACTAACAAACCATATTATTGGTTGACTTTGAACTCTAGTTTTATGAGCCAGAGGGGGGGGGGCGGATTGTCTCTATGTACTTCACAGTTTATATGATTTAGTGAACCTCTATGATGATCTCCTCCAAAATCATCTTTTCTCTAAACCAAGACATTCTGGTCTCTCTATCCTCTCTTCACAAGGAGACACTACTACAACACGTTTATTATTTTGATTGCCCTTTCTGCATTTTTCTGCTTCTACAATATTCCTCTTGAGACTGGGCAATGAGAATTGTACACAGCATGCTATATACAGTGTGATGCAGATACAGCACTGATTCTTTGAAAGGCATTATAAAACCAGCCATTGGATTTTCAGTCCTTTTCCTAACAATCCCCACTAGCATTTTTACTGCTGTTGCACACTGAATTGACTTTTCATTGAGCTGTCTACTTTAACAGTCTTTTCTGAGTGCTTACCACCAGATCACATATACGAATCAGTGTATATGTGAAACTAGGGATGTGTGTTCCAGTGTCTATCACTTTGCATTTACTCAAATCTTTTGGCATTTATTTACTGAATATGAAGATATTCATTTGTAGTTCATCATAGACCTAATGGGTTTTAACAGTCCTGAAGAATTTGATGTCATCTGAAAACTCAGCTACGCTCCTTCACTTCTCACCCCTGGCTCCCTATCATTTATGAATAAGATGTCACAAGCAGAGGTCTGAAGTCTATAACATCCATGATAGCTTGTAGGATAAAAAATATGATATATGCATATAGATCAATGTGGTACAAGTTCAAGGCAGAATGCTAGATGAAAAACTGGAGAAATTAATGACTGGAATAAGCAGACATAGATTCTCAAAAACATTTAGCATTGCCAAAATTTAGGATGGCATTTGACTAATTTAATTTTTGTCTATTTATTGTCAGTTCTAAATTCTGATTTTAAGCTTTGGTCTTTTATGAATTTTTATGGTTGTTGTTTTATTTATATTTTAAGCTATCTTATAATATAAGTGCTGTAAGGTAGAAAGTGCTGTAAGGTAGAAAAGGCTCCTGCACCTGTGCAATGATGTCCCCTGGAAGTGACATCATCAGAAGTGACATCATTCCGCAGGTGCAGGGGAAACATGAGTGTCAGTTCCCTCTCCTGCCAGGAGGGTAAGGGGACCTGGCAACCCTACAAGGAAGTGTGCTGGGTAACACTGGGCCAGGCGCATACTCACACCCTAACCTGACTCACAGAGTTGTTGTGAGGATAAAATTGAGGCAAGGAGAATGATGTCAACTATTTTAGGTCCCCACTGGAAACAGAGAGGTAGGGTATAAATACACAAATTAGAATTGAAGATTTTCTAATTGTTATTAGCATATTAAAACACAGTGAGAATCTAGAGTGGTGTTCTCCATAAAGGCAAATTTCTTGCAAATAGGAAAACAAGCAGTGGGCTGGGCTACAACCTTTCTCCCTGGTGTATTTTCTTTGCATGCAGGTAGTTCTATCTTTTAACCGTGGAAAAACTTTCAAAAATTTTATTTCTTTCCTGCAGTCTAGAACAGTAGTCCATTCTACCACCTTGGGATACCACTATATCCTTCTCCTGCATGCATAGGACAAGCCCATGTTAACTCTCAAAGCAGGCAATAAGATATCTCGATTTGCCATTCTTACAAAACTTGCTCAGAGAAGTAGACTGGCCCTTTACACCAAACTGGAAGCCAGTTTGGTGTAGTGGTTAAGAGCACGGGACTCTAATCTGGAGAGTCGGGTTTGATTCTCCACTCCTCCAATTGAAGCCAGCTGGGTGACCTTGGGCTAGTCACAGCTATACATGGGCACAAACCAAAAAAATTTAATGAACCAGTGGTTCGTGGTTCGGTGCCGATGAAGATCCCGCAGTCGTGAACCGCAACGAACATTTCACGTTGCCGAACTGGTTCATGGTTCATGGTTTGTAGGGCGCAGAACGGCCCCCGTGGCACTTAGAGAGCCCATATACCCGGGGAATCTTTTGCAGGCTCTCCTACAGCCATCACCCAAGTTTGGACAAGATTGCAAACGGGATTTTGGAGTTATACCCTCTCCAATCCAAGGCCCCCAGGAAACTCCCACAAAAATCCAAGCTCAATTATACTCTCAGTGTCTCTCCCCAAAGGCTAGCAGGTGGCAAGCAAGAGCTCTGTCCCACTCCACTGCTCGTTGAAAGTGAAACCCAGACTGGGAGCCCACGGCTATTTATAAGCACAGGTCCCATTGAGCAACGCAGGAGGTCTGTGTTTGGCTGTCAGAGCTGCCTATCAGGGTTTGCAGGGATGAGACTGGAGTGTCCATGGCTACAGAACACTCCTTTCCCCTTCCCTCCCCTGGGTGTCTTCTCCCAACTTGTAACTGCTTTGCAGCTCCGTGGTTGGAAGGAAGACCTGCCGATCAAGGTAAGCTGGGCTTCAATTTGAGTTTCCAGGGCAACAGAAGGAGCACAGACAGAGTTCAGGTATTCACCCGGCTCCGTTGCCAGGGGAATTGATTGCTGGCGCCTGACTGTCTGGGTTCCCGAACTGCGGCTGAACGCACCAAACCAGGCCTCTCCCGACCACTGGTCTGATGGCCGTGGACGATCATGAACCACCGGATCGCAATTGCGTGATCGCCAATTTTTTGAAGTTTGTAATGCGGTTCGTGCCCATCTCTAGTCACGGCTCTCTGGAGCTCTCTCAGGCCCACACACCTCACAGGGTGTTTTGTTGTGGGGATAATAATGGCATACTTTATAAACTGCTCTGAGTGGACATTAAGTTGTCCTGAAGGGCGGTATATAAATCGAATGTTGTTATTATTTAACTTACTGGAAAAGTTCCTGGCAGGTCACCGGTCTGTAGAGCTGCCAGCAGCCATTACAGGAAGTGCTTAACTAAAGTTGTTTTAACAACCCAATCTGCAGTACAAAAGATTGCTGTTTAACAGACTTTTTATTTAAAAATGGCTTCAAAATGTCATATGTCAAGTTCTCAACTCTCTTATTTTATGCAAATTAGGAACTTAAGTACCCACAAAGTTTAAAACCAGTAATTCAAGTTAGGGGGATTTAAGGCCCACTGAATAGCATATTCAATAGCAAACTGTTAATTAAACCCTCACTGCCCCTTTAAATTATTATCACATTGCAAAACCTACATGATGAACTTGCCATTTGGCAAGCCAGCAACTAGCTAAGAAGTAGAAAAGAAAAGGCAAGTAATATTTATACGATGACAGGAAGAATATTTGGGCCTATTTAATAGTAATAGCGTGATGCTAGCAGCAATCTGCCAATGTCAGAAAGAAGCCCAGGATATATTTAATATTAATGCCGCTGGCAAATGGAATCGTTTTCCTAGATTAAGTCATGATGTAATTCTGTTTGAAAGAGAAAAGTCATCCAAGCCTTTTAAGCTTCTTCCAAGTAGAGTTTCAAAGAACAACTTACTTCACCAAGCAGCCTGTGGCTTGGAACAAACTGAAAGAGGAAATTAAAACAGAGGAGATTAAAATAAAACAGTAGCTATAATTTAAATAGGCCTTCATTATGAAATAAAATCAGTCCTATGTTATTCCTATAAGGAACTTTTGTTTGCTTACATATATTTTGCTTTTTATTTCAGCTGCAATTTGAATGGTAGAATTAACAAGTATTTATAATCATACCTTAACTTTATGGAAAACAGGCCTTTTCTATATGACAGCTAAAAGCTCTTAATTTTGATGCATATTGCCCTTTTTTGTGAAATAGGTATTCTGCCTGTTTCACTGATTACATAGCTTGCGGTTGCAAGGTCCCCTTGTGACAGAGAGCTAGTTTGGTGTAGTGGTTAAGAGCATGGGACTCTAATCTGGAGAGCCTGGTTTGATTCCCCGCTCCTCCACTTGAAGCCAGTTGGGTGACCTTGGGCTAGTCACAGCTCTATGGAGCTCTCTCAGCCTCACCCACCTTACAGAGTGTTTTGTTGTGGGGATAATAATGGCATACTTTGTAAACTGCTCTTAATGGATGTTAAGTCATCCTGAAGGGTGGTATTATTATTATTATTTACATTTCTAACTCGCCCTTCCCACAAGTGGGCTCAGGGCGAGGTACAACAGTTATAATAATATAATAGAAATATTAAAACAATTCATAAAACAACAGTTCATCATAAAATCAACAAACAGATAATAACTGTCCCAAGATGGGGTCAATTCCAGATTCCTGCCCATCAACATGCAGGAGGAGGGAAGCAGACAGATAATGTACTGCAACCCATACGTGGGTCAGCAAACAAATGGGCACTACATAGCCCATATATATAAATCGAATGTTACTATATTATTATTACTGTATGGTGGGAGTGGGAGGACCTGGCATTTACCTTACTAATGCTTTCTCTCTCACACACACACTCCTGGCAGGCGTGATGATGTCACTTCCAGAAGTACTTCCTCCTCCTCCTTAAAAAAACAACAACACTGGGCTTATCAAACCATTCTCCCCTTAACCACCTTATCTTCACACTAACAAACTTTTGAGGTAGGTTAAGCCAAGAGGTTGGTGTGACAGGCCCAGAGTTCACCAAGTGAGCTTCCACAGCAAAACTGGGATTCAAACCTACCTGATTGTTCAGATTCTAGTCAGAAATTCTAGCCAATGCTACACAAATACTTGTGTATACATAAATACACAAATACTTGTGTATTTGTGTGCAAATATTTGTGTGCAAAGCTCCACAAATACTGTTTGTTGCTAATGTTGTATATGACACTGACAGGTTAGAGATGAAGTGTGCAACAAAGGAACTTGAACAGTGTTACTGTTGGTATTCCTTTGTTCCCCAAATCCCTTTCCCATAACTGTCTGTGGAACAGATTGATTCCTAATTTGAGTTCTTGAAAAAGCAGTTATCTTCTACTATGTGCTGCTGTTATATGTTCTATGGTGTCACCACAGCGGAAGACACTGCATGAAATCCGCCCCTACCCCAAACCAAAACCCATTTAGCACATGTAAAACCTTTTCTTTGAATTCACCTTTGCTGTGGATCTTTATTGTAGAAACACATGTTTTCTTTCTCCTAAGTTAATATTTTGATGTAACCAGCCAAGGAGTTTAGTAACCATCTGCTGTTTTGTTTCTTGCCTTGGAATGATTACCATGCCACCTAGTGTTTATTTTGTCTTATTGATGAATCATGTGCAAGACAGCAAAGACGTGTTGTATTTGATCTTTGAACATTGTGACTATGGCTAGTTATCTCTGAAAAATTTGATAGATATGAAACGATGGAAGGGCTGAGATTTAAAAAAAAATATATGGAATTTTATTATTCAGGGAAGGGTAATATGTGATAAATAAATCGTATGTTGACCCCAGAAACCTAATGAAAGGATTCCATGTTTGGGCTGTTAGCAGAGTCTATTGTTTGGCATAGGAAGTGTGATTATAGGTGGTTGTGAGCTGAATCCTCATGAATCCAGAATCTCATGAATCTGCTGACTGGTGTGTGTGCAGGAGAGAAAATAACAAATTAATACACTTGCTTTATATTTAGAAAAGAAATAAAAGTTCTTTATTATAGGAACCCCATACTCTGGTAGGAAACGAGGCGAGACAGATCCTAACTTTCTAAGGATGGGCATGGATGGCAGGACAAGTCCTGCATCCATGCTTCCAAGATGGAGGGAGGAGAAGGAGAGAGGGGTTGCGTGGAACAATGCCAGGAAAAGAAGAGGTGAGAGGGAGGAAGTCAGGAGGAGGAAATCCTGAGAATAGCAATCTACTTATCAAAGGACAATCAGAGCAGTAAACAGCAAACAGTAAACAGAGACCCCTGACCTCTCTATCTTTCTAACTCTGGTTTGTTCTCCTCTGAAACCCGAAGAAAGGGACAGTACTGAATCCTCCTCTTCCAACAATATACCCCTTTTAATTTTAGCCTGGTTTCATATTTTAGCTGAGTCTTAAACATAAGAAGTTATTTCCTATTTACTTTTCCTTACACAGAGGCTAAACTAAAGGAAAGAAAGAAAGAAAGAAAGAAAGAAAGAAAGAAAGAAAGAAAGAAAGAAAGAAAGAAAGAAAGAAAGAAAGAAAGAAAGAAAGAAAGATGCATTTAAAGGTATGAATGTCTATTTCTAATATGAATGGGTAAATATGAGTCCAGGGTATTTGCATAACCACAGCAGAAAATACTGTAGCAGTAGAAAAGAGTGAGAGTCCAGTAGCACCTATAAGACTAACAAAATTTGTGGTAGGGTATGAGCTTTCATGAACAGCTCACTTCTGTGTTATGAAATACTTTTTAAAAAATAATTTTTTACAAGGAAATTAATCTACATATAATGAAAAAGTAGCAATTTCTATTTTAATCGTTAGCTGAATTTACTGTTTACCCAGAAGGCTACAAGGAAAAAAGACAACATATGAAAAGTACTTCATAGAAATCTTTGACCAAGCTGTGGTGAGATATAGGATGTTTCCACACACCCTTAAAGGGACAGCCCCCTCACCAAACATTGGTAGATTTTCCTCATGAATCCAGATGTCTCCATTTGCAAAATGGTTTGGTTTCTGGTTTTTTGGTGCCTTTTTTGAGAACTCACTGGAAGCTGCCTAAAATTTGCAGATGTTCCTTATAACCTTCATGAAAACCATCATCAAAAGTCCAGCATTTGGACCAGGTGTTCTCTTTACTCCAGTGGTGGCTTGTCCGTGCCACCATGGCAGGTAGCTACGGAGCTGACTTGTCTCTACCAGCTCAGGATGAGTCAGGTGACCCAAGTGACCAACAAGGCTCCAACTGCTTTTGACATGGGTTGGCCTATCTATGCTGCTTGCAACTGTCCATCAAATGTGAGTTTCCTCCTTTCAAAATATACTACCCTATCCAGGGCTTTTTTTCTGGGAAAAGAGGTGGTGGAACTCAGTGGGTTGCCCTCAGGGAAAATGGTCACATGGCCGGTGGACCCGCCCCCTGATCTCCAGACAGAAGGGAGTTTAGATTGCCCTCTGCGCTGCTCGGTGGCGTGGAGGGCAATCTAAACTTCCCTCTGTCTGGAGATCAGGGGGCGGGGCCACCAGCCATGTGACCATTTTCAAGAGGTTCTGGAACTCCGTTCCACTGCGTTCCTACTGAAAAAAAGCCCTGACCCTATCCCATCTACACCTTGTTATAGAGGACTGCATAAGCAGGGATGCAGAGTTAATTTGTATGAGCCGACCAGTGAGATGGACAGTTGCCAACTTTTGAAGCATCCTCAAAATTCATTTGAGCTCCAACAGTTAGCAGATGTTAATGGTTCAGCTTCATAAAAATCTTCGTCTGTGACTTCTGCATGTCAAGCGTGTTGAAGAGGTAGCCCCCTCCCAGCAGTTGGCGATCTGGAGATGGCCCCAAGTGGAAAAATGCAACCCCATTGGTGCTAAGAGGCAACCACTTCTCATATACCATTGTTAATTCCCAATAGCATATCCACGTAGGCTGGAAGTTCTCTGTGGTGACGGACTCTTCCATATTACCATTGCTCCCCCCTCCCCATTTTTGCCCTGCTCTTGTCTCTTTAACAGCAACTCGACACACAGCAATTTAACAAGTGAAGCTTTAACTGGACTGAAGCTTTAATGGAGCTTGAAGCTTTAATAGAGATAAATGGTAGGAAAATTTTTTATTGGTTTCATTTCTTATGTAAAACTACTATTATAGGACCAGGGCCAGAGGGGAAAAATGACAATTGTATTCCGCATGGTTGGATTTAAAGTGACCTCTTGGCCATTTGAATCCACCCGCCAATTAATGTGAATGGCTCAAAAAGAGCTGCAATCCTAGGGCAATCGGTAGCATAGCAATGCAGCCAGTTTTATGCAAAACCAGTTCTTCCATATCAGTCTCATCACCTATAGTGATTAATTGACACCCCCTCACTCTTCCTCTTATCATAAGCCTCTATGCCCTCTGCTCCTTTTCTTGTATATTCCTTTGTTAATGGTAAAAAGCTCTTAAATGATGGCAATACATCTAGGGGTAAGCCATATGAACATCATCTTCTGTATCTATAAATAATTTCTAACTTATCTGACCCTCCAATAAGGACTTGCATATGAGTTTTCGTTCTGCAGGGTTCAAAGCCTTTCCTAGACTCAGATACATTAACACACAGCTACCATGAAGTACAGTGTGTGTTGTGGGGGGGGGGGAGTTGTCTTTAATATGAAAAATGGGTCATTAAGGATGCCCCTGTTTTCATTTGTGGAATGTTGCAAGGCACTTTTTTAAAGCAAGGAAGGATGGGGTATGGGAGCACATGCTCTGTCCTCAATTCTGACCTCTATATATTGACTAAAAGAGAATCTACATAACATGCCATTGTGCATGTATGTGGAGCTAGCCCACAATAGTTTTCAAGGAGGCTGCTGAAAACTGCCAAGGGGTGCCAACTGCCTGAGGAAAAACAATGTCTTGTGCTATTCACCCGGTGATGTTACTTATTGACTTCCATGCCATTAAAGCTTCAGCTGCCCTTTCCCACTCGTTAAGTCCCTCTTAAAGGGACAGGATGTTTTTCTCCAAACCTGCTGGCAGTCCCTCTGCTGTGTCTACATATGCAAGTTATGCAAGTGTAGCCTCTATTTCCAACTTTCCAATTTATATAATACTCTATATTATCTAACTATAATACATTTATAATATTTTTTTTACTGTTTAGGGAATTTATATGCAGCATCTCCAGAGAATTCTTTGTAGTGGCTCACAAGCAAAAATGATAACAAAAAAACATAATAGCAACAATATAAATTGATATTAAAAACAAGTCAATGGCATAAAAACAGCATACAGTAACTACTGGGCAACCTAAAAATATATATAGAATTCTCTTCCACATGCTAAAATAATATGTGAAGAAGAGGTCCTTTCTCTTAATGTATGGAAATGGCAGTTGAAGCTTTTTGTGACATAGAGGTGAGTAACATCTCCTGATAAACGATATCCTATTAAGCTTCTATTAAAGGGACAGGATATTTCCCCCCCACAGGCAATTGACATCCCCATTCATGACACCTCCTATTCCTCTTTGTCCACCCCCTTCCTGTGTAGAAGATTATGATCATTAATGTTCTGGTGCTCAAGAAGAAACTGAAGGAAGCTACCAGAGATGATGCAAAATGGTTCACTCTTCATGTTTATTTATGCACCACAGAGCTTCACTGATGTGTTTTTATTCATGAAGCAATTGTCAAGTATCGGAAGTTATAAATTGCACAGCAGGTTAACATCTGAGTCTAATTAATTCAGATGGGTAAAGCAGTCCATGTGACTAACTGGAGGGAGCCAGGCAATTAAGCTGTAGAATGATGCAAGGTACTCTATAGTGAATAATAGGATTTATCTAGAGGAAGGTAAATCTTCCATTCACAATTAGGGTTTAAGCTAAACACCCCACAGTTGCAGTTGTTGAGCTTTCAGTATAAGTGTTTAAATGCTGAGGTTTTTAATGAGTATCCTGATTTTGAGGAAGAATTATGATATAATATAAAAGTGGATAATTCAAATGCCTTGAACATGATAGGAGCAAATTAATCAAAAAAGTGTCACCATGAGTATGGTGATGGTGGAGAGTGCTGTCAAGTCATAGCTGACTTATGGCAACACCTGCTGAGGTTTTCATAGCAAAAGACTAATGGAGGTGGTTTGCTGGAGGGCTTCCATCCAATTACTAAGGCCAACCCTGTTTAGCTTCTAAGATCCAAGCTACAAGTGACACCTGACACAGGTTGGACACTTGTCAGCTTCCCTCAAGTTTTGATGGGAAATGTAGGCATCCTGGTCTTGCAGCTGTAATGGAGAGCCAAGCTGTAAAACCAGGATGCCTATATTTCCCATCAAAACTTGAGGTAAGCTGACAAGTGTCCAACCTGTGTAAGGCGTCACTTGTAGCTTGGCTCTAAGATGTAACAAGATCAGACTTGCCTGGACTATTCGGGTCAGGGAACCATCAGTAATCTTGAGACTAAATTTCAACTAGATCAATGGAATTGGCTTCCAAGATGGACCTTTGGTTTGATGCTACAGGGCTTTTCTTATGTTTGTAAAGGAAAATGTTTAGGATTAAAGTGTTTCTTCCCATGAAATTTCAAGTAATATTGAACACAGTGTGGTTTATTTTTGAATAAATAGGCTATCCTATTTACTCAGTTGCTATCCTAACAATGCAATCTTAAACATTTACACATTTTAAAAGTCTATTGTCTTTTAAATTCTGTTAAGAATTGCACTATAAATTTACTTTGTTGGAAGCAAGCTCTATTGAACTCTGTGGACTTTGGTCTGGTATAGATATGCTACCGAATGAGGTAGTAATGAGATGCCAGAGTTATGAGGTGATAGAATGGTCTATACCCCTTCATAATATGGGTAGGGGAAGATTACAGTGTTCCCCTATTTTAATAATTCCTTCTAAGTTAGAAAACTAGCATAATATGAGAAAGAGATAGGGTAGAATCTCTCTGTCCAATGTGCTTTGAGGTTTTTTTTTTTTTTTTTATAATAGTTTTTTTATTTTCAATATCTAACATACAACTACTACATACATACATACCCTACAAAACAGTAACTACAAAAGACTACAATAGCACAAGGGGTAGGAAAGAAGAGAGAAAAAAGAGAGAGGGAGGGAGGGGTGGAGAAAAGGGGAAGGTACCCTACAAACACTAAACACTAAACACTACATTTCTGTTTTCCCTTCATACTGCCATTATTCAAAAGTTAAAGCTTTATATTATATTGATGGAGTGGTTGACCTTACTAAATGCAAATTACAATTTAATTTCAAGTTAGATTTTTCTTCCCCTCCTGGGTCCCGGACGGAGTTCTCTCTGCGCAACTGCAGCCGCAGTGCTCGTTTCCTCCCCCTCCCCCTCAGGCTTCTCCTTTTCGTCTAGCTTGGTGCACTGGAATTCTGGGTTCCTGTCCTCAAAATCCCTTAGTTGATCTTCTGATAATATCTTAAAGGCTTGATCTTTATGGGTGAACCAGATTCCTTCTGGAAATAACCATTTGTACTTTATTCCACGTTCTCTCAGAAGAGCTGCGAACTTTTTATACTTAAAACGTCTTTTCCGGACTAGAAATGGGACGTCTTTCAATATCTTAATTTTATTGCCCAAAAAGTCCAAATCCGCATTATATGAATTGTATAGGATAGTGTCCCGGATCCTCTTAGATGAAAAATCGATGATGATCTCGCGCGGCAACTGACGCTTCATCTTTGAGGTTTTTTTTTAAAACCTCCTTTAGTTGCTCCTTGAAAAGATTCTTTAGTCCCAGGGGATAGGCATCAAGTCCTTCCTCTTGGCAAACCAGCACTTCCTAAAGCAGCTTCTGATGTCATGGAAGAGCCCTTTTCCTTCAGGGTTGTCAAGGACACCTTTTTCTTTGTCAGATTGCCTGCCAGGAGTATTGAGGAGTTCTCAAGCTCAACCATGGGATCTTGTAAGGTGCAGTGTGATCTCCTTGTATTCATTTCTGGGCTGCTTGGTGAAGTAAGACAGCTTTAAGGAAATTCTTCAGGGAGAGTAGCTGTTTTCTACTGTTTCCTTTGAATTTCTCTTTGGCTTCTGCCCCATTTTTGCAGGTAGCTTGACATGCCTTAGAGGTCACTTTTCTGTGAATATATTCAATGTATTACTATTTTAGGGATGGCCTATTGTTCTAGAGTGAATAGGACTGCCAACTTCCAGGTGAGGCCCAGAATTACAACTGACCTCCACATTAAAGTGGAGAAAACGGCAGCTTTGGAAAGGAAACTGTATGGCTTCACATCCCTCTCCTCCCTCACCTGCCCTTCTCAGGTTCCACCCCCAAATCTTCAGGAATTCCCCAATGTGGAGTTGTCAACCCTCTTTCCTGTTGAAAAGATATACTGAAAACAGGCTTCTGTCTATTTGTAGTAGGCTTCAAAGATATTGTAATCCAGTTTCAGGTGCAGGCTATAAGTGATGAAATGTATAGTGTATTTCTGGCCTAGTGTTCCGCAGCCGGCCTTCCTGTCAGTTGGATATTGGGCCTACTGATCAGATGGGGATCAATAATTCAGTATAGACAACTAATGGGCTGTCGTCACACGGACATAAATTTAGCGCGAAAATGGCGCAATTTCCCGGCAAATCCCCACCTTATTCCAACACTAATGCGAGTTTCTCTCTTCTACTTTGATCTTGATATTCGTGATATTATCGGTCTCAGTGTGAATGTCCTGCATCAATGTTTATCGCCTCGCCAAGCCATAGGCCCATCCCTCCATCATTCTTTTCCGCTTCTCAATCCCAGAAGCCATTTCACGCACGTCTCGAGTGCACCGAATTTTTTTTTAAAACGAAGGTCCCTATATCGCTATTGCGACATTACACAATAAAAGTTTGCAAACTACTGAAGATAACAACTCAAACCGACTGAATTGCCCTAAGAGACCTTTTCCCTTTTACCCAAAACCATACTTCGAGAAAAAGGCTGTCTTTAGTCATGTTCAGGTTTGCGTTTTTAATTTTTTTTATAACAGTATAATGTAATAGCAATATAATGGATACTTTTATCTGCCCTTTTTGGCAGACAAAGGGCTATTTATGGAATTTTAAAAATGGAAAATAAAAGGGTCAACCAATGTTCTGGCCACTCCATGGGTGGGAAAACTGGGCAACCTATCAGGTTCGTTCAGGGTTGGGCTACTGTCGTGTTTATATAATGAAATTTCGTTATAGCAGAATTATATGGAAAAAATGTTTTAAAAAGGGGGAGGAGTTGCTTCTGCGCCCATTCGAGAGAACGGCACAGAGCGCTAAGGTATGAACAGCTGGAAGCGCGAAGAGGTGCGAGGTGATGGAAGGAAACATTATGGTGCCGATAGCAACGAGGACGCTATTTGCTGGAAATTTAACAGAACAGATGCCTGTGTGACGACGGCCATGGTCTCAGAAAGAAAGAAAGAAAGAAAAAGAAAGCAAGCAAGCAAGCAAGCAAGCAAGCAAGCAAGCAAAGGCAGTGAATGGTAAGAAGCATATATTCAAGAGTGTACATGATCTGCGGCAATAACTGTGCATAACTGTACATTGAGACCAATTGTGTCTGACTAGAAATTGAACAGAACTGAAAATAGGATCAGTTCAACTGGTCTAGAGAAAAATGTCTTGTCCCTTTAATAGAAGCTTAACCATTAGAAATAGGTCATGAAACTTTTCACGGCACAGAGGTAAATAATATCACCTAGTAAATAATATTGCATTAAGCTTCTATCAAAAGGCCAGGACATTTTTTTCCAGGCAACCACACCTGAAAGTGCTTCCATCTAGTCCTAGATTTTGAGGACTGACTGGTTGAGATTATTCTTTGTTGAAGAGAAAAAAATCTGCACACTCTCTAGGTAAGCTCTGGTCAGTTTGAAATCTAGTCTTAGCTAGGACTGCCCTAGAAGCTTCCTGTTCAGGAGTAGACTGGGATGGTAAAATGGCCTGAGCAAGCCAGACTGAGTGGCTCTCTTGACTGCAAGGGACTGCTCTGCTCACACCTGGCCAACAGCTGTGGCCCACTGGGACATTTCCCTGAGTTAAATGTCCAGTCTACCTTTGTTCCTGTTTAGACAATTATGATTATAACAGATAAAGACAGCAGTTTGACCCTTGGGTCCTAAGAAATTTCCATCTGAGATGTAAAAGGAAATCACATTTTCAGGCTTATCCACAACCCAATTAAGCTGGAATGGCTGGTTTTAAATCTATTTAGCTCCAATTACTCTGACTTAGCTATATTGGCTTCAGTCCAAATCCTGTAGCTTGTGGGTCAGGCAATTGAGTATGGGTATTGAATGGCTATATATTTGATCTCCAGACTTTAAAAAAAGTACACACAAACCACAATGTGCTCAACATCTCCGGAAATCACACCATCTCCCCCCCCCCCCCACACACACTTAAATAATCAAAATCCAAAGGTATGTTAAAAAGAATAGAACATGATGTGGAGGTTTTCTTGCAGCATTAAAGGAAGCGGTGGTGCAGCCTCTCTTGAAGAAACCATCTTTGTATCCCACTGAACCAGTCAGTTACCACCCAGTTTTGAACCTCTCATTTCTGGGTGGGCAACTTCAGAACAACTGCAGGCATTCCTGAAGGATTCCTCTGTCCTGGATCCATTCCTGTCCTGTTGCCACCCTGAACACGGGATGGAGACGGCATTGGTCGCCCTCACAGACTATTTCTGCAGACACCTGGATCGAGGTGGGTCAGCACTGCTGGTATTGCTGGATCATACAACAGCGTTTGACACAGTCAATTATAATATATTGGCCCACCGCCTCGCTGATGTGGGGATATGTGGGACAGCTTTGCACTGGCTGATCTCTTTTCTCCATGGTCGATGAAAGAGGGTGGAGCTTGGGGAGTAGTTGTCGCCATGCCACCACTTGGTATGTGCCACCCCCCAGGAGGCAATACTCTCCGTCACCCAGCTGGTGCAGAGTTTTGGGTTGGGTTGTCATCAGTACGCTGATGACTAGAGGTGGGCACGATCCAAAAAAAATTAACAATCCAGCTGATCATGGGTCGGCGCCAGTGATGATCCCGAATTAATGATCCACACCGATCATCTCCCATTCCCGAACCGTGGATCGTGGATGCCAAAGCGGGGCACGCTGGTATTCCCAGCTATGTGGGAAGGTGGGTTGTGGTGGCAGCCGACTCTCTCAGTCTCTCTCTCTCTCTCCAAAGACTAGCAAGTAGCAAGCAAGAGCTCTGTCCCACTCCACTGCTAGCAGAAAGTGAAACTCAGCCTGGAGACCACGGCTATTTATAAGCATGGGTCCCATTCAGCAACACAGGAGGTCTGTGTTTGGCCATCAGAGCTGCCTATCAGGGTTTGCAAGGTTGAGATTGGAGTGCCCATGGCTACAGAACACCCCTTCCCCCTCCCTCCCCTGGGTGTCTTCTCCCAACTTGTGACTGCTTTGCTGCTCCGTGGTTGGAAGGAAGCCCTGCTGATCAAGGAAAGCTGGGTTTCATTCGGGTTTCCAGGGCGACAGAAGGAGGGCAAACAGAGCTCAGGCATTCCCCCGGCTCCATTGCCAGGGGAATAGATTGCTGGCGTCTGAGTGTCTGGATCCCTGATCTGAGCCCGGACGCCCCGATCCAGGCCTCTCCTGATCACTGGATCGTTGGCCGTGGCTGATCACGATCCGCCGGGTCACAATCGTGCGGTCGCCATTATCATAGGTTTTTTTCGATAATAATGCGGATCGTGCCCATATCTACTGATGACACCCAACTTTATCTGTTGATGGACGGACAGATGGACTCCGCCCTGGATAATCTGTCCAGGGCTCTGGAGGCCATGACTGGGTGATTAAAACAGAGTTGACTGAAGTTGAACCCTGCAAAGACAGAGATCATGCATCTGAACCACTGGTTATCAGGTTTGGGGATCCAGCTCCCCGCCCTTGTGTAAATAGTCAGCCTGGCCTTCGCCAGTTGTACAGCAGTTTTCATATAGCTGCACGTAATATTAAAAGTGTACAAGCCTCTGGAGTTTAAAATGGCTACCGTATAGCCCCCCAGAGAGCCTCTGCCATTGCTACATCCTGCCTGGGAGGACCAGGCATGCAGGGAATGCTGCCCTGGAATGCGGAGTGACCGTGGCTTGATTGGATTTACTATCTCGTCAGCCCCACCGGTGCCCAGAGCAACAAAGGACTCACAGAGTCACCCCCACTTAGCACATTCCTTTCCCTCCTTCCGTGATGAGATCTTCTGTCCATGATTGAGGACCTAATCAAATGACATTATAAGTATAGACAGTAGTTCCTGGCACAATGTATCCCCTCCCTAAAAGTACTTAACCTGGCTCCGGTGGACTTCATCAGAAAACTATCCTTTTTGTGCGGCGCTAGAATGAGTTTTACATTTGTATTCACACACACTGTCCACGGCAGCTGCCAATCAAATTACTCAAGCCTTTTGTTTAACCCAGGAACAGACCCTTGGAGTCTTTGTCCTAACTGCTAGGAGGACTCTCCTCCACCTCGGGGCACATTTTACCTATAAAGGTTGAGCCCTGGACTCATTCAAATCGTGCTAGCTTCCAGGATGCTGCTCCCTTAGGGTCTCTTCCCTAAGCCTCTCTTCCTTCAAACACGTTTCTGGATCCACAAGCGCTGTTCCTTTGAGGTTTGCTCTAAGCCTCTTGGCCGAGGACGCTGGACGTTTGAAGCTTCTCTCTCTCCTCACCGTGGACTGGACCCCTTATCCAGCATAGGTAGATATATTTACTCCCTCTCTCTATTCCCAAGTTCTGGCTATATTTCATAGGACTGTGTATGTAATTATTTTCCCCAGTAATTTGTGTGTACGTGCATGAAGTTCTTGTGTTCAATAAGAAGTTATTGTTTGATATTAAGCACCAGACTCGCTCGTTCTATTGCCGGAAGGGACCTGGTATACAAAGGTGACAGATCCCAGTTACTGCCTCTCATATAACATCAGAGAATCACAAAAACACAATTCCTGGCAAAAACACTTTATTTCTTGAACAGCTTTAGGTTACACAGTAGGAGGGCACAACAGGGCATGATAGCAATGTACTACAAAAAATAATACAACCCACTTCACCGTTTTTGACAGCAATTGTGTTTGTATGATTCTCTGATGTGAAGTGAGTTGTGTTATTTTTGTGTAGTACACTGCTTTCCTGCTCTGTGGTGCCTTCCTACTGTGTAACCTAAAGCAGTTACAGAAATAAAGTGCTTTTGACAGCAATTTTTGGGGTGATTCTTTAATGTGAAGTGAGTTGTGTTATTTTTGTGTAAGATACTGCTTCCATGCCCTTTGGTGTTCCCCCCCTGCTGTGTAGCCTAAAGCTGCTCAAGAAATAAAGTGTTTTTGACAGGAATTGTGCTTTTGTGATTCTCTGATGTTAAGTGAGTTGTGTTATTTTTGTGTAAGATAGTGCTGCCATGCCCTTTGGTGTTCCCCCCTGCTGTGTAACCTAAAGCTGTTCAAGAAATAAAGTGTTTTTGACAGGAATCGTGCTTTGTGATTCTCTGATGTTAAGTGAGTTGTGTTATTTTTCTGTGTGGGGGACTGCTGGTGTAATGTGTCATAATGCTTTGCCTACTTGTACTTTGGAAGGGAGAAAAAAAAAATTAAAACTTTATTTTGTGTTGTTCTTGTTTTATTCTTTGTTGTGCAGTTGGTTCCCATCATAGGGAACAATGGGGCTGGCTGGCCAGCCATCTCTGTAGGTGGTGGGGGAATTTGAGGGAGGGTGTCTGTGGTTCAGGTGCTCTTTCACAGGGACCAGCTGGCACTTAGAAGTGTGCCCACCATTGTGGCACCCCTGGGCTGTGCAGAATTGCTCAGGGAAAGAGAGTTTAGAAGTTCCCAGCATAGGGAACAAAGGGAGAGGGCTGGCCTTTGCCAGCCTGTTCCTGGGGTTATGGGTGTGGGGCAGGTGGGGGTGGATTTGGGTCTGTGAGGGGCTAATGTGGGGATTTGGGTCTGTGTGTGGCAGCTGGGGGGGGGGAATTGGGTTTGTGTGGGGCTGTAAGGGGTGGACTTTAGGGGCTGAGAGGACCTACTTGGGGAGGCCATGAAATGGCCCCCCCAAGTGGGAGCAGTCTGAGCCTTGGTGGGGGGTGGGAGGAAGGGTGGGAGAAGGGCCCCTGAGGGCTGGGGGGCATTTTGCATGCAAAATGCCACCCCTGGCAAGACAAGCCTCCCCCAGCTGTCAGTGGTAGAGATGAGAGCAGAGCACCTACTTGGGGAGGCCATGAAATGCCCCCCCAAGTGGGAGCAGGCTGAGCCTTGGTGGGGGGTGGGAGGAGGGGTGGGAGAAGGGCCCCAGAGGGTTGGGGGGCATTTTGCATGCAAAATGCCACCCCTGGCAACACAAGCCTCCCCCAGCTGTCAGTGGTAGAGATTAGAGCACCTACTTGGGGAGGCCATGAAATGCCCCCCCCCCAAGTGGGAGCAGGCTGAGCCTTGGTGGGGGGTGGGAGGAGGGGTGGGAGAAGGGCCCCTGAGGGTAAGGGGGCATTTTGCATGCAAAATGCCACCCCTGGCAAAGGAAGCCTGCCTCTTCATTTTTTCCCCATAGGAAATAATGAAGAAAGATGAGCAGCAGCATGCTAACAATATGCTGCTCCTTCGCTTTCTTATGGGAGGATGGGGGACCTGCTTTGGGGGGCCATAACATGGCCCCCCAAAGTTCAATCTGTCTGAAACTTGGGTGGTTGTTAGAGAAGGGTTAGAGGAAGGTCCCCACCAATTTTGGGCTTATTCGGTGGGAAAATGCCTCCTCCAGGCGTCCTGGAAGACGGAGGCATTTTCCCATAGAAAAAAGCCGAAAGAATGCCGAAATAATGCCGAAAGAATCCCGAAAGCCGAAAGCCGAAAGAGATTCTTGTTTCGGCTTTCGGCTTTAACGATAGAGAATCTTCTTTCGGCTTTCTACTTTCGGCTATAGCCGAAAATTTTTGGCTTGCACACCCCTAGTCATGAGTCTGTCGCAGTTGTAAAGGTGAGCTCCTATGTATTTAAATCTAAATGCTGATGTTTTAAAACATTTCCAGCCACAGACAATGTTTTCAATGACTCCATCAGGGAAGCTTTCCAGCTGCAGCGATGGCGTCACCACCACTCTGCAAAGCAATGCTCCAGGCTTCCACCTGCTTGCCTTTGAGAACGCCAATGCTTTATACTTCTGTGTCAGGCAGGCTTTATCAGTTGCAATCATCTTGAATATTCACAGCAGAGTACAAATAGGACTCCTAGTCCTTCCTTGGTACTGTGTGGCATGTTCCAAGTTAGATAGGGCAGGGTTTAAATAAATCATACGGGGCGGGGGGGGGGCAGAAAATGTGTAGCACAGAGTGATGTCTTGTGGTGCCCCTGTGATGCCATTGTTTGTCAGGCACTCAGACTTTACAAGCAGACCAATAGCCTGAGGCCTTCCATAGCAACGTTACATACATATTGCAAACACAGAGAGCAAGAAAGCGATTCTGGGAGCTTTATGGTAGGTGCTAGCATAAGACTGGCTTTCTGGGATCACCTGATTGCCTAGACCAGAGGATTTGGGGTTCTGGTTCTAGTGAACCAATTCAGACTTCTTACAGTTTCCTCCTGTGACAAGCAGCTTTCATAGAACAGGGAGGAGGAAAGCAATGCTTGTTCTTTATAGCATTTGATGCTGTCACAGGCATCCAGGGGCCCATAATCAGCCCTCTGCGAAGCGTGGGGGCGCTCCCAGGCCCTCCATGATAATGTCACTTCCCAGAAGTGATGTCATCATGCCACCACCTCTCGCCAACAAGAAAGGTGAATGCTGGGTCCTCCCCCTCCTGCTGGGATGGTAAGGGGACCTGACAATCCTACTTCTGGTGCAAAATTGCAAGTGATGTCATTGTGCTGGGGTCCCTGTCTAGGATTCTTCCAAAACTTTTTGGTTAAGCTATAATCTTAGAACATCACCCAACACCATGACATCGCTTCCAGTTTTGTTCCAGAAGTGACATCACAGCCAGCATCACAAGGAATCATTCCCACCTATTTTCCCCCTGCCAGTCTGTTTACAGCCTTGAAGCTTCCTACTATAGCAGGAGGCCTTACCCCCAGTCCCAGACCACCATCAGCACCTCAGACTGAATCTGGAAACTAATTGGTAAACATTTATTTGAGTGATTTCTCCACAGAATATTTGTACAACTACAGTTGCCAGTGCTGGCTTCAGAAATTTCTGGAGATTTTGGGGTGGAGTTTATGGATGGTAGAGTTTTGGAAGGGAAAGCATCCACCTCCAAAGCTGCCATTTTCTCCTGGTTTCTATAGTCTGAAGGTCACTTGGAATTCTCAGAGAATTCCAGGCACCACCTGGAGGCTGACAACTCTATGTGAAACCTTGTCTACTTCTGATTAATATTCTTGGAGATTGCTTTATAGTTTTTCCTACCAAGCAAAGCTAACACCTGAAAGCTGGTGACACTTGTTGATGATCTTAATGTAATCTTTTTATTTTATTTTATTTTATCATATTTATATTCCGCCCTCCCCGCAAGCAGGCTCAGGGCGGATACTTTCCTTGTAAGATACTGTTTTATTTCTATTAAAAGGTTTAGAATTTAGGGAAATGGCTCCAATCAGTCCACTCTAGGGGTGTTCATAATGAAAAAAGAGGTGAAAATACACACAGAAATTGCCGGTTTGGCTCATTAAAGCAGCTTCCGGAACTCTGAACCAAATTTGGGGGAAGAGGCTCTTTTCTCACCAAAGGCCAGGCTGTGGTAGCTGTGGGCCATTCAGCAGCCTCTTATTTTCCTTAATTGCAAATCTGTCTGCACTCATGCAACTCATCATGTGTACTGGAGGCCCCTTGCTCATCCTCAGAGTTGATATTAGATCAATTCCAGCCACTCTACCAGGAGGAGGTAGGCAGGGTCCTGCATGCTGCGAAACCTACCACATGCCCACTGGACCCGTGCCCATCATAGCTGGTGAAAACAGGCGGTGATGGGATTCAGGCACCATTAGCTGACATCATTAATCTGTCTCTGAGTTCTGGCTTTTTTCCAGACTCACTGAAGGAGGCAGTGGTGCGGCCCTTGTTAAAGAAACCATCACTGGATCCTGTTGATCCAGCCAATTACCGCCCAGTTTCAAATATTCCATTCCTGGGTAAAGTAATTGAGAGGGCGGTAGCGAAACAGCTACAGGTATACCTGGATGATGCCTCTATCCTGGATCCATTCCAGTCCGGCTTCAGACCTGGTCATGGTACAGAGACAGTTCTGGTCGCCCTCACAGATGATCTGGGGCGACACCTGGACTGAGGCGGGTCGTCACTGCTGATACTTTTAGATCTTACAGAAGCGTTAGACACAGTCAATCATAATCTTCTGACCCACCGCCTTGCTGATGTGGAGATTCGTGGAACAGCCCTGCAATGGCTGAACTCCTTCCTTTGCAATCAGGTACAGAAAGTGGCACTTGGTAAACAGATGTCCGCTCGCCATTCTTTGGTATACGGCATCCCTCAGGGGGCAATTCTTTCCCCGATGCTATTTAACATCTATATGCACCACCTCACCCGGTTAGCCTGCAGCTTTGGGCTGGGTTGTCACCAGTATGCGGATGACACTCAGCTCTATCTGCTGATGGACAGCCAGTCTGATCTCGCTCTGGACTCCTTGGCCAAGGGTCTTGAGGCTGTGACGGTATGGCTACATCAGAGTCACTTGAGATTGAATCCCCTGAAGATGGAGGTTCTGTGTCTGGGTCATGGGGCAATTGAGCTGGGGACCTGGCTCCCAGCCCTTGACACGGTACAATTGAAACCTTCACCGATGGTGAGGAGCCTGGATGTGACCTTGGATGCCACACTTTCAATGGAGGCCCAGGTCACGACCGTTGCCAGTTCGGCCTTTTTTCATCTTCGACAGGCCAGGCAACTGGCGCTCTATCTTTCACCCTGGGACCTGGCCACAGTAATCCATGCAACGGTCACCTCCAGGCTAGACTACTGCAACTCACTCTCTGTTGGGCAGCCCTTGGGCCTGACCCGCAAGTTACAGCTGGTCCAGAATGCAGCAGCACACGTCCTTAATGGAACACAAATCCGAGCGCACATTCATCCTGTGCTGTGCCAGCAGCACTGGCTCCCAGTGGAGTTCTGGATCCAGTTCAAGGTGTTAACCTTGGTGTTTAAAGCCCTTCATGTACTGGGACCTGCATACCCGAGGGACCGCCTCTTCCATTATGTTCCCTGTAGGGCTGCCAGAGCCCGGTGGGGGCAGGGGATCCCCCGTCCCCCAACCCCCACCCCCACTTACCTGGCCAGTGGGGGGCGCACACCTTCCATGCGCACCCCCCTGCGGTGCTGCACGCCCCTCCGCACAGCAGCCCCAGGATCAGGCCTGTTTTGGCCTGGATCAGGGCCCCTGTGGAGCGCAGGGGCCTGGATCAGGGCCTCTGTGGAGCGCAGGAGGTTGCCCGTGCCCGGGGCAACCCTAGGCTGGCAGCCTCGTGCGTGCGCACAGCGCACACGCACTCCCCACGCTGCGTGATGACGTCACTCAGGTGATGTCATCACGCAGGGCATAACAGAGGCAGCGTGCAGGGCTGGGAAGCCGCCCGTGCCATTCGCCTCCCGGCGAATGGCGCGGCAGCTTACCAGCCCTCCGCGCTGCTTTCACCTGGCCCACAGGACAGGGGGCGGCCAGTGCAAAGCCTATGAGCCACTCAATGCCAATGCCATTGCCCAGGAAGTGCTAAAGAATTGCGTGGAGGTGTCTTTATGAGTACAAGCATACAGGCTCCCTACAGGTGTTTGGCTGAACGTGCAGCCATAAGGGCAGGGCCAGTGGATTCCGCCCTACACATATTCACCAAATGTGTAGACAAAGATCTGAAGAAGAAGGCTAGAGTGGGATAGTATTTTGGTGTAATGACCATTTTGAACATATGGATATCTATATGCTTTTAAATTTTATTATTTGTCTAGTATAATACATTTTAAAAGGTCACAAATGTTGCTGGCAATGACATTCTAACCATTTCCATTATAGGAAAGTGCAGAATGGATCCTACTTGGCTTCAGATACTTGATTTAATCAGGAGCCAAAATCTAACACATACACACACATGCCAGCAGCATAGGCCATTCTCATGCTTCTTTCAGCTCTGCAAATCTTCTGACATTTGGATGCATGTCCACTTCCTATTGTAAAACGGACATGCTGGGGAAAACTGGGTGGGTATTATTTGTGCTGGTTTGAGCAGTCTGTTCAGAGCTATGTTGGTCTGTACTCTGACAGCCGTTTTAGAGCTAATGACATCTCCCGTGTTCAGTATCATGCCACTGGCTTGTTAGAATCTTTTGGAATGTAATGCTTTATGCACAATTTGCATTCCCAGCATGCTTAATAATAATTCCTGGAGAATTCTTGCTGTGAATATGTACGAGTCACAGAGCAGATTTCAGAGGGTGGATTGTAAATACCCACATGCAAAAGGATATGTATTATACAGTGTAATTTTAGGATGTCTGGAATTCCCAGATTTCTAATTTATAGTTATAAAATGGCATTTGCATTTTTATTTGTCTGTATGGCAAATATTGTATGTAGAGAAGATGCAGAGAAATGGCCCAATGAGGACCAGACATAAAGCTGCCTTCAATGGCATTATATTTCCTACCCTCTTTATTATTTTAATTATTTAAATTACTTGGCACATCACCTTTCAAAAGATTTCCCCTCAAAATAAGATAAAATGCAATAAAACAGCAATAAATATCCATTAAAATAAGTTAACCAAGACAATAAAACAGAGCAGCTGATAATAAAAATAACAAGCATGCTAAAAGAAAGCAACAACCTAATTAACACCTTGCACAAATAACATTATTTTGATTTGGTGCCTAAATTTAATAAAGAAGCACCAGCCAAATTGCCCTTGGGAGGATATTTCTCAACCAGGATAACGCTGGGGAACAGGCCATTTCTACAGTACCTGGCCTACTAACATCTGAAGGTAGAGTCATCCAGAGAAGGATCTCTTAACACCAACTTGGTAGGTTCATATGGGAGCACATGGTTCTTTAGAGACCCTGGTTCGAAGTCTGCTTAGGCCAAAACTGGCACTTTAAAATACATCTAGAAACAACTGGGAAGCCAGTGGAAAGGTTTTAACACAGGCGAGATAAATTCTGCCACATTTGGAACCAGCTGGGATTTCCATGTTTAAAGGCAAATCTTTCTTTAGAATTCTTACCCATACTTTCATATGTCTCTATGTGTGGCCCTGCCCTGGTAAAGTGGGCAGTGACATGGGGATGGTACCTTAATATGAACTATTATATCATCAGCTGTCGGCTCATAGTTTTCATAGATACTCAACAGGAAAGATGGATCTGCTAATCTGCTTAATCATTAATACGGTACATACTTGAATCTTCCCCAAAAAATGTAAGTTTCCCCAAAGAAACCATATCTGGGCAACCAATCAAACATTCTGCCATCATATTACTATGTGACAGTAGTGTTCAGGAGTGTGTGTGTGTGGAAGGGTGTCTCCTTAATAATAATATTTGGTTTATATACCACCCTTCAGGACAACTTAACACCAACTCAGAGGGGTTTAAAAAAACAAGCCATGGACTTAAAAACAACTTAAAATGATAACTGAGCATCCTAAAAATATCCATAAAACAGTCCTCAGGCCGTAAAATAGCCAGACATCACATAAACATTTAGTTAAATGTCTGAGGTAAAATAAATGTTTTGGCGTCTTCTCTAGGTACCATTCAAACCACTTCTGTAGGCTGGGGCACAGATTTTAACTGGTGGGGAAGCAAGAGGAGGCAATCATTCATTACCCAGCTCCAAGTGAGACAGAGGCCCAAAGATAAGAATCAGTGCTTTGACCTGTGCCATACTGTAACAATTACATATAAGGGAGATCAATGGGAAAATACTAACCAGTTGAAAGTAATGTATATTACTTTTGGTATATAATCACCGTTTCAAAGGCTTTTTTTCTTTCTTTAATTTTTTTTTTAAATCTTAGTTTTATTTTTAAAAAACATATAACGTACAGAACATATGACATCAGAGAAAACCGGCAAAGGAAAAGATTGACAATACCACTGTAATAAACGGGAGGCAAATACCATGCTGACTATTAGGGGTGTTGAATCAGTTCTTAGCCCCATCATACCCTCAAATAGAAATCCAGTCCTGAGGATATATATTAGATTAAATGATCTCATTCGCAGCAAAATATTGCAATATCAGTCGCCAGGTATTTACAAAACTGCTGTTCCTATCATCACAGAAGTGAAAATTCAGGCCATCTGCGATCTTTCCCATCACAAATTGTGTCCATAATTTATCAAACCATAGCTCTAGAGTAGGTGCTTCCTTGGCTTTCCAAGTAGAAGCTATGGCTAACCTTGCTGCTACTAAGAAGATAGAGATCATATCCTTCTTGCCCTTTAGGTAAGGATATCCATCCTACCTAGGATCTTGCCCTGCTAGATTTGTGGGCCAACATCTCCCAAAACAAGGGTAAGACTGACACAAGGTGACCCAGCTGGCTTCAAGCAAAGGAGTGGGGAATCAAACCTGGCTCTCCAGATTGGAATCCTGCTTCTCTTAACCTTGGCTATTTCCACACATCTTTACCCAGCTCAAAACTCACGGGACTCCTCCTGAGTCACCATGCTAAGGGAATCTGCTCCAAAGGTCACAAGGTAGGCAGAGTCCAAGGTAAACTTTTATCTAGGGTCTCAATATTTTCATTACAGCTAGGTTCCTTTAGTTACGGTGGTGCTTTGAACAGGTCCTTTTCTTCTGAAAGTGGCTTCAGTAAACTCAAGATTTGGTCTGATGTGAATCTACATATAATGGCAAGAGAATGATTTATGCAGCATAGGGGTCTCAGAAGGTGGTCTTGGTAAATTAGGAGCTGTTGGATTAGAGGAGAGAAAGTGTCTGTCTTGCATGCGCACAAATATTATCATCAGAATCACCACTTTATTTACAGTGCAATCCTATGGTGAGGTTACTCCAGTCTAAGCCCATTGAACTCAATGGATGTAGTCTAGAATAACTCTCCATAGGATTGCACTGTTATACCTTGTTTTTCTCCCCAGAGGATCCCAAAGTGGGTGATAACATTGTTTCCCTTCCTCCATTTTATCCCCCAAACAATCTTGTTGGGCTGAGTGTGTGTGATTGGCCCAAGGTCACCAAGCGGGCTTCCATAGCAGAGACGAGGGTCAGATCTGGGTCTCCTAGATATTAGTTTGACTTTCAGCCTCTATACTATGCTGGCTTACTATCACAATTATGTTACATCCTCCTCCCCAAACTGCTCTGGGGTCTTAGGATAATAATAACCTGCAGTCACTGTGACCTACTGCTTAGAAGTGTCATCTCCCTGCCTTTACATATGCATGTCCTTCCAGTATTTCTTCTGTCCCGGAAATATCTCCTGGAATAGTTTTGATTTGTACCCTGGCTAAAGAAAAAATGTATTTCCAAGCACAGCACAACCCCATTCCATTTCTAACTCCCCCTGTCCATGGGAGGGAAAAGACCCATGTTTAGCTTATGCTGAAGGTAGAACACAACTATCACACACACACA
The DNA here is from genome assembly GCF_028583425.1 of Eublepharis macularius. Lineage (NCBI taxonomy): Eukaryota > Metazoa > Chordata > Lepidosauria > Squamata > Eublepharidae > Eublepharis > Eublepharis macularius. The sequence goes on along the minus strand of NC_072800.1, from coordinate 66,207,157 downwards.
CCTTATGTGAAGCCCTCTTACTTATATTTCTTAGCTCTTCTGTGTAGTGATGTAGAAAATAAGGGAATATCAGCTGCACCCCAGACTTTGCTGCCTTCCTATTTATTCAGATTGTGATACTGCCATTTCTCAAACTGTGGTCTGTAGATCACTGATGGTCCATTGAGCATGCTCTACTGGGAAATGAATGGCAACATGATGTGACTCTCTTCTTTGTTTCCCCATTAAATGACAGCTCACGCTGCAATGAATGTTTTCCAAGCAGTCCTTTAAAGGATGAGCAATTTCTTTAACTGTCACAGAGATGACAGGTAGCATAAGCAGTCTATATAACTGAAAGAGGTTTATTCAGGTCTTTTTGTTCTGTTAAGAGGAAGAACTCACAGGTTTCCTGATCTTATGATCCCACTTGAGTGGGACACTGTGAAAGCAGAGGCTTATGCTGCAGCAGCTAAAGTTGCACCAAATGTTAGGCAATGAAGGGTCTTGAATATGACAATTGCTGTGTAGTTTAAGAAGGGAGTACAGTGACTATTATGGATTAATCACCAGTGTTCCTAATCCCTGTTTAATCATAAAAAATAATGAAAGCTCTCTGACTAGCAGCACCTAAGCTTCATTTCTTCGGACCTGGTACATATGTAACATCCCCTCCCCATCCCTTTTCACACAATCACATGAGTTCTTAAAATGTCCTGTTTCATTTCTGAAATGACACATCTAGACGATTTGATGGTGATGGTCATGTCATCACCTGGACAAGAGTTCCAGAGTTCCTTCCTCACAAAGTTTAGGCTCTCCAGATCAGTCTGACATCATTATCCTGTAGTGACAGTAAAATCCGTGTTATCCTTTTCATTTTTCTCTACTGACTGGATGAATGGCTGTATTGTCCTTAGGCTGCCAGGTTCTAAGATGGCATTGGCAACGCTAAGATTAATTGCAGGGGCAGTGCCAGTAGAAAACGTCAATAGAGGGTTTTTTAAACTATAGGGTATTGTCTGTGCTTGCGAGCCTGCCCACTTTTATGATCTCACACCAGCGTCTCCAATTATTTGACTGCTTATTATAGCATTTTAGGCCTTGATTTCAACAGAATTCAGGTAGGGATGCCTGAAGGTCCACCAATAAATCCTACTGCTCAAGCCTCAAGAGCTGCTAAAGAGCACAAAACAACTTCACAGTACATTGCTTCCTAAGCTTTGATCCATATCTCTTCAAACATTACATATATTGGGTTCTGAACTTCTGATCCATATATACATATTTTCCATACACAATGTCCTAAACATGGCATATACATGGCCAATGAACTTACTAAAAAAGTCAAGAGTGAAAAAACCAGACTGGGCATTGAACTATAGCTGTACTTTGAACATTTAGCTTAGTAACTGTATTGTCAAAGGCTTTCACGGCTGGAGAACGATGGTTGTTGTGGATTTTCCGGGCTGTATAGCCGTGGTCTTGGCATTGTAGTTCCTGATGTTTTGCCAGCAGCTGTGACTGGCATCTTCAGAGGTGTAGCACCAAAAGACAGAGATCTCTCAGTGTCACAGTGTGGAAAAGAAGTTGGCAGGTCATTTATATCTACTCAGGAAGGTAGGGTTGGGCTACTACTTCGTCAGATTGCACAGGGAAGCCATTGAAATTCATAAGCATAAGCACAATTTCAACAGGAAAGAAGAGACCTTAAGAATGAATAGAGCATGGTTTCCAGTCCTGAAAAAACACCAGGCTAACAATATACCCTATACCTGACAATAGCCCTGCAGAGAAGATTAGTATATCAAGTACCAATCCATATGCAAAAGAACCTCCTCGGGATACAGTGAAGCCTCCCTCCATTAGCATTCCACACCCTGGGAAACTCTTACAGGATGACTCAGCCCAACCCTACCTTCCTAAGTAGATATAAATTACCTGCCAACTTCTTTTCCACACTGTGACACTGAGAGATCTCTGTCTTTTGGTGCTACACCTCTGAAGATGCCAGTCACAGCTGCTGGCGAAACATCAGGAACTACAATGCCAAGACCACGGCTGTACAGCCCGGAAAATCCACAAAACCATAGCTTAGTAACTGTTTGCTCTGGCTGACTGTGGCTCTCTGAACTCCTAGTCTAGGGCCTGAGATCCTCTTAGAAGGAATCCTGGGGATTGAACCTTAGTCCTTATACAGGAGAGGGCACTGCTGAACTATGGCCCTTTCCTCTTGCATGATTTGGTTGGCCCTTATGACCACCTCCGCAGAGTCAATGTGTGGATTCAGTCTGGTGCTGCTCAAGTGAAGGTATTTGAATACCAAAAAACTTCCTCCTGGGGAATCTTCCTGACTGTATAGAAACCAGCAGCAAAACACCCAAAGATTTTAACAAAGTAGGTTGCAGTCTTGGATCCAGTCACTGATGCCTTTATTGGAATAGTGATATTACCTGTCCAGCAATATTCAAAGATGCCAAAGGAACAGAATCAGCTGAAAGTGGAAATGTGGGAGCGGAAATGGAAGGACTTCAAAAAAATGTGATTCTAAAAATAGCATTCCTCCCTTTTCACAATTACTCAGATGATCTTCTGCCTTTGTCATGCTTGCTCCTGGTTTGTTCAAGCACTTGCTCCTGGTTTGTTCAAGCACTGTGTTTTTATGGCTGCATGACAGCACAATAATTAAGCATTAGTATAATCGGAGGCTCTGATTGAAGGTAACCAGGGAATTGGAATTTCTGCTTCAAGAACAGCTAAATAGATGGATACAGTTGCCTACAGAAATAGAACACAGGCAGGGAAACATTCAGAGGCAGCAATCTGATCCATGCTTGCCTGGGATGCTATTGAAGGGCTTGCATCTCATGGACCGGTTGATCCAGCAATGTAGTGTTCTCATATCTCAGCCTAAATAGGCTGAGGAAAGATCTGGCTCAGTTATATTTGCTGGTGGATGTTGGAGCTCAGGAGGAGTCTTATGTTGTGCTCTGGCCAGGATCCTGCGAGGAAATACCGCACTTAATATTCTGTTTGAAGTCTGCAGGGAAGTGACATGCTACCAGCCTTGCACCTCTCCTTCTCTGAGTCACCTCTGCCTAGGCCTTTTGCCACCACCATTCCTATGGCATGGGAGGTGATCCTGAGGGGCTATGGACCCAGGTTTGTGTCCTGCCTGTCATGGGAGGTGATCTCTGAGGCAGGCAGCAAGGATTGGCTTGCAGGCTCTGGCAGGGTGGTCTCTGGTTCTGCGTGGTTAGCAAGTGTGTCTACACCACTAGGCCCTTTCTGGCCATGCTGTTCCTCAGACTTTTCCTCTGAGCCCTCCAGGTCTGGGTCACTGATTGAGTCAGAGGAGGTCATGAAAGATATTGCCAGTGGGCTTATATGTGAAACTCTAGCCCAGGCCTGTTGTTGTGGGCAGAAGAACTCTGGAGATAGTGTATGGGTGGTCAAACAACAGAGTTTGACAAAATGAGAAACACATGTTCATCTAGCTCATCTATGAAATACCCAAAGGACTACAGGAGACAAATGTGAACTTTGAAATCTTCCTAAATGGGTCTGAAAGCCAAAGTCTGTTCTACACCTCTGAACTGTATCATAAAACTTAGTAGACACATGGGCACATGAAGCTGCCATATATTGCATCAGACCATTCGTCCCTCAAGGCCAGTATTGTCTCCTGAGACTTGCAGTGGCATTCCAGGATCCCAGGTAGAGGTCTTTCCCATTTACTGACTACCTGGTCCTTTTCATTGGGGATGCTGGAGATGGACCCTGGGACCTTCTACATGCCAGGCAGATGCTCTGTTGCAGAGCCATGGCCCTCTCCATGGTGGAAACTAGAGTTACAGGATGATGGAAAACTCGGACAGCTCACTGACATAGTCAAAGCAAGAATGGTATGATTATGCAGAAGGACCGATATTTAAATACCCAGCAGTATTAGATTTTTGTAACAAGCCTAGTTTCCTAGTAATGCTCAACAGGACACATTATAATCATGTAAGGAACAGAGATATTATGAGTCAGCTGTAGATACTCATAAAGGACATGTGTGGAATTGTGAGTATTGTACTTGAAACATGTCAGAATGGAGAAAATATCAGAGTCGCCTGAAACAGTGAAGTTCAGAAGCTGACACAGAGACTATGGGAAAAGACTATTGGGAAAGGTTGTCAGAGGGGAGCATGGTGAATACAAGAAATAGATAAATATTCAGAATGTTGAAATATACTCCCTGATGTAATGCTGTGTAAGTAGTGCCTCAAGAGAGCATAATATATAAGATGTAACTATGAATTTAAAGAAATAAGTGAATGCAGCACAAGAAGAAAGTATTTTATTTTTCTTACCGCTGTCAAAAATGGGATGCTAACTGGAAGGAACTGCAAGCCAATGATAAAGGGCTTGTACCAACTGTGAGAATTTTAGTGGTTTTGTGGCTTGAATAAAAATCACAACCATTGTCATGCTGTTTTGACGTATGTCTAAAGGTCCTATCTTTGTTTTGAAGTTGTTTCCCTATCAATGTCCAAGAGTGAACAACAGCACTACTATGGTTCATATAAGCAAGATAAAATATCAAGAACTGTCTAATGTATGTAACTTATATATGTTTTTACACTGAAAATGTTTTTGTAAAATGCCTGAATAAGTGATACTTACTGTTAATTTGGAATTATTTTCAATGAAAATTTGATTCATCCTTCAGACCAAGGAAATGGCACATTATAGAGAGTTCGTGTGTGCCCTGAATCTAGTTCCAGAATGGGACCAATTGAACAGTATGATGCTCTGAAAATATTTAAGGAAAAAAAGAGAGAAGGGAAAAAAACATGATGAGTAGCCGAAAAGGTTGAGACAAAAAGTAGTGTAAAGTGTGACTCTAAACATAATATAAATAAGTAAAAATTTAAGCAAATAAAAATGTGGATAAAAATGTAGTTCAACATATAAAAACCATACCAAAAATGAACAGTTTCCAAATATACAAGTATTACTGTACATTTATGATCATATATATAAAACCAAATGTGTTTTGGCTTAAGGCCTGCCCCAGTGGCATAATCTTATGGAGTGAACCCCATAAATATAACACTTTCATACAAAGTGCCTGACCATTCTAAAGTGACATAATGATGTCATAAACAACTGTGGAATGAATACATTACAATCCTCCCATTTAAAAAAAGCTTTGAATTCAATGTGGGTAGCTCATAGAGTTGATTATATGTTCATTTGCCCATAAATCATTGTAGCACAGTCAGGAACATTCAAACAAAAACATGGAATCCACAAACTCCTTGTATAAAAACAGACAACCTCTACGCAAAAGAATAAATGGACACAAATCTGACATTAGAAATGGCAACATCCAGAAACCAGTGGGAGAACACTTCAATCTACCAGGACATTCCATCAAATACTTGACGGTCACTGTAGTTCAACAGAAACCTTTCAAAAACAAAATCCAACAGGAAGCTGCTGAATTGGAATTCATATGTAAATTTGACTCAGGCTGGGACTGAATAGGGACTATGAATGGTTATCTCATTATCAGAAGTAACTGATTTCCTTAACAGAAGCAAACTGATCTCCATATCAGAAGCAGCTGTTTGCATCTACTCCTCCCTCCCCTCTCCTCCTCTATATCTGACCAGTTTCTTCTTGCCTTCCATGCATCTGACGAAGAGAACTGTGATTCTCGAAAGCTTATGCTACAATAAAGTTGGTTAGTCTTAAAGGTGCTACTGGACTCTTTTTGATCTTGTATAGAAAAATACCCTGAACAACATTATCTAGGTGCCTGGTGTAAATACAGTCCTGACTGTGGATGTCTTAGGCTACATGGAAAAATCATAGTTCATTCCAGACATCTTGTCATCAGCCCACATTGGCCACCTGTATCTTTAGGCAAATGCAGTCTATTGCAGCTGATAGGGAAGAGGACAGGCGATCCTAGCAAGGAAAGGGTGGGGCTGGGATTGGCTGTCCTCAGCAAGAGGTATACAGTGAAATCCTAAGCAGAGTTAGGCCAATCTCAGCCCGTTGATTTCAGTAACTCTGCTTAGGATTTCGCTGTTTATATGGTAGGACTCCAGGTTTGAGAAGTGTCTGAGAACGGCAAGAAAGTCCAACTAAACACAGAAGCCAAGATATAGTGCAAAGATGAGGTGCACTGTTGAGGGTCCAATTGATGGATAAGTCATAGGTATGAAAAAACCTGTAATCACTGTTTTCAAACATTATTTGTCACAATAAAAAGTAGCAAGAATGAAATGTATGATGTTTCAAACTATGATATAGTTAGCTGTCAGGTGGGACAGCTAGCAATTTTGGAAGATGATTTTGAAAAACTATAAATATGGGAAATAGGTGATCTGTAACCTGATTACTTTTAGTAGACTATTTTAATAGCTTCAAATAATTGTTCTCCTTTAATGATGTAGTTATGTAAAATTGTATTACCATATTATTTCAAGTTCATCTATTAATAGCATAAATAATTATGTTTTAATAAAAATATAAAATGGAGGCAAGAATCTTTAGTAATATTCGTACTTGTGAACTATACCCCAAAAGAACAAAAAAAGTTATTGAGATATATCTGTTGCCAGGAGATTAATGATCTGACACAGGCTAGCTAACTAGGTGCTAGCTTATCATAACAAAGAAGCCCAGGGCTTCTTAAGTGTGTGGCTTATACCTGAATCAGGCCTGACCAGAGTCATGCAGAACAAGTTGCTTTGCCTGGGGTAGAATTCAAGGAGGGACTGGGAGGCCCACCCCACTTAATTATTTTAAAAGGCGGGCCCAGATGCCAAGTCACATGACTACCACAAGGATTTTGGATCACACATGCTGGGAGTTTGGTACTTCTCAGGATGCAGGTTAAAAGGAAAGATGACAAATAATGAGAAAATTGAATGACAATATTATTTATTTTACTATATTCAGAAGATTTCACATACACACTCATTATTAAACTACAGAGTTATAGGCTCAAAACTACAGAGTTATAGGCTTGTGTGACACATTCACTAGTCTGGGTTATGGTAGGTTGACAGTGGTGTCTTCATATAATCTGTGCAGTGGCCTGTTTTCTTCTTGAATTAGAACTGAATCCATGTTTAAGTTTACCAAAAGTTTACCAGAATGCTGGACGAGAGGAAACTTTGCAGGGCTGTTTCATTCCTGCCTTACTGAATATCTTGGAGCTATTTGAAACACAAAATAGCTTTACAATTCCATATGTTTAATCAGGGATTTTTTTTCTGGGGAAAGAGGTGGTGGAACTCAGTGGGTTGCCCTTGGAGAAAATGGTCACATGGCTGGTGGCCCCGCCCCCTGATCTCCAGACAGAGGGGAGTTTACATTGCCCTCCATGCTGCTCCAGCGGCGTGGAGGGCAATCTAAACTCCCCTCTGTCTGGAGATCAGGGGGTGGGGCCACCGGCCACGTGACCATTTTCAAGAGGTTCCGGAACTCCGTTCCACCGCGTTCCTCCTGAAAAAAAGCCCTGTGTTTGATACTGTCTGTTATTTCTAAATTATGCCAGTGTTTCCTTGGGAATATTGGTAAACCTTCCATGTTTCCCTACTGCAGAGAAAGATTCTTGTTGCTGCAACTTTAAGTTCACATCCATGCACACAAAAGTGTCTACTCAGTAGGTTATGCCTGGGACTGAAGTAGATTTTTTTCCCCTGCAGGTACTTGGTTGACAAAAGGTTCCTAATTTATGACATGCTAAAAATAGCTGTTCACTGGAGCATCAGAGACCTTCTCACACACTGTACCAACACCTCAGAAACACAGAAATAAAACAGAGGTCACTGGTCAGTTTTTATGGACTGTTGTGCAGAGCCATCACTTTATGACGGAAAGCTAAGCAACATCCCATAATGGAAGTGGAGTGGAAAATTCCATAACTACAAAGAGAGTTTTTAAACTAATCCAATAAGGGCTTCCTAGAGAATTTTAGATTTCAAGGCCTTCAAAAAGTCCCCCAGAAAGCTCTCATGGACTCTTGACCACAAGGCAATTCTTACGAGGATACTTGTGAGAGGCCAAGGCAGGGCACATTTTTACAACAGGGGATTAAATCTCCTTTGAGCCTCTGCTGTGCTATCTACATTAATGAATAATCATTGTTAATGCAGAACAGAAATTCAACAAGAGGCACTGACAACATGAATAAGAATTCTTTCTCTCCAATGCAACTGTTCTATGTGCAGTGCAGTTATTTTAGAGGTATCTATCAGAGACATTAGCTTAAGTCTAATTGCATCAAAGCTGTTGATGATTCACTTCGTTTATTGTATTTTACCTAGCATTTCGGATTTTTAAAAAACGGTTCCTAGAGCAGTTTTTTTTTAGAATAATGCAAATACCAATTAAAATATAATTTTAAAAAGAGCTCAAGTGGGGAGGGGTTCTCAATGAAATATTCCTTTGGGCTTGATGGGGAGACGCTTTACTTTCTCCCTCTGTCCCTGCTGATAGCAGCCAGTACCTTGGAGATGAGAGGCCCTCGGCTGGAGAGTTCTGTGAATGGTGAAAGGCTGCCTGGCGCGTAATACATGGGGTGCCTCTTCCAACCAATCAGGGCCTTAATTTAGCCATCCAACCATCTGACAAGCCAAACTTCTTTTTCCAAAAACATTGAATGGGGGAGGAAATGAATGGAATCATCAGAAACCCGATGTCTTAATCCAGTTTCCTGGGGGTAAAATGTAGATGACTGGGGAAGGCAATGGCAAAGCACCCCATAAAAAGTCTGCCAAGAAAACGTTGTGATGCAACGTCCCCCCATGGGTCAGTAATGACTCGGTGCTTGCACAGGGGACTACCTTTACCTTTTAAATCCATATAATTGATCCCATCCTTCCCAAAATAGTCAGAATTTCAGAAAATTGGGTAAGGATGTTCCTTCTGTGTTTCAGCAGAGGGGCGGGAGGAGATTTAAATGTGTGAGGGTGATTCACAGGAAATCTTAAAGTCATTATTTTGGATATATTAAAGACCGGATTGCAAAACAACATTGTATTGTAAGAACATTGGTTTTGTTGTTCTTTTAAAATAAATTGTGGAGTAGTGGCTAGAGTGTCAGACTGGGAATCCTGTATCTAAATCCACCCCCCACCCAACATGAAGTTCTGTGGATGACCTTGAGTTGACAATGGCCTCTCAGTTCAACACAGGATTGTGATGAGAATAAAGTTGACTTACCTACTTAGAGATTTATACCCTGCTTTTCTCCCCAGAGAGGACCCAAAGCAATTGTCCATTGTATCCTCACAACAACAACCCTGTGAGGTAGGTTAGGCTTAACAAGAGTGGCTGTCTATATTACTATGTATGTCCAGAGGATGGTGAGGGGCTGGGAAACTGATACCTATGAAAACAGGTTGAAGGAGGGGAGGGTTTGTTGATGCTGGAGAGTTGTGCAATATGTGCACTGCTGTTTTTAACGAATGACATATTGATGGTTTATGTTGTTTGTATTTATATTACGGTTGTAATCCGCTCTGAGCCTACTAGCGGAGTGAGCAGAATATAAATCAAATTAAATAAATAAATAATAAATTCACGTTTAGCCGGGGAAAAGGAAGACTTAGGGGAGACCCCCGTCGACTGCTGTCTTCAAATCTCTGCTGATGAAAACAGATCCACACCTCTTGCTCCTGAGGGCCAGGTTAGAATTAATGGGTGGAAATGACAAGGAAGTCCATTCTGGTCAAACACTGGGAGAAACGTGCATACTGCAAGACCTGCTCCACACACCGTGGAGCGGACAGACTGCCTTTGGGAGGGAGCTTTGACTCTCAGAAAGTCAAACCCTGGAAACCGAGTTGGTCTTTCAGGCGCCACTGGGCTCTTCTGCTACAGACCAAGAGGGCTGCCCATCCGAAGCGATCTCCTTCATTAGAGGTCTTTAAGCAGAGCCTGGATGGGGTAAAGCTGGGAAACCCGTTCTGCATGGAGGATCAGCCCCAGGCATGGCCGGTTGCAAGGCTCAGGCGGCGGGGAGCGAAAGCTGCTGGGCAGCAGCTGCCGGCCTGAGTCGAGGTTCTTGCCCGGGCTCGACTCGGCTTAAGGCGGCTTCCCCTGCGGCGCTCTTTTCCAGGGGGGGCTCGAGTACGAGGCAGAGGCGGCCTCCCCGGCGCCTCTCGCCCGCGCTGCCCAGAGGGAGGAAAGGCTGGCCGCCGAAGGAGGGGATGCTCCGGGCCGGGGTGCCGCCTCGGGCGCGCCACTCGCGCATCTGCTTCGGCGGAGCGGCGGAGGGAGGGGAGGGGAGGGGAGGGGGAGGCAGCGGAGGGAGGGGGCGCTGCGCGGCTGATGTCAGGAGCGGGCGGGGGGCGGAGCGGCGCGGCGCGGCGCGGCGAGGCGAGGGAGCGACCCGGGGCTGCCGCCGCCTGCCGCCGTCCTGACGGGGTCGCCTCCTGCCTTCGCTGCGGCTGGCGGGGCTTTCCGTGCGAGCGGCCGGCGAGGCGAGCAGGATGCGGGCGCTCGTCGCCCTGGCCGCGCTGCTGGGCAGCCTGCTCCTCTTCCTGTGCCTCGCGTGGCTTTCCGCCGACGGCGCCTGGAGGGCGAGGTAGGCGAGGCGGGAGCGGGCAGAGTTCGGGTCCCCGAGGCGAGGGGCCGGGAGGGGCGCGCAGCCCCCTGGAATCCGGCCCCCGCGGCCGGGAGGAGGCTGGCGCGGAGGGAGGCTCCAGAAACCCAGGCTGCCCTCCCGCGTCCCAAGCGCCGGGCGTTCTGTTCTCCGAGCCCCTTCTGGTCCCTCCAGGGGAAAAAGATTCATTGGGGCTCTTTGACAACTTTGGCTTCTCTTGCTTGCTTGGCAGGGACTGGGAGAAGGAGGTCAAGAGCACCACCGACGCCACCCCCCGACTGATGAGATCCCTCCGATCTCCTTTAGCGTCTCTCCAACTCTCCACCAACAGGTAAAGGTTGCCCATGGCGCTGAAAAGCAGTCTACTCTGTGTTGTGGTTTGTCAAGAACGCATTTATGAACCGGCAAGTTCTGATCAGCATGGGGTGCCTTCAACAAGTGGCTTGTGGGTGACCCCCAGTGTGTGGTCCAGGGTGCTCACCATGGGCACAACACTATAGCCAAACAGTGCCTGTTGGTGACTCACAAGGCGAAGTGCAAAGGTGTCCAGATTGCCAGCTGATGCTGTTAGTGTATATTTAAAAAGTGTGATGTAGGGTGCTGATCATTAACAGAAACACTGTGGCTGCAAGGGCTGGCTTCACAAACACTGCAAAGGTGTTCAATTGCCAGCAGATGTTTTTTGTTTCAGTATTTTAATAAGTATATCACAATGTCCGTGTGTTGGTGACTGCCCAACAACAGAAGCAGCACGGGTAATTATTGGTTCATTCCAAATCATAACTATAGAAAAATTATATCCTTTTCCCAGAAAAATATAATCCAAATTGCTTTACTTTTATGGTAACTGAAGAAGTTCAATACAGATCAGCTTAGAACACATTTGCTCTGATTTTCTATTATTTCTTTCTGGCCTCCTTTTAAAAAAAAATCTGTAATTTTGCTTTCCCTCACTGCTTCCTGCCGCAGTCAACATCATACAGTTTTAGCAGTTACAAACATTTGGGCTTGGATTCATGCAAGCTCCAGTTGGATTGTCCCCCCCCCTTCCCATTTCCCTTTCAGTATCCCCACCATCACCACACGCACAAAATTGCTCATTAAACTCCTGCAACTTTAATAAAAACCGTTTGGGAACTGGGCATTAGAATTCATAATGGCAATGCTGCCAAGCCTTTTCTCCTTAATTTTTCCTTTGTAAAGCTCTTGTATCAAATATCTCAAATGTTTTATTGAATCCATAGTGTTTAAGGATCCATGAGTAACTTCTGAAAAATAGTTGTGGGGATTGAGGGGGATCCAGTTCATCCATGTAATTAGTGCAGATACATCCCTCTCGATCTCAGCTTGGTCTCTTTGCGAGCTTGGTGAATGAAAATTTTAGATCCACGTTTCATTTAAAACTACATTTGAGAGAATCAGGCCTCATTCCCACAACCATTTGGCTGCTGGATTTGCAAGCCCTGAGCCAGTGTTGTGAATGATCTTTCTCACCAAAGAGGGAAGATTCCCCTCTGGTCTATGCCAGCATGGAACGAGGGGGTGTTCACAGAGTATGAGGCAAGTCCCAAAGGGGATTAGTGTGGAACTGTGGGAAAACCACTTAATAAGGTGAAATTAGCTGGCAGGTAGGTAAGGTAATAGGATAGCAGGTAGCTAGAGACTTGGGAAATCTTAGTCAGGTTTACAGGACCAGGGACAGCTCCAAAGGCATTACAGACATTATTCCAACAAGGACGAAAACCTCAGGAGACTTATATCTTGGTGCAGGCCTGATGACAGCTTAGCTGAGGGTTAAAAGGAATTTGGGGGCAATGATGGGGCTTGGAGCCTTGCACCATAACACCACTGTGGGGTCTTATTGTGCCTCCTGCCATCTGAAACAGGATACTAGAAAACATAAATGACCTTGAATGCATTGGATGCATTGATGGAACAGGGAGGCCCGTGCTTTATTAGAAAGGCATTGTCACCAATTCTAGGTTCAAATCCAGCAACAAGTCCTCTTCTTCTGGAAAGATGCTCTTCTTCAGTCTGTTTCCGGTGGGCTCATGAGTGGCATTCTATATGACAGAAATCTTCCCAATGTGACTTTTTACATTGCTTTGCATGGTTTTTAAGTCTCCAGTGAAGGGGACTATTTTTTTCATATCTAGCTATTTCCTCAACTGATATATGTCTTTTGAGAGTATTGTTTCAGCATTCAGCTGACATTTCTTCTGTTCTTGCTATTATTGAATTACATCACTTCCAAAACACATTGAATGAGCCTTCCTACTGAGAACTTGATAGAAATTACAGGTTCAAATGAAGGCTTTAAGAGAATAGTTCTCTTCCTATTCATGAAGGATTTTCAGGATAATGTGGACAATTAGCTTTCTTTAAGAGAATACCATGAATTTCTCTGTCTCTTTAGCCTTCCATCATTACTATATCTTGTCAAAATTCTTAATGACTTGGAACTGTGAATGGTTTATAATATTTATTTCATTCTGCTGTGCATTTTTTGGAAATGTTTCTATGCTTCTGTATAACTCTGTGAACCATTGTTTAGAGAAATAATTACTGATGAATTTCTAAATCACTTCTTGTTTTTTAAAAAATGTTATTTTTAGTTCACGGAAATCTAGCTTGTAATTGTATGGTAGCAATGATAAGAAAATAGCACAAAGAACTTTCTGATGTGTGTTCTCTTGTCTGCATACCAGGTGCAGAACTGAAGAACACATAAGTGTGCGGGTGCTGAAAAATTATTGGTTTTACTATCATTTTTTTCATAAAAGTCCTTAAAGCATATATATTGTGGGAATAACAGTGAAGCAGCAGCAAATAAACAGTGAGGAGGGAAAAGAGCAGTATGCATTGAAGACAACATTGTATGAATATTCAGTAGTAGAAGTTTCAGATCAAAGATCTGGAGGGTTAGTTTATATAATCATGTGAAATTCAGCCCTTAGACCTTATTTTTCTGACCTCTTCCAACTATGCCCATTCTGTTCATAGTTCCCATATGAGGTTTCCCTTCACCTCCTTCTTGTTTCCCTGGTTTTGAATAACCATGTTCTCAGTATGCCTTCCTCTGTCCTTAGATTCAGAGAAATTTTTTCCTTATCTCATTAGTGCTTTGTTATTCTTTAGCTTTCTTATCTCAGACTGGCAGTTGTGCCACCTTGTCAGCAGCTGCCCTGATTTTCAAAATTCCATAATAGCTGATCCTTCACTTTCAGGACTTTGCCCATGAACATGCTATGACATCAGAGCAGCTCAGCAATGACTTCCTGGTTTGTGCAAGCGTGTGATGGCGACAAGTGGTAGCCAGGGCTCTTTGATTATATTCCACCCTGTTGTTTTCTCCATCGACAACAACAGATCTTTTTTGCAAAGTGGCAGAATAATTAACTATCTGTAATTAATTATTAACTATGCTACAGACCTCTGTGTTCTTTCTTCTGTCAGAATATTGCATCCCTGAGGGTAAAATAGTTATTACAACAAATAGGAATAGTTACTTAGCACATAAGTAATGGACTGCAGTTTACATTACTCAGGAAGTATGGCAGCTGTCCTAAATCGACTGCATCCATTATTTTCCTTCCAGAATATTTCTTGAAGGCATGTTGTGAACGGACCTTTCAGGGCATACCTGATATATCTGATTTGTCTACAAGAACTGATGCTTCATTGAAAGTGCGGTTAGGATACAGTTGTACTCAGAACAAATGGAAAACATTCTTACTAAACATGTTTACTTGGAAAAATAAACTCTGCTGAACTCACTGGGGCTTTACACTCAAGCAAACATATTTATGACCAGACTGTTAGTCTCTTTCAGTTCCTTGATTCAACATGGAATTGTCAATAATAGCAACAATAAAATAATTGTTTTGTTATTTAACCTGTCTTGTTCATTTATTTTGGAAGCTTATACGCTGCTGTTTCATTCTGTGGCTAGATCATGCTTTTCAGATAGGGCTTGTGGCTGGCGCATCAGCCAAAGCTGATAACAGGTACTACGTGCCACGAAGAAGACCTGACCCTCCAGCCATAGGCCAGGATCCAGCAGCTATGAACGTGTACCTTCAGGGGGAGCGCAACCTCTACCAGGACAATCTGACTCCTCAGTCTTTGAGCAAGTTTGTCATTGATCAGAGCATCTCAGTCCTGTCTGTACTGAGCTTATTGGCCCTTGTCCATCCCATCATCTTCTCCATAGATGCCCCTGACTCAGCAGTTCTGGAGAAATGGAGCTGGGTGTCATCTGCATATTGGTGGCACCTTATTTCAAATCCCCTGATGATTTCTCCAAACAGTTTCATGCAGATGTTAAACAACATGGGGAACACAGTGGGCCCCATATAGGGCCCCATCACAAATGCCACAGGACTAAGCAGCAGTCCCCCAGAACAACCTCTGGAATTGGCCGGTCAAGTAGGAGCAGAACCACCATAGCATGATAGTCCTCCAGGCTCCCGGTCCCTAACCAAAAGAATCTCTCCAGAAGGACACGATGGCACTTTCCCCAGGAAAGTCAGACCAAGGCTGTTTCTTTCTCAGACCCAGGCCTGAATCCAGATGGAAAGGGATCTAGGTAATCCAGCTCCAAGACTGTCAGAAGCTGCATAGCCACCACCGACTCAAGCACATTGTCTCAAAAAAGGAATGCTGGCCACTGGACGGTAGTATCTCTATTCTTGCTGCTACAGACTGAAACGGCTACCCCTCTAGAACCTTTTCCTGAGGCAAGAGCTGAAGAAGATTGTGAAACTGGACTTAATTACAGTGTCTGCAGCACAATAGGTTGGATCCCACCCATCATTTCTGCAGGCACAAAGGGGGATTTTAACTGAATCTTTCCTCCCTTGGCAGGTCTCCATCTCCCTCACTGAGCTCTTCCTTGGGCTCTCCTGTCCCTCAGGAGCAGTGCCTTGGGAAGCATTTTAGGCTGCCGCAAGAGGGGGAAAGAGAGAAATTTTCAATAGGATTCAGGACCGTGTCACATGTGAACTGGTGTGGTGTAGTGGTTAGAGTGCTGGACTAGGATCCAAGAGACCTTGGCTGAAATCCCCACGCAGGCTAATTATTCTCTCTCAACCTAAGTTCTGAGAGTTTTTGTAAGGATCAAGTGAGGGAGGGATATCATGTACACTTCCCTGGGGTAATTAGGAGGAGGCTGGGATTCAAATGAACTAGACAGAGCGATTCCAAGTATATGTGAAAAATAGCAAAAAGCTTCTAAACACAAGCAAAGTTCATTTTATTCACAGATGACTCAGTGAAAATGGATGAAGGCTTCTCGCTCTGGGGATATCTTGCTCTTGGTAGATGATGAACCAAGAGCTATCAGTACACTCAGGGCTGGATCCAGCACAGAATTTCTGCTTGAACTAGAGCTCTTGCACAAGTGAAAACTCAAGAAAAAGACTGGTAGCTGCTTGCACTAAGTCAGATTTATTGTCTCGCCACTTGTGTTGTTTCAGCTTGTGCAAGATCTTGTGCAACGAATAGGTGGACACTTTTAATACAAAGGGAGGAAAGTGCTAGGTGATCCACAAGATCTTGCATGGGTGAATTGTGATAAGCCTGTTTGTTTCCTCTTGTACATCTCTGGATCCAAGCCTCAGTGTTGAATAGTATTATCTTACTTCCCATCATAATTGTGAAATTGATTTGATGAGATTTTCTTTTTGCTAAGTCAGTTCATATGAGCTCACCCCCACCTCAAGTGTACAAGAACGAAGAAGAGAACTCTCAGACATGGGGCTTAGTCACTCAGCTCCACAATATCCTTGAATTAATGCAGCCCTATTACAAGCAATTCTGGGAAACTGGACAAATTTACAAGTAGTTTAGAGTTTACCAGCTGGTTCCATACTAGGCAAAATGTCATAGACCCCGGCTTTAAACAGTCCATTGTTTCTTGTACATTCCAGATTCTTCTTCTCAAGTTGCATGAGTTAGCTATGCCTCATGAAGAATATGACAGGTCAACTAAGGTTCTGGATATGGTGGAGGTAGCCTGACAGCAAAATTTGGATTCAATATCCTTTGCACTGTGAAAACATCAGTGGCAATTTTGCCTGAAAGAAAGGAATGTCAGTTCGTCTCTTCTTACACAGTTGCTGTGATTAATGTTATAAGACAAATTGTTACTTCTGCAGTTTAAGATTTTACAGTCCATTTCACCCAGCATTTAGATTGCATATTACCTTATTAATCAAAGTGTCATGAACCCTATAACAGCAACGCAGTCTTATTATCTAATTCAGCCAAATTGGTGGCTGAATACTTAAGTTAAAAGCATGTTTCCTACCGAGGAACAGATATTGGTTCCTAATGATAGTTGGGAAGTCAGTTATACATAGTTTAAGAGAATTTCTAAAATGGGCAGAATAATATTTAGGGATACAAATGACACGGAAAACATTGTCAAATGTGATGTATTATACAAAAATTTGTTATATCCAAACTATAAGTAACAGGCACATCCGATCTTTGATTTGATGAAGAAAAAACTGGCATTGAAGCACTTATGCAAATATTCATACACTCTCAGATCTAATCGCTCATGTGCCTGAGATAGAACAGAGTCAGGAAGAATGGTGGTAGAGAGTACCCTCAAATAATAGCTGACTTATGGCAACCTCTGGTGGGGTTTTCATGGCAAGAAACTAAAAAAGTGGTTTGCCATTGCCTGCCTCTGCAACCCTGGTCTTCGTTGGAGGCCTCCCATCCAATTATTAACCAAGACCAACCCTGCTTAGCTTCTGGGATCAGGCTCACCTGGGCTATCTAGGTCAGGGTTCAAGAAGAATAATGGGCAAAAAGGTTGGCAGAAGTGGGGGAAAGGAGTAAGCCCTTGGAACAATGTTAGGACTGGAAAGGGGACTTCAAAGATCACTTAGCAAAGTATCACGGAATCTGTCAGCTCTTTCTTATCATTTCCAGAAGGATGAAGAAGAAAGCACAAAGATTGTCATCTACTGTGGCTGGGACATTATTTGATTTCTCCTTTGAAATCTGAATGGAAAGATTAGATATCATGAGCTCCAAAATTCTGGCAGTATTTAAGTCAGAATTTTAACAGCTCCCAGACTTCAAAATCCAACAAAGGAAAGTCAGCACAAAGAAAAGGTTAAATTCATCTAACAGCTGAAAAGCGGGAATGATGTAGTAGCTGATTAAAAATGCATTGGAAGTAAGACTCAGAAATGTATAACTTTTTTGACAAGGTTAGACCATTGGCTACTGCAAAGCCATTTGAATTGTGACATTGAATGCTGATAACACAAGTTATGTTTTCTGGACTTTTGCAGAGGTGAAGTCATTTGCATCGTCAGTTAGTCCTTTTAAAGGGAGAGGGCAGTGAGAAAATTGCTGCAGGACTCAGACATGGAAGGGACTTCATGAAAATATATTTTATGTCTGTATTTAAGAAAAAAATCACACCTTTTAATCAAAGAAGCCCTGTCAAGGCAGCAAATATATAATAAAAACAGATCTATTTGTAAAAATAACATTGAACAATAAAATAGAGAAAAAGGGAAATTCAGACAGAAAGGGCTAGCCAAGCACCAGAACCAAGGAGTCAGATATCGACCTACCTAAAACATCCACCAGAACAATCATAATTATACTCTGAGTGAAGACCTGTGGGAAATATGTTTTTGGGTCTGAGACTGTTTATCACTTTTACCCAAAGTGGCCACTGTGTCGAAAATTGCCTTTGTGACTGGCTGTGTGAATAAACATTTAAGGATCTAGATGTAATCTGAAACTATCAAGCTTATGAATGTATTCTGAAACTAATACGCTTATCAATACTCTGCAACTATTAAGCATTTGCACTTATAAATGAATTCTATTTCTGATTAAGCAAAATGTCTGATTCACCTAAAATATAGGATTCCCTTTTTACCTCACAGCCACCTCCATGTGGTGACCATTTTGTCATACTACCATCTACTAAGACTTCCTATAATACCAGTTAAACTGAAGAGATCTAAAGGCAAAAACCTTTGGTGGCAGTGAAAACCTTTTGGGAATACTGAGGAGGTCAGGGACAGGGAGGCAGCAATATATAGGTCACACAAAGAGTGTGTAAAATTGGCATCATCATGTCTGTGCATCATCAAACAGACCTCAGGTTTTGGGAGTGGAATCAGCGGTTCCTGTGCCTTAGCAACAATAATATTAATTGTCCTTCTCTGCTACTGGTTGAAGGAGTCTAGGGGTCACAGTGCAAAATTCAAATGGCCTTTCCAAAACTGTGGTATAAATTGGTTCTGATTCCGCTTCAGGTGTTATTGGACAATGTTCTCTACCTATGAATTTAGCCTCTGACTAAGTAACCTTTTCTCAGCCTTTAGTCAATTCAGAAATCCCACTGAAAATAATTAGTTCTTTGAGTAATTAACTTGTGGAACGCACTGCCACAAGACACCACGGTTTAGCTGACTTTAAAAGAGAATTAAGCAGATTCAGGGACGGGAGGACTATCAATGTCTATTAGTCATGATAACTAAATGGAACTTCCATATTCAGAAGCTGTTGCCTTCATGTTCTGTTTACAAGCTTTCTGGAGGCATTTTGGTTGACCCCTGTGTGATCCTATACAGCTTTTCACAGGTTCTTAAACAAATTCACTGACCACTAATTAGAAAAAAGCTTTCCAACTGATGAACAGACTTACCCCACTAAACTCATTTAACAAATACTGTGTTTAGTGGGGAAAACCACTACATTGGCAACTTTGCATAGTACAGAGAAACAGAAGGCAAACAACTGCAAAGGCCTCCTCATAGCCTGCAGCTGGGGCCCAGCCTATCTGATTCCGCTGCCACTGAAGCAAGGCTAGCCTGCTGCTGCTGCTGCTGCCCCCAGTTTGATGTGCTTGTGGGTAGGGAGGGGATAAGAGAGAGGAGGAACAAGGGACAATGAGTGAATGAATGTTCACACATCACACACGCACTTTAGTTTTCATTTCCATAACAAATTAATTGAATGGGACTCCGTTCATGCACTACATCCCTCTCCCCCAAACATGCAGTATCAGGAATGAGTTGCGGAACAAAAAATATCAGGAAAAAATGTCAATTGGCCCAGAGTCTGGAGTAGGAGTAGGTTTGTAAAAATGGGAGAAAAAACACAACGCCACCAGGGGTCGCCCTAAGTCAACTCCGACTTGAGGGCACTCTCCACCATCACCACCACACAGAGGAAGAGTAACCAAAGAGACTGGAACAGAAAAAGTGTATTGAGCTACTCCCATCCAAGAGCATCCAGGGGAGCTCCTGCCAATCTCAGGGCCCTGTTGGGGATATTTTATCCAGGTGTATGGAAGCCAGAGCATCTTGGGATGTGCACAGATATAGGGGTCCTAGGGGTGGCAGGGGTGAGCTTCATAGACAACGCTGGGTTCTTTTGAAGCACTTTCTACTCCAGTGAGTTAGAGGAAAGCCAGGATTATTTCTTTCCTTTTCAGGAGTGTTGTTTGGAGAAGAATCACATGGGGTATGACCCACTGGTGTCACCTGGGCAATCACTACCTTAGGCAAAATGTGTTTGAACTATAAATAATTGTTGATTTTATTCAAAGCCTGGCAGTATTCCTGGAACGCTATGGGGCCTGTGGCTCTGGGAAGGCCAGGCTACAATCCTAGGCATATTTATGAGGGACTAAGCCCTGTTGATCTAGTAACAGTGTCAGGGTGGGAGACCCGCATTCAAATCCCATTCTGCCAACAAGCTTGCTGGGCGACCTTGAACCAGTCATTGTCTCCCTCAGAATTGTCTGGAGGATAATAAAACAGAGCAGGAAAAAAGCAAGCCTGCTGCCCTGAGCTTCTTGGAAGATGGATATGATAAAAATGTTCCAGATAAGAGGTTGCTGGCATTCTTTTCTTTACACCATGCTTTGAAATATTTTTGATGATGAACCTGCTTTTGTATCTTTTTGCAATTCCAGGTCAACATCATGCTGGGGGCAGAGCTGAAGAAATGCACTGATCATAAGCAATGATGTACTAGCGCATTGAATCAGGCTGTTTGCCATTGACTTGTTAATATTGTTTTAGAAAGCTACAGTCTGCATACTATTAACTGTTTGGAAAGTTTATGTCCCTACCTGGATTCATAAATACTAGTTTGGCTTACTAGCCAACCTCTATTGTGCTTGTTGCAAACTCCGTCTTTGGCATGCACAGAGAGTTTGGGGAAGGGGCAAGGATTCCTCTCTTTTGCACTGCAATATGGAGAAGGTAATGAAATAAGGTTCCTACTGTTATCTCATCCATCATGCAAGCTGGATATTTTATTAGACGATGCTACTACAGTGGTAACTCTGAGCGGGTCAGCATCCGCTAATGGGAACACCATGAGAAAACAGTACCCTTCTCCTTCTGAAGGCAGTCCATGATCTGCAGGAAAGGAGGGTCTACATTTCCAAAGCATCCACCTGCAAAATCAACAACTATCAACTGGAATGAAGAAGGGAGCAGATTAGAGGCAAGAGCCCCATGGCGCAGAGTGGTAAACTGCAGTACTGCAGCCCAAGCTCTGCTCACAACCTGAGTTCGATCCTGGTGGAAGCCGGCTCAAAGTTGACTCAGGGCCAAGCTACACATGACGAATGACACTTGAACAGCAAGTGTATTTCTCCCTGTTCACTTGCCCTCCAATCAATCCACTTGCCGTTCAAGTGTCATTCGTCATGTGTAGCTTGGCCCTCAGCCTTCCATCCTTCTGAGGTCGGTCAAATGAGTACCCAGTTTCCTGGGGGTAAAGTGTAGATGACTGGTGTAGGCAATGGCAAACTACCCCGTAACAAAAGTCTGCCAAGAAAACGTATTGATGTGATGTCAATAATGACTCAGTGCTCGCTTTACCTTTAGATTACAGGCAATATGTATGATAACAGCAGTCAGATAGAAGGCTTCTGACAAAGGCCTAAGTCAGAAGCCCCCAGCCTTTCTAAGGCTGGGGGCATCTTTGAAATTCTGACACAGGGTGGAGGGTGTAACCACAAAATAGCTGCCACAGGAAGCAGAACAAAATGTCAGGAGAGTGAGGTTGTGCATAAATCTAATAGTAACTCTTCAAAGTACCAGGCAGAAGCTTTACTTAACAAGATGCCTTTTACAATGAAGATACTATTCAAAAATATTTTCTTGCATACTTACAGCTTACCTTCAGTCATGCAATGAAGATCCTTGTGCTGTCATGGCAGCTGTTGCCAGAGTGATGTTTCTTTGAATTTGCATACAGTCGATCAGAAACCCTGCTGGGCAAAAGTCTCAGCCATTTTTTAAAAACTTGGCAAGTACCAGGAAAAGGGTCAACAGACACTGTGGAGTCCAGGGGCATCACGTTGGGAACCCCTGTCCTAAGTGGATAAGAGAAAGAAGAATTCATAATCCCCACCTCCTCACCATCATCTTAGTAGCTGAAATAAAGGCAAGTGGGTGGGTAGGGTAGTGTTAAGTTGGTCAAAATATGTGTGCTCACCAGAAGCCCATACAGACATACCTCTCCCATTGCCTCTTCTCAATAGAGCCCATCATTTCTCACCCACCTTTAGTTATCCACACTAGACTGGATGCCAGCCATGCCCAACAGAACTCACCACTGTCCAAGGCAAGATGTATCACAGAGAGGGGACTCGGATTGCCTTCTCAGTTCATGGGAGCAAGACAGAGCTGAGAATCCATTACACCTCCTGAGACACCCCAGTTAGTGCTCAGCTCTCCACCACTCAATTTTAAGATGAGATTCAACAGGCAGCTAAGAAGCTACAGAATCAGGTGAATGAAGAGGGGCAGCTGGGGAAGTATAGGAATGTTGATGTCCTCAAACTGGAAAAATCCAGAAAGGTGAAGGGAAAGAATATATAAGAAATGTATAAGAAAAACATTTATAAGAAAAACAAACCTGCTATTAGAAAATAAACAAAATAAATATCCCTTAGTAAATGAACAGAAACTGTCACAGATATCCCTGTATATTTTAGAGACACAATTATGCTAAATCTGGTTGCAAGTTCAGTGTTTAAAAACTGAATTTCTTGATTTGCTTCAGAATCAGCACGGTGCGCTTGATGCTACAAGTCCAGCTTGGATGAGTCTGCAGCTTAAAGCATTCCTCCTCTAGGCTGAAAGGACACAATGAAAGAGAAACAGACTTCAGTAGCATTTCTTCCCCAAACTCTAAGCTATTGCTTATCTTAGTTTCACAGCAATCCATTGTGCTGCTGCCAAGAACGTTTTTGTTCTTTCAAAGATGGATTTTTGTTTTCATTTAAACAGAACAACTCCTAATCAGACTGGAATTCAGAAGCCAGAGCAAGCCTCCAAATGCAAAGAGATGTGGAGTAACAGTTGGGCTGCAACCGTCAAGAGAAAAAGGTAAAGTGTCTGCTTCTCCTATAGCTTTATTTAACAACCTCCTTATAAACCTATAATTCCAAAAAGCCAAGTATGTGCATGCAATAGATTCACAAGGGAAAAAACATCACTTTGTCAATGCTGGCTGAAGCGTTGATGGAGCTGACTTGGAAATCTTGCTGGAGGCTGGCCAGGCTTGTAGGAAGAGCCATACCTGAACCCTGACCAGTCTTCCAACCCAGAGTCACTGAGGTCAGTTACTGGAGCTGGAGCCAGGGGGGTTGAGATGGACCTGGAAGTGAAAAAGTCACTCTGTTGACTGAGTGAAAGGAAAAGGCCAGATTCCTAGTTTATATATGAAATTTTGCTAGAGCTGCCTGGCAGCCAGAGAGAAACTGGGGATGGGGACAGGGGGGCAGCTCTTGGCAACTGCATGATGTCATTTTTGAGGAAACCCAGAAATGACATCACATCGTTCTAGGAATTGTCAGAAACTCTATGATAAAACCATAAAGTTTATTGATTCCTAGAAAGGACCTTCCAAGTTTTCCCCAGAAATAATGTCATGCCAACAGCCCAATGGCTATTAAAAAAATTTTTTTAACCACCTCTTTGAGAGGCAGTGAGAAATAAGAGAGAGCGGCCTAGCTATCCTAGACTTGGCATCATTTTGCATGTTAAGTGCAGAGGTCAATAGGGTCTTCGGAGGACAGTGAGGAATATGTCCCCTGTAAATTTGGTAGGTATTGGACATTGGGAAGGTCAGTTTGTAACCCCTCAAAGTAGCTTCCAACAGAGAGTCCCTTTTTGCCACTGTGAAGAGAAAATGACAACAAAGGGAAGCACCCATGGATCATGCCTTTCCCGGGGTACAATCTCTCTGAAACTTGGGGGGTCTTCGGAGGACAGTGAGGACTATGTCCCCGGCAAATTTAGTGGGTATTGGACATTGGGAAGGTCAGTTGTAACCCCTCAAAATAGCTGCCTTCCAACAGGCAATTCCGTTTTTGCCACTGTGAACAGAAAATGATGGCAAAGGGGGGGACACATGGATCATGCCTTTCCCGGGGTGCAATCTCTCTGGAACTTGTGGGGTCTTCGGAGGACAGTGAGGACTATGTCCCCTGTAAATTTGGTGTGTATTAGACATTGGGAAGGTCAGTTTGTGGGGTGTTTAAAGGGCCCTGCTGCTTTGCGCCTGGCAGGAAAGGGCCTTTTAAAGTATCAGCTGGCAGGTGGCAGGGGGGAATTCCCCCTGCCAGCTGATGGTTTAAAGGGATCTTTAAGGGGCCACAAACAAAGAACAATGAACATGTTTGTGAACAGGGTCATGTTCGCTGTGGTGCGGAGGGTGATCTGAACTCCCCTCTGTCTGGAGATCAAGGGTCGGGGCCACCAGCCATGTGACCATTTTCGCTGAGGATGATTTAAACTTTAAAAAACTCCCCCCTTGTTCCAGCTGACCCAAAGTGATGTCATTGCACGGTCCTGGAAGTGTGCGCGCACTTTGCACATGCGCACGTGGTACCAGGGACACCATTTCCCACCAGGAGTTGCCCCCTGTGCTGGCAACCCACTGAGTTCCACAACCTCTTTTCCCAGAAAAAAAGCCCTGTGTAAAGGTGAATAAGGGTTGAGATGTGAGGCAGGCATGCAATGCAGTACTTACATGTTTGCCTCTTCGTTACATGCCAAACGCTGCAGGGAATCACTCCACCAGCCTCCTCAACATTTTTGTTTTAATAGTCTGAATTGATCTGCAGCAGAAAGTCAAACCAGAACAAAACAACTCTGATCTGATGATAGTTCACAAGCTGACAATGCACGCAAAGCGCTCAACACCCAGTTGCAACGGATTAAGTACAAAACCAAACTACAATAAAATCCTTACGTTCTTCCAGAGGTCACTGAAGATTAAAACACATCATATTACAGTAGACACTTGCCATTTATGGAGGATCAATTCCTGGGAACACAGTGCATAGCAAAATCTGCTGATACTGGGAGGCCGGGCTGTATGGCTTGTAATTTGCCCAAAATTACAACTGATGGGCACACTGCAAAGATCAGTTCCCCTGGAGGAAATGGCAGCTTTGGAGGGTGGACTCTAAGACGTACCATCCCTGCTGAGCTCCCTCCTTGCCCCAAACCCTGACCTCCCTAGGCTCCATCTCCAAATCTCCAGGAACTTCCCAACTCACAGTTGGCAACCCTAACTCACACGCCCCATGCTCAGAAATCCAGAGATTCACAACAACAAGCAACAAGCAAACCGACACTTTGCTGGATTTTCTTCAGCATGCATCGATTTTTATATTACTGGTTTAAACAAGCTAGAATTACCATACGCTATTTCAACAAGATTTTCAACAGCTGAGGAAGCGTGATGCCTTTTGTTTTCTTCAGCCTTTTCCCAAATACATCATGATGACAAAAGCACCAGGAAAAGAAAACATATTTTCATTCTGGCATTTTCATGTTCGGATCAACACATTTTAAAAAACAAGACAGGCAAATCATTAAAATGAGAGATCCCGTTAAAATGCTCACTTGATTCACAAAATGATGTGACCCCTACCCAACCCCCCCCTGCTATTTTTAGTAGCATCTGACCAGGCAAAATTACAGACTGTGTCCAGATTATTGTCTCTGACTGACCAGTGACCTAGAAGGGTGACATTCTGGCTCCCACGGTGGAGGTGCTGCTACAAATAAAACCAGATCTGACACCAGATCACTGGCCCCTCCCCTTCAGCATCCTTTAGCAAAATTTACATACTGACATAATTATGTGGGACATTTCTCTGCCTTCTCAGTGGAGTCAATATTGTATGGGGAATATACAGTATAATAATTCCAGGACATGAGGTAAGTTGTATTCGACCTTATGGAGGAGGGATGAGAGAAACCCATGTTTCACCCTCGGCAGACAGCCAGTGTACGGATTAGCATGTTAGCATCAGATTCAAATTCTTGCTCTGTTGTGAAGTTCGCCTTGTGACAGACCCTATCTGGCCCACAATTGTTCTTCTGGCTGACATATATTGTGGGGACTTTTTGTTGGGCAGAGTGTTTTGTTTATTGTGACCTGTATCCTACCACTCCACAAGGAAGGGTTGAAGCCCACCCTCCAGCCTAAAGAGCCTTCTTCCAATGTAAGTGGGAAAATAAAATAAATAAATCTGGGCAAAATCCTGTGGCAGCCTGCGTAAGCCAACAATGCCATCACTGTGTGCGTTCAGCAGTGACAGATGGGGGTTACATCACATATTGCCGTACGGGTCACTGCCAGAAGTTCTGGATTGTCTCTCATTTGGGGGTAATTACTATTTCCTGAGATGTAAGAAGGGATGATCTCTGGTGACTAATCTTAGCAGTTTCCTATCTTTTGGTTATCATGATAACGGCTTATAGCATGGGATTAACACATACAAGCTCAGCTGCAGCACACCGAGGGCTTAGCGCTATCAAAACTGGCACCTGTAGAGCTGATGATGAAATCCGTTTAAGTGCAGTCCTGTTCGTTCATAAACAACCTTCTGACTCCAGTAGGCTCAGAAAGGGGGTAAGCCTACTTTGGATCTCACTCTGTATGTTTTTATGTTTAAATATAAACTTTTTAGTGAAAATGGTTGTTTTGCTATATGTAAGCACATAAAAAGGAAGGGAAAATAAACCTGCAACCATCCCCCAAACTGGAAAAATCCAGAAAGGTTAAGAGAAACGAATATATAAGAAATATGTAAGAAAAACAAACTTGCTATTAGAAAATAAGGAAGACCTAAACAAAACAAATATCCCTTAGTAAATGAACAGAAAGTGTCACAGATAATCATACCATTATCAGCCATAAAACAGAAAGTAAAATATGTTTTGATGTATTGCCTTCCTGGGAAGTTCAGTATACATGTATATAAAAGTTCAACATAAAACTCACTCTTATGTCAGAAATACGTGAACTATACTCAGGGGCCTTATAGATTCAGTCTTTGCTATTTGACATTTACAGAAAACCAACAGAGTTGAAATATCAAAAATACAGGGAGTGTGTGTATGTTGGTCCTCAGCACTAGTACCTTTTTAGAGGGCTCTCCTAAGTCCTGGATGTATATGAATAGGTAAAGGTAAAGGTGCAAGCACCGAGTCATTGCTGACCCATGGGGGGATGTCGCATCACAATGTTTTCTTGGCAGACTTTTTTTTTTGTTATGGGGTGGTTTGCCATTGCCTTCCTCAGTCATCTACACTTTACCCCCAGGAAACTGGGTACTCATTTTACCGAACTCGGAAGGATGGAAGGCTTTGGCACTTAAAAAAACAACAACACTATTCCTTTCAATAACCTAAAAGTAATTTTTAGAAAATTCCCAAGGAACAAAAATATGAATGAAATGAATCAAAATATATTGACCAAGCTTTCTGACAACAAAAGCTTACTATGTTACTGACATAGCATGGTGGTCAAGCCACTCTGTTTCAGTTAGGGTAAATATAGATTTACCACATTTACTCAAAAAGATAAAAGGGCTTAGCAAAACAATAAAAATCAGTCATTAAACATATTGAGGTTTTTACTCCAACAATGTATCCCCTAAAGCCTTTTGAGGTCAAAAAATTTAACTATCCTTCTTCGGTTGGGTTGTAAATTCTGGTTCCTGTTTCTTGGGCAAGTTCTCCCAAGAATCACTAAATGGAGTGTCGGCCTTGTTCTCTTTCCATTGTAGATAATAGCAATAGAAAGAGCCAAAAATGATTTTGGCATGTTAGTAAAGGCAGGTTCAAATAACAATCCTGAGACTCTTGCTACTTCCTCCAATAGTAATCATCCTGCTCTTGTGGCCGAAGGTGGCCAAAGTGCTGAACTTCTCAAGAGATATGAATTAGAAGTGTAGTGAAAAATCTCTGTCCCTGATTCAACAGAAGAGGAAAGTGGAGAATTAATCTTGCAGTTTGGGTTGTTCAGCTAAGATGAAGACATCCCATCTGTAGTGCTTCCAAGTGTATTTTTTTCTTTTGAACAGCCAATGCAATGTTGCAATCTCCCCATCTATTACTGCCTGGAAACGTAGCTATCATCAAGAGCAGATTGTAGCAGCACTGCTGCTGTGCAAAACATTTGACAGTTTTTATTTCCTACAGCATCACAGCACCCTTGCTCCATCGTTCTGCCAGTAAGGAGCTGGTGCTGCAACAGTGTTTGCTGCTAGACATGGGCACGAACAGAAAAAAACACAAACATGGTGTTCGTTGCTCGTTGCCATCCATGAACAACAAATGACGAACGCTGATTAACATGATCCTGTCATGAACATGTTCGTTGTTCATGGGGGCCAGCAGGCTCTCCTCCAGCCATCAAGATCCCTACTGCACCACTCCCAGAAACCCTACCTGAGCAGGCAGCAGGAAAGGTACCAATAATAAATAATAGCTTGGCCCCAGAGCCTGGCAGCAGCCCTGGAACTTGAAGGGGTAGATCCCTACCTCACCACTCCCAGAAACCCTATCTGAGCAGACAGCAGGAAAGGTACCAATAATAAATAATAGCTTGGCCCCAGAGCCTGGCAGCAGCCCTGGAACTTGAAGGGGTAGATCCCTATCCCACCACACACAAAGAAAATTCAAGCCCCAATGCTCTCACCCTGTCTTTCTAACAGCAGCTGTCTCTCCCTGAAAGCCAGAGCTGGGAGCCCCCCCCCCCCAGTCTTTTCCTCTTGTAACAAATTTGGAGCTCCAGTCCACACTTGGAAGGAAGACCTGCCTATCAAGCTAAATTGGACTTAGATTGGGGTTTCCAGGGCAACAGCAGGGGTTCAGACAGAGTTCAGACAATCCCTGCCTGAGTTGCCAAGAGAATTGATTGCAGGTGCCAGACTGTCTGGCTTGGCAAACAGCAACGAATGAGGCTTGCAATGACCACCTGTTCGTTTAGAATGGGGCCTCACTAACAGCTTGTTCCCAAACAGCAGATTGGGCTGTTCGTGGGGTTTTTTTGGTTCATATTGCTGTTCATGCCCATCTCTATTTGCTGCTGTATGCCCTATAAGTAGATGGCTGAGCCTGAACTGGAATCCAAATTGCTGTCCAACATATTCAGCTCCAGAATCCCACCCTCCCTATCTCAATATTCTGACCGTTTTCCCTACCAAACCAGGAGAAATCAACTTGTTACCAAAAGATCCACAAATTAGGTTCCCTGTAGTGACCATACATTTAAATCTGGTGACCAGCAGGGAAAACCTGCATATTCTGGCACAGGAGTAACCATTTGTAGTGTTTGCAGAGTGCTGCTATCAAAATAATGCCAAGCTGTGTTTTGTGCTGGGGTGGAAAATGCTAGAAGTGTTGCTACAATCACACCTATGCCACCTGCCATGCCTTTCTGCAATATTCTCCACTGGCTGAAGGGTACAAAAGGGAGGCTTTTATTTTAATCGTGTGGAATAAGAAGCAAGAAAGTTGATCTTTGCTTGGCTTTGATGGCTGACTCCCAAGCCCAACTGGATCTATGCAGAGCATTCAGCAAGACTAAAAAATATTAAAATAAAAAAATCACAATGCTGCATTAGACCAATGGTCTGTTACCCCACGTTGAGGGCACATAAATGGTTCACAGGCAGGTTATGATGGGAACATCTTTTTTCTCCGGTCATCTCTAACAATTATTGATTCAGTCTCTTATTGATGACCTTGCATGGGCAAATTGTTGTGAGTGCTGTCTGTAGAAGATGGGGAAAGCTGCACAAAAGAAATCCATTTCTGAATAAGAAACAAGTCTGCTTAAGGCTAGTCTTTACTCCTGTCTGCTGCTGTGGTAAGAGCTGGAAAAGGAAAGTGCAAGATTATTAATGCCTTGTTGAAAAGCAAAGTGTGCTTGTGGCGGCACCCAACACTGACATTATTCTGTCTCCACCCCAACCTATTTATACAACAGTCACATATCAGTGACAAGACTAGGCACGTTCCTAGAGGATAGGAATATTGGTCGTTGTTAACCCAGATATACAAGGAATTTTTTCTTATGTTCCATATATGACATGAACTGCTGGAATCTCAGCAGAGAACTACTGAGATTATAATACAATCAAGGTCATGTCATGCCTTCATTAACTTTGTTAATTTGAATTTTACGCTGAAATGCTGAAGCAGATCAGTGGACATTTTGCTCAGCCTTGCATACTCTTATCAACAAGAAGTCTCTCTGGTGTTGGAGGTGATGTCTTTGCCAGCCCTTTGTTCATTCAGACCTGCTGATTACCTGAATACGTTGTGTGTATTCTTCATGTAGACCCATGGACAGACACACACGAGGTGCCTTATACTGACTTAAACCATTGATCTATCAAGGTCAGTATTGTCTGCCCTCACTGGTAGGCTCAGGTAGGGATCTTTCACATCACCACATCACCTGCTACCTGATTCTTTTCAACAGGGATTCCAGGAATTGAACCTGAGATGTTCTGCATGCAAAGCAGATGCTTTGTCACTGAGCTGCAGCCCCTCTTTTTAAAATTGCTTTAAGCTTCTGGTTATCCTGTCCATTTTAATGGCCCCATTTTAATGGCCTTCACTGTTGGACTCATGTTTGATTGTTGGATATGCTCTGTAGACAAATTCTGTTATATGCTGCTATTCATGCGCTTTAATATTTCCATGTGCTATATGATTACTCTTTGAGGACTAGCACCTTAACTATGTGTATCCTGTGTTTCCAGTGTATATATCCTTCACCAATTTGTAATAGCACTTTAAGAATTTACTCACTGTGGGTATAGAGATCTTATATGACAGACATAGAACTATATATTTATTAGAATATTTTCCACAGAAGGATTTATTGTCTTCTTTGCTTTATTGCTCTATTGGCTGTGTCTTATTACATCTTAGTCAGTATATCGTGGGCTATCTTGTTTTTGTTTCTGCCCATTCTCACCGCGATTCTCTCTCCTTGTTGTCTTTTATTTAGGCTAGCATATCTTTAAAGTGATTAGGCAGTAGGCAACAACCGTAGGAAAGCAGAATCATTGTGATAATCATTCTGTGGTGTGGCAATGCACTTTACCCAGACTAAAGCAAAACATGGTATTGATTTACCCAGTTGAGTTTGGTTGGCTATTGAATAGATGTGTAATTTCTTAGACGCTGAAGGGAATGAGTGACTGTTCGTCTGGAGAGGGGGGAAGCTGCCTCAGGGCATTGTGGAAGGCCCAAAGGCAGAAAATAAATACCAAAAACATATAAAGAAAGAAATGTCTTAACTAAAAAGAATCAATGGACAGCAGAATGATAAAGTTGCAAACATCTTCCCCCATTCTTGATCCATGCTAACTAAACAGAAAGGCTCTGGGGTCTCTTCAAGAGGCAAATAGACATTTAGAGACCAAAACAAAGCTAGCTCACACTCAAAAACCAATAGGAGCAAAGTGAAGAGCTTCATTAAGCTGTACGTATCTGGTATTGAATGCACATCGCAGGTGCATAGCACAGCCTGCTGTTAATGTTTTGTTCTAAGATAGGATCAGTAAAATCTTGCAAAACTGGGTCCTCTCAATACCATTCTTTCTTAGAAGGTTTCCTACATTCTGTTTCTAACCAAAGCAACACTTTGTAGTACTCCCAAGATCTTTTAAGTTTTGCCTTACTGCCACTATGTACAGAAAAATGCCCTCTGTTAGGTTTATATCAGGTGGCTAAAATAGAAATATATTTCGTTTATATCCCATCCTTTGTTATACTGCAGATTTTCACCTCATTTGTTGCAAATAATTTTTTTTTAAATAAAGAATTTGAATTTCTAGCTTGGCAATGATGAAGCAGCTAAAGAGTTCCTTGGAGTAATATTTCTGAGGAAGATGACTGTATGTGGAGATGTAGGGAAAACTGCTGTGTATCCTCACATCTAAACCATAACATTAATTCATTGTTTTGTTTGGGACATCTGGAATGGAATGGAAGAATTTAAGAGGATAGGAGCCAAGCTGTAATATTTCTAGGGTCACAGATAGGCTTACAGAATGAGGAATGGCTTAAAACAACTTTAATATAAACAGTGACTAAAACATCTTGCACAACAGAATTTATGTCTTGTTCTAGAACCAACTAAGGTCATGTAATCTTAGGGAAAGACCACAAATTACCAATTCCTTATCATTGTAAAATATAAGGGAATGTCTCTAAATTGTAAATTTGATTTTGACACAAGGTATATATATATCCCTGAGTAAAGGTTAAGCCCACTCTTCTCTCTTTGGAAACCAACACAGGACTGTACAGATACCGACTCATATGCTGTGGTTCACAGCCAGGTGAGTCTGAGGCTCAGTAACAGAGCACATGGTCTCAGATTCAGCATTTCCCATTTTAAAAAGCAGGTATTAGGAAAGACTTTTCTCTGCTGGAGACCCTTTGCCAACCAATTTTCTTACCAGGGTATCTGCCTCACTAGTAAAACTCAGAAATTGTCTTCCCAAAAGCGCAGAATTCACGAATCCATGCCTGGCAGTTTCTTTATGCTTTAATCTTCAGAGTTATATATGCATTATGATTTCTAGGCTATGCTCAAATGCATCACTCCTTCATGTGGCCATAGAGCAGCGCTGAGGAGGAATGGTTTGATGTCTTTTGAACCTACTGTTGTCTCTGTGGCTTTCGAATATGTTGCCACTCCAGTGACATCCCTGCCAGAATCTGACAGTTGTTCTCATTTTCTGATCTTCACTGAGCATATGTCCTTAGGCAGGAGTTAGCTTTGAGAAGCTTACAGGAATTTTCCCTAGACAACAAAATTGCCCTGAGTCACCTTTTGCTTTCTGTTCCCTCAGCTTTCTGCTCTTCCCTTAATTTATAGATTTCCCCCTATAGGCCTCAGTCTTCTAAGTAAAATTATTTTGTGGCATATAATGATATTCAGGAACAAAGAACTGAACTGGCAAGCCGTTTTCCCCACAGCCATCCATTTTTTTTCTGCTTGACTGAACTATATTCTGACACTAATATTATTACCATATGTTTCATGTAAGCAGTTGCTTAGTAAAAGCCGCTAAGTTGAAATGATTGGCTTTTTCAATCTTCTTCATAGAATGTGTATATCAGCAATGATGTGTCAAAGTTCATTACCTTGACATGTTTATTTTAAGACCAAGTTCTCTTATGCTGTTTGCATATTTAAAGACTTGGTCCGGGGCAATCCATGACCAAAAAAAGCCATACTAAATAGGGACCCCCCAGAAAGATCAAAAGACACCAAGAAAAATGGGTCTGCCTCATTGCAATGAAACATTCTAAGTCATGCACGCGTCTGAAGCCCCAATGAAGATAAATTTGAAGAAGACATTAGCTCCACCTTTGAAGAACTCCCAATTTTTTTAAATTTTGAAATCAATACTAATGTTATAGTGACAAAGGATAAAGAAGGTCACCAAATTCTTAAACTTTGTCATACTCACAACTAGATCTATTCAGTGGTTATTTAGTGCAGAACTTTTGTAATAAAGGAAACTGGAACCAGATTCCAGCTCTTATCCTGCTAAGGGCTCAATTGGATGAAATTCTAGAAGTTACATGCCTAGAATTCCAGTCCCCAGTTAGGCACTAAGGAGCAGCAAAGAAACACTGTTTCCTACCTTTTTACCAGATGGGAGCGGGGAGGAAGGGGGAAGGAGGAAGGGAGGGGGACTGAGTGTCCAAGGAGTTCTCCTTCTCTGGCCAATGGGATTCTCTAGGAGAGTGCCTTTTAAAACTGTCCTGTGGAGTTAAATAGGCAAGGTTGCTTCAGAGCAACCTTCATATTGTGCGCTCTGGCTGCCTGGAGAGATCTGAGACCCTGCCTGTTGCTGGTTGTGAACTCTCTCTCTGGGGTCTGGCCTGGGCCTGGCCTGCTTTGGATTTGACGTGGACTGTGACTGAGTCCTGCTACCCAGCAGATTCCTTCCAGCTGCTGCCTGCTGCTGCTGCACCTGGAGGACTTCTGCACCTGGAGAACTTCTGCAGCTGCCTGGTTTGAGAGTTGTAGATTTACTGGTTTTTTCCTCTCTTTGGGGGGAGGGGGTTAGTTTGGTGTCTGGGAGGGATTATAGGTGGAGGGTTTGCATTTTAAAGACTTTTTTTGCTGTGTGTGGGGTGCTTTGGTTTGGCTTTTCGGGGGGAGGCTTTGGTTTGAAGTTGACTACTGTTCATTTTGCTGCTTGTTCTTCTGGAGATTATTTTAATCCTGTTGTGGGTAATTTGTTGCTTGGAGTTATAGTTCTGCTTAATTTTATTAAATTCACCTGTTTTTGCTGGTTGTTCTTTGAGTGGGGAGACTGTTTTCCCTTGTTGTTGGAGCGTGGAGTGCTGTTTCTGTATAGTGGCTTTTTTGTGGGTTTTTTTTGCTGAGTTCTCTTTTCTGTTACCATAAGTTTGGTGTTCAATTGTTGTTGGTTCAGAGTTGTTGTTCTTCTGGGAGTGGGTGATTGCTGGGGTCCTTGGTTCAGTATTCCTTAAATTACCTAGTGGTGTTTGGTTGTACTTTTTGGGTACAATAAGGAAGAAAAAGGGGGTGGGGGGAAGACACCCACAAACTCAACCCAAACAAGCAGGGGAAAAAATAAAGGGGTCAAGTTACAACCTAAAATGTAAAGTATATTCCAAGAGAGTATTTATTATAGATGTGCACAAAATATATGTTAAAAACAAGTTTAAAACTTAAGGCCTGAATGGCAGGCTACATGCATATGCTTGCTAAAACGTTCTCCATACACAGATGATGATACAGTCCAATGACCGACACAAAGAGATCAGGGCTGTACATACAATTCTCTCTTCCTCTATCAGTCCCCACAATGTGAGGCTGATTAGACTGAGAGTGACTGGCCCAAGGTCTCCCAGTGGCTGAGTGGGAACAAATTATGTATAATCCAAAAAACAAGAAGTTGATGGAAGAACTTAGGGTGTGATCCTTAAAGTAGTGAAGCTAATAGAAATAAGAGCTGACAAGCATCAGACAAATTGTCCAACTGGTCTTCTATTCTTGGGGTAGACTTGATTCCATAGAACTGACTATAGACCATCTTCACTGAGCATATGTCCTTAGGCAGGAGTTAGCTTTGAGAAGCTTACAGGACCATAGAAACAAGACCAACCAGACGCATTTCAGCCCTAAGGCCTTCCTCAGTGGTCAATTGTACAATGTTTATAATCAAACACACCCACACATTCAGAAACCAATAATGAAATGCTCCCAGTGCTTTATCTAAAACTCTGGTATTGTGTGGTAAAATACAAATGTTGCAACAAACCCAGGACTGCACTCACACAATGCCTCAGAATACAACAGCAAATGAAGTGCATTGTGTGAGTGCAGTCCTGGGTCTGCAGCAACATTTGTTTAGCCATTCTTAGCATACACATGTAGTCTGCCATTCAGGCCTTGTTTTTAAAACTTGTTTTAAACCTATATTTTGTGCATATTTGTAATAAAAACTCTCTTGAAATATATTTTACATTTTAGGTTGTAACTTGACCCCTCTATTTTATCCTACACTTTTTGATTATCTTGAGAGGGTTGTGAAGGATGGACTTTTAAAATGTGTTTTGAACATAGGCTAATTGTAGGTCTTGTAAAACAAAACTTAATTGGTAGTTTTTAGGGACCAAAGAGTTATTTTTCTCCTCT
Organism: Eublepharis macularius; assembly: GCF_028583425.1. Taxonomy (NCBI): domain Eukaryota; kingdom Metazoa; phylum Chordata; class Lepidosauria; order Squamata; family Eublepharidae; genus Eublepharis; species Eublepharis macularius. The sequence goes on along the minus strand of NC_072800.1, from coordinate 66,171,534 downwards.
AATATACTTGTGTAGGAATTAAGAAGAATTCAGGTTCTACTCAAATTCTTTGGATAAATAAGCCTCCCATTCGTGACATTTTACTAGGTTTTCTCTATTCCTTACCCACTTCTGGCTCCCTTGGAACCAGACTAGGCACATTAGAAGTAGGTTTTTTGTCATAGGCTTGTAGACTTGTAGACTGAGGTTCAGGGGTAGCTTGATTCCTGAAGAGCAATTAAGCTGATTGATAGTGTAGTGCAACTACATATCTAAATAGTCTTTTAAAAAGAGATTTGTGTGTTCATTTTCAAGCATTCAGAGTAGGAAGGTAGGTTTTAAAAGAAACTCATTTTTGACTAGGTGCTTTGGGTGGCTTGGTAATTTAACTGTTCAATAAAGTTAGTTACTAGTTAGTGTAGATTCTAGGAGGCAGAAAAATGAGTGACAGGAGACCAGAGAGGGGCCCTGGGGGAAAGGTGAGGGATAAGACTAGAAGGGTGGAGGGGACGGGGAAGGGCTGCACAGAGGAGCCCCCCCCCCGGTGCAGAGGAGGCCTGCCCCAGTGCAGCTGCCATTCAGCAGCCTGGTGAAGCAAGAGGGTTTGAAGGCCCTGTTTCCAGAAGCAGCTGCAGTACCTCACTGTCAGTTTCAGCCTGAGGCCACATGAGTAGGATCCATCTTATGCAACTGTGCTTGCTTGCTGGTGCCTTGTGCTTCTGGCTGGGTACTGCTTGGTTCTGTTCTGTGATGTTCCCCCACTGGCTGAACCAAGTGTCTGGCTGCTGTGAATGACAATGGTTCAGTTGGGCTAAGTTGTAAGAGTGTCCCTTGCTTCAGTTTGGTTTGGGTGATTCTCTGGTGTGATGTTCATCCTCATAGGGAACAATGACGAGCAGATGGCTAGCCTGCTCAGGGTATCAGTTTGGTTCTGTTTGGATTCCCCAGGAATGAGCTTGCATTTGGGAGCATGCCTTAGCTGTGGCATTCTTGCCTTGTGTGTATGTGCCCCTGGAAAAGAATTTGTAAACATTCTCGTCATTGGGAACAATGGAGAGTGGCTGGTCAGCCTACTCAGGGGGCGCTCAGGGTTTGGGGGGTGTAAGTTTGGTTCTGTTGGACTGTGTGGTGTGGAGCTTGCATTTGGGAGTGTGCCTCTGGCCATGGTAGCCTTGGTCTATGTGTCTCTGCACTGGGAGTCAGCTTGGAGCTTTCCCCCCAAATAGGAACAAATGGAGTGGCTGAGGGCACCTTGTTCAGGGGCCCACAAACCCTCCCTGAAACTTTGGGGGTATTTAGAGAACAGTGAGGAATAGGTCCCCTGAAAATTTGGTGGGTTTGGCTTGCAAAATGTCACCCCCAGCCCCCTGGATAGCCACAGATAGTTTTCTACCTAGGAAATAATGGGGATCGGAGGTAACAGGGGTCACCTTCTTTAAAGGGCCATAAAGTGCCCCCCCAGAGTCCAATCTCCTTGAAACTTTGAGGGGAGTCTTTACAGGACAGTCAGGAGTAGGTTCATTGAAAACTTGGTGAAATTAGATCAAAATATGACACACACACACCAGCCACCAGAAAAAACCTGAATTGAGTTTCCCATAGGAAAAAATGGCTGAATTTTACTGGATTAGCTCTGTAATACCGAACTGAACTAGAGAATCAATTCAGTATTCTAGGAATACCATTTTTTCCCCAATTTGGTATTACTGAACTGAATTGACCAATTTTTTTCCTTGGGCACATCCCTAGTTGCTTTCCTGCAACAGAAGGAGTATTCTCTGATCAAAGAGGCGTGGCATCTTGCATTAGGGCAAGGCTCTTTCCTCCAGAGGAAATCGCCTTCACTAATGGAATGGCCGGTAGAATCCAACCAAATGTACCAAATCAAAAAGACATGAGCATGGCCAAATCTCTACTGTATTTGTTGCTTGTGTGTTTTTGAAGATAGGAGCCAAATGATTGAAGAATCTTAAATTAAATGTGGAAGGGAATGTATCTTAAATATCTGTATGTGATATTGAAATTTTGTCTGAGGCACTGGTAACAAACATATAGTATTTGTATTTTCATTCCAAAGCTAAATTAAGTCTCTTTGATGGACTCTTTATCAAAGAGGGGTAAAATTCAAATATGGGCATCTTTGTTGCTGTGGCATGTGAATGTGATGTTCTGCTTAAATGCTTTGTTTAAGACAAATGTTAATTTTAAAAATATTGAACAGCCTTGAAATAAAGCTGGCAAAAGTCTCTAAGAAACAAATAAATGAACATTGAAGGTGATGCCTTCTTTATCTTGCTTTGCAAAGATTCTCTCTCAAAACATCATGAATGTTTCAAAACCTGGTTCAGCAAGAAAGAGATTATCCCTGGCACAAATTCTGGAAGAAATCTATGTGACATAGGTGGATTCAAATAGGAATGACAACTTTTTGTTCAGAAGACAGTCTAGTATTCTTTCTGTAACGCAGAGCAATGCCTCCCGTACTGAGCAGGAAATGCCTCCAGTTGGAAGAGTTTCCATTCATTGCTCATTTTTCTCTGTCTGCTGGTGTTCACAGCCACCGGGGGGGGGGGACTATGACTCAGTTGTGGACCATCTGATTTGAATGTACAAAGTCCCCAGTTCAAATCTCCAGCCTTTTCAGTTTAAAAAGAATTGAGTAGTAAGCAATGCAAAAAGGCCTCTTCCTGAGACCTTGAGAAGCCACTGCCAGTCTGAGCAGGCAATATTGACCTTGATAGATGCAGAATACTGAAGCAGAATATAGCAGTTTCATGGGCTCATGTGTCCATCGTTCTATACAATATATGCGAGAACTAAGAAGAACTATATTGGAGGGTAGAACATCCGAGTTTTGTGACATGGTTGTTTGAGCAGTAGAGCTTTTAAAAGCAGAGACATGGTCTGCTTCCACACATGTTGGATAATGCACTTTCAATGCTCTTTAGTGATCATTTGGAACTGGGTTTTCTTATGTGAAACAGGAAAATCCACTTCCAAAGGATTGTTAAAGTGCATTGAAAATGCATTATCTAACATGTGTGGAAACAGCCTTAATTGTATTTTTAATATGTTGTTATCCGCCCTGAGCCTTCTAGCGGGGTGGGCAGAATACAAATTTGAAATAAATAAATAAATTTAAATAAAATTAGTCAAAACTCATCTGGCAAGGTAAGAGCTGCTTTGCTATTTCCATCTATGCCTACTTTCTGTTTTCAAGAGTGACTAGTCAGGACTCAGGAGCCTTTGGGGTTTTTCAAGCAGGAAGTTATGGGCAGTGGGAGGGATGATTCCCATCCATTGTTTGCCCAGGACTTTGTAATCAGAATTGACAGATTATGCAACCTATGAACATGGTGCATCCAGCATTGAAAAAGATCTGACCTGTGCTATGCCCTATCCTGCCTTGGAAACCTAATGTGTGAAACTAGAAGAACATCAGAGATCTAATCATGTTTATCTCAGGGATATCCGGCTGCTGGCGGTGGCATGGCTCTGCGACACAGCATCTGTCTTACATGCTGAAGGTCTCAGGTTCAATCCTGGATATCTCCAGTTAAAAGGATTAAGTAGCTGGCGATGTGAAAGGCCTCTCCCTGGAACCCTGGAGAACCTCTGCCAGTCAGAACAGATAATACTTACCATGATATCCACATTGTCCATATAAGGCAGGTTCGTGTGTTCAGTCCCCACTAATGGGTGCCAGGACCTATCTAAGAGGCACCAAAGCCAGCCCTATAGGTTCAGACGGTTCGTGTCACATACATTTATTTTAATCCTTTTAGGTATGCAGAAGACTATTATTTGCAGGTTGTTGGAAAACTACAGAACTGCACATGGAACAAGAGGCCACAAGAATATGCCAAGTTCAAGTAAGTTTCTTTTCTTAGCTCCATAAAATAATATGCAGGGGAGCCATGAAAATGATATACTGAACTAATCACATCATTTAAAAAAAAATTCTGCTGTGCAAAGCATTCTGCTGTCTGTGTGCATGACTGTTGTTGGGACACAAGGCTATATTCGGTGGTATGAAACCAAAAGACATTCACTCTGTTCAGCCATTGCATTTAACCACACACATGGGACCCGCCTGCTACATGTGATCCTCCCAATATGCACAAATGTCCTTCTTCTGACATAGATCCAGAGGAGTTAGCCGTGTTAGTCTGTAGTAGCAAAATCAAAAAGAGTCCAGTAGCACCTTTAAGACTAACCAATTTTATTGTAGCATAAGCTCATCTGACGAAGAGAACTGTGGTTCTCAAAAGCTTATGCTACAATAAAATTGGTTAGTCTTAAAGGTGCTACTGGACTCTTTTTAATTTTTCTTCTGACAGTGGCAGTGCAAACACATTTCAGTTTCAGAAAATATGCATCAAACCCAGATTAATCTGGGGTTTGGCACATGTGCACTGGGGTAGAAAATCCATGCATTGCCCCTTTCCAAAGGAACTTTGATTGCTCATATTGGGACGATTGTGTGCAGCCAGTTTGTCTCATATATATGCATTCACAATGGCAGGAACATACAGTGAAATCCTAAACAGAGTTACTCTGGTCTAAGCCCATTGACTTCAAGGGCTTAATCTGGACTAACTCTGTTTAGGATTTCACTGATAATGTCTGAGAGAGGCTATTATCAGTCATATTGCTTTATCTACTTTCAGTCTTCAGTGATAGTAGTGGAATTAATCCAGAATAGCTCAGTTGCTTCAATTAGACACAGCCGGTAGGGTCACTGTATCTGTCTGTTGCAGCAAAAACAACATGAAGTCTCATGGTGCCTTAAAGACGAACAGATTTATTGAAGAATAAGCTTTTGTGGGCTAGATCTCACTTTGTCAACAAAAGAAATGTTTCTTCAATTGATCAATATACAGCCTGGGAAGGAAACATTGTGAAGAGTGGGTTAAAAAGCCATGCGACGTTTAGAGTTTGTGACCGTATCGGTATCTAAAATTCTGAACAGTTACAATATATTTCCTTCCAAGAATCACAAAACATACATGCAAGTTCCCCAAGGTTGTGTGTTCAGTAGGGGAAAAAAGAGGTATAAAAAAATATCAGATCATGATAGAGAGGTCTTATCTGCAACGTGTAGGATTTTAGCATAGGCATAGGATGCATTAGAGATTAACAGCGCAATCCTAAACATAGTTACACCCTTCAAAACCCATTGGCTTCAATGATCTTAGAAGGATATAACTCTCTTTAAATTTCCCTAAAGGGAGGTGCTAGATACAAAAGAGGTTTTGCTTAACACCCAAAGCTGCACAGAAATGGAGAGAATGTCAAAGCTAAGAGTTAATCAAATTTATTGCATGATTTCTGTTTCTGAAATCTTTCTATGGTCCAGCATGTCAACCCACACAATCTTTGTCCAAATTCCATGTTTGCTTTAAAGTGTTTCCATACCAAAGTTTGCCTAGTTTGTAGTCTAACTTAGGCATCACTATTTGGGGTATAAGAAATTTGAGTAAACCTGTTTAGAACATGAAGAAGTGATTGTTACACATATAGGTTGTAGTCCCCCCAAAATTCTACAGTCTTAAGTCTAATTGATTCTGACAGTAAGAGAGAGAGTTAAACACATGTTGCAGTACATTTTCTTTGACTTAAGCCTTCCCAGTATTACTCTTGGAGAAGTTCTCAGAATTTCCTCCATGTGTGGAGGCACACATGGTCATAATTTTTTTGGACATATTATAGCATCAGAAAATCTGTGGTTTGATCTAAATCTTCAGTTGACGTCTGAAGTCACTGGGAATCTTTCTGCTGAGTATTTTGGTCTTTAGATCATGCCTTTATGCTCCATGATGCAGATGTGTGACAATGAATAACAGAGCTAATATTAAACAAAACCAGATATGAAGCTTTAAGGCCTATTTCATCACAACTCGCAGCTGGAATGACATCTTCCTTGAAGAGGTTTGTACATTGCTGGGGGGGGGGTTCCCCAAAACAATCAGCAGATATAAAAATCTGCCTTTCTCACACTCTAGACTCGATGCCTGGAACATAATATAAACGTTAGATAGAACTATATGTAAGAAAAGTAGGCTTTTTCCTAAGTTTTTGTTTTTCGTCAGAGACTGGATTAATGAAATGAGAGAAATGCTTTTTATTTCTGCTTGCATAACCACTGAGTTGCTGATTGTTTTGGGGAGACATATTTTTAATAACAACTGCAGGTTTTCATTTAACTCATGCCTTAGTCCACCTTTTTGCACTTTTAAGGAACAGGATACTAAAATTTTACAGGCATCCTGTTTTTACAACTCTTCAGAGGCTGTCAAGAGTTATGGCTTTTTCAAAAATACATCTGAGAAAACAGACTTTTCTTGCAAGAAAATTCTCATTTTCAGAATGAGCATGAGGGCACAGTATGTATTGATATGCATGTCTTCATGCATCAGTCCAGGTAAGGTTGCCAGCTCCAGGTTGGGAAATTTCTGAAATTTTAAGGGTGGAACCTAGAGAGGGCAGTGTTTGCTGGAGGAAGGGACCTCAGTGGGGTATAATGCCATAAAGTGCACTCTCCGAAGCAGCCGATTTGTACTTATCTCTGTTGTCTGGAGAGCTGTTGTAATTCCAAGAGATCTCCAGGGGCCCCCTGGCTATTGGAAACTCTAAGTCTGGGCCTTTCATAGAGGCAAAGTAAGCAAGTGCTTTGGGTGCTAACATTCCAGGAAATGTTGTTTTAGCTTTGTAAGTGACTTGGGGGGGAAAGCTACTGATTAAAGAAAACATACCGAAGCAATTATATCCTACGCCACCATCGAGAATCTGCTGATTTCCACCTGTAATTGAAAGGGTGAGTAAGTAAAGAAGTGGTGTGGTGGAGAGTGCCCTCAAGTCATTGCTGACTTATGGCGATCCCTAGCAGGGTTTTCATGGCAACAGATATTAAAAGTGAGAATCAGAAAATAGTATCCTCACTAACTCTTGATAATTGTGTGAACGTTATGCTGCTCAGACAATGGCAAGACACAAAAGTGGAGCGCTACCCATATCATCATCAATCAATCTTTATTGCGTTAGCACAAAGCCGGAGCAACAATACAAGATAAAATCAGATGTCCATCAAGATAATTTTTTAAAAAATTCTGGCCATTTCCATAGAAAAGATTAAAATACAGGGGAACCATTTAAAATATCTCATAATAAATAACACCACACAATATGGGCTACCAATATTTAATTCATCGGACATAATTTTCTCATAGGCTGGTCTTTTTGATGTATCATACAGACACTTCCCCAGGCAGTGGAAGACCCACCCAAATGCAGTCTCTTACGTGTATTCTGGTGGTGTACTGATGGCATTTGTTATTGCTGCATGCAGATGTGTACATCAGTAGAGGGTCTGTGTTCAAGGCACTGCCAAAAAAACCCCTACTAAGGCCACAGCAGAGTAATAGAACAGAAATAATTTAATCTATTTATCTTAACAGTAAATCTGAAAGATGACAATGCAAACAGCAACCGTATCTGTATTAAATTCATCAGAATCTACCAAAAGACAACTTGTGAATTTGAAAGTAAGAAATCAGAGCTATTTACTGTTATTAACAGAGAGTAAAGGACCATTATCTGTTATGGAGTTGCTGTTTTAAAATCCCTTCTATTGCACATCCCTGTCTATCATTTGGCACTGGATTTAATATCCAAAAAGACCACCATTAATTAATGAGTGGCTCGAAGTGGTAAGCACTCACAGAGTGCTCCACATCCATCACCAGCAAATGTTCGCTGACACATCATTTAAAGCTAAAAGCTGGAAAAGGGGGAAATGTCAATCACAGACCAGAGTCACAAATCAATTCTCTTCGACTGCTCAGTGAACCATACAGACATACTAATTAACTTACATTTCACTGTTGAAATAAAAGAGGGGAAGTTTTAAAGTGCGGAACCACATGTTATCCACATAAACACCCAAGAAAGAGCAGCTGGGAGAAAGCAACTTTGGGAGGGGAACATTTTAACTGGAGAAATGGTGTGGGGAGGAGTGCTTATTTTTTTCCCCCTGCCTGCCATTTTTTCATTCTGTGTCACCTCCTACCTCCCCGCACTCTTGCAGAGTTCCAGGCTTATAGTTACTTTTACAAATACATTGTTTGAAAATTATAAACGGGAAAGTAGCTTTGGGTGTGATTTGGAGAGGTTAAGTGGCATGCAGAGAAAGCATGCTACTTGCATAACACTTGTTTTCTACAGATATTCTTCCTCCCCGAGGTGCTTTCCTTAGGAAAAAGAGCTTCCCAGCTTTTATTACATACATATGCATAACATGTGGCTCCATCTGTGGATTTGGAGGGTCATTTTGCAAGTGTTGGCAGCTGATTGGGTAGTAGGTGATGTGAAAGGCATCAACCTGAGACCTGGAGTGCAGCTGCCAATCAGAGTAGACAAGACTGACCTTGATAGATGAATGACCTGATTCAATAACCCTGTTCATATGCATTCTTCATGTATGTACATACATATGTTTGTTGGAAAGAGCCCTCATGAGTTCGCTTTCCCAGTACTTGGATAAAAGTAGGGTTTATATCATACACTCAGTTGTACATGCATCAAGTGTAACAAAGATTGTATGAGTTTGTGAACAGGGCCAATATAAGACAGTTGCATATAGGGGGAAAGGGCTGGTACAATTTGGGATGTCTCTCCCCCCCTCAGAGGCCAATAGCTAGGGAGACCAGATGTCCTGCTATTGTGGGAGACCTCCTATCCCCTGCTTCTGGTCCCCTGTTGTTGTCAAGTGCAGCAGAAGTAGAAATTGTGATATCAAGTTGCATAACAGGAAGTGATGCCACACATTGCTGAAGTGTGATAAAACCATAGAATTTGGGGAATTGCTAAAGCACAACCCTGCGCATTACAGGACTTCACTCCTAAAAGGTCTCTCTTGGTTGGCAGTCCTATCAATATCACTTAGAAGGGTATAATTCTGCTTAGGTTTGCACTGTTAGTATATACGTGCATTTTTATATATGATTTCAAAAAAAGAAACAGTGCAGGGGAAAGGGCAAAGAGAACCCTTCCCTCTGAGTTTGTCTGATCTCCCACTATGCCATTGTTCACTGGCACCTGAAATGTTGGTGAGGGGAAAGTGATGAGGATGGGGCACATGGCAGCATTACACCAGTGCACTGACATAACTTGTGACAAAAACTGGATGTGATGTCATGACTTTTGGGGAGTGGAGTCTAGGATTTGCAAAACCTCTACAGGTTTTTGTGAATCCTAGAGTATCCCCATGACATTATAACTAGAGATGGGAATGAACTGAAATACGAACCAAAGTTCGTCACGAACTGGGCTGGTTCGTGGTTCACGAACCAGCAGTTCATCAGAGCCCATTTCTGACGAACCGGGATGAACTTTAGGCTGGTTCGTTTGGTTCGTTTTCAGTTAGTCACTGCAGACAGCCTGGCACCGATAAATCAGTTTCCTAGGCAACCAGAGATGGGCTTGGATGAGCTGCTTGTTAGGGAGATCCCCGACAAGCAGCTGATTAGGAGCTTAAATGCCCCTTTCCCTGCTGCTGCGTGCTGGCTGTTCTGCTTCCCATGTTTGCAGGAGTTTGCTTATTCCCTGCTGGCTTTAAAAGCCAGGAAAGGGCTAAATGGCTGGTTTTCCCTTCCTCCTTTGGGGTATGCACACTCTCTCTCTCTTCTTTTTTTAAAAGGCAAGAAAGTGTTGCAACGTTGTAACATTGTAACATGGCAAGATTGCAACATTGTAACATTATGGCATTTTCCTCCTGGCTTTAAAAGGCAGGAATGAATTAAATAGCTGCTTTTCCCTCCCTCCCAGGCATGTTTCAAGCTTTGCCAAAGGGAATAAAAACCAAGCATTTTGCACAGCCCTTTGGAAACAAAGTTCCCTGCCACTGAGCTGTGCAAAATGCTTGGTTTTTATTCCCTTTGGCAAAGCCTGAAACATGGCTGGGAAAGAAGGGAAAAGCAGCCTTTCCTGGCTTTTAAAGCCAGGAGGAAAGTGCAGGAATGTTACAATGTTGCAATCTTGCCATGTTACAATGTTACAATGTTGCAACACTTTCTTGCCTTTTAAAAAAAGAGTGTGTGTGTGCATACTCCAAAGGAGGAAGGGGAAAACAGCCATTTAGCCCTTTCCTGGCTTTTATAGCCAGCAGAAAATAAGCAAACTCCTGCAAACATGGGAAGCAGAACAGCCAGCATGCAGCAGCAGGGTGAGGGGCATTTAAACCCCAAATCAGCTGGTCAGAGATCTCCCTGACAAGCAGCTGACAAGCTGCAGCCTGCAAACCCAACTTCTTTCTCTGTGTCATGGCGCGTGGCCCTGATCCAATGTATCATCCTCCTCTCACCCATGGCTCCTTCAAAAAAAAACCCCAAACAAAGTCCAGCTTGTGTTAACCTGTAATTAGGTCCTAAGTAGGGATATGTTCACTTCCTGATCTTTCCATTCAGTTGTGCTACAAGAATGAGGACTGGTAATGGAGCTGGTAGGCTGGATACAAAATATCAGATAAAAACAAATGAGGACTTCCTTCAAGCCCGCCATTGAACCTAGGTTGTAGAAATACATCTCTCTGACTACTGGCTCCATTCTTTACTTCTGTTGCCTGCCTATCCTGTCTACTGCTGTCACCACTTCTTCTTCCTTCTCTGGGTTAGCTTTCCCCAAAACAGAAGCAGACAAAGTTGCTGGCAGTGGAGGCAGAAGGAGGCTGCAATGATATTGAACTAAGTGCCAAGGAGAGATACCACCATGGGCCTCTAATAAAGAATGCCCTGTCTCACACCACTCAGACCCTTATCCAAAAATGATATGAAAGCAAATCACATGAGTTGCCCAAATCCATGTTGCTCATATAGACTAGGATTGCTGCCAGGCCTCCCACTATGGTGGGAGACTTCTTGCTGGCAATCCCTGCTGCCTGCCACCACTCTGTTGGCTGGTGGGAGAAAAATGAAGGGGGAAAAAAATCACCATCGATGCAATGGCATAACAATACTTTCAGATATGGTTGCCAGGTTCCTATACCCTTCCAGCAGGAGGTGGGGACCCAGTACTTACCAAGACGATCCTCCGCAAATGTGTGCATTCTCCCAGTGCTGACACGACAATGTCACTTTTAGAAATGGCATCATGCCACCAGCTCCAAGAACACTTCCATGCTCCATGCAGGTTCAGTTCTTCGAGAATTAATGCCTTTGGGACCAAAATTGGCCCCCTAGTGAAGTGCAGGAACACTCCCGCAGCCAGTGCGATGACACAACTTCTGGAAGTGATTTCATCACCTCTGCTGGGAGCATGCTCACTGCACATGTTCCTGGGGTGTCTGCTGGTGGTGAGTGATTGCCAGGCAGCTTGAAACCTCCCATTAGTCACCAACAACTGGTGAGCAAGCAGGAAACTGCCAGGAGATTGCCAGCCACCAGCGGGCACCTGGGATTCCTAAATTCATACAGGCTTGCCAGCCCCCACCCCCACCTGTTTGGAGGTGATTTTTAATGAATTGAGCTCCCCCACCATTCTGAAAATGACATCATTTTCCAGTACAACAGGGGAGAGTGGGAGTGCACATGGTTTTTGCACGTGTGGAAGGTAAGTACCCTACTGCCCATGTCCCCCCAGCCCCAGCTCCCCTGTTTTGGACCCTGGAGGAGATGGCAACCCTACATCCAGGGGAAACTTGAAAGTGATGTCATTCCTCTCTAGGAATCACCAGAAACTCTGTAGTTTTCTGTACAGTTTCCACATCGAAGTCTCCAGTGCCAGGTTTTCCCAAGAAGTCATGTAATACTGCCGCTCTGACAGCATCCCCATGTCCCCACCCTTTCAGATTCCCTTTCAGATTCCCAGTGTCAGCCACTGGCTGACAATTGTAATATAGACTAACCCTCTTGATAACCTGGGCGTTGCATGATGGAGAAGAGTAACAACGAAGAGCTTTAACCAGCTATTAGTTTTAGTGGCTATGCCTAATATTTCTAATTTGATAGTGGTCTTGGAGTACTATGAACATGCCCTGAGTTTTTTCCCCCCTCTTTAATCCATCTTTGGCTATTTTCTCTCATAGTAGCCTTGCAGAGTTACCTTTTTCAAAAGCTTCCGCAATGTTTTTCTTGTCGACTAGCCTTGGCTGGGAACAGTGGGAGACAACTGACAGCAATTTTCTTGGCATTGCTCTCTCTTCTCAACAGGCATGCTTAGAATTTGCAGATGCTCAGTTCAATAAATTGAAGCCAGAACTCAAAGGATTTGCCCTTTAGTAGAGGAGGACATAAAAGAGGGCAGGTTTTGTGGCTCCTGCATAATCACAGAGAATTTAAGCCATAAGCCAATTGTGTGACCCTGGAAAGTGTCCCAATAAATCCTGCAAGTTTGTGAGTCACATACCCATCATATAGCAGGAAAATTCCTTGGAATTAATTACTACAAAGTGACATTATATGGGTTGCCAAATGGTGACCCAACTGACCTAGGTCTCTATTAAAAACGGCAGGAAAGGGCTTAGGCAAAATTTTCGAACAATATTGGCCATGATCTTTCAGGACAGCAATTAAGTTGGGGAAGGCAGTCTCAGATAAGAAGAATATTGATGGTGTTAATGACAAATAAGCCAGTGGGAAATCAAACCCACCTAACAGCCTGATTCTATGAAATACTGCTTAGATGAAGCTCCAAGCTAGACCATAGAATAAGGTAAAAAAAGTAAAGGAAATTCCCTGTGCAAGCACCGACTCATTACTGACCCATGGGGGACGTCACATCATGACGTTTTCTTGGCAGATTTTTTGTTAAGAGGTGGCTTGCCATTGCCTTCCCCAGTCATCTACACTTTACCCCCAGGAAACTGGGTACTCATTTTATCGACCTCAGAAGGATGGAAGGCTGAGTCAACCTTGAGCCAGCTACTTGAACCGCCAAGATCAAACTCAGGTCGTGAGCAGAGCTTGGGCTACAGTACTGCAGCTTACTATTCTGCGCCACAGGGCTTACAGACCCCAATAGAATGCCAGCTCAAAAATGTAACTGGTATAGTTGAGATAGAATTGGTGACTCTGCCCTGCATGTCATAAAATAACACTGGGGTTGTAGATCAAGATGTCTGAAGAAATATCTGAAGAAGTTGGCTGTGACACATGAAAGCTCATACCCTACCACAAATTTTGTTGGTCTTACTCTTTTCTACTGGGGGTGTACTGAGGACATCCAAAGCTAACACATACAATTGGCTACCTGAGAGACATTATTTATTATTTTTCTATCCCACTTTGCTTCCATCTCACATTCAAAGTGGTAGACATAAGGTTGCCAACCTCTAAGCAGAGGCTGCAATTCTCCTGGAAATACAATTAATCTCCAGACTACAGAAATTGAATCCACTGGAGAAAATACCTGCTTTGGAGGATGGACTCCATGGCATCACTTCTCTTCCCCTCCCCAAATACTACCCTCCACAAGCTCCACCTCAAATCTCCAGGAGTCTCCCTAGCTGAAGTTGGCAATCCTAGTACATAAGCTTCCCAAGAAGGATTGTCCCATCCAGCCACTGACCAGGTCCGTACCTCTTGCCTTCAGCAAGGGGTCTACAGCCTGTGCTTGTAGAACACAGCCTAGGCCCTGCTGAATGTCTGTGTTTGCTGCTAGACCCAGTGGGGAATAGCGCTAAGAGTCTGCTCATTAGATCATGCTGTACTTCTGAAAACATCAGAGATACCATGAAGCTGCCTCATAAAGCCCATGTAGGCTAGCTAGTTTGCCAAAAGGATGGGTGCTGTTACTGGTTTTCATCTGTTTTCGTGGAAACCTCGCTGTCCCTGGTCTTGTGTGTTTAATTTGTTTAAATTGGATTTCTATTTTATCCTATAGCTTTTTGAGCATGTGAATTAATAGAAAAGCCACCCATATGTTTGTCCGGAGCTGGGCTGCTCTGGCCTGCTGACAACCCATCCGGATGGCTGCCCTGCCCCCTGGGGCCCCACTACTCACTGGGATACTGGGAGTGGAGGCAGCTGGGTGGCAGCCAGGGAAGCAGCAGAGCACACCCCAGCCAGCAGCAGAGGAGCAAGACCCAGCCAACTCCACTGCTGGGAGCGTTGGCGCTGCTGCCACCACTCCCAGCAGTGGAGCAGTGGCAAAGCAGGTGGCACAAGGCAAGGTGGAAGCCCATGAGGAAAGGAAGGCCACCCTCCCTCCCTCACCTCAGCTCTGCCATGATGAGTCAACAGGCGCTGGGAGGAGCCACAAGAGTGGCCACCTGGAGGCAGCACAGGCTGAGCAGAAGGGCAGCCGTGCCACCACTATACCCAAGGAGGACCACCACATCCCAGTCAGGAGGCAGACCCGTCTCGGAGCTTGCCAGCCCACCGGAAGTGGCTAGCAGGCAGGTGGGGCACCCGGTCCAGGGAGTGGCACAGGGCCAGGAGGGATGGCAGCCCACATCCCTGAAGCCCAGTGACCACAGGGAAGGAGGGGCAGGCCCAAAGGAGTGGGGATAGAGCCAGACAGCCACCTGAAGACAGACAGGGGTAGGGCCCAGCCCTTTGGCTGCCTATAACACAAGTGCTCAGCTCACCTGGAAGGCAGGAACATGAGGAGCAGGGCAGGGCTTCCTGAAGGGGGTGGGTATAAAAGGGCTCAGAATCCGCTGGCTGAGGAGGAGAGCAGGAGGTCCATGCCTGGCGTAAGGCCAGCTTCCCAGGCTGGGCAAGAGCAAGGGGCTGACCACCTCATTTTCTTGCCCGCCCTTTCTGAGGCCTGTCCTAGGGAAAGAACCCTTGGGGAGGGAATACAGACAAAGGCTAACAAGGCTGCCTTGCCAGGGCCACCCTCCCTCCAGATGTTACGGGGCACGCCAATGGCCTGATGCAATGGCTCACCCCTGGGGGACCACGGCAACTGACGGGGCACCTCACAATGTTTTATAAACTATAATGTCTGTGGGATAGTGAAGCTGGACTGGATAGTTGGAGCTGGACTGGAAGACCTGAGTAAACGTTCCTGCTTGTTTGAAATAATCTGCTCAGAGGAAAATGTGTATGCTGCTGCTTTTGAAGCTCAGAATGCATATTTATTTTGACATGAGCTCCCTGATCTCTCAGGAAAGAAAATGTGCAAAATACTGCTCCATTATCTGCCAGTTTCATTGGTGCTCTGTATTAATATAGCACTTGCCTGGTTGCATTTCACCACATCAGCTGAACCATAACATTAATTAGAGGCTATTATTTTCTTATTAGTTGAGGAATCTTTTTCTTTATGCCAGACTATTTCTGGTTATATGGAAGTAATCTTTTTAGGTTGCAAATAATGAAAAGGAAGAAGAGTGTGCCATCTCTGCTAATGAATGTTATTCATCACAAACACAGTTCATCTGATGTTCACATCTTTGTGGCAGTCTTATGCTTTGTAGTGGGGCAGCTGTCAACTAGACTCAAACGCTGTAGAATTTTTGTAAATGGAAACATTGCCAACAGAAGGTTGAAAAGGGGGGATTTTGTTCATCTAACTCGGCAACATAATAGGTGCAACGTTGTGAGCTGCTGCGCTGTGTTCACACCGGCCATTCTGGCTCGTGTTCTTTCATTCAGGTAGTGTGTTTTTTAAGAGTCAGGGGGGCCCACCATAGTCTGCTTCTAGGTTTGTATAATACCCAAGAAGAGAACAAATCTTTTGTGATAAAGACTGGTGTTTATTAAGGTTATTAAGGTGTTATAAGCAGGGTGGTGTTTACATAACAAAATCAAGTAAAGATAGTCTTACTATGTCCCTCTTCTGAAGATTGGGAATCTCTTGAGGGGTTGCCCTGTAAGACTAATTGCTGGTCACATGTCTGTGCAAGATCTGAAGTCCTCAAGCCTTGCCTAGGTTTTGGGAAGTTGCTGCAGCCTAATTCATGGAAGCATCACCACCTGTTCATGGTAGGGTTTCCAAGTCCCCCGGGGGTGAAAGCAGAGGATGGAAGGGTTGTGCGGGTGAGTACTCACCTCTTGCACAGCTGCAGCATGCGTGTTCTAAAACATCCCACAACACAACAGGAATGATGTCATTCCTGGCACAACACAGAAATGACAGGTCAAGCCCGGAGTCAAATGGACCCCAAATATTAAATTGAAGAAGCAATTTTTAAAAATCTCCACCCACTTTATTATTTGGGGTCAATTGTACCCCCAATGTGACCTGGGCCGATTCCAGACGGCCCTCCCCGTCCTGAAATGTCGCGCGTCGTCACGCAGAAAACGCGATATTTCGCGTTTTCCGCGCAACGACACGCGACATTTTGGGACGGGGAGGGCCGTCTGGAATCGGCCCTGTTCTTTCCGTGCTGCACTGGGAATGACATCATTCCTATTGCAATGCAGGGATGCTCCAGAGTGCTCTTGTCCACCACTGTCATGTTCCTGCATCTTCCTCCCCCCCGCCACTGGCCAGGTGAGAGGTGGTGGGGGATTGAGGCTGGGGGCAGGGTATCCAGGGGACAAGCAAGCCTAACTCATGGACTGCTTTCCCAAAGGCAGGCAGTTTATTGCCTTCATTATGTTATCTTCAACTATGCACTAATCATCAGGGAATCAGGCCTGAAGCCTGTGATGCAGTGAAAAAAGATAAACAGGGCGATTATGGGATTTTGTAGAGATTCACTATCTCCTCCTCATGCAACAGTCTTCCACTCATACGGGTAGTAAATGGACAAGTCAAAACACAGATGCATTTACCATTCAGGGAAGTGCCTGGCAACTAGCAGCAAGCCTCAAGGCAGGAATATGAGGGGAAGCACACCTACACCTATAGAGTATACCTTCTAGGGTAGCTCTAGGAATTGCTGGAAATTCTATGGTAAAATTCTATGGTTTTACCACAGAGTTTCCAGTGAATCCTAGAGCTGCCTCATGTTTTTTCAGTGGAAGTGACATGAGACTGTAGCAATGCTGTGTGTTTTTAATTTCTCATGACACCACTCAGAGTGACGGCAGGCAACAGGAGCAGGGAATCCCCCACTCCTACTGGGGGAATGGGATCCTAGAGGTAGACTTCCTTTGTAGCTGTTAAAATTATCTATCCTATGCTCATTTTCTGACTGATCTCCTCTTTGGATGGATTTGGACAATCTCAGATCAAACACAATCCCCAAATGAACTTTACAGTACAAACTATTTGAATCCTGTAGTTCTAGGTTACACATAGGGCAGTTTTATGCTGCCTTACTTAAGAACATCCAACAAATGCTGCTACCTAAACTATTGCACTGATAGACCCCATTATGTATCAAATCACTCCAGTAACCAGATAACACACCCAGTAAAATTTGTATGAGAATTTATTGTTCTTTAAAGCCATCTACAATGCAGACTTTTTATGGTTGCGTATAAATGCTATCATTAAATTATCTTATTAAAGATTATGACCTATATGCTACAGAGGTTTGAATTTCCATAAACGCTGAAAATAGCTTTAAAATTAGATAAAGGCATAACATATAATAAAGACTTCTGTGTCCATGCTGCACTTCTGCACACCAGACTCCTAACTCTTTAAAAATCTGTTCTTCGTAAGTGTGCATGTATAAACATGTGACCTCTTTTTGTATCTTGCTTGCTTTCAGTGGCCAGTAGCTACATAAAAATAGAGAGTGTTTGTCAGTCAGGGGAGCAGGGAATGATGACATACTCTCCAACATTTCAAAGATAAAAATGGGGACCTGACTTAACTAAGTTTGCCAACTCACTCACTATGGCGAGTGATCTCATGCTGTGGCCTCCCCAAACTTGCCACTGCTCAAATGAGAAGGGAAAAAATTGGGAGATGCTGTGTATGTGTCAACATGACTTCTGCCCAAACCTTGAAGTGTTGTCACCAATGCTGTAGGACTTCTCTGTTTTTTTTCCTAGTTTTTAGCCAGAAATGATATCAACACATACCCGACGTCTCTTTTTCTCCTGAGCCCCACCTCCTGGAAATTGCAGGCCTGTGCCTAGCAATCCTTCCTGTAACACCCTTTATTCCCATACCAAGGATTTAATCTCACACCAGAGGACAGCTTATGTTCAGTTTACTGCATAATTTGGTTGAAATAAAGTCGTGTGTTCAACACGACTATTCATTACTTTCTCAGTGTCAAGACGCTGCTCCAGCTGCTGCACCCTTACTGCATGATTAGCATTTGAGGCAGGTACGCCCTGCAGTCCCTAGGGAATCCCCTCAGACCCCTGACCTTACCAGCCAGCTGCCTCTCCCTCTCCCTGCTCTGACTAGGGTTGCCAGCTCCAGGTTGGGAAATTCCTGGAGATTTGGGAATACAGCCTGGAGATAGGGGGGTTTAGGGATGGGGGGGACCCCAGCATGGTGGCATACCCTACAATCCATTCTCCAGAGCAGCCATTTTCTCCAGGGGAACTGATCTCTGTTGCCTGGAGATCAGTTGCAATGGCAGGAGATCTCCAGCCACCACCTGGAGGTTGGCAACCCTCGCTCTTCTTGTTCTGGCCTTTCCTTCTCCTTTCTCTGACTCCTGCCACACCCCCTACCTGGGTCACTTGTTCTATACCTGAGTAGGTTTTTACTCTGAAGGTGGTGTCTATTCCTGAGGCAGCCTTTACTTCCAAGGAGGCTAATAATGAGAGTCCTGGCCCCTTCCTGCCCTTTAGTTGCCCTTGGGGCCCAGACCTACCTTTCCATGCTTGGCAGCATAAGTGCAGCGTCTCTTGGGGCTTGTCCTGGACTCCCCTGCTTCACATCCTGTCCTGGGAGGCTGTGGGGTATGACACTCTGCCTTCCACTGATTACAAATACAAGAGAGTAATGGTTCTTTTCTTTGAATATATACTAGAAAACATATAATTGTGCTACAGTAGTATATATCAGCAGTTCAGAAGATACATTAACACTGGCATCATAAGAAATAGTCAGCCATGCACTGCATGGTGTTTTAGTTTCTTGAATGTGTGTATTTTCATGCATGTGTACTATTAAAGATAAGATGTATTCACTCCCCAATCTGATGTTAACTTCTAGACACTTTGATAGGGGAGACGACTGCTGATGAATGACCAAAACAAGCACTAACAAAATATTAACATGCTCCAAAGGTAAAGGTAGAGGTAGTCCCCTGTGCAAGCACCGAGTCATTACTGACCCATGGGGGACGTTGCATCACGATGTTTTCTTGGCAGACTTTTTGTAATGGGATGGTTTGCCATTGCCTTCCCCAGTCATCTATGCTTTCCCCCCAGGAAACGGTACTCATTTTAACAACCTTGGAAGGATGAAAGGCTGAGTCAACCTTGAGCCAATTACTCGAACTCAGGTTGTGAGCAGAGCTTCGGCTGCAGTACTGCAGCTTACAACTCTGCGCCATGGGGGCCCCAAAGATAAAACTCATTATTTACCATTGACAAGAAGTGGAAAATAGGGACTGTACAGTAAACAGGGACAGGTGGACCATAAGTAATAATGTGTTTCAAAGAGCACATCTGCTAAGGAAACATCCTGTACACTGGTTGATGTGGTAGCACTAGCCTTTTACAAAGTGAAACCCCTCTCCTTAAGGTTCTGTGATAGAATGGGCTACCCATGTTCAGTCTGTAAGAGTCTTGTTCTTCACTCTGTGTATGGATGCACATGCATGCACATGTATGGTGTGTTGGGGGGGGGCGGTCACAGTTTTTCAAGGCGACTCTTTTGCTTGAAAGGTTTGAAGAGACACTGCAAGTCCACACCTTGCAAAATGCCACCATGCTGACATGCTCTGAGTTGGCTTGGAGTGGTGAAGATTAAAGCCTATAATGAATGAAGAAGAAACCTGATGAAGGATTCACATATTGTTTTGTTATTACAAACGTTAATAAGAAGCTAGTTTTATTTCCCATTTCCTTACTACCTTGACAGCATTCATTACACTGATTTTTATTTTATTATTTTGCAGGTCAGAGCTTTCCTCATGCTGTGATGCTGCTCACAACTTTATCACTTCACAAAACAACACCCCACTGGGAAGCAACATGAGTTATGAGGTGGACAATAAAAAAACCATCCACATCACACAGGAAATATTCAAGATGCTGCCTGAAGTACGGAGAGCTCCTTTGATATTTTCTGTGGTCAGAGATATGTAATATTTTAAAGTCTATTTATTTATTTATCATGTTTATACCTCACATTCTCCCAAGGTGGGCTCTAAGGGGAACTTTATGGTATCTGTAAATAATGTCAAAAATAAATCAGACAGCAGCAAAGCCAAAAAATATACCCGCAATAATACACCCAGCAATACAATTCAGTGAGGAAAATAAAGCATCATTGTAAGCCCCCCAAAACTAACCAGATGTGCTCCTTTCCCTGATAACTGTAAAGAAGGAGCTCTACTGACCTTCTCAGACAGGCCATTCTGCAGAGTAGGTGCCATGACACAAAAGGAACAGCCTCTGGCAGCAGAAGAACAGACAACTCTTGAGCTGAGAAATGGTAAGAAGTAATCAATTTGAAAGATACAGATGTGTAAAGATTCAGAGAGAGAGAGATGCGTTCCCTTGTATATGCCACGAATGCCTACAGTGTTTGGTATTCTGTGATTTAGAAGCCACAAAAACTTTTTTCATGATAATTTCCAGCTTGATTTTTTTTTAAATGAATTTGCTGATTTATCAGAATTGCTGGTACTTTCCTAGAGCGCTGACAATGCACTCATGGTCCCTTAGGTTAAAACCCTATAATCTCACCTTGCCCTATTTTGAAAACCAGCAGAGTCCTAGATTTTTAACAAAATGCTATCCTGCTAGAATAATGTGTTGTTAGGTACAATACTTTCCCTCAGGTTGTACATCTGGGTTATGGATTCAAATACCCTCCTATGGAGAGCTGTTACCAGCCAGAGTACTAGACCAGATAAAACAAAGGTAAACATTCTTGTGAAGCATTCCCGTTGCTTGATTATTAAAACCCTAGGATCTATTCATTATTTTTGGTTTCAGTCTCAGCCTCTAGAGTATCCCTTCAAGAACTGTGCAGTGGTGGGAAATGGAGGGATTCTGAAGACTTCCAACTGTGGAGCAGAAATTGATCAATCTGACTTTGTTTTCAGGTGAGAAATTCTAAACCACGATATAATTAAAATTCACTAGACAAAGAAGCCAGGATATCAGAAATTCTAGTAAGTCATTAGCTGTCAATGCTATAATTGGCAAGTTAACAAGTATTACAAATTCTCATACCCCCTACTCCTTCCCCAGCCATGTCTGCCTGTTTTCATGATTCATGAATGCACTAACAAAAATACAAGATAGACAGCTGCTCATTGTAAAGGACAGGGCTTATGCTCAGAAATATGTGTGAGGCTCACACAGTAGGCTTATAGCATCATGTGATGTCTATGCCCATACATTTCCATTTTTTAGTGATCCATATGGAAAGCAGGGAGACGAGATGGAGAAAAGATTTAAGTAATCTGTATTCTCTGTATTTTGCTGTGTAGAAAATTGTATCTTTTGGTTTTTTCTTGACAAACTGCACGTATGCAAAATTCTCTTTTTTTGCAAAATGAAATGTAAATTGAGTTCCATCACCGTCTACATCTGTTCATGTTAAATTCTACTTATGTCCCTACCCTGCCCCTTCACAACTGATGGGGACTAGACTTTTCCTGGACATCTCCTTAAACTACATGAAATCGCTGAGAGAGGTTGTCTGAGGGTTTGGAGTGCAATGCCATCAATATGTTGATGACACCCAGCTGTTTATCCCTTACATCAAAACCAAGTAGAAATCATGAATCAGTGTTTGGTGATAGTCAGGGCTTTTTTTCTGGGAAAAGAGGTGGTGGAACTCAGTGGGTTGCCCTCGGAGAAAATGGTCACATGGCTGGTGGCCCCACCCCCTGGAGCGGCACAGAGGGCAATCTAAACTCCCCTCTGTCTGGAGATCAGGGGGCGGGGCCACCAGCCATGTGACCATTTTTAAGAGGTTCCAGAACTCCGTTCCACCGTGTTCCAGCTGAAAAAAAGCCCTGGTGATAGTAATGGCTGAATGATGGCCAGTGAGCTGAAGCTCAGTGCAGACAAGACTAAGATGCTGTCAGTCAGTGATCTGCCTCTGAGACTCAGCTTTCCCACCTTTTAGTTAGGTGGGTAGTGATCAGAGACAAGTCTTTCTCACTGGTGGTGACTTCATTATGGAATACGTAATCCCCACTGAGTTTTGCCTGGTGCCTAGTCTGTATAGTTTTAAGAACCCCATTGAAGACATTTTTATTTATTCACTTATTTGGCTAGATTCTATTAGATGACCAGATAGTGAATTTAACTAGGAATTTATTTATGCTTTATTTATGCCTTTCCCATCAAATGGGTGATTTAGCTTGCTGCTCCACTGGTTAGTTTTCATTGTTTTAATTTGTTGATTTTATCAATGCTGTTTGCTGCTATCAAAAATCATTGATTGCACTTTTTGCATTTTTCATTTATTGCATTTCTAGTTTTATGCTTTGAGTTGCCTCGGGCTTTATTGTATGGTTAGGAGAAACATCCTAAGTAAACCAATGAAAAAGCACTGTTTTTTCACTTCATAACACTGGTGCGAGTATTGTGTTTATATATTTGCCCACCTGGATCTACTAGCAACCTGTGGAAGGAGCCTGGGAGATAAATAAATGTCCATAAGGCATTTACAGTGCAATCCTAAACAGAGTTGTACCTAAATCCATTAACTTCAATGGCTTTAGAAGGGTGCAACTGTTTAGGATTGCACTGCAAGTGACACATATTATTGCCTGGTAAGGATCAGGATGTTTTAATGATGGGCTGTTTAGACAAGCTGTTCAACTGTTCTTGTAAAATTTCAGGTGCAACCTTCCTCCTACCGTGGGAAGCATCAGACAAGATGTTGGCAGTAAAACAAATCTTGTGACTATCAACCCAAGCATTATAGCTCAGAAGTGAGTATAGCTGCAAATTTGTTCGCAACTTGTGTATGATGGCTTGACTCTCTGGCTGGTGTGTCTGCACATTGGCCACTGCATTCTAATTGCTTCATTAGTGGTCCCTAGCTCCCTCTTAATGCAAATTAAATCCCCTTAAGCTATTCATCCTTTTGGAAAGAGCCGAACCTTCAATCAAAAAATGAAGATAGGCCTCTTTTCCCCTTGCTCCAGTAAGCTCTTAACTGTCTGGCAAAGGCAGTGTTCTTCAAATCATAGCTGCTGCCTAAACAACATTGTAGGGATGAATTCCAGACATCTGAGGTCTCTCAAATACTATTCAAGGTTTTGCTTCATTTCAAGCCTAATTTTAATGTACTTTCACAGGGCAGCACTGTCTCCAGAGCTAGTTTAATGCCATGTGCTTATAGCAGACACACGCCAAACAAGCAGAAAGGGAGTAATTGTCTTCCTCCAAAGGAAAAGTGTCTGGTTGTAGCTCTATGGAAGTTTACTGAGTGCTTATGGAACACTTGCAAAATGAAGTCTACTGTGGGATTGTTCAGTTTATGCCTAGTTGTGTGCTGGTTTTATTCTTGTGACAATCAGATGAATCCTACCCCAACCCTACTGCTCCACTGAGCAAAGTTTATTCATTTATCAAAATATTTCTACCCCACCTTTCAATTTGAGGTCTTCCTACAGTCCAAGGCATTAGAGGAAGAACCACTTAAGTCGGAGGAAGCTGCCTTAGACTGTAGGAAGACCTCACACCTAAATTGGAGGAAGGCTACTTAGAGCATGGTTGGATCTACTCGAGTCAGTAAAGCATTCGTTCTGTTATGCTCACATTTTAAAATATATATCAATGTTACCTGCTTTTCAGATTTAATTTTTCTTAACTTTTGACTCATTCATATTCTTCCCCCCGCCCCTCGGCATACTGATGACTTGGAGAAAATGGAGATGGTTTCCAGTATCCAGGCAAAGCCTGAGAGTCACTTTGGATAACCCAAAACAATCTCTCCTTATGTATGTAGTGTTGGCACATGCACAGTACTTGTGAGAGTTGTGTAGTCAGAGAACCACGTGAACTGGGAAAACCTCAACGTGCCTTGTTTTATTGTTCAGTAGTAGTTTCCAACGAAGACCAGGGTTGCAGAGGCAGGCAATGGCACCTCTGTTAGTCTCTTGCCATGAAAACCCACCAGAGGTCACCATAAGTCAACTCTGATTTGAGGGCTCTCTTCACCTTCAGTAGCTTGGAGGCTCTATGGCATAGGAGAGAACAGGTTTAACCCTTTCCCCCAGGCTGACTTCTCAGATTCAAACAGCCACCTGCCCCAAAGCTGCCATTTGCCCCTCTAGCAGTAACATAAGATAAGCACTGCTGGATCAGACCAAAGGATTATTCTAGTCTAGCATCCTGTTTTACCCAGGGGCCAGCCAGTTGCTCTGGAAAGCTAACAAACAGGACTTGGAGGCCAAGACCTTCCCCCTGATATTGTCTTGTGACACTGGTATTCTGACGTTTACTACCCAGAGGTAGTAGTGGAAGGTAGTGGAAGTTCCATTTAGTCACCATGGCTAGTTGCTGGTGAGGGCACAACCTCCATGAATCTGTCTAATCCTCTTTTAAAGGTTATGGATATCAATATGTCCACTGGAAGTGAATTCCACAATTTAATTACTCACTGAGTAATTTAATTACTTACCGCCTCTCTTCATATGTGCCCCAGAGGTTGCTTCAGTCAGCTGACAAACAGTTGCTGGTAGTCCCTGGCCCTAGGGAGGCTCAGCTGGCATTGACTAGAGCCAGGGCTTTCTCTGTCCTGGCACCAGCCTGGCGGAATTCTCTGTCTATTAAGACCCAGGCCCAGCGTGATTTATCATCTTTTCACCAGGCATGCAAGACAGAGATGTTCTGCCAGGCATAAGGCTGAGGTTGGGGCAAAGTTGAGCCTTCTGTCCAGTCTCCTGTTGGGGGGGGGGGGTAATGTAACCCCCTGCTCTGGTTCCAATTGGTTGGTTCATTGGCTCATCTGGTTACCCCTCCACCCTGTGTGGTGTGAAAGCTGGTGTTAAGAAAATATAGCAGCCACTCAGGGTAATGTTTTTTATAGAATTGAATTGTCTATATTTATGATTTTATTGTTGGTTTTAACTATCGTTGTTATCTGCCCTGAGCTCATTCATGGGGACGGTGGAATATAAATGGGATAAATCAAATCAAGTCAAGTATATGTAGGCAACTTGTTATTATTTTTTCCTACAGCAGCATTTGTAGGGGGAGTTAAGCCCACCTCCCTTGTGCTGCATTTTTTTTCTGAATTGCCCTACACTCATGCAGTTGCTGTTTACCAGTTTTAAAAAGTCATCTGCGGTCCATTGATAGGTCTTCCAGCATCTCATCAGGTTTGACCCTTGCAGAGCTAGCCATTAGATACAATCCAAATTCACGTAGTGCATCTGTTCTAAACCATTTAAAAAATTCATTCCGTTTTGCATCTTTACAGATATAACAAACTGAATGAAAAGAAGGCCGCCTTCCTGGAAAACGTTGCAAGCTACGGAGATGCTTTCCTTTTGTTACCAGCTTTTTCCTTCAGGAGCAACACTGCTGCATCTTTCAAAGTGCATCACACTCTGAAGGAATTCAGTGCAAAACAAAAAGCCATCTTTTTCTATCCCCGATACCTCAGAAGCCTTGCCCAGTTCTGGAGGACTAAGGGAGTCAAAGCCTATCGGCTGTCTTCAGGCTTTATGATCACCAGCGCTGCTGTGGAACTGTGTGAGAATGTAAAGCTATATGGCTTCTGGCCTTTCTCCAAAAATATAGCAGGTACTCCAATCAGCCACCACTACTACGACAACCAGCTCCCCAAGCCTGGTTTCCATGCAATGCCCAAAGAGTATAACCAGATACTCCAGCTTCATGGAAGGGGTATCCTCAAGCTGCAATTTGGCAAATGTCTACCTGACTAGACCAAGGTAGGTCTCTTTACAGAACATTTTGTCTTATTTTATATATATTATACAATATTTATATCTTTCATTTTCATGAGCACACAAACATAAATGCACACAAATACAAGTTCATGAGGTATTATGGGATAGAGATAGATAATTTGGGGAAAGGACCTCAACCCTTATTATTTCTTCAGTTTGTGGGAGATAAACTCCCTCAATATTTTTTCTTTTTTTTGGTACTTTTTTTTTTTTGCAAACCTGAGATTTCCCCTATATTTGTAGAAACATCTCCTCTTTCTGCACCTGGACGCATTGTACAGATGTGGGTGTACTACAGATGATAAAATAGCCAGCAAAAACTTTTAACAGCTTAAGCTGGAACATCAAATAGTTAAATGAATAAAAAGATTACCAGCAGAAAGCATTAAAAATGACAAAAGGATTCAAGGCTCCTGTCAATTGGGACACGAAAATAACAAACTGAAAACTGCCTAGGAAAACAAAGTCTCAAAAGGTTCAGCGTCAGATTCATGGATGTGGGGAGAGTGACTGAAGTGCACAGAAATCCCGTATCTCATAGTGATATGTTGACATTTCCTGCAGCAGATGTGTGAAGTGTGTGGATGACATATATCCATGAACATGAACAGCCATGCAGATGTATCAAAAAGCCCTGGTTCAAACAGAGAACCCATGCACAAGTAGAGATGTTTCTACAAAACTAATTGGATCTGCCTCATGAATAGCTAAATTGTTTGACCTGAGTATTTTCCTGAAACAAAGAAGAGTATTTAAATTACAGTAGTCCAAATGGATGGAATTATATTATCTTTTATTAGCTACTAAATGTCAAAGAAACATCAATGGATTTAAAAGTAAGACAAAACTGAAGCACCAAAGTTAATTTTTCTTTCATCAGTGGACCAAAGCCAGCTGCTTTATTCAATTTGACTTGTTAAACGCATCCTCCAAGCCACAGGCACATAATTCCCACTGAACCTTATTTTGTATATGTTGCACAATGTGCTTGTGCATGAAACATAGTGACATGCTTTCTTGTTTCAGAGTGATGATTGCCAAGGAAAGCATTGGTATGCGCCTCACACAGTTCTATGTTGGATTTGATCAAATGTCTACTTGTGAGCATAAAATTGTGCTATTATAATTCAAAAAATATTTTGCACTTAAGAATGCCAGTCTTCTTCTTCTTCTTCTTCTTCTTTTTGTTATATAGTGGCCTGCGTGATTTTAGATTCCTGTAATCTGACTTTTTACATAAACAAGGTTTTCAAAATCCAGTGTATTTACTACAGTGAACAAAGCACAATCTCAGGATGATAGCTGTTTGTGAAGTTTGTAAGGTTTTTGCTTGCTAAGTAGTCGTATTTTTTTAAGTGATATTGTTTTGTTAATGCCCTCTAGGATGGCTGAAAGATGTCTACATTAGTAGCTTGGTTATACTGTACGACTTCCTTTTTTGCTAATATGTGAAATACATACCTGATTATACATTCAGCCATGGATTTTCTCCTTGGCAGTCTTACATGGTATATAGAATCATAAAAAATGCAAAGAACCTTATGGGCAATCTAGTCTAATACCCTGATCATGCAGGAAATCCAAAATTAGATCATTCGGGAATCCCAACGAACGAGTGCCTAGCCTCCAGTGATGAAAATCCCACTCTCCATCATTGAATGGTTACCATTGGGAAATTTCTCCTAATGTTTAACTGAGATCTAGCCTCCTGTAGCTTAAACCCATTAGATATAGTAATGCCCTGTGGAGCAGCCTAGGAGTCTTTGTCTTCTCTTATGTGATTGGCATTAAAGTATACAAAGGTGCAGTCATGTCTCCCCACACAGCCCAGTCCCCTATTATTAGGGCCAAATATCCAGTTCCTTCAACTTTTCCTCAAAGGACTCTTTCTTACAGATCTCCAGCTGTCTTCATTACCCTCTTCTAAAGCCATTTAGGAACTATTTTACCATTTTATGTACTATTGTATGAACTAGACTGTATTCTAAATAACTTCTCTGATATGATGTCCAAAATCTTTCTTTGAAAGTAAAGATGTGGTCTGAATTGACATTTGGTCTGTCTGATACCTGAAGCAGAAAACTACACATGGCAATGCACAATTTGTTCCTAGGAACTTGGATCTGACCCTGTGTGATTTCTTTTCCTGGCTGAGATCTATTACTGAAAGTAAGCGAGGAGAAAATTACTTCCCTGTAAGGTGTCATGAGTAATCTGTGTATTTGTATCCTATACATGTCTTTGTGTGGGTGGGTCCATTTCCCTATAGGAACCCCAGTTTCAAACAGAATAGCTAATCATAGGGAAGAGACTTTTCCTCCACTGCCTCTCATTCCTAAGCTTGCTGCTTTAGGTTTTAACACCTAGCTAGAGAAACATGTTTGCATCTTCTGGACTCAAGCGACCGTACCCAAATACAGGGAACTGTGACAAAGCTCCAGAGTTTGGAAAAATACTGAAATTTAGCTATATATTGATACAGAGACACTTTACTGAGTGGAACATAAAATACATTCAAGCAGTCAGAATAACATCAAACATACAAATAGCACTGAATTGTAGAACATCCACAATGAAAGGCAACTATTCCAATTGCACACATGCTTGTGAAATGTGTATTTCTTGAGAAGAAAGGAAAGGAGCTAGAGAGGAAGAATAGACAGGAAAGCAGAGGTTCTATGACTTATCCTTGTCAGAGCCTGAGTGAGGAATCTGTCTGGGAGGATTCCCAAAGTTCCAAGAAGCCAATAGTCCAAACGAGATCATAAAGCTATACATCCTAAGAGAGTTTGGAGTCATCCAGGGATACTTGTTGCAGTCAAGGGCACAGACTCGAGCAATAAGCAAATGTGGAATCTGCCATACCAGGTAGAACCAGGCATAGTGAGGGAGCTGACCCCCAGGCACAGAGCAGAGCCAAACACTGCAAGAACCAGATTTTAAAATTTTTATTTATATACTGCTCCTCAGGGCAATGTAACATCCACTCAGAGTGGTTTACAGAGTACATTATTATTATCCCCACAACAAAACACCCTGTGAGGTGTGTGTGTGGCGGCGGGGGGGAGTGCTCTGGGAGAGCTGTGACTGACCCATTTCAAGTGGAGGAATAGGGAATCAAATCCAGTTCTCCAGATTAGATTCCCGCTGCACTTAACCACTACACCAAACTGGCTGGCACAGGATTCTGGATCCCATTATAGGAGCTGGAATTGAATAGGATATAAAAGATCCAGTCTTCCTAGTCTTGAGGAGGTAGGGTGGAAGAGAATATAAGTGAGCTCAAATAGGAGCTTCCTGACTAATGGGGGAGGTATCTGAAGGAGTCTTGGGCCCCACGAACATTTCCAAATAAGGAAAAGAGGGAGGGTCTTGGGAAATGGGCAAAAATGTCTTAAAGGTGCTCCTGGCTACATAACTAAAAAGTGGAACATATGAAGTAGATGTCAGTCTTGAGTCATGTGAGGAGAAAATATAAAATGTTGAGGTAACTGGTGTTTTAGTGTTTGGAAGAAATGTCAGGGCAATCAGAATCTCTGTACCAAAAATTAATTAATGGCTGAACCATTCTGATTAATGGTGTAAAGGTTCTGGTGTAAGGTAGGTCTATATCTCTCTTGGCTGGCCATTATTTGTATAGAATCTCAGTGGGGTGTATCCCATTCCTGCCTCCTTTGTTTTATCTCACCCTTTGTACTGCTAATAGCCTGAAACAACATTTCATAGGCCCCGCGTGAATGGCAGAGATGAAGTGACCACTGAGGTAAGATGGAGTGGGAAAGGTCAACAGAAAAAGAGGCTTGATTGAAACCAAGGCACAGGCAGGGGTGGGGTTTCTGCACTCTATATCCAAGTCTCTTTGCACTCTTTAGAGACCCATTTCCTGTCATGCTATTTACATGGCTGGGGGAGTTGGGGGGGGTTAAAAACACAGATTTGTTGCTGTGTAACCTTTGAGCCTCAGATTCCAGAAGCGCTTGGGCTGAACACAGGAAGCTTCCTCATACTGAATCAAGCCATTGGTCCATGTAGCTCAATATTGTCTACATCTTTCCAGGGTCTTTCCCAACATCTGCTTTAACTAAAGATATCAGAGGCTGAACCTGAGACCTTCACAGTGATAAGTACATGCTCTACCATTGAGCCTCAATCCCTCTACTTTCCAAATCTTAGAAGATTCAGGTTTTAAATTCAAGGATTTGTCTCTGTCATATATCCTTTGAATTTTACCAATTCTTCCTGCTTTACAAAAATTAAAATTTGGCACCAACATGTATGGCAATAGTTGCCCAAGCAACAAATATACTACAAGTGATCTTTAATATGGATGAACAGCCCCAGGTTCAATCTTGTACTCCTGTGAATTGTGGTATATTTTTGTAAAAAGGTTATGCATCTATTATCAAAGAGCTTCACATTTGGCTCATAAGTTTAAATTCTTAATGTTCATTTCATCAGAATGCCTATTAAGATTAAATTATTGAAAAGCCTTGATTAAATTTTCTTCTATTAATATGAGGCAAGGGGAAAATACATTACATAATTGTTATCTAATAAAAACTGCAGTATGTCCCTCAGGCAACATTTGAAACCATTTGTGGAATTCTATTAATTTAACAAAGAATCTGCTCCTCAGAACTGGAACACCATTTTCTGAGCAGACTTTCCCTAGCAAACATGAAAGAGGACCAAGGAGCCAGTGTAGCATAGTGCATATTGCATCACAGTGGCAATGCTAAGGTTCATATCTCCACTTCGCTATGAAGTACTAAGTAACCTTGTGCTAATCGCTATCTAAGCTTCCTCACAGAGTTAGTAGTAGTATAAAATAGAGTAGAGAAGTGAAAGGTATATGTCACCCTGAGCTCTTTAGAAGAAGCATGGGATTAAAATGTGGTACAGAGTTGTTTTGCATGGATATCAGCATGGATTTCAAGGGGAAGTTAGTTATAAACAGGGCTTTTTTTCCGCTGGAATGCGGTGGAACGGAGTTCTGGCACCTTTTGAAAATGGTCACATAGCCAATGGCCCTGCCCCCTGATCTCCAGACAGAGGGGAGTTTAGATTGCCCTCCGTGCTGAGTGGCACGGAGGGCAATCTAAACTCCCCTCTGTCTGGAGATCAGGGGGTGGGGCCACCGGCCATGTGACCATTTTCACCGAGGGCAATTTAAACTTAAAAAAACTCCCCCCTTGTTCCAGCTGACCCAAACTGATGTCATTGTGCGGTCCTGAGTTCCATCACTGAGTTCCACCACCTCTTTTCCCAGAAAAAAAGCCCTAGTTATAAATATGATTATGCTAAGTATCATTTTTGCCACCAAGTAAAATGCAGCTTACCAGCCATTTATAGCAGCCCACCAATAAGCCTATTTCTTTTTCTGTCAACCGGAGCTGCAAAAATGGAGGAGGGGGGCTATCTGGCAAACCATAATACATGGCTGGTGGATTACATTCAGCTTGCTGGGTTTCACATGTTACGCCGTGCAGATGTTTTGAAATGGAACTTTTTATATCTGGTGCATATCTAGTTCCTGCGGCTCCTGAGAGCTGTAAATGCCTCCTGTGCTAGTTTCCCTTTTATTTCTGCCGATCCATACCCCAAGCAGCAGCAACTATGGGACCAATATCAACCAAGCAATTGGCAGAGTTAGAGATACAGAATCAACTCCCCCAAAGGTACCTAATATTTCAAGGCTATTATGTGCTAGTGTGTCACTTATTAAGTTTGGATGTGGGAAAACCAAGTTCAAATTGAAAATCATTGGCTGGCCTTGGGCAACTCAGTCTCTTTTAAGCTAGCAAAACCAAAATTAATCACAGGACCAATTTGAGCCTAGTCTCGCAATCTTGCACACAATTGTTCAAAAATACTTGTCAGTCCCCATTCATTCATAGAAGGAACAGTAAAACATTGTACTTGGGAATGCCACTGTGACAAGGATAAATCCAGACCTCAAACTCTGGCACAGCATGGTTCAGCCCTCATTAACAGCAGTCTTTGACAGGTGTGTGTTCCTGCAGGTGCCCTGCAATATACACAAAGACTACCTTGCATATTAACAGTGGTTGCCGTTAAAAAGTGTGTTGTGTTATTTTAAAGATAATTCTATACATTACAATAAAAAAGTGTACCCAATAAAACACTGTTCTGTCCTTTCTTTTTGGTATCAATGTCAGTTGAAAGGTGAGTGTGTGTGACTGTGTGTATGTGTTGGGGAGGGAAGCATTGCATTCTGGGTTTTTTTTTAACACAGTACATTAAATTTTGTAGAAATTACTCAAATATTGATACTTCTCCAAATTGTGGACAAAATACTGAATGTTCCACACACACACACACACCCTGCAAGATGTGCTACAACTCACCATTTGATGCTTTAAGATCTTAATATGATATTATTGTCAAATCGCAAATACTGCTATGTGTTTGGCTATGTAAATAAATAACTTATTTCTCTGCGTGGCATATCAGGAGAAGTTTGGTGCCACTCTTTGATTTTTAATTCTATTGTATTATAAGGTCAGGTTTTGATCATTCGTTGGCACTTTGTATTGAAGTGCCTCGGTGCCAAACTGTTTACTGTCCTGGTTGTTATGTATACATGGCTCTTGTCCCTCTCAGATGTGCCATTTAATATTTTTGCAATTTTTATTTGGAAATAATTTTAAAACTTTGTTATATGCATACCCTCTTTGAGGTCATTTACGTGTGTTCAAGCAGATGATAAAGACATAGGACCACAATCGACTGGGACATTCTATGCGCAGGCTGCCATGCTCTTGTTTAACTTCCATTCATTTTATAGAGAAGGAACAAATGGATCCTGGTATGGTTGGCGGGTTTGTTGAAACTAAGCAGTTCTTGGTTTGTCCAGGGCCTGGATAGGAGAAATTTTCTGGGAATTCTATCTCAATCACTTGAGTTTCATGGTGAAGGAAAGGTAGGTATATGTGCAATCAATAATACAATTTTGTCCTCAGGCTAGGTGGCTTTTCATATAATGCAGTCATTATATCTTGCTACAGAGAGAGAATATAGGCCAGGACACAGGGCACAGTCCAGAGCATAATCTCAGGCACAGCCACATGTTGGTAAGCATGGGTAACTAGAAGCTAAAACAATCTACAGCTAGAAATTAGGATTACCCACTCTAGTTTGTGAAATTCCTGGAGATTTGTGATTGGTACCTAAAGATGGCAAGTTTGGGTAGGGGAAGAGCCTCAGTGGGCTATAATGCCATAGATTTCACCCTCCAAAGCTGTCATTTTCTCCAGGAGAAATTATCTCTGTTGTCTGGAGATGGACTGTAATTTTAGGAGATCTCCAGGCCTCACCTGGAGGCTGGCAACTTTATGATAGTTATAAGCCTCATAGAGTAATGAATGCAATGTGTGAACAGCTTTCAACTTTCTGAAACGGTCTACAAATGTTAAGACCTATCCTATTTTTATTCTGCCCTTCCTCCAAGTTGCTCCTTCCCCTATACTATCTTCACAACAATCCTATGAGAAAGGTTACACTGAGAGGGTGACTGGACCCAAGTCATCAAGTCAGCTTCATCGCAAAGTGGGAATCTGAAACTGGATCCCCTCTTCATCCTAGTCCTGCACTATACCGCATTGAATCATATTATTATTGTTGGTATATTCTAAGCACATATTGATGGAATCAGCAGGTACGGGTGGCTTTGTCAATTAATCATCCTGCTTTTATTTAACTGAAGAACTGACAAAGCTAAAATAAATTTTACATTGTCTCATAGTAGGTGGTTTTTTGAAGATATTTGATTTAATATAATTGTTTCTCATGTTCAAATAACACAGAAATGTAAAATCTCAAAAAAAATTCTCGTAAATACATCCTGCATCAAGAGATGGAAAGAAATAGTTTACCATGCCATCAGCATCGAATATCCTTCTCACAGGGGATGCTTCTGATTAAAATCTCCTGGGAAATCCTCATTTGCATAACGTAATTAATTAATACTGAATAGTGAAATAAAATGATAGGAGCATCAGCTTTGGTTGTTTTTTAAAAAAATTCTATTCAGCAATAGTCTGGGTTCTTGATTAAAACAGAAGACAGAAGCCATAAATGAGACATTATGGATCATGGATAGGTTCTGCCCTCCAGAAATGCCAAACACCATCCACTCCCACCCCTCCATCCTGCATAGCTAATGATTCTTAGGGCCAAACTACAAGTGACAAATGATACTTGAACGGCAAGTGTATTCCTCCCTGTTCACTGTCCCTCCACTTGCATTCCATTTGATCCACTTGCCGTTCAAGTGTCATTCGTCACTTGTAGCTTGGCCCTTAGATTCATAAATAACAAGCTTTGTTTCTGTGCTATGCCTACTAAAGTGGCTGATTGATTCCTCCAGTCCAGTCATTGGATTCATGATATGGCATCTTCATGAGAATGAATTCAAGTTGTGCGATTTGATTTCAGATCGGGCACAGGATTAGGGATGAAATGAGTAAGCTGGAAGACTTTCTGCGATGCGCCATCAGCTATTTGTTGTGGAAGTGAAAGCTACAGTGTGCATCCCCATTCATTGCCATATTGCTGGTAGCTCCCCAGGCACATGTTGCTATTCCTTTGATTTACATTAATGGGAAGTCCCAGGCCACAGCACAGAAGTGTGCATCAGGTTCTGATTCAGGATATAATTGGTTTTTCTCATTAAGAACTCATACATGGATTTCTTTCTCATAGAGCAACTTGCAAAAGAAAGGACAAGACAATGAACAAGAGTGAATTCCTATTGGCTATGCATAAAGCTGAAGTTATGTAGATAGAAAATCCATAGCGGTTGGCGACTGCATTCCCTAGCACAGCTAAATTATATTACCATTTTTTTTAATCAAAAGAAGCTCTTTGGAATAGTTTCAATTACCCCAAATGTTTATTTGATGAGGTACCATTTGACTCAGACTCTCTTTGGCAAATATAAGAACACCACAAGGAATTTGCCATTTACTATGTTGATATGAAATAATTGTTAGATATTCAGAAATGCAAATGTTTGGTTTCCTTTGCTGCTGCTAACCTGGGCTGCATTATTCAAGTGGTTTGCTGAGGAGTATTTCCTTAGAATAGTTGTGCCAGAAGGAAAAAGAGCAGGGACGGGCAGGCTAAGGATGGGCATAAATCTTTTTCTCTGTCATGGTTAATAACTGCAGCCAGGGAGGGAAGGGTTCTGTTTCAATACACAAAAGCATGCAAGGAGAAACAGTTAAATCTCCTCTCCCTGACATACTGGCCCTGGTCTGAATCAGGGCTCCATGCAGTTGCCATTTCTCCTGCAATTGCTGTCTCAAAATGCTGGAGGGATCCATTGACTGATCTTCTACAACTACTTTTGCCCTGAATCTGCCTCGCAAACCAAGGGCAAGCCGCACCCCCGGTTTACTGGTTCGGATGCTGTGAGACACAACTACTGTTGGAGATTCTAGCATTAACTACTTTTAGGCCTAAATCTTTACTCTTTATTTCTGCATGTGATTTTGCTTGCTAATGGATTCCTGTCTTGGCAAACTTTCCCTCCTGGGCACAACATTTGATGCTTTGTTAATCCCATAGCCTGGGGCTATCAATATATCCTTCCCACAGAGAAAATGGGAGTTCCTGAACGTCTTTCCCACAGACAGGACTGTACAGTTCTAAAAAACCAACAGAAATTGGCACTTAAGCCAGTACACTGTGATTGGCCTTCCTAATTAATCCCATCCTGTTCCCATTAACTACATCTCCATTTAGACAATGGGCATAGGACTGAGTGCTGCTGACTCAGTACTGGATTGTAACATCTGTGTACAGCATTTCTTCTTACTCCAACGTGTGCATATTTAGCACAGGTTTGGGGTTTTCTTGCACACACAGCATATGCACAGACACGCCCAATCCAAAAATAGTTACAGACAAGAAAGGAAATGCTTTCCCATTCACACCCCTATGCAGATGTAAATGTGTAAACCCATCCAGGCCTTGAATTGTGAGAATATGGCCATTTTCACACGTCTTACTGGCCACACAAAATCGCACAAAACTCCCGGAATGACAGCGTCTTTCTGGCGCGGTTACCCATCATGACTTCGGTTTGTGGCGCAAATCACACCACAGACCAAAATTACACTGTTGTTCTGGGAGTTTTGTGTGGTCAGTAAGATGTGTGAAAAACAGCCTATAACTAAGACCTCTGTGTTAAAGTGAAATGACAATTGAGCTTGGTCGTCTTAGTTTACCTACTTTTTAAACCCTTCTTTTCCTCCTAAATAGCATATATGATTCTATTTTTATCCTATTCTTCTATTTTTATCCTCACAATAGTAGGTTAGGCTAAGTAAGAAGTAGGTTAGGATAAGTAAGAATCAGTGTCACCCAGTGAGCTCCATAACAGAGTGGAGATTTTAATACTAGTCGAATGATCTGTCAGGGGAAACTTCCTCGTTGTTACCATCTTTATACTGTTTCTGAGAATATTGGTGAGGGCGCTGGAGAATTCTGCCCAGCTGTGCTGTCCAGACCCTGAAGATAAAACATAGTTCAGTCAGAACTCGGCAGAGTTGACCCTTGCTTCTACCTTGATACCTCTTGAGTTTGTTCATGGAAGTCCAGGCATGCAGTAACTCTCCTGCCTTGTGGAGTTTTACACCCCCATTAAAAGCTTTTTGTGAGCTGAATCTGTTGTCTGCTCCATTGCAGAGGGGCTTTGGGGGGGTCTTGGCCTTGGCCTCTTTTCAGTGTGAAAGCAAGGGTGCTGCCTCTAAGCCCTTCCAAGGAGCTCTTCACTGATCTCCCTGTGTCCTCAGTGTTTGTTTATAACATTTGTGAACCACTTTTCTCCCTGAAGGGACCTGGAGCAGTTTACAGAAAAAGCTATTGAAATATGAGTTACAGATTTAAACAGATAACACAGTTAAACAAATACATCCTGGGCTGGTCTTCATCAACAAGGCTGTCTGTCTAATACAGACCACAGACGCTTTGGGTTTTGCCTTTTGGCCCCATGGTAGTTTTAAGTTCCTGCAATGAGAGGAGGACAAAATTGAGCCCAGATGGAACTCAGCTGCTGCTGGCTTGCTACCAGCAAGATCTTCTTGACTTCCCCTTCTTGTCAGTGTCGGATTTGGGCATACAGGGAGTGAAACATGTTTCATATGTGGAAGAGGATTCTCTTATTTTGCCTCTAACAGTTGAGCCAAGCAGAGTTCTGGGTCAGAATCTTTGGAGTCTGTTTATCAAGGCGGCCAGATTAAGGTATTGGAAATCAAATTCTGCTGAGAGTGTTCCTTGAAAATAGACTGGGTGGTGGTGGCGGCAGTGGCTATAGCCACAGTTCAAGAACTTCTGACTAATCAATACTGACCTTGATGGACCATTGTCTTATTCAGTGGTCCTCTACATGCAACACTCTGCATGTTGAGTGAACGCCTAGTAGTTTGCAACCAGCTGCAGAGGGAGAGGGCAGGGACAGAGATATTGGCATTGCACTGGTGGTACAACATCATTTTCAATTAATACCCAGAAGTCACATTGATGATGTCATATTGACTCGGTGCTCCATGGTTCAGACAAAATGCTATTGTAAAACCAATAGCATTTTGTCTGAATTCTAGAGTGTCACATTAGCCTCACATATACAATGTGACATCACTTCTGAGTATTTGCTGCAAGAGATATCGCACCAGCAATGCAATGTCAGCTTTCTGGCAATTTCACTCCATCCTATGGAATGGCAGTGGACAATGCAGACAAAGGCTGAGAGGTCTCCTGCTGAAGAGGGAAACCTGGTCTCTCTAGCATAGGGCAAGACAGATGGCATGAGGTCACTAGCCCCACCCTTCACCTCCGAGTGTTCGCCAGGTCGTCTGCATGGTGCAAGTTTGAGCAGGAAGTACTGGTATGTATACTCCCTCTACATGATCAAGAATGATGCTTTCCAAATGTAGTGGCCCCAACCTTATGCAATGGCCTGCCTGAATTGCTCAGGAAAGTTTGCACGCTCCTGGTAGAATGAGCTTTTCCCCCTACTTAGTTATTCCTTATATGATAGCAGAGGCTAGACTGGTTTATGCAAAGGTATGGAAACAAAAAAAAAATCCTAAAAGAAAAGAATGGGTAGGGAAAGTCAAGGATCCTTTTCGGTCTATTTAAATTAACAGCTCTCCAAAGGTTTCAAGATTTTAGAGTCAAGGCAAAGTTTGGCATGATATGATAGCTAAAACAGAAGCTATGTAATTTGTTTGTAGGAAGTTTATGTTTTTTATATGGTATATGTAATTGTGCAAGTATCATATAACAATGCATGTGGGTTTTTTTAAAAAGTAAAATTACTTTGCAAGTGGTTCCTGGAAATTACAGTTGATTTAGAAATGGTTCCCACTTCAAAAAGTTACCTCTGAGTTACCTGGAGATCATAGAATGATAAGAGTTGGAAGAGATCTCTAAGGTCATCTAGTCCAACCTTCTGCACAATACAGAAAATTCACAACTACTTGAGAAAGACAGGGATGGACTTTGTACCGTTCTGCATTCTACCACTGAGCCATGGGACAGAGCCCTCCAGTATATGTTGCAACAATATTGTTAATGATATGCAAGTCACGGCCCAGAAGTTCTCCACCAAGAGATTTGATCTGTGTTTTTAACAGAAGCTGTAGTTACTTCCACTTTGATACTCTGTGTTGAAGTGAAACAAGAGGATTTTATTTTGCTGCTTGATCCAGCCTCTTTGCACAGTGCCACCTGGTGGCCCTGAGGTTGACACATGTAATACCCATACATAACACATATTTCCTGAATATTTTCAAGTGGGTAGCCAGTTAGCCTGCAGTACAACACAAGATTTGAGTCTGGTAGCATCTTAAAGACCAACAAGATTTTCCAGGGTGTAAACTTTCAAAAGCCAAGCTCCCTTCATCAGATACAAGTAAGAATGGAGGTCCCTGAGTCTTTATAAGCCAGTCAGAAGGTGCAAGGGGAGCATGTATGAAGTGCACATTCACCTCCTGTCTGCAGGCACCTTTCTCAATCCATCTGGGTAATCTTCATGTGTTAAGGGGTCTCTGTGTGTGCATTTCCTTTGCTGAACTAGGAGGAAAGGTTGCAAGGTTGCACACAATTATTTCTTTATTACATCTGTATGTTTTCCCCTCTTCCAGTCAGCTTACAGCAGCATACTCCAATTTCTAAAGAAAAGCAGATTCTGGGTCTCTCGTTGGTCTTGAAAATGACAGCCTCAGAATCAGATTTTATTTCTGCTCTGATCCCACTCTCCCATGTTACGAATGCCCAAAAGAGCTTCTCACTGGTCTCTCTTCCAGACATTAATCAGAGTCATACCCAGACTCAAGAAGATGATGGAGAGCTCCCCAGACAATTCCAATTCCTTTGTCAATTTATGGAGTCTTATTGCTTCTGGGATGCGGGCGAGGAGGGGAGGGCTTTAATTGACTCTTCTTTGTCTCTTCACTTTGGCAGGAAGCATTGCAACAATCTTTTCAGTGTGTGTGTGTGTGTGTGTGTGTGCTTGAAGCTAAAATGAGCAAGCTAGGAAGCACAACTTTTCATGGACATGAAATATGAAATATTACCCAACTGTACCTGGAATTCTGAAAGGCAGGCTCTTGGCAGTGAAAAGAATGAGAGATCATGTGTCTGACTTATAAAGAGGCGGGGAGCAAATAAATAGTGCCAGAAAGATTACATAAGAAAATGATTTTGTATTCAACCTCCCCACAAGCCCTGCAGTTTGACATTATATTCCCCCTTTTATATTAATGCCGCTGCCCCTTTTGCCTTAAACGTTTTGCTACAAATGATCAATAGATGTGTAACAAAAGCCTGAAATGCTCATAAATAAATAACTTACGGTTGGAACAATTGCTGGATAAGAGTTGCCTAACTCAAAGAAACTAGAAAATATATTTTGATAGCAATATCCAGGCTGAATCCACACCTTGTTGGATTGTGCCCTCTGACAATCACTGGCAATTGAATTTTTCCATGTGGACAAGACAAGACAAGACAAGACAAGAGGTCACTGATTAATTGCTCTGGTGCAGTATTTACCAACATGGGGAGACTGCCTTAGATGCAGAGGCTAGGTGTGAGACACCAGCATAATACACCTTTTGAACTTCTGATAGTTGAATCAAAACTAAAAAGACTGACTGGGGTTCAAGAAGTTATTCTAAGTGCACCCAAGAAGGGCCAGATGAAGACTTGCTGAAGCCCTCTGTACTGTAAGGAAGTGGTCTCAATGAGATGCATTAGTAATGTGATAAGAACTATAGACTTTATCACTATGCACCATCTGTTGCTGTAAGTATGATCCTACTGGGTAGTTTCTGTGTTGTTTAATATGTCAGGCTTAGAATTGTTTATGCTCTGCTTCAGCATTTCTTTAGCTCTGGTTTTAAAGCTTTGCAGATTTGCATTTATATGCCTTATTATATGTCTTTGAAATTGCCTGTACCAACTCACGCTGTGTAATCCACCTTGAGTCTTGATGAGAAAGACAGGCAATAAAAATGCATAAATAAATAAAAATATTATTATATTATTATAAAGAGTATTGCTTAAAAGACCCCATAGCATTACCCCCAAAATGTTAATTTAATAGTGTTTAGGATTTTTAAAAATTTAGAGACCCTTTAAAATTGAATGCCCTAAACTTTATTTAGCTTGTGTATAAATCCAGTCCTGCCCATCTACCTTATCAGAAACTGAAATCTGGTATGGGATAGAGGAGGTACTGTTTGAGATGTACAATCTCAGCAACCTTGAGTGGACTGTTGTTGTTCTTTGCATCCTGGCTATTAAATAGGACAATCACAAACCACTGTGAACATACACGTACATGGGAGGTATTTACTCCATTTTATTTTTTACTAGAATTCCCAAAGCCCACTAAATGTGTAGTAAATTTTCAAAGCAAAAGTGAACGATGCACAATAGCATGGAAAAGGCATAATGCATTTAGGCACAGTGTTAAGTGAACGTAAGTATCTAATTTCATGGAATGTTATAAGGTTTTACTGGCTCAGATTAAGGCCTAGTATTCTTTGCAAGAATGTCAGCAACTAGCAGGTGTTACCTGCTGCTTAGAGGTAAATAACTCCCACCTATGCTGATTATGGCATAAGTTGGACCCTCTTCTTTGGGGAGTGTCTGTTTCCATCACTAGATGGCTGTGTTGTATGCCTACTATTTCTTGTAGGCATGTTTATCTCCACAACAGATGCCCTTTTATTAACTACCCCTTTCTCTCAGTACTGCATACGCACTATTTTATTCCTGATTAGAAACTGAAGAGTACAGCCTTTCATTTTATTAAGAGAACAGCAAATGTTTCTGATATACATCAGCCAAAGTTACTTTCACTTACAAACATATACATGATTGACAACATTGGTGGTTAATGTGTGTGTTATGTGCTGTCAAGTTGCCTCCAACCTATGGCGACCCTGTGAATAAAAGACCTCCAAAACATCCTATAATTAACAGAGTTAATAATAACCTGTCATTCATTGTAAATGAATGAGCCTCACACTGCCCTATAGAACAGTAACATCTAGTGGTAGTAACCAGTAATTACAAGCCAAATCCGTCAGTTTTGGAACCAAGGAAGTTTAGAATTATACCACTAGGCTTGGTCTTCTAAAGGCTGGACACTTTTCACCCTCCTCAAACACTGCACTGTCATTATGTTAAATGGCAACCAATTCTTAATATTTTGCAGAAGACTAAAGTGACATGTACCAGCCATTTGTATGGAAAGACACATATATGATGCATGAACTATTTAGAATTAATGCCCATGGGGAGAAAAAACCCAACAACACTTTTTGTCTTATGTTTGCCTCTATGAAGAACCCCCTCCCTTATAACTTTCACTAGAGGGCAAGTCTTCACCTACTGGTGGAAAATGGAAACAGAAAGGGAGAGATGAGTTCCAGATTTTAATGTTACATCTAAGAAGGCCTCTCAGGTTGCCACCTGCCTAATCTTAGAAGGTGAGGGCACCTGAAGCAGGGCCTCAAAACATGACTGTAGTGGTTTGGTAGGTTTGTAAAGGAGTAGGCAAAACTTCAGATATACTCCTCCTGAGCCATATAGGGCTTTAAAAGTCAACACCAGCAGCACTCTGAATTATGTCCAGAAACAGATGCCACTGTAGACAGGCCTAGACTGGAGTGATTGTTCCCTATGATTGACTCCACTCAACATCCTGCCTGCAGCATTCTGTACCAATTGAGGTGCAGAATCAGGTACTGAGAGAACCAGTTTGGTGTAGTGGTTAGGAGTGTGGGGCTCTAATCTGGAGAGCCAGGTTTGATACCCCACTCCTCCACTTGAAGCCAGCTGGGTGATCTTGGGTCAGTTATAGGGTGTTTGTTGTCGTGGGGATAACAACATACTTTGTAAACTGCTTTGAGTGGGTGTTAAGTCATTCTGAAGGGTGGTATATAAATCGAATGTTGTTATTTATTTTAGGCACTTTTCAAGGGCAGCCCCCCATAAAGTGCATTGCAGTAATCTGATCTAGATGTAGCCAGGGCATGAACCACAGCAGGCAGATCTTTTCTGCCCAGGAAAGTCCAAAGCTGGCTAACTAGTTGAAGCTGGTAAAAGGCACTCCAGACCACAGCTGCCACACGCAGTAGGACTAAACCCAAGAACATGCCCAAACTTCGGAGCTGTTCCTTCAAAGGGAGTGCAACCCCATCCACAAGTGACACCTTAACTCCTAATTGAGCCTTCTGCTCACTGGTAGCACTTCATTCTTGTCAGGATTAAGCTTGTTAGTCTGCATCCACTCCAAAACTGCCTCCAGGTATCAGGTTCAGGGTTTCTACAGCCTCCCTGGGATCAGCTGGAAATGTGAATTAGAGCCGCATATTGGTGACAGCCCAGCCAAAATCTCTAGATGACCTCACCCAATGGCTTCAGGAAGATGTTGAAAAACAGGACAAGATGGAGCCTTGCAAGACCACAGAGGATAAAGACCAGAGGGCACTGCAACAGTCCCCCCAGATCACCTTCTGACCAGAACCACAGCTAAAATTCACCTCCAAGTCTCAGTCCAGAAGGATACCATGATTGATTATATTGAAAGGTGCTGAGAGATACTGGAGAATCAACAGAGTTGTACTCTC
This sequence comes from Eublepharis macularius, assembly GCF_028583425.1. Taxonomy (NCBI): domain Eukaryota; kingdom Metazoa; phylum Chordata; class Lepidosauria; order Squamata; family Eublepharidae; genus Eublepharis; species Eublepharis macularius. The sequence continues at coordinate 66,128,463 of NC_072800.1, read as the reverse complement.
TCTGTCCATCTTCTGGCACCTACCTGGCATCTGACGTGATTTATCTGGATTTCAGTAAAGCTTTTGATAGGGTCCCCCATCACATTCTGATGGGCAAACTGGAAGACTGTGGAGTAGACTATAGGACAGTTCGGTGGATAGGGAACTGGTTGGAGGACCGCACTCAAAGAGTGGTGGTCAACGGCGTTTCATCAGATTGGAGGGAGGTGTCCAGTGGGGTGCCGCAGGGCTCGGTTTTGGGCTCGGTACTTTTCAATATTTTTATCAATGATCTAGATGAAGGAGTGGAAGGGCTGCTCATTAAATTTGCTGATGATACCAAATTGGGAGCAGTAGCAAACACCCAAGAAGATAGAATTAAAATTCAACAAAGACCTGAATACTCTGGAGAAGTGGGCAGCTGTGAATAGGATGCAATTCAACAAAGACAAGTGCACAGTATTACATCTGGGCCACAAAAATGGGAAGCACAAATACTGGATGGGGGATACACTTCTGGGCAGTAGTATATGTGAAAAGGATCTTGGGGTAAGACTGGACTGTAAACTGAATATGAGCAGTCAGTGTGATGTGGTGGCAAAAAAGGCTAATTCAATCCTGGGTTGTATCAAAGGGGCCATAGTGTCGAAATCGCAGGAGGTCATAGCCCCTCTCTATACTGCCTTAGTCAGGCCACACCTGGAGTATTGTGTGCAGTTCTGGAGGCCTCACTTCAAAAAGGATGTGGACAAAATCGAGAGGGTGCAGAGGAGAGCAACAAGAATGATCAGGGGTCTGGAGACTGAGCCCTATGAGGAAAGGCTGAGGGCCTTTGGAATGTTTAGTTTGGAGAAGAGGAGGTTGAGGGGGGACATGATTGCTCTCTTTAAATATTTGAAAGGCTGTCATTTGGAGGAGGGCAAAGAGCTGTTCCAGTTGGCAGCAGAGGGTAGGACGCGAAGCAATGGGCTAAAACTACATGCACAAAGGTACCGGCTGGATATTAGGAAAAACTTTTTCACGGTCAGAGTAGTTCAAAAGTGGAATCAGCTGCCTAGGGAGGTGGTGAGCTCCCCTTCACTGGCAGTTTTCAAGAAGAGGCTGGATGAATACTTGTCAGAGATGCTTTAGGCTGATCCTGCACTGGGCAGGGGGTTGGACTAGATGGTCTGTATGGCCCCTTCCAACTCTATGATTCTATGATCTACCAGGGTTAGGAAGGCTGTTTCAACCCAGTAACAAGCCCTGAATTCAGACTGGATAGGATCCAAACAATCTGCTTCACAGCCAGGAATGCTTGAAGTTGTCCAGCCATCTCCCATTCACTCACCTTGCTCAAGAATGGAATCTTTGAGACTGGACAAAAGTGACTGAAATCTTCTGGGTCCAGAGCAGGTTTCTTCAGTAGTGGCTGGGGCAACCACCCCCTCTCTCAAGGAGGCATTAGCTACCACTTGTACCCAGTCAGCAGCAGATTTAAGTAGTCAGAAAGGGCAAGGGTCACAAAAGGAAGTTGTTGGCCTCAAACCTCCAAGGATTCTATCCACATCCTCACAGTGAAAAAAAACCTGAAAACTATAAGGGATATTTTTAGGATTAAACAGCAGTTCTTTGCACCATTGAAGTAACAGAAAGCAGCAACATTTTCTCAAGCATTTACAAAAATGAGGAAAAAATATGAAAAATTACTGAATAAGAACTTTAGAAAAGTCTGTTGGATCAGACCTAAAGCACATCTGCATCCTTTTTGGCATAGTGGTGGTGAACCAGATGTATCCAAGCACACAAGCAAGGCATGAAGAGAAGGGCGTTCCCTGTACACTACCTCCAAACACCAAGTTGCCATTGTGCTATTGTAAATAATCACCATTGATCGACCTGTCTGTTTTCAAGTCATCTTGGTTAGTGGCTGCCCACATTTTAGCAGCATGTTCCATCCATCAGTAATTACATGGACAAGAATTTTCATTAGTTTGTCCACCTGAATATTCAACCAGTTTAACTGGCTCTCTCCACTTTTACCCCATATTACAAGAATGTAAGGGCCAAGCTACAAGTGACGAATGACACTTGAACAGCAAGTGTATTTCTCACTGTTCACTTGCCCTCCACTCAATCCACTTGCCGTTCAAGTGCCATTTGTCACTTGTAGCTTGGCCCTTACATTCTTGTAATATGGGGTAAAAGTGGGCAGACGCTTTTCTATCCATTTTACCACTCGACAGAATTATATATCATATACTCCCTCAGCCCCAAATATTCTAGCCTTGACCCACTGTAGGATTTCCATTAGCAGAGCACTACTTATCCCCCTTCCCCTGCAGCTCAAAATGGCCCCTGAAGTACTGTTTCTGGGGGATATCTGGAAGCAGCAGGCAGGAGAGGAAGCAGCAGGCATCGCCGTCCCTTGCACCTGTAGAAATCCTCCAGTGGGCCCAAGTCTTTAGCTTTTCTTCATCAGAAATTGCTTAGACTCCTGAGCATTTGTTATTGCTACCCCTTTCTGGCTCTAGTATCCTCTTTGAAATAAGTGTCATGAACTGTACAACCCTGTTCTTGCTACCATTCCCAATAATCTCTAGCATACATTTCGCCAAGCATGATGTGGCAGCTAGAATATTGGAGGGGGGGTCTGGAAGAACCAGATTCAAATCTCCACTCTGCCATGTGTGACAGACTCAGCTTCAAATGCTGGGATTGCTGGGCAGTAAAGAGGGGAGGATGATTGACATGTCCCCCCCCCTTTGTGGCTAGCCTGAAATGGCAGTTGGTGCTACCAGAGGGAGGGGTTGACAGTTGGAGTAAACTGAAAAGTGAAAGGAGTTGGAGCCTGGCTTCTGACCAGAGATGGTCAGCCAGAGAGTCCTCGGTGTGAGGAAGTAAAGGGAAGGTGTGCCCTTACAAGAGAAATCACGTTTATGAAGCACTTTTAGTCCTTGGACTAAAGTGGGGCAGGCAGCACTAACTTCTGTGTAGACACAAGAGATCTGGGAATTATAGTGGGCCAAGGAAGTGGGTAGAAAGGAGTCTCTCCTTTGGCACCAGGAACAGGGTTATAGCCTCCACTTAGTGGAGTACCGAGGTCTGCAGAAAAGGGGAAGCCATGCTGCGTAGGTGTTAAACTTGGAGCACCTAACATGTGAAGGAGTGCCAACCTCAGAAAGATCCCACTTTAACATCTTTAAGTTTGATAAGACCAACATCTCTCATACAAGCCAGCAACTTAAGAACCACACCAAGTGTTTTGTGCCTCACACCAGTGAAGTATTCAGTTCAAAAACCTCGAAGTACCTGCCTACTTGCCTTCTTATTTTACCTACTTGTAAACAAACCTTGTTTCATTTTGAATCTCCCTAAGCCTCATGAGCCAGTTCGTTTCTAAGGGAAGTACAAACCCCTGATCTTTCCCCTACTTAGACTTGGCTGGGTAACCATACCACTTAATATGATTCTTAAGGATGGGGCAAGAAAGTTGAAGCTAAACCTCAACCACACTACTAAATGCTTCCCTGCCCAGTATTCAGCTTCATATGCTTAGTGAGAAGTTTTACCTCAGGGTAGAGGAAGGTCAGCCCAAGCCTGAGTTAGATGAGGGTTTGCAACACCATGAAAACTTGTTGGGTGACTTTGGGGGAGGATAATACTGGATAGCCTGATCTCATCAGATCTCAGAAGCTAAGCAGGGTCAGCCTTGGCTAATAATAGGATGAGAGACCTCCAACGACCAGGGTTGCAGAGGCAGGCAATGGCAAACCACCTCTGTTAGTCTCTTGCCATGAAAACCCCACCAGGGGTTGCCATAAGTCAGCTATGACTTGAGGGCAGAATTTCATTTTTCAATATAGAGAATTATGTAAGCCAACTTGGGTCTCCATCGGGGAGAAAAGCAAGTTAAAAATAAGGGGAAATTGATAATTTTTTTTACCTCAGATGTCACCAACTTCCCTCATTCACAAACCCTTTTGGAGCCTATTCTACAATAAATGCTGCAGTTTATTATTTCAAGTCAGTTTAGTGCTTCTCCCCTCTGACCCTCATATCGGTGTACAACACTAATACTACAGCATGTTATGCTCAACTTTCTGGAGCCACAATAATTGACTGTGCTCCCTACAGTATCAGTCTGTGGGGAAGGAATGAGGGACAGAAAACCTTGTCTCCAGTCAGGCAAACACTACAGCCTCTGAGGAGTAACCTGTGCTTCACAGGCAAAGTAGATCTAGGAAAAACAAGCACTCAGCTGCAAAAATAAATTAGCAGAAACTAAATAAACCATGAACACTGTCATTTCTGTTGGGCTAGCCTGCTTAAGATGGATACAAAGACAATTCTTCTAAGTACGTACCCCCAAAGCAACTGTGGTAATAATCAATCAACATCTCATTTTTATAAAGAATTTCAGTTATCTGACAGAGTGGATCTTATTTCATTAGCCAAGATTATTATCTAGGATTTCCAACCACACATGTAACCACTAATTTGTGTCCCCCTAAAGGCAGTTGAGCTGCCATATTGAGGTATTTAATTACAACCAACACTTCCACTGGAACTATTTTCTCTTTTCCTAGACTTCTTGGAGTCCTTTCAAATCAACAGCAAGCTGAACTCTCCCAATATTGCCAGTAAGGGCCTACTAGTGTCAATTCATTAAAGAACTCTCCATAGTTTGAAGGTTATAAAGTTATAAAGGCCTCCTGCCCTTAGGTTGTGCTAATTAGCAGGTATTTCTGGCTGTGGAGCACTGAGTTTGTTTCAAATACAAGCCAAGGAATTAAACCCTAGGAAAATGAAAAGAGAATGGAAAAATTCTATGAGTGGAATACCTGGAATGTGCATGTTCCCAAGAAGCCCAGAATTCACAGGGCAGAGGCAGGTATTGGGGAACTTGAATAGCAGACTGCAGGGTCAGTCTTGTTTATTTTATCTTTTATCAGAATACTAAACTTACAGCCACATAGTACACAAGTAGCCATGGAAAAGGGAATGCACCCCAGGAAGGACTGAACCAAAGAAATGTATAAAATGAACTGACACTGGATGGATTAGGGACTGACCACCTTTCTGATTTTCACCCCTTCCAAAGGGCTACTTCCTCAATTTGAATGGTACAACGGAAGAGTAGTTGCTCTCTGAAGGATTGCATCAATATAGAGATCAGCAGCATTGCTAATTATATTAGAACCACAGTCCAATAAGAGTACTTGATATTTCAATCACAACTGCTACTGGGTTCCACTGGCGAGACGGAAGAAACCATTTTTCTCAGGAAAAAAAATTGGGGTTTGAATGCTGGCAGGCAGGCAACAATTCAATATTACATCAGGGCTTCTTCTCATCCCTAAACAAGAGCATACTTTATACTCAAACTCATTAAGGCACCAGTTTTAGGGGACTGGGGGAGAGGGTGTGTGTGTGTGGAGAGCATTTCTTGCTGTTGCCATAATGCAAGTAGGGCTTAGTTTCCGAATAGTTGTTTTAAGACTATGCCACAAATCAGAACACGTTAGAAAGCCATTTCCCAAGTGTTTATTGAAGCAGTGAAAGGTTGCTCATACTGTGCTGGAAAAAGAAGTTTTATTCAATTCAAAGACTTAAAAACAGTATTGCAGCACAAGATATTGCTATCAGTGAACTAGACTCCTTTTTGTAAGCTCTTCTAACCCATCAAGAGAGCCAGCTTGCAAGATCTAAGGCCTATCTCTTCTAGCATAACCATCTTGCGCTCTTGGAAAAAACTGCAGAAAGGCACTTGAAAGCTGTTTGTCTTTTAAGTCTTGCTGGTAAGGCTTCATTTCTGCACAAGAATGCTGTGCTATTCTTCCTTTACTCCAGGTCATCATGATGGGAAGTTTCATTGATAACCTAGGAACATAATTGGCAGACTGTATTAGCATTGCAGCTAGTCATCCACTGGTCCTCCAATTCTAAAATAGTCAATGGAGACTATGGAGGTTTCCTTCCTGTTATCACACTTGGGATTATGACCAAAAAAGCTATCATAGGCAGTACTCAATTTCGCACAGGCTCTACACACTTTACTGTCAGTTGATCTTACCAAAGTGTGGATAGGGAGAAAACTTAAGGCAATGCAACTCTGCAGTGCCATGCCATCTTGCCTTCCTTGGCCACACCTTTCAATCTACCCATGCTGTTTACTCATCTGACTTGCCCTTTGAGATTGCTATACTCTATAAGCATAGCATTCAACGTGAAATTTCTGTTCTCATGGCAGAAGCAGCTCTGAAATGAACAGATCAAAGCTAAGGAAACAAATGCAGAGTTTTTAAATAAAGCCCTCAATACTTTAATGTAAAGTTTGGGGAAAAGCGAAATCAATACAAAATATGTTCTCTAGACACCTGTTCAAAAGCTTTAAGACTCGTTCACAAGAAATGTTCCTTGCACTCACCTGTCCATCTCTAGTTTCAACAGTCTTGATGAGGAGTGTTCTCTTTGAATGAGTGTCCACTATTGGGATAGACTCAAGGTTTGTTTCTGCAAAGAGAAGGGCACTTGATTAGAACACTGGACTGAAGGTTCACTCGCATTAGAAGCATGTACTACAGAAATTGTGATGCTAGTGCAGTACTTTAAAAGTTATTCTGTGCAAGCCATCAGCATATCATGCCATCCATAGCTAGACTTCAAGCGGGAAGGAACCCAACTACAAATTCACTTCTGCTCCTATGCAGCTGTTCTCATATATCCCTGTGCACAGGCTGCAATCCTCAAGTTGTCATCTGCTTGTTCATCCCCTGGTTAACATAGCATCAACTAGAACCCATGCATTTTCTTACATTGCTCCCACTCTGGGGAATGGGCTCCCAGAAGAATCTCTGTCTCTACAAAATGGGGTGCTCCAAGGCCAATTTATCTGCCAGGGCTTTTAATGGAATATAGATTGTAGGTTTATTTTAAGTGAGGGTTTTTTTTAAAGCATGCTTTAAATTATGATTTGTTAATTGCCTTAAGCAACTAGGAAGAGCAGGATGTAATTATTTTCATGAACAGATCCACAGTGGTGTACCCTGCAGTGACTGTTTGCTTTTCTAAATTTGGCTATTGATCATACAAGGCAGAGTTTTAGAGTCCAAACCATTTACAGAGATCAGAAGCCATGCTGGTGTCAGGTTAACACTCACATGCTAGATTACTTTCTTTATGAAAAAAGTAGGACTATCTCCTGGGAAGAAGAAAAGTTACTCACCCCTCAGGTTCAGGGAAGCAAAAGTAGGAACAGGCATGCTAATTCTGTAAAACAAAAAGCATAAAGAATATTGAGATGCAGTTGTGGAGGCTTTCAGTTTGCTGGCATGGCTCTCAGACACAGCTAGTACCTGCTCTCCTCTCCCTCTAGCAGTTTCCTGTAGGTGGCAATCTCAATGTCAAGAGCCATCTTTACATTCAGGAGTTCTTGGTACTCGCGAAGGTGGCGAGCCATTTCTTCCTTCATGTTCTGGATTTCTTCCTGGAGACGGACAATATTGTCTTGGTAGTTAGCAGCTTCAAGAGAGAAGTTCTCTTCCATTTCCCTCATCTGACGTTCCAGGGATTCATTCTGCAGAGATTTTCAGAGAATACTTCATGAAGTTTCATCCATTCAGTACATTTCTTGTATCCTTGTTCAGTGAAAATGGCATGTTATCACTCAGTAAAATCAGTGGCTTACAATATGCATTGCAAGAGTAGAATTTCAGCAAAGTTGAGGAAGTTCCCAACTATAATGTGAAGGACAATTCCTTCATACACAGCAGGAAGGGCATGATACTGGCACTTCCACTGTGCTGTTCTGTGGAGAGCCCCTTTGTATATGCATATATTCTATCTAGTACCTTTTCACCTCACTCTTCCTCCAAGGGCTTCAGGGTGATGCATGTAACCGTCTCCCTTATTTTATCTAACTACATCCCTGAACGACTGGCACAAGGTTGCTCAGCAGACTTCATGGCAGAACGGGAACTGAACACGGGTCTCCTGACATCTAATCACTACATCATATTGGCTACCTACCAGAACCAGAGCTCAGTGGCAGAACATACACACATCACAAGATTCTAGCTCCAGTCCCCGAAGCCTCCAGTTAAAGACTCTCTGGCAACAGGGATCGGAATGACTTGTCTGAAATGATCGCGAACCAATCAGAATAACTTGCCTGAGCTGAACCAATCTTCTAACTCCATACAAAGTAACTATATATATTTATTACAGAATACACTAACTGTTTGTAAGGTCATCTGAAGGCCTGTTTTACTTGTATTTCAGTGTTCTTTGTTTTGGCAACAATCAGCGAATTTAATTTCCAAGCACACAGCAATACAGTACTTGTACTACAACTATTTACACTTTTTTAAGAGAGAAAAGCGGGTCATCCAGAGCCTTTCCCTTCAAGTGGAGTCTCTCACTTACAGTTCCTTTAAGCGCATCCACTTCACAGGTGAGAGACTGGATTTGCCTGCGGTATTCATTTGCTTCTTGTTTGGCCTGGCGCAGAGCATCATTGTTCCTGGTAGCTGCTTCAGAGAGATCTGCAAACTAATAACATGGTAGGTTAGCAACCTGATGAATGCTTCTGGAGCAAAAGACTCACCACACCATTGCCCAAGATATGATATTAAGGGTTAAGGGGATAAAAAGCTAGTACAAAGCTCCTTCATATGTGGAATTTAGCAAAAGAACTCTATTGTAGATTAATAGCATTAGTCAAACCAGTTTTAAATGGGCTAATCTGTGTAGTGCCAATATGTGCCATGTGTAATGAAAACCTAGCTGGCCTCACAAGCATAGAGTACAGCCTGCACTCTTCTAGAAGCCTCAACACAAAGTTCATACATTTAATATAACCAAATCTTTTGGCAGCAAAGGGTGTGCACCTTAGGTCGATACACAATATTCAACATGTTAACATGCTAGTACTGCGCATCCTTGGAACTGGAAAGAAGATACTGCTTAAATGGTGGCAGCAAAGCACGCTGAATACAGCAATAATTCCAGAGAGGGAATCAAGTTTGTTTACTTTTGCTGTAAAAGGAGTCTTCAGGCACCTTAAAGGCTAACAAAGCTTTTATCCTGGCAAAAGGAAGAACAAAAGCTTTAACCCTTATGATGCCACAAAACAGCTGATCATTTTTGAACACAGTATACATTCCGTATTTTGTTATAGGGGATATATTAGAAAGTACTGAACTCTTAATGCTGCACAGATATTTCCCATTATTCTCTAGTGCTTCATACACTAATAAATAGCCCATATATCAAGGAACCTCATAAGTTTCTTAGTATGCTGTGCTAAAGTCAAATATTTTAATCACATCTGTGGTAGGCAGTTTGTTTTCAAGCACTTTTAAGTGGAAGGAGTCAGCTATTTATCCCGCAAGGAAAACTTGGTTTGTAACAAGAGTTCACAGATTGCTAAGTGGCCCCTTTCATGTGCAATATTCATCACATCAAACAGCATGGTAAGAACTTGGCATTCCTGACTGAAAGCTAAGGGTACATAACAATCAAAGGAAGCATTCTGTGGGATTAAGGTTTAGCAAAGCTTTTCCTTCGTGCTCTTGAATGTTTGGAGTGATGAAATTGCAACAATGAGTTCCTGAGCTACAAAATGTGTCCTCTTACGTAATCGCCACCATAATAAGATCAATCACTTACTTTGGATTTGTACCACTCTTCAGCTTCCTGAAGGTTCTTAGCAGCTACAGTTTCATACTGTTGACGCACATCACGCAGGGCAGCAGTGAGATCGGGTTTAGCAACGTCCATATCAACTTGGATATGCTGTTCCTGGATCTGGAGCTGAAGCTCACGGATTTCCTTCAAGAAACACAAAGACGGTTTTTCTAGCAACACCTTTCTTTACACAGGTATCAGCACTCAAAAGGCTGACTAAACTCCATTCACCTCATTTTGAGATTGTTCAATCTGGATTTGGAAACATTCATAATATTTCCAACCCCCCCCTTTTTTTTTTAGATATTTGAAATCCCACTGGCTCCTTCAGAAGATATCTGGGCTGCCTGGGAAGTTAAAGAGAAGCATATTTCCCAGACAGCCTGGCAACAAGGGGAGTGGGAACAGGGACTGGAGCATCGCTGGTGAACATTGCAGTGGTTTTTCAAGACGGGGAAGAGGACCAGGGTGAACACAAAGCTAGTAATTAGCACGTCTTCATTTCGGGAATTCTGCAGCAGGCGCAGACAACTGAAAGCACTTCGGATGGATTCTTTCCAACAAAGTGGGCAGAGCTGCTTTATTATCTTTATATCTTCCTCAGTTGTTCCCTATTTGCTGATGATGGAATGTTTCATATGCAGAAAGAAGTCTTCCTGTATCTTTCTTAGAGACCTTCATCCTACATGATTCCACTGCACCCCCACCCCCCATGAATATATTTACTTAATTAAGATTAGTAGATTCCTATAGAAATTTTCGAATGCTCTTTAGGCCCCTTTTGGGGAAATATTAGGGGCATAAGGACAGCTTGTTAGACCATCATTGCTGTGTATTAACTCTACTTGCCATGTCTGCTCTGTCCTTTTGGACTGCCACAGGCACTAGGAAAAGGTTGGAGGAAAAACCTGGCTTGCCTCGAGGAAAGTAGCAGGACATTTGGATGTTCTGGATTCAAGAGTCATCAACTCTGAATCCTAAATTTTAGCAATGATGTCCATCCCCTACCTCATCATGAAGCTTCTTCAAGAAGACAATCTCTTCTTGTAAAGACTCAACTTTGCGTTCTAGATCCAGACGGGCCAGAGAGGCATTGTCAACATCCTAGAAAAGAAAAGAAAAAGTAAGATAATTCAGTAACATGCATGTGCCTACGGTAATTGAATAAAATTATACCTTTTCACTGCAGTCTAACAGTGAAATCCTAAGCAGATTTACACCAGTAAATTGGGCTTAGACTGGTGTAACTTTTCTTAGGATTTCACTGTAAATGAGTAGTTAACAGCTCCTCTCCACAGTGCTCATTAAGCATACCAAATCATCAAAAAAGCTTTTTGTGCAGGCTTCATTCCAGCTGGAATACTGTGCCCATTTTCAGTGACAGGGATATAGCAGCATATTTGCGTACAGTCTACATAGTTATGAGAAACAAGCACTTCCTGGGTGCTTTACATGGCAATCCTACACATACTTACAGGGAAGCAAGTCCTAGTTTATTCATAAGGTTTAGCCCCCACTGTGCATAGTGACTTTGGGACACCGTGCCAATCAGGCCAGTACTGGTTTTATGCAACCAAAGCAACTTACATGTCAAGTGCTCAGTTACCTGCTTAGGACAAAAGGCAAAGTTTGGCAGGAAGAATTTACAGGCTTCATTAACTAACTAGGACTTCAGGCAAAGGGCTGGAAACAAAATGGAATAACAGCCGCAACAAAAATGTTGTTTTGTATGTATCTGGCAGCACATAAAAGATCTGAGCTCTCATCAGTGGCTACTTTTGTTTGTGTTAGACAAATCTGCTGGTCATTTAACAAAGAAACTGAACAGCACAGTTCAGATATGCAATTTCGTGCCAAAGCTCACAGTTTCTAGTGGAAAAGAATAAGCCAAGGACAATTCACATGGGCTAGACAGAAGATCTGCAGGGACTTAACACCTGTTGTGTATTTAGCTTTCCAGTGTTCCAGCTGCCTAACAGGTCAAGTTTTACCCTAATTTAAGCCATTTCCAATGGGGCTCATACAATCACCCTTTTCAAACAGCACTTTGCAAAAATATTTCAGGTAGTTAGTAACTGGCGGTAGTAACTCCCAAAAGATGTTACGTCAGCCATTTCAGTTTTGACAGCTTACACTAGTGGGGTTAGTTCTATTCAGTATTAAATTCCTGTTTAGGAGGTCACAAACAGTGGCTTGCTATCAGATAGCCTGAAAATATATTGAGTTTCACAGCTCCACCGAACATTTAGACTGATGAACGGACCAGTTTCCCTGTGCTTCTGCTTTTAAAATCTTACATAGGGAAAGAAAATCCTGCCAGCAGCAGCTGGTGATATGCAAGCATGTCAAACCTCAAAAATCAGCTCAATGCCGTTGAGCATTCTATGTTCGTAATTCTGCAGTCTGGATAATCTCATCTGGTGACTGTATCTTTGACCAACTTACAATCAGATTGGCCTTGCAGTTACAACCATAACTTCATCCAGTCTAGCTCTGTCTGCACATTTTTCAATCCTGCTACTCAAAACCATCTCCCTCTCGACTTGAGATACCAAGAGCCTTCTCCACCCACTCTTCCACTGAGCTATGGCCCTTCCTGGTTAGATTCATATCTCCAATATAGTACAAAAAATGGGAGGAGGGGAAAAGCTAGGCTAGGTTGTTTCAGTGCAAGGAGTGCTACCTTTATTTCTACGGCCCACATTGCAAGAACTTGTTAAAGCCTGACTTAATATTTACTGCGAAGCACGACTGCAATATTCACGTCACAGAACCATGGTTTTCTCCCACAAGTGTATAAACTTCATTACTACACAATATCCACGTTTCACTGGCAAAAGTCATGTGACAAAAGTCATGTGTGCTACATTGATCCAGCATCCCATGTGCTAAGGGAAGTTTACTAGATTCTGCACATGACTATCATTACTAAATCCTCCAGGATTCAAGAAGTCTGAGATTCTGATAGTATGATAATAGTTACAATACATCAACAAAATTAAATGTAATTTATAGCTGCCCATGAAATTGCCAAGGGAATACAACTAGACAGCACAAACAGTTGGGGCACAGCTCTAGGCCACGTCCTGTTACCTGTACTGTCCAAGTCACTTGCAAGACTGGTTAGGAAGACTGGTCATAAAGTTTTGTGTGCCAAGTAAGCTTGGAGCACTCAGCAGTCCTTTCTATCTGAAGGGAAAACTTGGGGCATGCCCATGTGGCTGACACAGGGACCACTAAGATGTTTATGCCCTGCTTCCTCCTCTCCTCCAAAAGAGGATCCAGGAAACTCACACAGTTTCCACATATCTTTAACCCTCAGCAAAACTACACAAAACTCATGAAACGAGGGCTTCTTCACAGAACAATTTCCTGTCAATGATCCCGTTTCATGGAGCGATTTCTGACGTCATTGTGCCACGGAACAGAGTCATGATGGGAAATCGCGCCACGAAGACGCCATCAGTCCGTGAGTTTTGTGCGATTTTGTGGAGGGTTATAGATGTGTGAAAACGGCCTCAATCAGGACTGCAGGAGCTACCTTGCATAAAAGAAAAGAACATTCCTAAACTTACCACTGGAACAGAGCCATGAACAACCTGACCAGGCCATGCAAGCTAAAACTCTTTGTATATCAAGAAAGTTGGCATGAAAGCACCAAAAATGGCACATGGGTTGTCAAAGTTAGAAGCCTTACAGGAGCCAGCAGCCAGAAGGAAAATAAATATATTTGGCTTCTGGACTTCTTGATGCCGAGTCATTCCCGCTTTCATTTCAGCTGCCACTCCCTAACAATCACGAGTCAAACCAACTAAAAGCATGTTCTTTCCACCTTAAATTGTATACCCTAGATCAAAAGTGGAAGTTTCCTTAAATAGGCAACTAACTTGCAGAAATTTGATTTTAAAATCAACATGACTTGCTGGAGTTAGAGTTGTTCAATTCTATCACTAAGCCAAGTCACTTAAATGAAGCAAGATCCAAGTCCAAGTTAATCCAACACAAAATGTACATCAGGATATCATTGCTTGTTTTAAAGCAGATAAACAATATTTCCAGAAGTTTCAATAGTCTATTGTCACAGATGTTTGCAAAGTCCTACCTTCCTCCTTCCTTACTCCCTGATTTCCACCTAGTCTCAATCTGCACTTCCTTATAGTAGAACACTTTTTTTTTGCTTTCCAGCAAAGGGCAGAAAACTATTCTGCAAAAAAGGGCTGTAAATTAAACAGAGCTATGGGCATGTTTTTAGGATCCTAGCATCTTGCTCCCCTTTGAGATCACTCTGCATCACAAAATTCATTTATTCGTATCATGCTGAGAAACCTTAAAATTTTTAGAGCTCATTACTGAAAATGAACTTGCCCAACGCAAAACTGAGCCCAAACTAAACACTTCCTCCTGCCTGTAGCAAAAATGGGCAAAGTGTACCAGGAAAAACAACGTCTCACACCAAATGAAGATTATACCAAATAGCTTATATAAACATTAAAACATTCTATTTCAGCTGCCTTCCCAAGTCTGAAAATCAGCTTCCAAAGACTAATGGAGAACAACAATGGCATTTGTTTGCCCTCCCTTAAAAGTCTGGTGAGAGAGAGAAAAAGTCTGAATTATTATCAAAAGATTGGTTTTTCACTCACTCGAGTCTTTGCATCAGCAAGCTATAAATCTTGTTCAACACCCACTTAGAACATGGACCAAGTAAAAAATGACCAATGCTCTAACTCCTGGATTTTCTAAAAGATGCTTGCATCATTACACATTCAGTAAGAATGCAGCTTGCTCCAAGTACCCCAGGATACAAAGCCTTCTATTATTTCAGTCTGCTGCCACCACACTTGCTGTAATGCCTGCATCTGCATTCCACAGTGAATCCCATAGAAACCATTAATACCTTTCAGCCAAGTGAACAGATGGCTGGCTCCCTTTCACCCTTTACCAATCAGAAGCGGTTGCACAGAGCTGATCTGTGGACCTGACTAGACTTGGACAAAACAGACAATGCTGGGCCCTTAACTCTGTTCTTGGACGTGCTAGACACTAAGGCCTACATATTGACCAGCAGCACTGCTCAGTCTAGGCAGAGAGCAGAAAGCTGGACACACAGTAATAGAGCGGAAATTCAGCACATGAAATGCCATGTCTCACCTTGGCCACTTACTAGCTAGCTCCAGAGAGGTGTTGGTTTCTTAGCTTCATTGCATTTCACATGCGGCATAACACATGATGACAGAAATGATGTCTACCCCACTGGAATTTGCATTAATCTGTTGCCGCAGTCACAAACCTGAGTCTGTCACATGTCACTATGCCAGAGTTATTTAAGAATACACTTTTGTGGGAAAGGACCCACTTCTTCAGATACACATCCACAAGAGTTTTGAGATAAAAGATCTGAGGTGCTTTAACACTACACAAATGCTAAGTGTCAGCAACTGCCAGTCTGGAAGCGTATTTATTTTCTTCATTTATACTCTTCTCCCCAATAGGGACCCCAAAGCAGCTTACATTTGCTCTCGCCTTCTCCATTTTATCCTCACATCAACTCTGTTACGCAGGCTAGACTGAGAACGTGTTGACTGTCCCAAGGTGACCCAGGCAAGCTTTCATGGCAGAGCAGGGAGTCAAACCTGTCTCTCCCAGGACCTAGTTTGACACTAGCTACTACACAGATGCTGGAGTTGTTAATTACATGTCTGCAGACTTTAGAAATGTTCAGTTCAGATTCATCAGAATCTAAAGAATCTAAAGCTGAAATAAAGAGCAAGCATGATTCTTTAGTTCCTAGCAAGGAATCAAAATGTTTCCAACCACTAGGAGGCCTTTCCAGTTCTGCTTCCAGGAAGGTCTTTTCTCTACAATCCACATACTTTTCAAAGTTCAGCAAGGGAAGGGAAGTGACAAACCTGTCTGAAAGACTGCAAGTTGTTTTCAGCTTCTTCTCTCTGAAGCATCTCATCCTGAAGTCTGGAAAATGAGAACAGGAGGCAGGAAGTCAGCAACAGCAAGCTACACACAACTCAATGTGATGGACTATCGGCCACACCCATGAGCGCCACGAGGAAGGAGGGAGGGCCTTTAGTCAAAAGTATCTGCATCATCTCTGGTAAACCCTTAGAAAAACTCTGCCAGAAACATCACTCAGTGATTCATTAAGCAGTAAAATACTGACATACAATGGAGATTATTTGCCTAATCCTGCAAATTTAGAACCTGTTAAAATTGATAGAGGAAGTTACATTAATTTATCAAGCTGGTAATTCAGGCAGCCCTGTTCCAGTTGCTGTAATTCTGGTACTGACGTGGCAAGTTTCAGGAGTTTGCAAACCTCCTCAAATTTTCCAGAAAACTCACTGTATGACACTGAAGTAAGAGAATGAAAGACCCATCAACATCTGGAGAATGAAAGAGCAAACTAAGGACACACTGCTTGAACTTCACACTGCAAAATAAAGGAAGAACTACAGAGGGCTGCACAGAGAGGATTTTTTATGAGTTCTGTCTTTGCATTTTCAGCAAGAATCAAGATTTTCTCAAGGTTCATGTCTAGAAAAGCTCCACAAACTCTTCTACTTGATCCTGAAGCAGCCAGACAAAAAGACTGCTTTGAATCTCCCCAGCCGACCAAATCACCAGGTTCCTGAATGCCAGCAAGAGACGCCATTAAGCATCTAGGGCCGCCACATCACTCCCCTACCCAGAGGAGGAAACACTAAAACTATTGCTAATCTCTTGCAATGGTTCACTGCTCAAGCTATTGGGCTGGCAGAGGTAGAGAGCCTCATTCAGGACTCAAGCTGAAGGCAAATACCCCCTTTGAAGGAATTTCCAGGAACCCCACAGTGTGTTGCACCAGTCAATGGCCACTGAATTCAATATGCTCCAAATGAAATAAGAGCAAGTAGCACTCAATACCAACTAGATTTGCATGGTATGAACTTTCCAGAGTCCATTACTACTTGTATCTGATGAAGGAAGCATTGACTCTGAAAAGCTCATATCCTGGAAATCTAGTTGGTCTTTAAGGTGCAACTGGACCCTTATCTTCCTCTTCATATTTTGCAGTTACTACTTTTCCGTCTAGAATGGGGATCCCTGAGCCCTTATCAGAAGATGGGAGGGACGTATAAGGGAAATGAGGGCTCAGGGAGGTCCACTCCTCCCTCTATCTGACAAAGGGCGCTTTGACTCTCCAACGCTCATGTCCTGGAAACCAAGTTCGTCTCCAAGAAGCAGCAGGACCCGAATCTTGCTCTTCGACGGCTACCCGTCGGAAACGCCTGAACTAATTCTACTGGGGCACCGCCCCTGCTCCACAAACTACAGGAGAGCAAGAGCAGCTGCTCAGCAGATCCCGAAAGGCGCGCGGGAAGTCCACGCGTGCGTCCCGCCCCCCCGGCCCCTTACTTTTCGCGGAGGCGCAGGATGTCGTCGGCCAGGTTGTCCCTCTCGACCTCCACGCGGGCCTTGTCGTTGGAGAGCTGGTCCACCTGCCGGCGGAGCTCGCGCATCTCCTCGTCGTAGAGGTCGCCCAGGCGGGAGGTGCCCTTGCCCTTGAGCTGCTCGAGCTCGGCGACGAGGATCTTGTTCTGCTGCTCGAGGAAGCGCACCTTGTCGATGTAGTTAGCGAAGCGGTCGTTGAGCTCCTGCAGCTCGGCCTTCTCGTTGGTGCGGTTGGCCTTGAACTCCGTGTTGATGGCGTCGGCCAGGGAGAAGTCCACGCCGGCGTCGGAGAAGAGGCGCACCTGCTGCGGGAGGCTGCTGCGCAACCGCACCGACGACGCGCGGCTGGCGTAGATGCCGCCGCCGCCGGGCGCCGAGGAGACCAGGCGGACGCTGCTGGGCCGGATGGCGCTGCCCAGCGAGTAGCGGCTGGAAGAGGTGACATAGCGGCTGCTGCCCGCGGTGCTGGGCCGGCTGCCGCCCCCGAACATGCGGCGGTAAGAGGAGCTCCGGCTGCTAGTGGTCGTGCTCATGGTTGTAATCCGAGGGGACGGACGGGCGGTCCCGGGGTGGTGGCGGCAACTTCGAGGGCACCGACCGAGACGCGCAGCTGGAGCAAAGAGGCGCGGAAGACTTTGAGCGCGTCCCCAACTCGCTTTTATACCCCAGACACGCCCTCCGTCGGATGCGCGGCCCGCCAATCCCGAGCCCGGCCAACCAGATGCGGCGGCTTGCTTTAACGGGGTCCGCCGGGACAGACGGGGGTGGGGTGAGATGGGCAGGGGAGGCTGTGGCCGGGAAGGGGGTGGCGGCGTTCCCATCAGCCCCGGCCCGCTCCAGTTACAAAAGAGAAAGGAGGCGGCCAGTCGGGGGGGGGGGTGAGTCATAGGGGGCAGAAGCCGCCTGGCCCGCGGGGAGGGGGCGGTCTCCCACGGCTTTGAGGCCGTCCTGCTCGCAGGAGAGTGGAAACAGATGGAGAACTGGAAGGGGGGACGGGCAGGGGGAGGAGAACTGAAGGCGCCTAAAACGTGGCTGCAAAACGGGGGAGAAAAAGGAAGAGGGAGGGGTCCCAAGCGGGGGAGGGGAATGTTAGAAGTTGCGGGTCTGCGAGGAAGTGGGGGCGAGGAGGGCTCCAAGCAGAAGCGAAGGAGCCGATCTTTTCGTGCTGGGTTTGGGAAGCGCGCCGAAGAGTCGGGGAGGTCCTCCTTCTTATGGAGTCATTTCCCTTTGCTTGGAGGGCAGGTCCCGCTCCTCACCCGCTGGAGAAGAGAGTCGCCTTGGGCCAGCCGAGCTCCTTCGCACAGCGAGTGGGGAGGGAGGGTATCAGCCGCCTCCACATGGCAACCGCCGGCTTATCTGTGATGGGCGAGAGCCGTCGAGTTCCGTTAGTTGGCTGTTGCCTGCCGGGCTCAGCTGGGGCTTGGCGAGTTTCCGCTTAAGGGAGTGGTGGAAAGGGAAGTGGAAAGTGTGGCCCGTGGCTGAAGTACAGATTGTGGGCGCCTCAGCGCTCAAGAAATCCGTTTGCTGACTCTGCTGCCAATTAAATAAACTGCTAATAATTCTGGAGTGCACAACTAACAGTGAGGTATCACAGGCAGCATAAAACTCACAGTATGTGATGTGAACTTTGTCGTGAACACGTTAGTAGTAGTCACACTTAGCTAAGGGGGTGAAATTAGCCCAGCATCTAGCAGATAATTCTTTACAGAAAACTTCAACTTCTTGTTGAGTAAGCTCCTGGCCACAAAACCTTATGCTGTAATATGAAGTTTCCTTACACCAAGTCAGGCCATCAGTCTGTCAAGGTAAGTATTGTCCAGTCTGATGACCAGCAGAGGTCTCAAACAGAGAGAGGCATTCCACATCACCTACTGTCTGGTTGTTAGTCTCAGGTGTATAGCTGTGCTGGTCTGCAGTAGAAGAGGAAGATTTGCATCCAGTTGCATGTTAGAGACCAACTGGAATCTTGCTCTTTCTGATCCTTTTCACTGCAGATATTGGGAATTGAGCCTGAGACAGTTTGGACCCAAAGTTCTATCACAGTTTCTACCCCTATATTTTTGTTAATCTTAACATGCTCTTTTTGCTGCTGTTTTCCTTACACTGTTCACATTCAACTCTGTGAAAGATCTCTCTCTGGGACGTGGGCCCATTAGCAGAGAATTTAGATGGAACAGCTTCCAAACATGATGGCTGAGATCAGTGGAGCAGAAATGCTTCTAAGCAGGTGATCATTTGCCATGGGTTAGTTCTCACAGTAACCATGTTAGAAGGGTTAGGAGTGACTAGCCCAAGGAGGAGATGAAGAGCCTCTGGTTTGCATGCAGACGGTTCCGTGATTTAGTCCTCATGACTGGAGTTATGGTGCAGTCAACTCATCTCAGATTCCATACAATACTCATTATTCCATTGGCTTCCTCAGGAGGTAGTAGGTTCTCCTTCATCAGATGTTTTTAATCAGAGGCTAAATTCATCAGTATGAATTTGGGCAGATTATGAGAGGGAAGGGAAGAACCAGTGCTGGGCTGGCTCTCATGGGCCCTCCTTATGTGCCCTAGGGAAAGGCCGATCACCACTTTGGGGTCAGGAAGGAATTTTCTTCCAGGCTAGAGATCCTGGAGGTTTTGCTTTCCTCAGGGCATTGAGCGGGGGCGGGGGGGGGGTGCTGTGAATTTCCTGCATTGCGCATGAGATTAGATGACCCTTTGTGTCCTTTCCAGCTCTATCTATGATTCTGATTCATTACTCCTGCTGATATTGGCTGATCCTTAGAAATATTGAGTGGGATTTTTACTGTTTCACATTCCACACTCTCTCCTAACAAGGCTAGCTTGTTCCCCAAACAGTTTTACAGACATCCTTGAGAGACATTCCTGGCTTTTCCAGCTGATTACAGTTGCTTTTGTCAATTATTTTCATACTTCCAATCTTCATGCCATTTCTTAAATGCATGATGCTGCTTTTTATTGAATCGGACCATAGGTCCCTCAAGGTCAGAGACATTTACTCAGCATGATTCGAATCCAGTAGCATCTTAAGAGGCCAACAAGATTTTCTAGAGTATAAGCTTTTGAAAGTCAAAGTCCCCTAAAGGGAGTTTTGACTCTCAAAAACTTATACCCTGAACATCTTGTTGGCCTTTAAGGTGCTACTGGACTCAAATCTGGCTGTATGACATGATATAACCCTAAGCAGACCTATACCCTTTAAGCCCATTGAAGTCAGTAGACCTAACCCCACTGACAGAAACCATGGAACTCAAGATATTGCACATTGGGTCCCCAGATGGTCCGACTGGATCCAGTCCAGTTTAGATTAAGCATGGCCGCTTCATTGTGTGCATTCTTATCACGCCCTGGAACTGTATCTTGGGCAATAATATCTGGCTGCATTCCTATCAGGTAATCAAAATACAACTGACTGAGCTAAAAGAACAGCACACAACATGGGCCACCTAAAGCCCTACGTCGTGCACAGGGGCAGAGAAAGTGGATAGAAAGTTATTTCTCCTCTATCTGTCATATTCAAACTCATGGGCACACAATGAAGTTGGGCAGTAGATTCAGAACAGATGAAATAAACTACTTCACACAAAATGTAATTCACTTGTGAAATTCATTGCCACAAGATGTAATGCTGTTCACTGATTGAGTTGGCTTTAAAATAGAATCGAGACAAATTCATAGAGGAAAGGGTCTTCAAGAACTATCAGCCATGATAACTCTTTGAGTGCCAGCTCTGAGGGGCAGTAACAGGAGAAGGCATCAGCCTCCATTCCTTGCTTGCACACCTTCTGGGGTCATCAGACGGGGCACTGTTAAATAGGGTGCTAGACTAGACATTGATCTGATCCAATACAGCTGCTCTCATATTCTTCTTCACGTGCTGTTTGTGCTGCATGCTAGTATATGGCATAAAATCTCTGCCTTGCCCAAAACTATATGAACAGATGATCCTGCCCTGGTACCCAAAGCAAGGCGCTGTTCTGAGCTGCAGGCTTACTCTGGCACAAGGGAAGTTGTGCCAGATCTTAGAAGCACCAGCAGTAGGGCACCACTTAACTGAAGCTGCCAGATTTTGACTTCCAAATGAAAGCAGCGAGAAGCACTGCTCTTTTTGTTAATGTGGAGGGCTATCATTTAAGTCCTGACAAGACACAGAAGTAAAACCAGGTTGTTTGGAACCAAATGAAGGGATTTGTTTTGAACTAATCTACATTGAGGCTTATTTTATTATTCATGGAGTTTGACAAGGCTAAGCAACAGAAGTATTAGTAACACAAGGTCCCATGACATCAGCCATTTTATTTGTTTATTCTCTGTGGGATCAGTGGTCACACAAACAGAGAACACTGGTGGGCCTAACTGTGCTGGCACCCAGGCTTAGACTTTGTTGAGCTGTCTAGTTCTTTGAAAGCTCTTTAGTTAAGCTGTCAGGTTTTAGTTATAAGCCTTTGTGAGTCTCCCAAAAATCTTGGCACAGACAAAACATCCCTATTCTTTACAAGGTGAGGATGCTTATACTGAAGGTAGAGTGCAGAGTCAAGGCTTGTAATTTGGCAGTACTTCAAAAAATGGCTTACAGTATCTAGCCAGCTTACTAACAGAACACTGTTTATGCAACAGGTTTTCCCACTATATTCATACTTGGCTTTCTAGCAGCTTGGAGCATTTGTTTTTTCCCCCAAAGGCTCAGGCATTCTTTACCATTAGCAAATAAATATGAGGGGCAGGGGAGAGGTACAAGGAGGCTCATTCACAATCTGAGGTACAAGGAGGCTCATTCACTAAGTGAGGGAGGTATAGGCAGATTCATTCAGAAGTGGGTTCTGGTTAAACTCTTGTTTCCTAGCAGGTAGAGATAAGTTCTTGTCCTTCAACCTCCAGAAATACCTCCAAACCATAATTGCTGCTACTATTTATAGAGATTAGATAGAATCTAGGAATTAAATTAGACATTACAGGCAGATGGCAGATAATATTTTCACGTCAGCATCTTGAGATAGAGGCAATCTGGAGCAGAAATGCCATGTGAGGGGATACTTAACGCTTTTCCTGCCAACCATTTTTATGCTTTAAGTTGTCCAGTTGCTTATGCTCCCCCCCCTGTTCTAAATGTATACTTGTGAAAGGGTTAAGTATCTCTTTTTCTCTACTCAAGCTCTTTCTATGTTTTAAAAAGTCTCTTAAAGGAATGTTGTATACATCTGTCCGGTATGCCTGGTTTGGCACTGAAGGAGGGTAGAATGAATGGTGTGGTTGTGTGAGATCCTGAATCCAGTAATCATTTTTTTCCCTCCTCTTTCTCTCTTCAGGAACATTCTTGGGGCTAAAGACTTACATAAAGGGTGGTGACTGTAGCAGCAATGTGTGTTGTTTTTAGTGAGGTGGTCTTAAAGTTGCCAAGGTGAACTCCCATAGTAAAATTTGGAAAAGCCAAATGCAAAAACCTAGAAAAGGATTACCAGCTTTGATTGCATTTGACTGTAAGAACTTAATGGTGATGAGCATGGTCTTTTTCTGAAAATAATTCCTTCAATAAAAGATATCAAAAGGATGCACTACTTTATTTCTGTTGCCATGTGAACTTACTAAACACACAACTGAGCTGAACAAGTGGTTTTGAAAAGAAATGGCGTTGTGGTTTTTAGAAACCGTGCAACTAGCAAGATTTTTTTGACTACCACTCTGCAGCAGTCAAAGGGTTTTTTCCTTGTCTTAATGAGAAAGGATGTGCTGTCCAGATGATTCATACTATATGAACCATACGAAGTTTCCATGAGTGAGCTGGGTTTTGTTGCATTCGCTTCCTCTGTTCTTCTGAATAGTTTTTTGTTAAATAAAACTTAAAGAAAAAGAACGTTGCCTAGCAGCAGGCAACATCCTTTCTTACCTTATTTTACCCAATCAGGCAGTGATGTTGAAAATTCAGGAAAGGGTTGCAATAAACACTTTCATATCTGCATTATTCAAGGTTATTGTATTCGTAGGCAATGCAGCCCTACCCAGTTGATTTCTCTGCTTAGACTGGAGTAACTCTTCATAGGTTGTACTTCCGGAAGCATTCCTAAACAGGTCTGCCTGGAAGTAACTGTCATTTATTCAGAGAGGCTTAATCCCCGGAAAGTGCTCTTAGACTTTGGGAATAATCCTAAACAAGTCTACACCGAAGCAAATCCCAATGAGCTCAATGGGGCTTCTTCCCTAATAAGTGTGTTTACGATTGCAGGCTGTATTACTTACTTGCTACATTTACAGTGCAGAATTATTCTAGTCTAAGCTCATTGAAATCCACAGGTTAAAATTGGAGTAACTCTACATAGGATTGCACCATTTCTCTGGCGTAGTGTTCAGTTTATTGTTTAAGCTAATGATTTATAATCCAGTAGACATAATACCAAAGGGGGGGGGTGAGGCAAGAAGACAAAATTTAGCAAATTCAGATACAGTACAATCCATGGATTTAGAAGGGTATAATTCTGCATAGGATTGCAGTGATAAAGCTACAATCCTTGCTTTACACAAGCCCAGCAAAATTACCTAAACTAACTAAGTCAGTAGTCTAGACAATGGCCCAATCTTACACATCATTATGAATGGGCAAGTGCTTCATCATCAGTGCTTATACAAAAGTTAGTAAACTCAGATACAGTGCAATCCTTATGGACTTAAAAGGATGTACTTCTGCATTGGTTGCCTGTGAGGATGCTACAATCCAGTCCAGTCCATGGCCCAATCTTGCATATCATTATGAATGGACAAGTAAATATATAGGCTCAAAAGCAAGGATGTCCTCATCACTGCAAACTGTGGCATAATATGAGCTGACCCAGACACTCCCCTAGCATATGTTAATATCTATCTATTTGAAGTGGCTATTGCCACAGACTGATTTCGTTCTTAGCAGCGTAGCTGTAAGTGTCTGCGTTACTTCAAAAAGCATATGTCTGTGCTGAAAAATGCTAGGCCTTGCCCCAAAGACCTTACCATATGAAGTCAGGAAGTGCTGGTGGGGGAGAGAAAGTAAAAAGGATGTAATGGGAAGAAGTCAATATATACAGGGTAAGAACAGTATAGTATAATGGTTTAAGTGTTAAACTAAGATCTGGGAGATGGAAGCTCTCTGAGTGATCTTGGGCCAGTCTCACACTCTCAGTCTAACCCCCCTCACAGGGTTAAATAAGGGAGAAGAAAATGATGTAAGCCTCTTTGGGTCCCTGTTAAATGAAGTAAATAAACAGTTTCTAAGACTCCTATTTTGTTGGCATCACTTACCATTTTGGTTCACATCTGGCTAGATAGCCTTGTCCACATCCAGAATGGTTTACTGGATTTTACCAAACCTCTAGACAAAAGAGGAAGTGGGTTGGTAAAAGGAATGTGATACTAGGGCTTGCTACTCAGCATGATTGAGTCTAAGAGCCAAGCTACAAGTGATGCCTGACACAGGTTGGACGCTTGTCAGCTTCCCTCAAGTTTTGATGGGAAATGTAGGCATCCTGGTCTTGCAGCTGTAATGGAGAGCCAAGCTGTAAAACCAGGATGCCTACATTTCCCATCAAAACTTGAAGGAAGCTGACAAGCGTCCAACCTGTGTCAGGCGTCACTTGTAGCTTGGCTCTGAGCTGTGATGAAGCAATGACCGGTTCATCAGGGAAAGAGCTAATATATGCAGGACCTTTACAAGCATCCTGAGAGGTAGATCCAGCCCAGCACTACCAAGCCTATTGTATATTTTGACCTTGTTAAGGAATTGAGAATATAGTCTAGGCAACAGCTGCCTTCATGTGTTCACGACAGCTCTAATGCAAACAGGCCACTCAAGCCTCTTCCATGTCTCCAGTCCCTGCCCTCCTTTGATTTGAGGAACAACAAGTCTCCAATCCACCTCACCCTCTCTCTTGCACCAATCAGAAGTGGTAAGTCTGATTTCTTCAGACTTTCCTCCTCCTCCTGGCAAGCTTACAAAAGTCCACTTTTGTTTTCTGTTGTGCTCAGGCCCTATAACTGGGCCCCTTCCTGATGCCAAATTGCAGAGTGCCATATGCTAACATGTGTGCCTGCTCACTGCTTACCTCTTATCTGTGTGCCCTGGGTTCTGATCAGACCCAGCCCTGTGCCCTCTCTGCGTTTACTAACTGGAATTTCTGCTGAATTACTCACTTTCCCTCTGCCAACCCCCTTCCTTGGACCTCTCCAAGCCACAGGTCTGAGGACCGAGGGGAAGGGACTAAACCACCTCAGTCAATTCCCCAATATGAAAAAATAAGTAATATTTCCTCTTCTGTCTCCTCCTCCTCCACTTACTTCTACCTCCCCCTCCTACTTCATGAGGGTAGCTACTAGGTAGGTACCGTAATTCAATTCTAGTATTGATGGGCTGTGTGGTACTTTGTGCTGAAATGTATTGGAGTATTGCTTTGACTGCTTGTTTGTAATCCTGGTTCTCCTCAATAAATTCTAATTGTTCTGATTTATTACAGTCGCTGTTTTCCTTTCTAAATCTGCTTTAGAACTCCAACACTTTTCATTTCAATCCCAGACTTCTAGGCATGCAGTTTCCATTCTCCTCTGCAGCAGATTCTCTGAATTCCCAGCTTTCATTTTTTTTTAAAAAAAAGTATGTCTCTACCCCATTCCATTGCAGCGATAATATCATTTTCCTTGTATCTCTGCAAGGGAAGGAGCTAGAGACTTTTATTTTTATTTCATGAAAGCTGGGAATTCAGATAATCTGCTGCATGTATTGTTGCAGTGGTAAGCCATTATAATGCTATGGAAATGATGTTTTAAAAGATAGAAAATAAAACCAGGGGGAGGGGAAGGGAAAGAATGGTTTAATGATGATGGACGTCCAGTCATTGAAAAGCAGGTTGAAGGTGAGTGGGGCAAACAAAAGTGAAAGAAACATAATGTGTGAGCAAAAAATTGACTCAAAATCAGCTTCCAGAAAAAGATAGGGCTAAAACTGGTCTCGAACTGGAAATAAACCGGGAGAAACAAAAACAAAAAAGCAAGAACTAAAGACAAAAAAAATGTGTGCAGAAATCAGAGATTAAATGGAAGCAGTATGGGGTCAGAAATGATGGGTGGAACCCTGTACAGAAAACCCCATGGAATCTGGCATCCTTGTCATCTATCTGATCTTTATCCATTACCTTCTCCAGGGAGTTGAGGACAACATACATAGATGTATGTATTTATTTATTTGCCAAATTTATGCCCCACCTTTCTGCCAAGCTGGCTATCAGATTAAAAGCATACATAATAAAAAATAAATCTTAAAAGCCATTAAAACATATTTAAACAATTAAAAACAAGTTAAAATAGACACACAGTATAATAAAATACAATACATATACATAAAAAGTCTTCACCCACTGGCAGAAGATGGCAACAAAAAGGAACATATGAGAAGGTCCATGCCCAGGTTACCACCCTCCTCAGAATGTGAGAAGATTACTATAGTTGTGAGGTAGCTTTGTAAGGGAGGTATGCTGGTCTCGAGCCATATAGAACTGATGTAAAGGCCAACATCAGAACCTTGAATTGCGCCTAGAAAGATCGAGAGCCAATGTAGATGGGCCAAGACTGGGGTGATATGCAAGGCTTTTTTTTCTGGAAAAGGGGTGGTGGAACTCAGTGGGTTGCCAGCACGGGAGGCAACTTTTGGCGGGAGGTGGAACCACATGTGCGGGCGCAAAGTGTGCGCATGCTCCCAGGGCCAATGACATCACTTTGGGTCAGCTGGAACAAGGGGGGGGAGTTTTAAAAAGTTTAAATCGCCCTCGGCGAAAATGGTCACATGGCTGGTGGCCCCGCCCCCTGATCTTCAGACAGAGGGGAGTTTAGATTGCCCTCCATGCCGCTCCAGGTAGGACTGGAACCTTTTCAAAACACTGCTTCCCAGTCCTAGCCTGGAAAAGTGATTCAGAAGGATACCATGATTGATAGTATCAAAAGCCACAGAAAGGTCCAGGCGAATCAACAGAGCCATAGTCTCTGCCCATCTCCCAGCACAAGTCATCCACAACCAAGGCTGTTTCAGTCCCTGAAAACAGACTGAAGAGGATCTTCTCCATTTTAATCCTTGGTTACTGTGAATCAGGGAAGTTGCCCAAGGTCCTATGCTTTCCCAAAGAAGCCACCTATCACTTAGATGGGGTGTGTTTGTTCCCATGAGCTTTTAGCCAAGCCACTGGCATCACTACCCTGGCAATGATGGAGGATTAGGGTGTGGATGTCAGGAGCCTGTTCTGAGCCCCCATATGGAAGGCCCTGCTTACAAGAACCCTTAAAGATAGATGGCTGGAAGAGAGAGATGACCCAAGATCACCCAGCAAGTTATCTGATTAAGCAGAGATTTGAATTGGGATCTCTCCGGTTCTGATCTTGACATTCTAACCACTCACAATGCTGGCTGAAGCTAAGCAGGCCTGGGATTAAATAGGAAATTTCCAGGGGCCCCTACATATGCTCAACAAAGAAAAAAATGGGAGAAGCCCCCACAAACTCAACCCAAACAAGCGGGGGGGGGGGAGAGATAGAGAGGTCAAGTTACAACCTAAAATGTAAAATATATACCAAGAAAGTATTTATTATCAATGTGCACAAAATATAGGTTAAAAACAAGTTAAAAGCATAAGGCCTGAATAGCAGGCTACATGTATATGCTAAGAATTGCTAAAACATTCTCCGTACACAGATGATACAGTCCAGTGACCAACACAAAGACAGACTATACGCGTTTTGACCCTAAGGCCTTCCTCAGTGGTCAATTGTACAATATTTATTAAACACACCCACACACAGAAACCAATATAGAAATTCTCCTGATGCTTTATCTAAAACTCTTGTATTGTGTGGTATAATACAAATATTGCTGCAAACCAAGGACTGCACTCACACAATGCTCTTCATTTGATATTGTATTCTGAGGCTTGGTTTCCAATGTACTTGGGTGTGTTTCATCAATCTGCAGTTGAAATAAAGTGTGGGTGTGTTTGATACCTTCTTGGAATATATTTTACATTTTAGCTTGTAACTTGACCTCTACATATGCTGCTTGATGTTCCTAGTGGCAGGGCGCATATGCAGAATATAAATGTAACAGAGATGTGAGCATACCCAGGGATAGAAGTGAGCACATATTTAAACTTTGTTTTTTTAAGCAAGAGTTAAACCTTCATAGAAAAGGTGAAATTGAAAGATTACATTTGGGAAAGGTAGAATCCCAGATGTGGTTCATGGAGGGCGTTCCAGGCATAAAGGAAGCAAGGGAGTCATTTATCACTGCCGGATTACCATTGCCAAATGCACTGCGATGGCTGAATGGGGCCTGCAGTGCAGATTACTCAGATACAAGCTATTCTTAGACCTTTTAGCTGTCACAAAGCCATACGCCAGCCAGCCTATATTTTCCCCCATGTATTCATTTGATTGTGTTTTATTGCCACTAACTACATAGTGGAATGGCTGGTACTGCAGCAGCAGTGACTGAAGACACCCTGGGTATTTTGTCACAGTTACGCAGAGCGAGAGGCCTGAGCTCTGAGCGGCACTGTTGAAGACTAGGTCAATCCCTCTTCTGTTTCTATGGCTACAACCCCCAGATGACTCTCTTTGCATCATCCATACCGAAATCAATAGGACTTCTAAGCTAATGATTTAAGGCTTGCAGCTGATGAGGTCCCTGATGGGGCACACCTGATTCCACTTTCCCACTGCCTCCAGAGGAGTAAAAACCATCATCTTCAGCATTTTGGACTAATGGCCAAGCTCAGAGTTGCGTGCAGATGTGTGTATTGTTTCCCATTTTTCAATTTAAAAAAAACAGAACAAAAGAAGCTTGAAGAGGCTGCAATGGGGAAGAGCAGGAGGGAGGAGGTCATTAACTCTTTCCTAACCAGCTGCTGTTCTGCTCAGAATTGGCCTGTCCCAGCTGCAGCCTCCCCTTCCTCCTCTTGGAAAAGATTCAAGTATCAATTGAGAAAATCTTTCCTCTCCGATGGGGGAAACAGATAGGCAATGTGTGGTTTTGAGTGGCTGAAACAGCCAGTGAAGAAAGACAGATCCCTTTTCTCTGCTGCTTTCCCACTCTTGAAACAGTCTCCTGAGGCTGCTTTCCAAAGAAAATAAATGTCAGAAGCATGTTCGGAGCAATATATCCTAAAGAGCCTTCTAGATTGTTGCCCACCATTGGGAGACTTAGTCTGTTTCCTGTCACTTTAAACAAGAGGATTGCACACATTTGCACATTGGAGTTGTAAGAGTCGTGCTATGTCTTTCTGTGATAAAATGAAACACAGGACTCCTTTTGTTCAGGGTAACCCCTGTCAAGGCCCACACCCGGGCTCAGGCCCCAACCTAGGCTGATCTTTCTCACTTAACAGCTCTGTGCTCTGCTTCCTCCTCCAGTTACCCTTCCCAATTGGCCCAGAGGTCTCTGGTAGGATTACCAGATGCCTGGAGAAAAAATATCCTGTCCCCTTAATGGGATATTGAGCCTCTGTTATAAGGACAGGACATTTTTCTCCAGGCCTGTTGGTAACCCGAGTTCCTGGAATGGACTCCTACTTTGAGGGGGGGGGAGTTCTGGACAGAGTAAAATAGCAACATTTTGTTGTGCTTCTTTTATATCCACTGGCCACAGTGAGGTAAAAAGGAGAGCAGGAAACACACACCACTCCTTCCAGTGGAGGCACGATGGGATGGGATGAGAACACAGAAGGGAACTGCAGCTGGCAGTGAGGAGGGAAGGGAATGGCAACGGAAGAGGAGGGGGACTTCATGGATATCTGGCTTATAATCTGTAAACTGGTCCTGATCTAGGTCTTTGATAGCAGCTCTGGCTGCAAGACCACTCAAATGTCTGGCGGGGGTTGAGTTAGCAAGACAGGACCCATTTTTTACAAACACCCCCCTCAAATGCTTTAGGAGTAGCAGGCCTTCCTTCTGTTGCTTTAAAATTCTGAGACCAGGCAAGCCTTTTAGAAGGACTTGTAATTCTAACTCATGACATTTTTCTTGGCAAACTTTTTCAATGGCTCTGCGTACAGCAATTGTAGAATCATATGCTCCATCCATGAAGTGCTGGCAGTCAACATCTGTTTAATTTCAGTTTGGTCAGGAAAAAGAAAGCTACTTAAAGGGGGTGGTTGAAGAGCAACCCAATAGATTTTCAAGAAAAGATTTTTAGATGGTGCCTCCCTCCATCACCTATGTGACTAGAACATTCATGTTAGGTGATAGGTAGGAAATAGTGATGTTATTCTCCAGGATGAAGCAGAGCCCAACAACACCACTGCTTATCTGGCAGTGCCTGCCTTTTCCTTTGAGATGCCCAGGGATAATAATGGCCAACTCTTCCAGCCAGTTTCTAATGCCAAGTTTCCAAGCTAACTTCTCTATGTCTAGAGAATTACATGCCGATTAGACTATTTTAGGGGTGTTTCACTTGGAAGACAAAAAGAGGTGTGGATCTGTATACATCCCATAATGAAAACATGCCAATTAAGCTGCTCACCAGACAAGGAACTGATGCAGCTTCCATGTATGTTTCTTGACCAGAAGCTTCTTATTGCTTCATTTAGTACAGTCCATGCAATGTGGCTGTCTACATAGGTATTCCCACTAAAATTCTAATCGTAGAAGATAGTCAGATCTGAGAGTGGATCGAACTCAATGCTTTTTTAAAATGCAAAAAATGGACGCTTGACTTGTGTCATTTGCTGGAACAAGAAAGGGAGGAGACATGAAACTGGAGGAAGGAGATTAATGTTGGTGGGAATATATGCCATTTAAAGTAGGATGGAGCCCTACATAGGATAAAGGAATTGATACCAACTCTGCAGATTCTCTGCTCTTTATTGATCACACAATAACTGCATGGAGTTCGATAAAATCAACATAAATTTGTGTTGCATAAAAAGAGTCCCAGATGGCAACATATAAATAGGAATCTGATTCCATTAAAATAACTGGGATCCTATTCTGATGCTTACTTAGATTTTCAATATCTTTTTCAAATAATCCTTTGAAACCATATCAAAAAGGGTAGAAACAATTTCTGTCCAAAAAGTTAATTCAAACTCTTAAGGAATCATACAGGAAGCTGACATTATCAGGAAGAAATGAGATTGAAACTTCAGGTGGTTGTTGTGGGTTTTCCGGGCTGTATTGCCGTGGTCTTGGCATTGTAGTTCCTGACGTTTCGCCAGCAGCTGTGGCTGGCATCTTCAGAGGTGTAGCACCAAAAGACAGAGATCTCTCAGTGTCACAGTGTGGAAAAGATGTAGGTCATTTGTATTTACTCAGGAGGGGTGGGGTTGAGCTGAGTCATCCTGTAAGAGTTTCCCAGGGTGTGGAATGCTAATGGCGGGAGGCTTCACTGTATCCTGAGGAGGTTCTTTTGCATATGGATTGGTACTTGATGTGCTAATCTTCTCTGCAGGGCTATTGTCAAGGATAGAATGTTTTGTTAGCCTGGTGTTTTTCAGAACTGGCAACCATGCTCGGTTCATTCTTAAGGTTTCTTCTTTCCTGTTGAAGTTTTGCTTGTGCTTGTGAATTTCAATGGCTTCCCTGTGCAGTCTGACAAAGTAGTTGGAAGTGTTGTCCAGTATTTTGGTGTCCTGGAATAAGATACTGTGCCCTGTTTGAGTTAGGCTATGTTCAGCCACTGCTGATTTTTCAGGTTGTCCAAGTCTGCAGTGTCTTTCATGTTCTTTTATTCTTGTCTGGATGCTACGCTTTGTGGTCCCGATGTAAACTTGTCCACAGCTGCAGGGTATACGGTATACTCCTGCAGAGGTTAGGGGGTCTCTGCTGTCTTTTGCTGATCGTAGCATCTGTTGTATTTTTCGGGTGGGTCTGAATACTGCTTGAAGGTTATACCGTATACCGTATACCCACAACAACCATCGTTCTCCGGCCGTGAAAGCCTTCGACAATACATCGAAACTTCAGGTCTTTCACAGTTTGGTAATGGCTCTTTTACTTCAGCTACAAAAGCAGTAAGGAAATAGGAGCTGAGCTGCCATGAGTAAGTCAGATCAGATACATGTAGCCCTGTAGTGTTATTGTTGATAGATGGTTCTGGGTGCCAATCTTAAACCCAACACTCTAATATGGTGGATATGAGGCCTCTCTCAACCTACTACCTGAATTTTCTTATGTTGGAAAATGAGGAACTTCTCCCATGGCAGCTCTAACCACATAGCAGAGCTGGTTATCTTTAGCGATAGTTTTCAATCTTTCCAGGCTCAGGACCGACTTATATCCCCCAGGCAATAGCATCAGGGAGCCGCTGAGCTTCAAGCACTTGGCATCAAAGGTGGAATCAGTCATATGACAGGAGGTGCCAATCTCTCTCAACTTGCCTGTGAGTGGCCTTACCTTGCTGTTCCTCTTAACATGCATCAAAAACAGAGGCAGAGATATTGTACACTCGTTCTCTATGCATATGCACCAGCAGGAGGTTTTTCCAAAAAGTGTTGCAGGGGACACAGTAGCTTTACATGGCTAGCAACCCACCTGAGGTTTTCAAGCTATGGGTTGAAGGCCACTGATCTATAGACCTATGCTTTATTCCGTCATGTAACTGTTTAGAAATCTGTGTTGTGGTTGAGGTGGATTCATCATGCAGCCAGAGCCTACTGGGTGGCTTATAATAAAGGAATTTCAGGGGGAGAACAATTTCATTTCCAATATCTCCCCCTCCAATTTAAGTCTCTCAGGTCCAAGCAGGCCAAGCAGACCTTCTTCTGCTCCTCCCAACCGCTTGTGATATTCTGTACCTCCTGAGCATGCTTCATCAGGCTCATGGGGATGGTACGTCTTTTATTTAGTGAATTTAAAAAGTCATCGTTTTCTGCGTACATGGGGAATCCCAGTACTATGAAGAAGCCCTTACCTTAACCTATGGGTAGACCACATTTGTTCCTTTCAGGATCATAATAACAGGGGATCTATTCCTTTACTAACAGAAGGAATAGTACCAAGGGTCACACATATGCAATGGCTGTAACAGCAAAAGATTTTTCTAAGCATTCTATCCCCCTACATGTATATAATTATAGTAACTATTACCTACTGCTGCAGTCCTATCAAGGTGTACATTAACCCCATGCCTCTGAAGTTAGGCAGCTGAAATAAGCAGGGTAGCTTAATAGCTGGGGTGTGTAAGTGCCATACCAGCAGGACCCACGGTGTCTGCACTGTGGTGTTATGTTACTCTTCTAATTGCCGTCAGAGAGCAAGCATCCAGACAGCATGCTTCCTAGGTCTGAAGGATCCTTTTATACATCAAGAGTTTCAGTGTTTTGATTTACATTTCTGCTGTCCCCACCTTTGCATTTAACCACAGCTTATATTTGCTTGCTAAAAAAATTGTAACTGACAAGCTCATTTTAAGAACAAGTAATGTATTGACCCAAAAGGAACACTAGGTTCCCCCCCTCCCCCCGGGTGTGCCATCAAGAAAAAGAAGGCGTTGTCCTGTATTTGCGTACAATTTACAAGCAAGTACAGTGATGAAAACCTTTTTGTATATTACATTTTTAAGATGCAATCATCTCTTTTGGGGTAAATATTCAGGTAACAGGTACCTGAATTTTAGAAATGTGGCTTTCAAGTTTCTCTACAGCCACAGCAACCATTTGGCTTACTGTGGAAAGTATGTTCAAATTACATTTTTAAAGTGTGATTTTGTGGTTGCCTTCATTGAGATTGTGGGAACCATATGAGGACTTTACACAACAGCTGGTTGTGTAGAAGCTATCAACATAAGGGCTAACTGTAAGATTTGTGGGACCCCAGACCAAAAAAAAAATTTAAAAAACTACAGTTACTGTCAACCTCAACCCTAAACAAGATACTTTCAGCTCCCTTCCCCCACCTCACTTGAGAACATAGTACTAACTCATTAGTGTAATCTTCATTTAACTCTTCCTGGTGGTCTTCTGGGTGCCATGGAACCAGAACGGGGGTTCAGTCTTAAATAAAATTGCATCCAAAGCATAGCTCAGTGGGCTGTTTAAATATTCTTAGACTGTGCAGATATTTGACTGCATCTGGTGTGAACACCAGTTGTTGTGTTCTAGCAGTTATCAGCCACAGAACAAATGGGTCATCCCTTTGAAAAAAGCAAACATTGCTGGAAGAGTTATTTAGTCTAGACATTAATTTAAAGTGTTTTGTGCAATTTTCTGTGAGCAGCAGATTTTTTAAAATTGCAATACACATGCACACAAATGCAAATGAACTAAAACAATAACTGCTGCATTGAATAGTTTTATCCACCTTTCCTCCAAGGAGTTAAACATGGTTCTCCCTTCCTAGTTCTATCCTCACATCAAGCCCTGAGTGATTACCCCATGACTGTCGAGTTTCATGGCAGTGTGGGAATTTTAAGCTGGGTTCCCAGCTCCTACTATAACACTTTAATCACTGCATTACACTGGTTCTCACTAGACCCTGTCAGTCTTTGGTATAATCAACAATCCTGTAGTTAGGTTCATGATCTCTTTGTCATTCTGTTGACAGCTGATGTCCTGTGTTCTGGAAAATTAACAACTTCCAAACTACAGGAGTGTGAGAGAGGATATGCAGTCCTAGCCTTGACATCCTGTAATATTTTTGACAATGTCCTTGAAAAAGGACGTACAGGTTCTTAGCAGTGGGAAAGAACCTCCGAATACTCTGAAAAGAAACCCAGAAGATCCAAGAATAGTTAAATGCTAGCGCTTGTTGCCAGGAATAGACTGCTGGCCTAAAAGAAGGTCTTTGGATATGTCTCACCTTGCTCCAGAAGGGCTCACAGCTGCAAAAGGAAGCTTGTTCTTGATCTAGCTATGTTGTGTGTGTTATATGTGCCGTCAAGTCACCTCCAACCTATGGCGAACCTATGAATGAAAGACCTCCAAAACGTCCTATCATTAACAGACTTGCTCAGATCCTGCAAACTGGAGGACATGGTTTCTTTTATTGAGTCAAGCCATCTCGTTTTAGGTCTTCCTCTTTTCCTATACATATAGGGATAGATCTATCTGTATATTCTGAGATACAAATTTGGGCCTGAAGTAAATCTTTCAGAAATCTTCCACGAGGGTCTAATACTCTAATTACACATGAGCTAAATACGTTTAATGGTGGAAAACCCCAACTGAACTCACATTTTATGTGTGACCGAACACACCATTTCCCAGCATTCCAGTCCTAGAAGCCTCTCTATTTTAATTAACCTCCCCCCTATAGTAGTCTTGAATTAACTTCAGTTAATCCTGCTATATTTACACAAATCATAAAAGCTATAAATGAAATATGGTGCTGTGTGAGCTTCAGTTCTTCAGCTAATATTGTTAATGTGCCCCTTGTGTGGAATAAGGTGCCCAGTTGCTAAGTCAAAAGGGTTTTTTTTTCTTTTGTCTAAAAGCTTTCCTGCAAGAACACTTTCATTTGCCTTGCCAGTCATTTCTAACTTCATTTACAGAGTTTCCTCTCTACAGAATTCTTAGAAGAAGTGGGCAGCTAATGAGAGTTATGGATGTATATTTAGCACATTGGAGGATTTTTGCATACATGCATGACATTCATGCAAACAAACACAGAAAGGGCAACACTCTGATGAATCCGTGTGATATGCTAAGATTTAATTCACTGCAGAACCTACAGGCTGGAAACACTTGTCATCTAACCTCAAAACTTGAAAAGAAAGGCTTGGAGAACAGCTTGATTACATTTTCCTGCGCTTGGAGCTGCTGTGGATCTTGGGGAAACAAAAGCGCTATGGTACATCCTATAATGTTGTATTCTTGGCTTGCATTTTTATACATAGACTGGATTTTATTAGGAAAACTGAATGTTCCAGTCTTTGAAAAGACACCAGGTCTGTAAATAATTCCAATACAGGAACAAGACACACAGAAAAGCAAAAAGAAATCTTACTAAGAAAACATAAAGTAAACACAACATTTACACCACCAAAATGAAAATGCTCCTTCAACAGCTGTATTTGACCACAAACCCAGGGCTATAGCCTGTGCAACTGACCCAAGGAGTCACTTGAGGTGGCAATGTTTTTAGGGATGTCATTGAAACAGCCTGTTATGCAAGAGAGCCATTTGTCAGAACTCTTGGCTAATTCTACAGAGGATGTTGAGATATATCTTGTGGTGCTGAAGGACTGATTTTCACATTATGCATAGGTTGGGTCTGGGACCCCCACCCTGTGCCCTTTGGAATAGTCAAACCTAAGTTGTGGCTTAGCCTCAGTTCCAGGACATGTATTACCCAAACTGGCTTGACTGCAGCATGTGTAGAGAGGGGGCTTCAGCCTTCTCTCTTGAGTTGTTTATCCTGACCTGCAATGGTCCCAGGGCCACTATTTGGCCAGCTGTGGAAACCTACAGGTTCCCCCAAAAGGTCAACTAATACCTCCATGGCCTTCTTAAGTCAGGAAAATGATGCAGGGGGGAAGGCTGAAGCTCCTTCACTAGACGTGCAGCAGGCACTATGTGCCTGTGAATTGAGCCGAACCCACAAGTCACATCTGTTACACAGGAGACAAGGTGGGGTCCATTGGACCCAATCTGTGTTGTGTATGTCCTAATGTGTAAATCAGTTGATTCTAAGCCTGCCCTGCATAACACAGAAATTTGTGCATAGTTTCATGACTATTTTTAGGTGTGGTTTTTGTTCTTTTGTAGACTGCCGCTGCTGGGGCAGTGATTTCCACAGGACGTTTTCATGCCTCCCCCTGGGCCAATCTTCTCCTCTCTAGAATCATCATCTCAGAATTGTATTTACAATTCTCCATATTCCTATGGAGTGCAGAGAGGGTAAAGGCAGCTAGGAGGTGGTATTTTCAGAATGGCACAGAAGTATTTTAAACAGAATCATATGTAATTTATAATCTCACTTGACCTTAATTAGTGAAAAGGGGATATAGGGGATCCCCTCAGACTTTTTGTCTGGTCTTCTGTTGCTTTCTCATATATCGGATAATGTACTTTCATTGCATTTTGTTTTAGCAATCATTTGCAACTGGATTTCCCCATGTGAAATAGAAAAATCCACTTGTAAATGATTGCTGAAGTGTACTGAAAGTACATTATCCAACCTGTATGAAAACAGCCTAAGAGAAGAGTCATCATGTCCCAGCAGTATTAACTCAATTGATTTAGGTGTAGGAAGAATGTCCCAGTCTACTCTTGTCATTCAGGACACTGTAGGTTTATTTGAAACAAAGGGCCGCTTGACACTTTTCTAGAGGCAAATGAAACTTTTTAAAGATGCACACACACTGTAGAAAGCCCTAGCCAATCACATGCTTACATCTGTGTATGTTTCTTTAAATCATGTTTCCTTTGTTCATCCTTAAAACTGTTAAAAGTGTGAGGAATGTGCAAATGATAACACTTAATTTCATTGCTAGGTGGTGGAAGCCTACCAATCCTCCCTCCTTTGCCAACCCCCACCAAAGTCTTGCAATTAGCAAGATGATGATTTCAGTCTCTGCAGCTGATAAAAGACAGCAACAGGTTTCTCAAATGAAAATACCAGTTTCTAGTAAAGGGTCCAATCTTAAAATGCTATAGAGCCTGTTCATTACAAATTGTGCGAGGACTAGATGACAGATATTTTATGCTAGAGAACATCAGTCAAAGTTAGGAGCATGGAATCTAAAACTCACTCAAGAAAACCCTGGAGCCACATGGGGTTTTTGTTTGTTTGTTTTCATTGGCTCATAGACTCAGGCCCTGCTCTGCTTTCTGGTGGGTTCCATGCCCATTTCAGAAATACATGAATGGGGGGTGCAGTGTAACTCTGGAGGGATAGCCTTGTAACTATTAAAGCAAAACAGAAGTCCAGTGATACCTTAAAGTTAACATTTCTTTCAGCGTGAGGTTTCATGACTCAGAGCTCATTTCTTCAGATGCAAGTCTACTGTGGCTCAGGCTATACCAAATAGCGTGAAGTTCAGCTCCAATGAGGAGGAGTCCTTGTGGAGCCCAGGTACAGTCCTTTGTATCTTTAGCACACCTATCTTCAGGACACACTGCTATTTTCTCCTTAGCATTATAAATCCTAATGGTCATGTTAACTGCAATGTCAGCATACTGTATTCACTAATGTGACAGGTTGCAAACAGAGGGGCCAGCTGAAATAGCAGAGATATTCCAGATTAATGGACACCAGATGCTGAGGAAAAGAAAGCATTGGGGAGAGTTCAAAGCAGCCCACAAGGACAGAAGGCCCAGTTATTAGAAACAGTGATGAAAGATTGCACATAGATAGGATGATGTGCATTGGGATAATTTAATTATTGCTCCCTCCCAAAGGAAGTAAGAAATAAATGAGATGGGTGCATGTATAGATCCAAGTTTAATTAATGTTGCAGAGAAAGGCAGTTCTGGAGATCTTATCTGGATGTATAAAGTGGAATAGTTTTTGAACATTAAACATGGGTCCAACTCAAAAACAAATCCGTGAAATCCAGAATTCCAAAGCAGAACCTTTTATAAAGCAATTGATAAATTAGTCCTGTGTGCTTATATGTGCACAGCTTTCCAGCCCAGGAGTAAAATTCTAACTGCTATGTAGTGCGACTGTAGTAAATAAAAGTATCAAGTAAACTATATTAAGGTTGCTCTATAATTTATATTTAATATAAATTAATACAAAAACAGCTCAGAGCCTGAGGTATGATATCAATGGATCTAATGTGCCAAAATGGATTTGGGTTTTTAAAAAGAAGACATCACTCTTCTATGAAAACACTGAAGAGTTATTTTAAAGTCATGTACTGTTCTGTGACTTATCAAGTTATCTACAAGCAGATTGGTTACGGTGAATGTTAGACTAGAAATCCACTTAAAAGTAAACTCGTGCCCAATAAGTAGGACTAGAGTATTTAACCAACATTTTCAGTTAAAACAATCCCCTTTTGAGTTCAATCTCTTATCTAGAGTGCCCTCCTCTTTAGTAAACTGTTTGGTAACTGTACTGGTATAAAACCAGAGGAAATGAAAACTGTTTCATCACTGACTTCCTTCCTCCTCCTCTTGCATTATGCAAAAAATAACTTTTAAGAAACAATGTTGCTCTGGAAAAAGCATTACTTCAGAAAGATTTTGGCTGTTGGCTATACAACCATCAGGGATGATCTATAAATCTTAAGGGGGGATTCAGAACTTTTGGGAGCCAAATGGGAAGCATTCAGGATTTTAGGCAGCCCCTTCTCCCCATTTGCAATGACTTTGGATAGCAGGTAGAGTTTTTCCATTCTGTTCACACCTCCCTTATGGAGTTCCCAGATATCACTACCAGGCCCTCAAAAACTGATGCACAACAAACAGGAACTAGACTTAACATTAAGGAATTGGCTAGTGGTCATCAGGCACCAAGGTCTCATTGGATGTATGCCTAAAATATTTGCACCATATGCTTGTAACAAAATATACCCATATAAAATTGCCTAATTTTTACTTGTGAATTCCTTGGGGGTAGTGGTAATTATGCTGCCTATTTGGTTAGTAGTATTGGATTTAAAGTTAAGAACTGATTTAAGACAATTCTTTTGGAATGCATCACAACATTTTGCTACTATACTGCCTGAAGACAGTGGATGCTCTGATAATTTAGTTGAGGTGCTAACTTTAATGTAATTAAACATGGGATCAGGTTGTCGAAATCATGGTGTGGTTCTAATTGTGTTGTTATTGTTATTAAATGTAAATTGACAAATAGCTGAGCCAAAGGGACCGCTTTGGGATGAGGGGGTCTTTCCTGTTATGCTAAAATAAAATTGGTTAGTCTTAAAGGTGCTACTGGACTCTTTTTGATTTTGCTACCACAGACTAACACGGCTAACTTCTCTGCATCTAAAAATAAACTGGTAATTCTGATTGCATGTATTGTTACCCCATTGTTTTTAGTTCCAGGGTCTTTAATATTGCTTAACAGGTAGAGAGGCTTAGCAGAAGGAAGCATCTCCCACCACACTCTGAGAACAACTGCAACTGACAAACTGGTCCATTTGGGAGGGGGGATCCAAAGGCAATAGTATCGTATCTGTCCTTCTTAAATGTATTTGCTTGTTTAGCGGACTTCTGACTCACTTTTGAATAAGGTACTTCGGAAGCAAGTTCTGAGAGATTTTTTACAAACACTTAAATATACCAATTAACTGATAAATTAACAACTTTAAGTAGGAGATATAACAAAGTACATCAGTAGATGACCCACTGTACAAGTCAGGCAACTTATATACATTCAGAAAGTGGACCACCTTCTTGAAAGCAGTAAGGTCCCAAACACTAGCAGGCGACTGGCTCAGTGATTACTTTAGGGTTTATTACAGCCCAAATTTGGAGCAGACATCCCTCAGTCCTGTTGAGTAGGTTCTGCTCGCATGAAGTAGTGATGGTTTCAGGGGGTAGCCATGTTGAGCTGTAGTATAAAGAGCAAGATTCAGATCCAGTAGAGACCAACTAGATTTCTGGGGTGCGAGTTTTCGAGTAGTGAGTAAGCTTTCAAGTTCCTCAGAACTTAAGCTTCTGGCTAAAGTTTAGCAAAAACACTCAAAATGGGGGAAGGGAAGAAAAGAGTTAACGGGACAAACAGAACTCGGTTTCTAGGAAAGCGACAGCGGACAGCAAATAAGCAGATCTGCTTTGTTAGATCGCCTGCTTAAAGTTGTTAATCATTGAATTATCTGTTAATTTGTACATTTAAATATATTACAGAAATCTCTTGCCGGAATGAAAACAAACGCCGTGTAACAGAGCACGCAAACGCTGCCTTGTACTGAGTCAAAGCATTGGTTTATCGAGGGCACTCTTTGCCTTTTCTTAAGGCCAACGAAAATAAAAGCAGATAGGATGCGCCCTTCTGGGTTTGTTTTCAAGCCAACGAAGAGTTGTTCTGGAAAACTCGCACGTCGCATTGCGTTATTTTGGTTGGTCCTCATACATAGCAGTGCGTGGCGTTTGCTTCTGGGTGGGGCTATAAACCAATAGCTGCCGCCAGCTTCGAGAGAGCGGGCTCTGAGGCTGGCAGGTGGGAACTGAAGAGGCCCGGAACACAAATGTTGCTCGCGAGTGCGCTTGTCGGAGAGGTGACCCGATGGCATCGCGTGCTGCTGGGGCAGAAGGAAGGGAATGGCGCGAGCGCGGGTGCTGGAGCTGTACAGCGGGATCGGCGGGATGCACCAGGCGCTGCAAGGTACGCTGCGTCTGCTCGCCGGGCGCTTCTGCAGCAACAGCCCGGCTGCCTCGCCACTTCCGGGGAAGGGGAGGAGACGCGGCTTGGGGAGATCCCGCCGCTGCCATGGAGACGGAGGCTGTCTCCTGGCTGGGGCTGCCTGCTGGGTTGCAAAAGCCTGACGTTGCACTTTCCCGGGTGAACTCTCTAATCGCAGTTAATCTCGGCCATAAACTCACAGAGTGGTTTACGGTTGCCTGCTCAAACTTCGGAAATATCTGGAGATTTGGTGGTGGAGCCTGGAGAGAGGAGGGTCTTCAGCGGGGTATAAAAGTCCACCCTCCAAAGCAACCATTTTCTCCAGGGGAACTGATCTGTGGTAGCTGGGAGATCAGGGGAGATCTCCAGGCCCCACCTGGAGGATGGCAATCCTCGGCGAGGGACTGCCCGTGGCTCAGTGATACTACAGCTCTTGGACTTGCAGAAGATCCCAGGTTCAGTCCTTGGCATCTTAAGAAAGGATCAGGTGGTAGATGAAGTGAAAGATCTTGACCAGAGACCCTAGAGATTTTCTGCTAGTCAGTGTGGGCAATACTGACCTTGTTGGACCAGTTGTCTGACTCAGTATAAGGCAGCTTCATGTGTTCTTGTGTCTTTAAGGAAGTCACTGCCTCTCAGCTTCAGCAGCTGATCAGCAATCGGGGATTAATAGTGGCCTACTTTACAGGCTTGTTGTAAGAGGTACAGCTATGATCTGGCACATCCCATTGATTCTGATAAAGGTGCCTGGATGAGCTGGAATACTTCTATCAATGGTTCCTGCCAGATTGCTCGGCTTAAAAGGGGTTGCCTTGTGCATCCTTCATGTTTAATATTATCATATCCAGAAGAGACAGATGTGTGTATGGGCCCCTTCCCCAAAACATTTTCCATTCA
Source organism: Eublepharis macularius (assembly GCF_028583425.1). Classification (NCBI taxonomy): domain Eukaryota; kingdom Metazoa; phylum Chordata; class Lepidosauria; order Squamata; family Eublepharidae; genus Eublepharis; species Eublepharis macularius. Next base: position 66,086,230 of record NC_072800.1, on the reverse strand, counting down.
AGTTGGATTTTGCATTATAGTAGCCAAGTTGGTCTGTGCAGCAAACCCAAACTGGTATCTTGTTGCACCTTATAAAAGCTAGAGCATCTGGACAAGTGGGAATAGATCATGGGAGTTTATGCCCAAATAAATACAAATTGTTATCAGAAGAAACTTGAATAAGGTGTTCTTCCTTCGCAGGATTAAAGATGCTTGTTTCAAAATTCTCGTTGTGAATAAAGTTTGGCTGTAATTAACTCAATGATACCAGTAGATGTGAAGGGAGGAGTTCACTTTTGTTTCAGTGCATTATTGCCAAAAACAAATTCTGCAATTGTACTTGATCAGCTTACCAATTTTGAGTGATGGTAGTGGGAAAAAAATGGCCTTTAAAAAAGATTGAACCACTTCATCTCTTCTGTTCCTTGTCCAAGTAAAGCCTACAGATTTTTTCCTAATACTATGTAAGACTTGCATTTCGCACAGCTATGTGCTCATTGTGAATAAAGCTTGGCTATAGCTGCTTTCAAATTGTTAGTGCAGACTCTGAACATCCTATATGAAGAGCGTATAAATTTTCCAGGATCCTGATGTTATTCTTTTCACATCGGTTAAGAGTACTTAATAAAATTAATGAGACTATGCCTATCTATGGTAAGTGTCCTTGAAACTGAAACCACAATCTGCAATCACATGCATACATTCTAGACTAAATCCCATAGAACACAGTGAGGTTTACTTCTGAGTAAAAATGCCTGGAATTGGGTTACATATGCCTGAGAACTTCCCAGGTTCAAGGGGAGGTAGTTTGTGTCTGTAAGACAAAAAGGTATTTTTTGTGATGTTTGGCCAACAGGCCATAAATACTTATAATTTGCCACAGTAATGTACAGACTATTGTGTCATTTATTATCTGAGACTTCAAAAGTCTGATATTTTTACAGTGCAATCCTATTGAGAGTTACTCCAGTCTAAGCCCATTGACTTCAATGGGCTTAGATTGGAGTAACTCTCCATAGGATTGCACTGCTAGTCACAAAAAACCCTCTAGTTTAAACTTCAATTCAATTTGTTTGATAGTGAGGTGATGGAGTCTAAAGGATTAAGTGTGCACTGTAATATGTTTCTATTCAAATCCAATTTTAAATAGGTTTTTAAAGTGTCCGTATAAGCAAAGCTATAGTGATTTAAACTAAAAAGCAATCAAATATTTTTGTAATTCTGCCTAATTTTTATTTTTCCCTAAATGGGAAATGAAGGAAGACAAAACTGACAATATGATTCTAATCAAAGTTACACCGTTTTAAATCCATTGAAGTTAATGGGTTTTGAAGAATTTGATCTTTTTATCTTCATACTAACTGGGGTAGGTGCAGTTTTTGCTCTTTTATTTGGTTGGTTGATTCTAGGGACACTAAACACTCCCTCCCATTTCCCCCCCCCAGGTTTTTTTTTAGGGGGGGTCAACAATTTTAGGAAATTGAAAAGTATTACATACTTTTCCCCTTCGAAATTAATTATTTTAACAACATAAAATGCATCATTTGTAACCTAGAATATACTATAGATATGTAATTTAAAAGTATAAATCTGCTGTAGCATAGTGGTTAAGTGGTAGGGTTGTGAATCAGCACTCTGCTAGTTCAAATCATACCACTGCTATGAGCTCAACAGGTGGCCTTGGATAAGCCACTCCTCTCAGCTCCAGCTTCCCAGCTGTATTGGTGGGATAATGATAATACTGCCTTTGGTCACCACTTAAGTGAGGCACTCATCTGTCAATAAGAGGGGTATATAAATAGCACACTGTTGTTGTTAACTTCCTACAAGCAAAATATCAGCTATATGCAATACTTGACAGAGAGCTGCAAATGACTGCTCTCTATGGTATTTTTGGACCTGTATCTTCATTTCTGCCAACTGAGAGGTAGGAAAAATAAAAGTTGAAATTAGAAAACAGATTTTGTAGTAAACAAAAGGAAGTTTATTATTTGGACAGAAATAGTCCTATATAGACACAGTAGGACTAACAGCATGTTTGGATGCTGAACTTAATTGCATTATCATCAAACACATTACATAGTAATTGTATGTGAATTATTCACATTTAAACGATGTATCTACAGAATACATAGCAATTATTATCTACTAGGGTAGATTGTTTTGCATCAAACATTGCATGTTACAAGTGAGTAAAACCTTGTCTTTTAAAGTATTTCATCCAGCAGAGAAACTATTTCATGCAATTTTTTTCCGTGCTTCCCCACAGTTCCTAATTTTTCCATGGGAAAAACTTGGGGGGTGGGGGAGTGTCATCCAGGAAAACTTTCCTTGAACTTTACAGGGCTTTCATATCTCTATTTCAGAAGCATGAGATATCTCAAATTTTGCTAATGTTGTAGAAAAGGTTGAAGGTTGTGGGTCTCAGGACATACACAAGAATTTGTTCCCTTGTTTAGAAATGCCCCTCTCCCACGTCAGTCTGCAGCAATCACTGATTCTTCCTTCTGATAACCATCTGGCTCTGGTTTCCTTGCTTTGTTTGTTCTAGAAAGTAAAGAATATTCGAAGTCAATGGTTACCAAGGGGTGATGGCAAGTCCTTTTAAATGCTCCTAAACAGAGACATGCGGGTGGACTTGCTCTGGACACATCTCATTAAAAGTTGGATGGGATGTGAGCTGTCGTTCATACCATAGCTCAACCTTATCCTGCAAAGGCTGAATCTGCATCTGGCCTAACATGACTAGCATTGTCTGCCTCTTACAGCCCTGCCCCAGTGATGGCTCAGGAAAGACAGCAATTATTTCTCTAGAATCTCTCCAAATGCAGTAAGGTGATTCAGACGTGACATATTGTATGCTCTTGAGTTCACATGTAGCCCTACCATGTATGTTTTACACCCAGTGGGTAAATTCTGAGCTTGCATGCCCTTCTCATCCAAGGAACCTTTGAAATTAATTGGGACTTACCAAAATGCTCCTGCTCATGTGATCCACCTGCTTTTTTTGCGGTGAAAAGAACAGCCCACGCTGGAGGTTCTGTGTGCCCAGAGTCCCTCCATTGCATCCCTCTTTGTAAAACCCTTGAACTTGTGGTGAAGCTGAATTAAAAAGAAGAAAAGAGGGAGCAGCAGCCACGTGAAGCTTGCATGAGCCTCTGTATCACATAATATTGTTATATTAAAATACACATATTTAAAATCCCTTTAAACATGCAAGACTGTATTTTTAAACACTCAAGACTGTATCTTATTTACACGGTGACTCGTTAGACTACTTTAATGCCCTCTCCAGATTCAAAAGCTGTTCTCTTTTTATTTCCTTTTGACAGGGTCAGGAGGCCTGTTGTGTATGCGAGTGAAGTTGTTCATTTGAATTAATTGACAGAAGCTGGTTGAACCTGGTTTAGTCAGTTTCTCCACTCCCCTGGAATTTGCTAGAGCCTGGAATTTGCTTTAAAAATGCCCTGGCTGAGCAGAATGATCACATTGTAATTCCTGCCATCCAAACACCATGTGGTGTTCTTTATGGACAGCCCGCATAGACCATGTGATCACTCAAATAGTCATGTGATACAGAGCCGTTAACTGGCCTGTTAGGGAAAAACCAATATGGAAAGTCTGTGTATTTTTTACATGCACATGTAGGGGAAAACTCTTGAGATTGGCTAGCTACCAGTGAAACAATAGCTACTGAAATTTGAGCAGGATAAATACAAATAGCTATCCCTTCCCTGCTATGAATGTTATGCCACAACGTGTCTGTAGCTGTTAGATATTAATTGTGGAGCTGCATTTACTTGCTTCTGAGTGTCAAAGTAGATGTGATAGACAGGGACAGAGCAGGAAGGGGAGATGGGGATGAACTCTTCCACTCATGCTTGAGTTTACCCCTCTCCCACTATTAACCACTTAAAGATAGCATTTGCCTTTACCCATCTTTTTCCTCTGAAGGACTGTAACAGTGACAGGGCTCTGGTTTCAGTTTGCAAAACTTGCAGAGGAGGACATTGTTGAAACCACCTTTTCCCGCCTTGCATGGCCCTGATTTGAATTGGAGCTGCCTGAAGCTGTAATTTGATTTTATAATATACTGGGATGATCCAGTATATTACTTGCATCTGTTCTGAGCCTTAGTTGCAAGCTGATCTGCTGAAGTTGCTCTGTTACCCCTCACTAGATGTCAGTATTAATTTACCTGAGTTCTAATATCAGGTGTTGGTCAACATTGTAGCAGAGCGAGGTGTAGGCTTGTGTTTAACAGTGGTGCAAAGTACGGTTGTTAGCATTTTCATATTTCCATGTCAGGAAAAGCTTCACCTCCTAAATGGATCTGTGTTGTGCTGCTGTGAAACACTAGTTGAGCCAGGACCAATAAAAAAAAGGTGATAGTGTGGGCTTCGTGAAATGGATGTTACGGTCCTTCAGCATGCACAAAATATGTTTGCTCTAATATTGGTGTTTATGTGAAAATGTGCCTGGAGGTTACTGAAAGCAGTTTTTCCTTCCAGCCTGCAAAAATGGGCTAAAAAAAACTTCGGAGATCTTTAAAATTAGGAAATGCTTTTTGCACAAACAAGACTTGCAGACAGATCCTTTGAAATAAGTCACATGAATTTCACTGGATCGCTTTTCTTGCTTTGTGATCCATCTTATTCTTCTGCCCCAGTCTTCAGGCGGTTGCCCATCTGTCTTCTGCGGTAGCCACCTTGAGAACATGCGATTGCAGTGGTTGTCTGCTTTGCAAGGGCAGCTTTGACCGTTCAGTGTCATCTATAGATATGAGGGCTGGTGCATTGTGTCTTTCTACTTTTTCCCATCCCGAGAGAGCATACAGAGGGCCAAGCTCACAGTTCTATGCACACTGCCATGGAAGTGGCTCTCATTGAACTCATCTTCCAAATAAATGTATACACATGATGGGGCTGTAAACAAGCTTCTCTTTCATAAGCTGCCCTTCTTGGGTCCTCTTTCTTCAAACTGATGTGTGCGCTACTCCTCCTGACACATTTTGTACTAGATAGATATGGATAAAGTTATTTGAATATTACACAAAAAGAGGATATACATAATAGCAGGAAGGAATGTATGCAACTGAGTAGTTAACTGAAAAACTCTACTGTAATCTTGTTGAAATGGCTTTTTAGGTTACTATGTTTATCCATCACTGTATAGAATCCATATTTATTTTCTGTGTATTTGGGTTCTGTTGTAAAGGGTTCTTACCATTAGCTCACTTGAACTAACTTCACCTGTGCACAGTGGCCAATAACATTTCAATAATCTGCTCTATGCTTGTGTACTTTAGAGACTGAGCTATGAATCAGGAAGTCAGTGTGATGCACTGTTGGACTAAGATCTGGAAGGCCCAGTTCAAATTCCCACTCTGCCCAAGATTAACAACCAGGTGCTACAGGTTCATGGCAGAGTGCACGTATTCCAAGCACAAGGTCCAGGTGCAATTCTTGATATCGAAAAGACAGGTCTGGGGTGGTCTCTGCCTGAGAGCCCAGAGTTAGCTGCTAGTGCAGGGGGCAGGTTTTTTTATGGATTAGATAGGTCATTGGATTCCTCTTGCTGGGTGGACATTAGGCTTGTCATTCTTCCTCTGCCTGACCTACTTATCCATGTTGTGTGGAGGTTAAAATGGAGAAGGGAGATAACCAGGTATGCTGCTCTGAGCAACTTGTAAGAAGCGTGGGATAAGAATATGCTAGATAGATACGACTCTCTGTTTCAAATCTCTCCTTTACCATCGAGTCAATAAATGACTTATAATCAGGGTGTGTGGGGTGGGGGTGGGGGTTGGAGGTGGTACTTACCGATACTAAGTACTGGCACTTTTGGGGGGACTATTCCAAGTACTGAGGGGGGAATTGGTGGAAGTCAGTGCAACTGTATATATGAGTATTGGCACCTTTTAAAAAACAAAACAAAGCACTGCTTATAAACAAGCCATTCTCCTTCACCCACCCACTCCATATTAACTTTGTGGGGTTGTTGTAAGTATTACAATACAGTATCTGTTAAGTGCTTAGAATCTTTGAAGTATAAACTATAGAAGTGTGAATTCTTATTATTATGTCAGTGTATCATTCTATCCATACAAGCAAGCTGAAAGTTTGAGGGGGGAAATTACTTACACTTAAGTTTACTTCATTGACCTTCCTACAAGTCCAAGTCAATGGACTTAGAAGAGTGTAACTTGGCCTAGGATTGCAGTGTGACTCAGGTTCAAGGACAGTGTTGCATATTCCACTGAGCCAACTGATAAATGGGCTTCCAAAGAGGCACATTTGGTTTCAAGGGAATAAAGCCTGTCACTGGTGGTTAAACTACAGACATTCAGCATTGTGGTGCCACAGTGACCTCAAAAGCCCCGAGGCCCTTGTGGTTAATTAGATGACTGAAATCATGTGGAAATATGTAGGAATGGAGTTTACTTGAATTTTGCAGTTGTTGCAAGTTAAAGAATAGTACTGCTTTGTTTTGTTCAGTGATAGCTTAGCTAAAACAAATAATTGGCAATTTTATTTCAAGATCTAGATTAGTGCAATTGATTTTGAGAGCTTTGCTGTAAACCAAATGATTTTTTTTAAAAATAGCAGATGTATTGTTTCACAGCAGACTTCTTTGAACAAAATATTTTCCTTTGCAATTGTAGCAAGTGGTATTCCTGCAGACGTTGTTGCAGCTGTCGATGTAAACACAGTGGCAAATGAAGTTTACAAGCACAACTTTCCCACCATCCCACTGTGGTCCAAGACAATTGAGGTGAGTAATACTCCTGCAAAATGTTTTTGTCTTGGTCTGGGAGTACATACACTTAGCCGTTTAAGTTTAGTGAGAAAGCAGGCTGAATTTCCCCTTCTGTTTGGTTTTCAGTAACTAGGGTGTGTCAAAATCACAGTAAATGACTTTTAAGACTTTTTGATAGCATCATGTGGATAACCATGGTTTGCAGTAGAAAAACAAGATCTCAGTCCAATAGCATCTTAAAGATCCACTAGATTTTTTTTACTTTTTCCATTTTCTTTTCTTTTTCATTTTCTTTTTGTGAACATCACAAACCACTTTTGAAACTGTGAGGAACTTTTAGAGTACTTTGCCTCATGCCAGTTTGCCCAGATGCCTACATGCAGACGTTATGTCAAATGGCAGTTTTCCAAACTAGGAAGCTTTGAACCATGATCAGTGAATAAAACCCTGAAAGAGGCACATTGTTTCTGGCAACAGTATGGTGGATGTTAGGAAATGATAGCTGGAATTTGAAAGCTTATTAAGCTAAGGTGATGCATACAATGGAATATGTGAACAAAATTACATATCGAAAACAAGGATTAACACCAACCAGTTCTTAAAGAAAAATACCTAATTTATCACTTTCCTATTCAGGGCATATCTTTAAAGGAGTTTGACAGACTATCTTTTGATATGATTTTGATGAGCCCTCCTTGTCAGCCTTTTACAAGGTACTTGTTTTGAATGCTCTGCTTCTGATTTAAAAAGAAAGGAGGGAGGGGGAAATAGTTCATGTACATTTTAGAACATAAAATATTGTTCAAGGCATGATATACTGTGATTTGAACCTTACTTTCATTCCGTTATCTATACTGTTTTAAAGTTTATGATGTAAAAATAACATGAAACTGAATAATATTTAATAAAACTATAAAACCACATATGTTACAGGGGAAGGGGAGGATATTGGAACACCATGATTTCTGAACCTCACATTCATTGTGTTATATCTATTATCTGTAATAAAACCTTTAGTTTGAACTCGAAAGAGACAATTGAAAGTTCTAGGACTTTAAACAAGGCAAAACTGCTGGCTTGGTTGTAGGGGCACTCCTAAGAATGAAAACTGTAATATGGGAAAGTGTCGTGTGATCTGTATTTTATTTATTCACATAGCTTCCTTTTTATGCATAAAGTAGGGATTTGGGTGTCTATTTTTTAACTGAAAATGCAGTCTTTGAGTGAGGATGAACTGTCCCACTTGTGCCTTACCTCATATTGCTCCACTGCCTACAGCACTTTCACCACTACCAGATGCCAATACTAAATGCAACAACGGCAGGAAAAAATGGTTAAAGCAATGGAATACAATGAGTTAAGGCAGTTGAGAGGACAGGGTTGAGATTCCCTTCCCATATTCTCAATTTTCTCTTTAAAATTGACTCAATACCTTGTTTTACATATGAATGGGAGGAGCCGTGAATAAATGTATGTGGATTTCTCTCCCCCCAATCTCATATACAGTGTAATCCTGAGATAGTACTTGTGTTTAACCCTTGATGTATACCTAATATTTGACGTGGATCCTCTTAAAAGTTCCATTTTTGCCAATTCTACCTCCTGCAGCAGACATTTTGGTGTCCAGTTTGGTGTAGTGGTTAAGAGTGAAGAACTGGGTTTGATTCCCCACTTCTCCACTTGAAGCCAGCTGGGTGACCTTGGGTCAGTCACAGCTTCCCAGAGCTCTCTCAGCCCTACCCACCTCACAGGATGACTGCTGTGGGGATAAAAATAGCACATTTTGTAAACTGCTCTGAGTGGGTGTTAAGTTGCCCTGAACGGTGGTATATAAATCAGATATTATTATTATTATTATTATTTCTTCTCCTCCATACACCAAGTTATTAGCTAGGGTACCCAATCTTCTAGGAGTAGCATTTGGGGGGCCACTTTGGGCTACAGTGGGAGGCGAGGAAGTCACACTCCAAGAATGAAATTTTAAATGGGATCCAAGCCTTTTATAGGTTTGAATCAGGGGTCTCAGTGTAATGAAAATCACACATTCACATACTTTCTTTCATGCTTTGCTTTCTCTTTGTCAGAATTGGCCGACAGGGTGATACTTCTGATCCCAGGACCCGAAGTTTCCTCTATATTCTTGACATTCTTCCAAGGTAACAATTAAAACTTCTAGAATAGTTCTTTAATATATTGCAGAGGACAGAGAGATATTTATATTGCATCGAAACAGCCAGTCTCATTGAACTATTCACACAATGCTGGCAGCTGTTCAGATTAGCAGGCAAAAGCGGTGTGTCCCATTATAAGACAGAGCTATCCCCCCAACAGCTGAATGGGATTGTGTGGATGCCACACAAATAATAGTTGAGTGTCTCTAGGCCATAGATAGTCCCTCAGTGGCTCAGGAGCCCCAGGTGGCTCTTCTGAGCATTGTTCCCCATGGCACCTGCCCCGTGCTCCAGGAAAGTGGGTGATTTCTTTTTTTAAAAAAAATTAGTTTTGGTTTCTGGAACTTATACAAAAAGAGAGATATAACAAAGCTGATAACACATTTCCAATGAACTATTTACAGAGAAGAAAAATATTGTTATTTATATGTTGCATCAAGTTTCTAAATGGAGTTCCTCCGCCCTTCAAGTGAGATATTGATCTTAAACAGAAATATTTCCTGTGTGCTTACTGTCACTTTATAAAAGTTATTAAGAATAAATAAGCAGGTTGTAATAGTCATGAGTTGACATAAGTTTTTTTTACAGAATCTTCTTTCCTCAGGACAGGAATCACTTCAAATTGTTTTATTTGGTCCAGGAAAGTGAGTGATTTCTTTAGAAGTTGGAATGATTTCTTCATTATATGGGCCCAAGATAAAACTGTTTTATTTTTTAAACAACACAGCTAGCCTGTGATGAATTATTGTGCAGATGTAGGGGTTTTGTGTTTGAGACTGGGTCAACACATGCAGCCGAATGAGAATGCGAGCCTGTTTAATGCTAGTCTTTTTTTTTAAAAAAAAGCCCTCCCAGTAGTGTAGGGAGATAATTCTAGACGCTCAGAGGTATTCAGGTAATTAAATGGTTTATATTATTATTACTGAACTGTATTACGTGGCTTATGGAAATCATTATCTGTATTCAGTTCCATTTATTGGTCAACCGAAAAAGATTTTATCCACATAAAATATTAACATAAAGTTGAGTGCAGTATAAAACAATATTAAAACCCAGCACAAAATGACTGCCAACTTGATGATCTGTATGAGGTTTTATTATCAATTCTATAATAAAATAGAATTTTATGAGTACAGTTTATTACAGTGAACTGTTATGTGCTGGAAGTTTGCAAGAATGTGCAGTTCAAAAATTGTTTTGAAGGATTTTTTTCTTATTCCTTCAGAGAATATGCTTGAAAAGAGATTGATGAAGCCAGTTTTAATTCTAAAGTATTTATGTAAGGAGAGAGAGATGAAATAATATGATACCATTATGTGTCATGTAGCAGGCAAGGAGTGAGTGACTGCACAAAAATACTGAAGAGACAAGATCATCAGTCTCTCACAGAGTTCAGGAAACCAGCAAGAAATTGGCCACAGTCTCTGGAAACCAAAGCCTGTTCCTCTCTTTCATATAATATCAGGCCAATATGTAGTCTCAGTTTTTATCATTGGCTCATTAGTTTATTTAGAAATAGGACTTCACTCATTTTAATGAATGTTATTCCAAAGTAAGAGTACATAGGATTACAACCTTAGAAAATTTCAAGAGCGCTTAAAGTTTTCACTTCTCTGTGTGTGTGTGTAACAACTGTTATGCATCTCAGTTTTGCAAATAAGGTAACAAAGGTATTCAGAGTGGGAACTGTTCTTGTTCTGCTATTGGTTTTTGCCAAAACTGCCTGGCCCTGACCTGAAGCATGGAGTCTTGGGTGCATATGTAGTGCAATATCTCTCTCCAGCACAGCACAAGACACTGCAAATATTTTTTTTTCTCCCTTCACTGTGAGAACAGTCTGGCTGAGTGACTTTTATCTGTAAGTAGCATAAGGTCACATGCCTGATGGAAGCACAACCCCTGTAATTAATTTGACTTTACTCATTTGAAGAGCTGTGTCTGGATTGCCCCAACTCCAGTGGGTTGTGTTTTACTGAGATAATGCTACTCTGTGCTTTCGCATGTCTGCAAATAACCAAGCTTGGCTGGAGAAGTTGTTAACGCATGACAGAGTGTGAGTTGTAGGATTCAGCAAGGAGAATATTATTCCTTCTTACTTGAAATAACGTTAGTGATGATCATTTATTTATTCCGCATGTCATGCAAGTTTACAGCCATTGTCTAATCCTTGCACCCCAGAATCTTAGGCAACATAAGAGTGGTGCTGCAGAAGGTCGATAATAGAAAGGATTCCCTGAGAACAAGACATTTGAATTCTGATATGAAGAATTCAAGAAGACCTGTGAGCTTTGTATGCACATGAGAGAGAATTACAGGGTCTGGTCATCACCTGAAGGGACATAACAGCAGTCCTTTTGTTCTTTAATTGTATGTACGTATCAAAAGGCTGCATTCTTCATAGTGGCTTACTTGCATCTTTGTTCTAGGAGTGCTGAGAGGGGCCTTTTGTTTTTCTTTAAATGGGAACAGGACCATGTGCAGTCACAGTAGTGGCTGGATGAATAAACGTAGTTTATTTTGATCCAATAGTTCTTGATTTCTGACTATAGTCTGAACAAATTGATTTGCAGGCTTACAAGACTACCAAAATACGTGCTGTTAGAAAATGTCAAAGGCTTTGAAACATCTATGGCCAGGTACGGTGGAATCCATAAATTGGCAGGAAGGGGAAGAAGGATGCAAGAAGTCACTTTCAGGCTGGAAAAAAAAATGTTGATTGCAGTGGGGAACAAATGGCATTGAAATACTGACTTTAAATCATGTATGTTGCCATATAATAGAATATAAGGATGAGGCCCAGGCTTGATTAGAACAGCTGTGGAACTGAAAATCTTAGTTTCTAAAGTGCCATTCCACTGTCACAACAGCAGAAAGGCTTTTCCACCTGTAGAGAAGGGTAGGGAGCTTTTTGCCTGTTCACCTCTCCTGCTGCAGACTCTTAATTTCCTTCCCATGCTGTCTATCAGGGGACAGGGGTCCCAGAGGGCTGTAGTGAGTGGGGTGAGTTGTCCTCTTTTAGTGCAACTCCATTCATGCTGCTTAGGAGCCAAGCTTCAGTAATGAATGAACAAATTCTCATCTGAGACCCATAAGGAAAATTTATATGTTTTCTGAAATGTGGATTTATAAGGAGGGCAATATTTAATTTTAAAATATAACTCTCAGTTCTTCTCACTAATATGCAGTAGGGATTTCATCCATACACTGTTTCCCTAACTCCACAGGCCATAAAACAATGGCTGATTTCAGACATCATGAACAAACTCCAGTTTGTTTGTGATGAGAATGTACATGAGTCTGAGGGTTTATGATAGCAAAATCATAAACAAATAGTAGTATAACACTTTAGATATATATGGAACATAAAGATAAATAGTTAGGTTGGAAAAATATAATTTGTAATGTAAAGTTGACAGTATAACAGTTTTCTAGCAAAAATGTTATATTCAGGATTGCTTCAGACAACTTCCTGCCCGTGGTTTCATCTTGTTTTTTCTTCCCAGAGACAAACTCGTCCAAACACTAGGAAAGTGTGGTTTTGCATATCAAGAATTCCTTTTGTCTCCAACTTGTGTGAGTAATGACACTATTTAAAAATCGAACCCAAATTGTATTGTAACATAAGTTGCACACTTGTTTTAGAAGAAGAAGATTGTGTTTTCTCTTGTTGCATCTTGCCGTCTAACCATAGTTTGAGTATGGCTTGCTCATCTGAAACAGAGATTTTCATTTCTTATCCAGAAGATGGAAAAGGCATCCTCTGCTAGGACAGAGATGTAAGGAATCAGAAGTATAAAGCATTTGTGCTTCTCCCTGCTTCAGTACTAATACAGAGCAGGTCTTTCTTGACATAAAATTAAGCTATATCCACAATTCCCTAAATAAGAACATATTTCAGAAAAATCTACAAGACTTGCTGTGTAATCCTATGCAGAGTTACTCCAGTCTTTTAAAGTCAGTGGGCTTAGGTTGGAGTAACTATGCACAGGACTGTACTATGAAGCACTTCTGTGTTTCTGTGTGTGTTTTCTTTTTATTATAGCTGTAACACTTGTAAATTAGATATAAATTCCATTTAAATTGAATATGAGGTCTCATCTGAACCACAAATTCAAACCCACATTTCCCTCTCCCCTCTTCTCCAGTCTCTCTGAAGAAACCTAATTCTGAGAAGAACCCTAGCAGTGTAGATGCTGAGCATTGTCTGTTTAGATTACTACTGCCCTGGTTTGAATTTGTGCTAAGAGTATATTGAGATGGTTTTGTGCCATAGATTTTTACTTCTGAGTGTGGTTTCTGTGCAAGCCGTGTTAAAATTGACAGCAGCTGCATGGGCACAGTGCCCTACTCAGATGGGCAGTATTATAATTTCATTATAACAAAAGTTGGGGTTTAGAGAACGTACGTTTTTTCCCTGCATGTATTCATTACTCGTTGGGGCTTTGCTTCCAGCTTGGCATACCAAACTCCAGGCTGCGGTACTTCTTGATTGCAAGGCTTCAGTCAGAACCCTTCCCCTTTCAAGCACTGGATAAGGTGAGGCTACCATTCTGTAATGATCATAGTATCTGCTTTTATTTATTGCTTTAAAACATTTCCAGGCCACGTTTGCAAAAAAGCTCAAAGCAGCATGTATAAAAAAATTAGAAACATAACTGAAAGAAAAGCCAAAGTAAAATTGCAAAAATCAAATTGTTAAAAATTAGGCACAGTAAAGCACGCAATACATTTGCCAGAAAGACTGACCAAACTAAGGTGAAATCTGAAAAGACTAATGGAAAGTGGCACAAAACACCTACCTCTGTTCAATAAGCAAAGCAGTCTAGAGCCTTGGGGCTACCTCAGTAAAGGCCCTGTTCCCTGCTAATTGGAGCCTAGGTGCAGGGCTTTACCAGTTAGAATCCACAATTTATCCATTTTATATGCCAGACAATTGTGTACAGATGGAAAACTCCTCCAATAGTGATTATTGGATTATTGGGAGTTTAGTTTGTCCAATCCAGTCCGTATGACACTGAAACCAGATTAGTCTAAGTGATTTCACGGGTCTGATCTCACTCTGGCTAAAAAGAATTGTGGTTCAACTGCTACATATAGTACAGTGATTGCTTCACTTAAAGCAATGGTGTATGCCAGCATATATATATATATGAGCATGCGCTCTCTCTTTCTCTCTCTCTCGCTCATTTCAAATCATTTGCTCAGTCTTGTAGATCTAGAAGACTGAAGTGCAAACTACCTAATAAGGGGAACGAGAGACTCTAACTGATGTGAACCAATTCAAACATATCTCCCAGTCATAACTTGAGAAATGTTCTTACCCTATAGATGGCTGTGATTAAAGGTGCTACTGGACTCTTTTTGACAATATCTCCATGTTACCAGTGTTCTGATTATCTCCAAATAGGCCGTGCGGAGTATGCATCCTTTCATATTGGCAGTAACATAACGTTGATTAATCACAGTTGAAATAATAATCTTAACTGGCTCACACGATCTATGATAGGACGAAAGGGTTCCATTCTGATAACGGTGGAGTCTTCTTCTAGTTGGCGAGGGGTGTGTGTGTGTGTGTTCTACTGGAGAAAGGCTTCTTGTGTTGGAAGGAAGCTGCTTAACCATGGAAGAAAGCTCCACCATTAATGGAATGGACTCTGGGTCCAATCATTGATATCTAAAAGCAATGATTATTCCAGAGCAAAATCCCATTTAAATATATAATATATGCAGCTATTTTTTTGGCAAAAGCAGAATAACATTTTACATGGAACAGCTCTATATGACAGTTGAACTGGTGGATTTCTCTAAATTCCATTTGCACATTTTTGTTTAATGTTAGATATTGACTGGTTTCCCAAACTTGAAGCCAGTGACTTCAGAGATACCCAAAGATGCTACAAGGTTGGAAGAAGGTGGATCCCCAGTCCCTATGAAAGAAGCAGCCTCTAGTTCCAAAGATAACAGGCAACAGTGCTGGCGGAAGGAGGAGTTCCTGTTTAAGCTTGAAACAACTGAAGAACTAGAAAGGAAGCAGCAAATGGACAATGATGTATCCGTGCAAATGTTAAAAGATTTCCTCCAGGAAGATGGAGAAGGACTGAGTCAATATTTCCTACCTCCCAAGTCTTTATTGCGTTACGCTTTCCTTCTAGACATTGTGACACCTACTTGCAGGAGATCTACATGCTTCACGAAAGGGTAAGCCTCTCTGAGAGAACATGTCGGGGAGTGTTAGCCACGCATCAGCTTTCTTAAAGAGGAAAAATAAATTTAAAAATCAGCCAGATTTTTCTGGAACATATCAACTGGAAGCTTCTTGACTTAATAGAATACTAGCCTGTAAGAGTATTCCGAGGCAGGACTACCATAGTATTTTATTGAATGGCTTTCACCATTCCCAGTGAAAGTATGGCTGCGCTCCTATTTTTCATTAAGATATGGATCTAGTCCTCATTAATACCATCAGCACTACTAAGTCTAGCCATTAGATTGTAGAAATCAAAGCAGCATCGTATATTCCTACATAGCAGTGGATCTGCGTCATCACATTTACACACATGCAAAGGATCAGGTTGTTAATCTGCGTCTTAAGGAAATTGCCTTAGTAAAATTTTAGAGTGACAGTCTCATTTTGTCTTCCAATTCACTTCTGGTTAAAGAATAGTTCTGCCACACAGGATGGTCTTTCAGTATTAATCCATCCTTTTCACAAATCCTAGTCTCTAGTTCCTTAGCACAAAGTCCTGGTTAGATATGCAGACTCTGGTCAATCCATTTGCAAGCCTCAAGACCCCAGCACTTCCAGCCATCGTCTTCCCTGTTCCTTTTATCCCCTTTCCCAAATCTGCCTCGGATTCTGTGAGTTTTATTTATTCCCCTTTGTCTCTCTCTAGCTGACCTTGGCCACCCTGTTAGCCTTCTGCACTTGAGATCTGAGCATTTTGTTCCTCCATGTTACCAAGGAAACCGCATGCTAACTGTTCATGGTGGAGAAAGTCTTTTAGCCCACCAAACTATTTCCTTCCTTTCTTTTCACTTCCTTGAAATGTCACTATATTGCACACTTTTGCTTTTAGCCACTGCATTCCTCCCCACAAAGTATCTCTCTCCAGACAGTGTTTTATTCAATAGTTTTCAAGCAAACGGTGCCTGTTTCTTCTATTCTGAATCTCCTATAATTAGCATAAAATGACAGCCTGCAAGGGAAAGCTGAATAAACATGTTTGTGCAATGAGTCATATTAGCTGCAGAAGGATCCTGTTGTTTTAAAAATTCTTACTACTTGCAGCAGGCATATTTTCCCTTTCTGTCCCTTTTAAAAGGAACATGTACAGTTGAGTTCATTGCCTCTGTGCACTTTGAAATTAAGTATGCGACTTTTGCTTAATGGCTGTGTCTGAGTGTTGGTGAATCTGGTCTTCTGTGGTGGTCTTTCTCCCACTGTATATGATGGGGACCCCATATGGTACTTCTGGGAGACTGCACTCGGGATTCAGAATCTGTGGAAGTTTTGATGCAAGTGAGGTCTGGTTATGATTCAGAAAAGGGAATTAATGCTGCCCCCCCTCCCTCCCTCCCTCGCACTGCTGGTTTCAGTTTAACAGACTCCTGTCAAGGCATTTTGAGTACTTCAGTTGAAGAAAACTCTGAAGATGAAGAAATGCAAAAGCTGCAGAAGTTTCTGGTTATATGTGTAGAACATGAACAGTTTCTCTATCAGGTTCCAGACTATTTTTTCCAAGAGAAAAAAAAATGGGTCACACTGGGTATTCTTGCAGTCCTCAAATTAGTTTCATGAAATATGAATGTTCTTTGTAAAGACTTTTAGTAAGCCGTTTGTGAGCACTGTCATTTTAACCGCTGCACTCATTAATGCAAGAATTCTCAAAGGAATGTATGGTTCTTGATGTATGGCTTACTTGATTTTTAAGGTATGGCCACTATATAGAAGGAACTGGCTCAGTGTTGCAGACGGCAGAGGATATCCAGGTACAGTGGCCTTGTAAGTTTCTTGGTTACCTTTCAATGTGCATCTTCTTTGCTTGCAGCCTAAGCTTATCTGTGTGTGATTTCTTGGGTGGACCTGAGTTCTGTGGCATTTACTTCCAGTTCTGAGTGCAGAATAGTGAAGCCTTGGTTAGTCAGGGTGTGTAAAGAGAAAATTCTCTCCAGAAATAAGCTTCCATAGCTAAACTAAGGATCAATCTAGATGGGATGGTGTGTGTGTGCATGCGTGCATGTGTGCATGTGCGTGTACACACTGGGATGTGGTGGTGGGATCCCAGTGTTTTTTGTTAAACAATGGAAAGAATAATCAAAAGAGAGAATCACCCATACACACCCATTGGTCAGTTACATCTTAATATGCAATAGATGAATTGTATATTATTGGGCCTTGTGTGATTCTTTTCCTGTTTCTCGTATAACTACATTTCCCCCCTCTAAATATAATAATGGTTCATATTAGTCAGGGCTGTGTTTTTCCTGACTGATGTGAACCATTATTATATTTACAATGGGGGAATGCAGTCCTAAAAGAGATGTGAAAAAAATAACACAAGCCTAGTGTATGTTATCCCAAGTAGATCTTCTCAGCATTTTATTCAGGCCTATTAAGTCGGGCTTACTCTCAAGAAAGTAATTTTAGCATTGCACTGCAATACAGTCAAAACCAATTGAAGACAAGTGAGTACTGTGGACTTCATGCTGTTGTTTTTAGCAAAATGATATTGTTGAACTAGCCCTCATCAGAAATAGACATATGTTGTCTGGACTTTATAAAAAATTATTAACTTAAAGAGAAACACCCAATGATGGTTAATATTCCACAGTTGTAAAAAGAAGTTATTCATTTCAATGTTTGCTATCTTCCTAACATCTTAGGTGAAAGGTCTGCCAGCAGTTGTACACAGGACAGACTGATGATAATTTATGGCTTTTATCATGGTGCCTGTGGTAATCATTTTAAGGGCATTATCATAGTATTGTAAGCCTGCCTAGTGGCCATTTTTCAGGATCAAAGACTGAATTCAAAGAATTCAAAGACTGAATTCAAAGAATGTGTCTAGACTGTCTTGACAAGCCTAATATTGATCCAGTCACGGCTTCTATAAACACAACTGTTTTCACTCTGAACCTTCAGGGACACAGCATAATATCCTGCTCCTCTTCATGGCCTTTTAATTTTGAAATGGAGTCATCTCGCTTGCTGGTTGTATTTTCAGAAACCACTTACTTTTCATTAAATCCCCTTTTGCCTTTTTATAATTTCCTTTTTAACATTAGGTCTGCTTTTAAGGACTAAATATCTTGTATCTTTAAAAAGAGGTTGTTATGAAGTCTGCTATGAAAATAGGACTCTTAGCCTAAGTCTGGATGTGTTCCTGTCTGATATCTGTATATAGTATCACTGTATTTAAAATAGCGTTCCCTGCTGGTGGTGGGAGATTTCCACTCCCCACTGCTGTTGCTCACCACTGCTCAACTGGATGGCAGGAAGAAATTCCATGGCAAAGTGTGTGTGTGTGGGGGGGGGGATTGATTGGTTTCCTTGGTGTGATGACATTGCCTCTAGCACCTCTGGGAAGTGACATGATCGCATTGAGTGACACTCTAGTATTTGCCTGGATCTCTATGGTTAAACCATAGAGTTTGTGGCATATGCTAGAGTATTACTACCACCATCCTAGCTTGAAGATGTCACTTTTGGCTTAAACTGATTACTCTCCCTCCCAACTGTAAGTCGGCCTCCCCCATTCCCTCCCACTGATTGCTATGTCTGGTAGCCCTAATTTGAAAGGTTCAGAACCAAACAGACTAAACTAGAGCCATGTGGCAACGTGATCATGTTTACCACAGAGACTGAGGAGGCCAGCACACTTCTGAATCCGTGCTTGTAAGCCTCAAATCAGTCCTCTACTTGATTTGTTTATCTTAGTGCTAAATCAACTGCAAAAATAGCAGCCCGGCTGATCTTTTCAACAGGTTTTGATTTACATATTGAAATGAACTTGTCTGACAAAATAATTTTATATTGAATGGTTTTGTGAAAACCTTTGTTACCCTCACCCCAAATCTTAGGCATAGCACATTGCTGTGCAAAAATTTGTTTTTTAAAGTTTGTTTAAAAAAAAACCTTTAAAAGGTTTAAGATTTGTTTTAAGGGTTGGGGAAGTTATGTTGCCCTCGGCTAGATCACAAAACCGCACTTGGAAGCTCCCTCGCACAACTGAAATGTAGCTAGTCTACATTTATATGCTGTTATTTAAGCCCTACAGCAGGCCAAGATGTCTTGGGTGTTTGACTCCTGCCCCATCTCATAGCAAGATGGATGTAACAGAGAGGTAGCTTCAGCTCAGTTCTGGTTTGCTTTTCAGGGGCCTTAAAACTCACTGTTTGCTGAAATAGCACATTCAGATAAGAACATTATGGAATGAGGGATCGTGGTAGAATAATTGGGAAATTTCTTCCTGATACAAATCTCCCTCTATAAGCCTCTTAGTGGCTTGAACAATCCAATTCTACCCTCTTTCCCCTTTTCATTTCCTTTTAATGAACATTTGACCGCTCTCAGTATTCCACGCTCCCTAAAGCATCAGGCCACTGCTGAGGAGGAGGGCGGATATGTACAAAACTAATCTTTTCTGCTTACCTTGGGAGTATCCCCCAAGTATTCTGAAGCTCTGTCTAGCCTGCAAGCAGCCCCATGTTGTGGGTTACTAACAGACATCTTCCCATTATGTTTACTTGCTACTGAAAGGGGAGTGATAATTGTCCCTTTTGAACAGTTGTCTTGTACATTTTTCACAGCTTGAATCAGTGTTTAAATCCTTTGAGACTTTGTCTGAAGAAGAGAAGCTTATGAAACTGTCAACACTTAAACTGCGGTACTTTACTCCAAGGGAAATAGCAAATCTACATGGGTTTCCTCCTGAATTTGGTATGTGTTCTAGTTTTAAGACCTAGTTGGATCTTCTGGTGTCTATGGAAAAAGAGGTCATATAACGTTTATGTATTTAACACATTTCTACCCCTGCACTCTACAAACTATAACCAAGGCTGGTGTATTTCGTTTATTTCTGGTCTCCGGGTTTGATATATTTGCTAGTTATTCTTGTATTGTAATTCACAGTGGGGAAAATGACAGTGATAGTTGAGGCAGTTGTAAATTTCTGGCCACTGAGCAGTAGATTTTAAAATGCATGTAAGTGGCCCATAATCACAGTTCATATTCTCTTTGGGAAAGGATTTATGTTAGTGCTTCCTCCTTTTGGATGCAGCAGATGCAGTTATTATATGGAGCAATAAACTATCCTAATTGTTTTATCATAGTCAATGTTAATAGGTCTCCTAAGATTGCTGAAACAACATCATTACAATTGACCAAGAGGCATTTGCACCTGTGGCTTGCTTTCAAAAGAATGACATCAGATTATTTAGAAAGCTTTTTTCCACATGTTGGAGAGCAAGGGGAAGGAGGGGTGTGCTCGGATGGTTGGCTCAGAGGTGTGGGGAGGTGGATTCACTGTACAGAATCTGCAGCTAAGGTGGGAATTACTTGGGTGTAGTCTCTGAACACCCAATAATTTTCTCCCCATTATATTCAAATAGAGGCAGTGGTGTTGTTTGCCAAACAACAAAAAAGAATGGCAGATAACACAAGAAGTATTCTACATTTTAGTGTAGCAATTACATAGATTGCAAGTCATGAGCTAAAATGTATCTAATCTTAAATTTGATTTATATATAATAACATTCAATTTATATACTACCCTTCAGGACAACTTAACA
The DNA here is from genome assembly GCF_028583425.1 of Eublepharis macularius. Lineage (NCBI taxonomy): Eukaryota > Metazoa > Chordata > Lepidosauria > Squamata > Eublepharidae > Eublepharis > Eublepharis macularius. The sequence goes on along the minus strand of NC_072800.1, from coordinate 66,065,531 downwards.
CTCTCTCAAGAATGGTTCACAAAGTGTGTTGTTGTTATTCTCACGACAATCACCCTGCGAGGTTGGTGGGGCTGAGAGACCTCTGAAAGAGCTGTGACTGACCCAGGTCACCCAGCTGGCTTCAAGCAGAGGAACGGGGAATCAAACTCAGATTTCCAGATTAGAGTCCTGCTGTGCTTAACCACTGTACCAAACTGGCTTGAGTGCATGCTGATTTTTCATACTTAATAGGACAGGTACTGTAGAGATAATTGGTTGTACCACTTCCCTCAGGCGAGCAATGGAGCCTTCCTCTGGTGGAAGAATGTTCCTTGTGTTGGAGGAAGGCTTTACAATAAGTAGAGCAGAATTATAGAATACAGCCCTATGTACATTGGCTGTTAAGTACCAGAAATGCAAAAAACTAGGACTAGTGTGTTTCCACATGGATGTTTTGCCCTGCCTTTGTTTCCAAATTGGAGTACTTTTTTAAAGTGTCCACACTATGTTCTCTAATTGTCCACTTCCCCAGTTTCCCCCTGTTTTGCTGCCATCTTTTTTCCCAAGCCTGATATTTTTTGAAATAACACAGTCCAAGCATACCTGCATACTATTGGGGCAGGAAGGTGTTTGTTTTTGAAAGTCTTGCCCATGCCATTATTTTTCCTCCACACTACCAAAGGGCTTTAAAAAATCAGCAATTACTTTTGCACAACAACATTATAACAATCTGTTGCCACGAGGCAATAGTTCCTCTGAAGTCCCAGGTGCAGACAGTTTTTGTCCAGCTTGTCCGGAAAGGAAAGCTGCAAAATGGCTGAGTCCTGCTCAACCAGTCATGGACATTTCGTTGACCCTGCAAATGGCCTCAGCAATGAAAGCAACGCAGGGAGTGGTTGCCATGCGGATGCAGACTAGGTTGAATTCAGTGTTCGTTTCCACTCGGGAGTATTTTCTAATAACTGCAGTATGTTCTGGAGCAGATCAAAAGAACAGTATAATTATTTATGTAAATAACAACCAGTAAATGCATTTAGAATTACTTAATCAAATCCCTATAAGCAAGAGCATGAAGAATAGTCTGGTTATTTCTTTTGTTTTTTTACTATGAGTTGTGTTTGTTTTAGGTTTTCCTGGCAATGTAACCATGAAACAGCGTTACCGTCTGCTGGGGAACAGTCTCAACGTACATGTGGTTGCAAAATTAATCTCAGTTTTGGTTGGATAACATTGGGATGCAACATGGCCAGGGGGCTGCCCAGTGAACATTCTGCTACAGATTTCTTATTTGGAAGCGGAGTAAAACTGGTCACCAGAGACTATTTGTAAGGCTGCTCATGTTTAACTTTCATTACAAATACCTATCTCAAGAATACATCTCGTTCATTGTATGTGGCTGTCATATGAATTGTGGAAAAACACAGTAAAAAATCAAAGTTTAGTTTTACCTTATACTTTGTGAATGCTGAAACCTTCATGGATTCATGAAAAATAGATTGTCTATAAAAATATGGTGATCAGTTTTCTTAATTATGTTGCAATAAACTGTTTTGTAACAAAAGTAATCTCAAGCTGTCATTCCTTTGTGTGCCTTTAAAAATATTTCTTTCATATCAATTTAACTGGCTTTGCTTCTCCCAAAGGATCATGGAAATTGTTGTTTGCTGAAGAGGCCATTCTTTAGTAATGATTCTCAGTGTGCCCCTCATCCCAGTACAATCCCCAGCCTCCCCTTGAACAAAGAAGGCATTACTGTTAAACCAGTTTTTCTCTAGTAGATATTCCCTAAAGCCTTAATGTTTTATTAATCAAATAATGTAATGTAATGTAAGAACGGACCTTTAGTTTTGTGTATTACATTTGGCCCAAGGCTGCATCCTCTTGTGCTTATATGTCCTTTCCCTCCCTTTAGCAATCTGAAATATCTGACAATTAATTGCTATCAGCTATACTTTGCCTTTATGCTTTCTCTATTTCCTTTAATGCTTATCCTCAGGTTATTTTTTTTAACCTTTTTGGCGACTTGGCTATTTAATATCCAATTCAGCTCAATTTCCTGTCCAAGTTTATTTAAATTCAAAGCCCATTAGATGTCCGATATTTCTTGCTTCCCAGATATATGAGACCACTTAAGTGCTCTTGAGGTTTCTGTGCGCTTTCAATCAATAAAGATACCATCTTCTGTCATTGGTACCATGCCCGTGGGGTATTCTTATGACAACAGTATATTTTAGTCCCTGAATTTAGATTCTGATAGGTACAGAAATTGCCAATGGGACAATGAATACTGGAGTGCAGAGATATAGCTAAAGGTGATATTGTGCCAACTTGTTCCCTTGGTTTCACCCCTATTACTTCTGGGTTTGGCACAATGTGTTTTGGATAGATAACTGATCGCAAGTTGATATAGTTCCAATTCTTCTCTGGCTACTAGAACAATATAAAATGGTGGTGTGGGTTCAAAGATTACCTGCTTTGAAATCCAATCTTGTTTACTATCACAATTGCCTTTCTGTTTGTTTTTGTTTACTTCATTTATACCCTGCCTTTCTTCCCACTGGGGATTCAGAGTAGATTATATGATTCTCCTCTCTTCTGTTTCATCTTCACAACAACCCTGTGAGGTAGGTCAGGCTATGGATGACAGGCTATGGCAGATAGATCCCTGTACCATTGCAGCAAGAAATCCAGGCTCTTGGTTAAATGGCTTTATTCAGAAATCAGATCATTTCCACAGATATGTCCATAGAATTACTCAGAAGTAAGGTAAGCATCTAAGCAGTAAGAACAGGTTGACAGGAATGGTAACCTGTGGGAAAATCCTTCCTCTTAACACACACGTTTGCTCCTTCTCCTTCCCACCAGTAAAACAGGACTTCTGGCGCAAACTTGTCCTGAGACCGCCGTCTCACATATTTGTACTATCAAGTCAAGACACTGAGAAAGCAAGAGATCAAAGTTGAGACATAGCAGTGCATGGGAGTGAGCAGTATACAAGGTCAGAAGCACTGAGAATTTCTACAGTCCATTAGATAAGGCACCTGCAGCTTCAATAAGCCTGTGAAAGGAAACAGTTATGGCATTGGTAATATGACATCAAGTTATAGCATGAAACATTGGTTCAGAAACAACAGGTCAGCAATAAGTAGTGGCATGGATGGGGCACAGACATGACAGAGTGTGTAACTGGCCCAAGATCATCCAGCAGGCTCTCATAGCAGAGTGGGAATTAGCACCTGGGTCTCCCAGATCCTAGTCTGACACTGTAACCACTGCGTCACATTGAATTTTTCTTAAACAAGATGACAAAGTTTCCATGTAATCTGTATTAACTTCAATGCAAAAGTCACTTATTCAGAAGCAAAAAGGTTATCAAAGACCTACGGTCATATTAACTAAGACAGTGCCTGTACAGTTGCTATTGGATGAGCAGGAGGAGGATTACTGCCATATATTACATGTAGTGTAATTAGAAGAATGTGGTGTAGGATGATCTCTTTTGAAACCATCTCTTATGCAGTTGTGTTATCAAGGAAATAAACCCTGGTCAGCTATGCCTGGACACGATCCCAGTTGCCATTTTTTGCTTTTGTTCTTTGTGAGGCTAATTTAATAACATACCACAGGGGATCCACAGTGCACACCTTCCAGTGTTTATGATAATCTGAATTATGGTCTTAGAGCTTTACGTTGGTTCATGCTCAGTATGATGACAAGTGTTTGTGTGGGTCTACATCTCTGCATTGGGCTGTTTCTGCAAGAGCATTAAATAGTTTCAACATTGCAATGCTGACAAGAAAGAATGTTGCTAGAGAAAATCCAAAGGTGATCTACTCCCATGTGGGAGTCCCGGTGATAAGTAATAGGAAGTAACATATTTACCTAAAATGAGTTAGAAGCTAGAATTCTCCATCTTTACAGCAAACAAAAGTTGAAGATTCCTATACACGAAACATTGTCTAACAAATGAACTGGCTTGTTGAGATGAAGAGGAAACACACAAATCATATGTTAAGAATTTAGATTAGATTTAGCACTTGAACATAAAATTCTACTGATGACACTAAAGATAAATTATCCTTTGTACTGCAAAGAAAATGAAGGGCTATCAGCCTGCTAGTCTGCTTCCATTGATCAGTCCAAAAGAATCCATCCCACAACATCTTATTCCCAAAGGTAAGCACTGCAATGAAGCATGTATTGACTTGATACCTCCAAATGCCCCAAACAAGCCTCTGCTCTTGTGTTGAGTAGGGGTGTGCAAGCCAAAAATTTTCGGCTATAGCCGAAAGTAGAAAGCCGAAAGAAAATTCTCTATCGTTAAAGCTGAAAGCCGAAACAAGAATCTCTTTCGGGATTCGGGATTCGGGATTCTTTCGGCATTATTTCGGCATTCTTTCGGCTTTTTTCTATGGGAAAATGCCTCCGTCTTCCAGGACGCCTGGAGGAGGCATTTTCCCACCGAATAAGCCCAAAATTGGTGGGGACCTTCCTCTAACCCTTCTCTAACAACCACCCAAGTTTCAGACAGATTGGACTTTGGGGGGCCATGTTATGGCCCCCCAAAGCAGGTCCCCCCATCCTCCCATAAAGGAGCATCTTCTTCATTATTTCCTATGGGGAAAAAATGAAGAAGCAGGCTTCCTTTGCCAGGGGTGGCATTTTGCATGCAAAATGCCCCCTTACCCTCAGGGGCCCTTCTCCCACCCCTCCTCCCACCCCCCACCAAGGCTCAGCCTGCTCCCACTTGGGGGGGCCATTTCATGGCCTCCCCAAGTAGGTGCTCTAATCTCTACCACTGACAGCTGGGGGAGGCTTGTGTTGCCAGGGGTGGCATTTTGCATGCAAAATGCCCCCCAACCCTCTGGGGCCCTTCTCCCACCCCTCCTCCCACCCCCCACCAAGGCTCAGCCTGCTCCCACTTGGGGGGGCCATTTCATGGCCTCCCCAAGTAGGTGCTCTAATCTCTACCACTGACAGCTGGGGGAGGCTTGTGTTGCCAGGGGTGGCATTTTGCATGCAAAATGCCCCCCAGCCCTCTGGGGCCCTTCTCCCACCCTTCCTCCCACCCCACACCAAGGCTCAGACTGCTCCCACTTGGGGGGGCCATTTCATGGCCTCCCCAAGTAGGTCCTCTCAGCCCCTAAAGTCCACCCCTTACAGCCCCACACAAACCCAATTCCCCCCCAGCTGCCGCACACAGACCCAAATCCCCACATTAGCCCCTCACAGACCCAAATCCACCCCCACCTGCCCCACACCCATAACCCCAGGAACAGGCTGGCAAAGGCCAGCCCTCTCCCTTTGTTCCCTATGCTGGGAACTTCTAAACTCTCTTTCCCTGGGCAATTCTGCACAGCCCAGGGGTGCCACAATGGTGGGCACACTTCTGAGTGCCAGCTGGTCCCTGTGAAAGAACACCTGAACCACAGACACCCTCCCTCAAATTCCCCCACCACCTACAGAGATAGCTGGCCAGCCAGCCCCATTGTTCCCTATGATGGGAACCAACTGCACAGCAAAGAATAAAACAAGAACAACACAAAATAAAGTTTTTAAAAAATTATTTTCTCCCTTCCAAAGTACAAGTAGGCAAAGCATTATGACACATTACACCAGCAGTCCCCCACACAGAAAAATAACACAACTCACTTAACATCAGAGAATCACAAAGCACGATTCCTGTCAAAAACACTTTATTTCTTGAACAGCTTTAGGTTACACAGCAGGGGGGAACACCAAAGGGCTTGGCAGCAGTATCTTACACAAAAATAACACAACTCACTTAACATCAGAGAATCACAAAAGCACAATTCCTGTCAAAAACACTTTATTTCTTGAACAGCTTTAGGCTACACAGCAGGGGGGGGACACCAAAGGGCATGGAAGCAGTATCTTACACAAAAATAACACAACTCACTTCACATTAAAGAATCACCCCAAAAAATTGCTGTCAAAAGCACTTTATTTCTGTAACTGCTTTAGGTTACACAGTAGGAAGGCACCACAGAGCAGGAAAGCAGTGTACTACACAAAAATAACACAACTCACTTCACATCAGAGAATCACACAAACACAATTGCTGTCAAAAACGGTGAAGTGGGTTGTATTATTTTTTGTAGTACATTGCTATCATGCCCTTTTGTGCCCTCCTACTGTGTAACCTAAAGCTGTTCAAGAAATAAAGTGTTTTTGCCAGGAATTGTGTTTTTGTGATTCTCTGATGTTAAGTGAGTTGTGTTATTTTTGTGTAAGATACTGCTTCCATGCCCTTTGGTGTTCCCCCCCTGCTGTGTAGCCTAAAGCTGTTCAAGAAATAAAGTGTTTTTGCCAGGAATTGTGTTTTTGTGATTCTCTGATGTTAAGTGAGTTGTGTTATTTTTGTGTAAGATACTGCTTCCATGCCCTTTGGTGTTCCCCCCCTGCTGTGTAGCCTAAAGCTGTTCAAGAAATAAAGTGTTTTTGACAGGAATTGTGCTTTTGTGATTCTCTGATGTTAAGTGAGTTGTGTTATTTTTGTGTAAGATACTGCTGCCATGCCCTTTGGTGTCCCCCCCCTGCTGTGTAGCCTAAAGCTGTTCAAGAAATAAAGTGTTTTTGCCAGGAATTGTGTTTTTGTGATTCTCTGATGTTAAGTGAGTTGTGTTATTTTTGTGTAAGATACTGCTTCCATGCCCTTTGGTGTTCCCCCCCTGCTGTGTAGCCTAAAGCTGTTCAAGAAATAAAGTGTTTTTGACAGGAATTGTGCTTTTGTGATTCTCTGATGTTAAGTGAGTTGTGTTATTTTTGTGTAAGATACTGCTGCCATGCCCTTTGGTGTTCCCCCCCTGCTGTGTAGCCTAAAGCTGTTCAAGAAATAAAGTGTTTTTGACAGGAATCGTGCTTTGTGATTCTCTGATGTTAAGTGAGTTGTGTTATTTTTCTGTGTGGGGGACTGCTGGTGTTATGTGTCATAATGCTTTGCCTACTTGTACTTTGGAAGGGAGAAAATAATTTTTAAAAAACTTTATTTTGTGTTGTTCTTGTTTTATTCTTTGTTGTGCAGTTGGTTCCCATCATAGGGAACAATGGGGCTGGCTGGCCAGCCATCTCTGTAGGTGGTGGGGGAATTTGAGGGAGGGTGTCTGTGGTTCAGGTGCTCTTTCACAGGGACCAGCTGGCACTCAGAAGTGTGCCCACCATTGTGGCACCCCTGGGCTGTGCAGAATTGCCCAGGGAAAGAGAGTTTAGAAGTTCCCAGCATAGGGAACAAAGGGAGAGGGCTGGCCTTTGCCAGCCTGTTCCTGGGGTTATGGGTGTGGGGCAGGTGGGGGTGGATTTGGGTCTGTGAGGGGCTAATGTGGGGATTTGGGTCTGTGTGTGGCAGCTGGGGGGAATTGGGTTTGTGTGGAGCTGTAAGGGGTGGAATTTAGGGGCTGAGAGGACCTACTTGGGGAGGCCATGAAATGGCCCCCCCAAGTGGGAGCAGGCTGAGCCTTGGTGGGGGGTGGGAGGAGGGGTGGGAGAAGGGCCCCAGAGGGTTGGGGGGCATTTTGCATGCAAAATGCCACCCCTGGCAACACAAGCCTCCCCCAGCTGTCAGTGGTAGAGATTAGAGCACCTACTTGGGGAGGCCATGAAATGGCCCCCCCAAGTGGGAGCAGGCTGAGCCTTGGTGGGGGGTGGGAGGAGGGGTGGGAGAAGGGCCCCTGAGGGTAAGGGGGCATTTTGCATGCAAAATGCCACCCCTGGCAAAGGAAGCCTGCTTCTTCATTTTTTCCCCATAGGAAATAATGAAGAAGATGCTCCTTTATGGGAGGATGGGGGGACCTGCTTTGGGGGGCCATAACATGGCCCCCCAAAGTCCAATCTGTCTGAAACTTGGGTGGTTGTTAGAGAAGGGTTAGAGGAAGGTCCCCACCAATTTTGGGCTTATTCGGTGGGAAGATGCCTCCCCCAGACGTCCGGGAAGACGGAGGCATTTTCCCATTGAAAAGCCGAATGAAAGACGAAAGAATCCCGAAACGTTTCGGCTTTTTTCTTTCGGCTACCCGAAACGTTTCGGGATTCCCCGAAACGTTTCGGCATTCCCTGAAAGAAGCCGAAACACTTTTGTTTCGGCATTCTTTCGGCATTCTGAATGCCGAAACGCACATCCCTAGTGTTGAGTAAAGTACTAGTGAGGTAAATCTGGTTTCAGAGCTTGCTAAAGGTTCAGAATTGGACTGGATATTCTATTTTGTTCAGTACACAGAACATTCTTTACCCATACACTAAAGAGTGAGAAATAATTATAGGAGAGTTCAGCTCTGCTTAATTCATATTTTTAAGACAGAGATGTGATGAGAATATCATGGTTTTGATCCTTTCCATTTATTCAGTCAGGCTTTATCTGGCATTCTAGGTTGTCTCTGACCTAAGAACCAATTGCCTTTTTCTGAGGGGGGAGGGAGAGGCTAGAAAAAAGGAGGGAAATCCCAGGCAGTCTGAGAGCCAGCTACAGCTCAGGAGTAGGCCTGTGAGAAATTGTAAAGCCAATCAGTGGGAATTGTGGGAGCTGGAGCCCAAGGCAGTCTTTGATTAAAACTGGTTGTGCTAGGAGGAACCCATGCAATCTTGCTAATTAAGTAGAAGCCACAAAATGCCTAGTTAGAGATTTACCCTTGAACCCACTTATAATTTGCAGCCCTTTGTTGGATGACGCTTTCCTGTTTACCCTTAAAAGTGCTTGTTGCCATGAGTTGTGTGTAGGGTTGCCAACATCCATATGGAGCCTGGAGATCTCCTAGGATTACAACTGATTACAACAGGAGAAAATAGCTGCTTTGGAAGCTTCCCTAAACCCTACTTTCCCCAAGCTTTACCCACAAATCTCCAGGAAATTCCCAACTCGGAGCTGACACACACACACTAGTTGTGTGATTCCTCAAACCCCAACATATTAATGGAAGTTGCTAGCTCTAAAGTGCCTTCAATATTTGCCTCAAATCCTATATGCTCACATTAAGATCGCTGTATAATCTGTTTGCTTTACTGTCTGTGAGGTATTGTTCAGAGAAAAGCAGTGTGCCAATCATTATTGGTTTGTTATAAATTAAACATAATTTTGATATCATTCCTCCCCAAACAATATTGAAATCAAAAATATAAAAACAACATTGCATGTTCTGCTTTGTTACTGGAATGATTGCATCTCTCTCTAGTTTTCTGACTTGTTACTTTTGCCAACATTGTATGGTGATTTAAAATCTGGTTAGCATTGTTGGTAAGAAAAAGGTAAAACATTCAATGGTTCTAGAGCCATTGATTAAATGCAAATTTTAAGTAGCTTTAAAAAGCCCCATTCAGATCAGTTTAAACTTGGCCAGAGAGCAACCCTGTATGTATTCCCTATATTTCCCCCCATATTATTCCCCATATTTTTATCCCACCTGCCCTTCAAGAGGCTCGACATTATACACAGTTTGCCTGCCTTCACAACATAGTAAAATAGGCTAGGCTGAGTGATTTGCACAAGGTAATCATGAACTTCAAGGGTGAGGGATATTTGAATCTGAGTTTCCCAGATCCAACATTCTGTGGATGACTGCACCATGATGGCTCATTTAGAAAACAGAAACCAAAACTCACGGAACTGGATGGATGATTTAGGACTCATTTGTACAGGTATATTCATGACTTCATCAAGAGCATATCTGAATGTACAGATTTATATGCACTGATAAAAATGTTGCATCCTTTCACATTTCAGTGGGAGACAACTGAAAGTTCAGCAAATTCCTAAATGTTTATGGTTTCAACTAATTATTAGATAAGTATAATTATCATAACTCAAACAACGTGCATTTATCCAGCAACAGATAAAGCTGGGCTTTAGTGTGGTTTTGGGGAGAGCACCAGCACTTCGGCACCAGCCGACAAGGTGATGGCCATCAGTCTTGGAACCGTCCAGTGGTTGTGGTAGTGGTCAGGGCTTCCCATTGATGCCAGCAGTTCAGGTTGTGGAAATGACAGTCATTGAGTACAACATGGTTCTGATCCCTCTGTTGAGTCAGCTGTATTTATCAAGCTGTTTTGGCCTACCATAATGTTTCATTGCTGCAAAGGTCAAAGAGAAAATGATTAAACAATGACATGTTCCGCAGCAAAGCTATTTTAAACTGGTTGGAAAAAAATCCCTTAGATCTTTTTAGCTAGTAGAACAACGAATTTACTCGTGTCAAGTTCAGCTTCTGTATTTGAAAGTAAACACATTACTGCAGAAGTTCCACAAAAATTGAATATTTCAGCTCATTATAAACCTCCCCACCCCTTCAGCTGTTTAACAACTGTGCCTTTAATAGTCATACAGGAGAAGTGATAATGTTTATCTGCATGCTGTGAAAAGTTTCAGAAGATACTTAGTGGGGTTTTTTTCCAGGTCAGCTGCAAGCCTACTCCATGGCCCACAGTTCTCTACCTCCAAGGCTCCCTTGCCTGTTCAACTCCCTTCCCTCACAATTCACTGACCTTCAGCTAATTAGGTTCAGTCTGAGTGATGCAGCCTTCCTTCTGCTTTGTCCTTGGCTGCTGCTTCTCTCAAATCTCAAGCTGTGCCAAATGTTCATACAGTCAGCATTTGGACACAAAGGGGGACTTTCACAAGCCTGAAATGTTTTTTTAAGTTCCTTAATGTTTGCCTTCTGGGTGCTTGTTCAATGCTGTTTGTAGCCCTTCCAGACGGCTGCTCTGGGACTATTTTTCCTTCCTTTTCTTCTTGCTGCATTATGCTTCAGCAGTTCAGGGAGACTGTAAGCGGTGTGCTGACATCACACTAACTTTATACAGCCAGTCATATTTGGCTACATAATAATGTCACAAAGTCTATCTCTATTCCTGCACCTCCTAAAGAGAGGCTTTTTTCAATTAATTTTTTTTTTAAAAAAATTAAAGCCTGCTGGGCGGTGGGGGATGGGGAGGATGGAAGTCACGGGGGAGTGGGACTTAAAAAATATGGGTCAGTTTCAGCAGCAATGAGACACCTGTTGCTGTGGGGAAGCAACCCAAAATTCAGTGTGGATGCAACCTGGGTATGGGTGTAGAGGAAGTAGGAAGTGCTCTGAGCGCTTTTGCCCTTCTTTGTAGCCCCCTTCCCTAAACTACCAAAAAGGTACCTTTTCTGAGAATGTGGGGAAATGTTCATTAAAATATATTCCTCATTTTTCTCAGCTCAATTCCAGACCCCACCTTCACTATTACTTTCCCTAAACTCTTTGACACCTTCCCTTGCCAACTCTGCCAGGGTTGCCAACTCTGCGTTGGAAAATTCCTTGAGATTTTGGGAGTGCGGCTTGAGGGAGAGGAGGGACCTCAGAGAGGTTAATGCCGTAGAATCCATCCTCTGAAACTGCCATTTTCTCCAGGGAAACTGATTTCTGTCATCTGGAGATCAGCCCAACAAGTCTACTCACCAGCCCAACAGCTCTGTGCTTCTAAACTGACTCTGTGTACATACAAACGTGATCTCGAGTCACAACTGACTTATGTCAACCCCAGCAAGGGGCTTTCAAGGCAACTGAAAAACAGAGGTGGTTTGCTATTGTCTTCCTCTGTAGTGTCTTCCTTGGTGGTCCCCCCTGCAAGTACCAACCATGCTCAGTTTCTGAGATCTGATGAGATCGGCCTATACAATACTACCTTCCCTACCCCAGCCCTCTCTATCTCTTCCTTTAATCATTCCGCCACTTCTGCTGATTCAGCTTTACAGATCTCGGCATCCCTGGTGCAATACATCCTCTTACTTCAAACAAAAAGTTCCTCTGCTCCTTTCTCTCATTCATTCTACTGTAGTTTCCTTTGGCTGTTTTGCTATCTTTCTCTCTTGAACTTGTTACTTCTAAATACTCCTCCCACTCAACATTCCAGTTTTCCCTTCGTACCCAATAATACAGTAGCACTTTGTGGCCTGTTGCCTTTTTTTATCTTATCAGTGCAATTACTCATAAAGCTAAGGGCCCATTTACACAGAATGTTTTCCAGTGACGGAATTACCTACATCATAATCCATAGAAGTAGTCACTCTTGAAAATCTATTTCTTGTCTAAGAATCATCATTGAAGAATTCTGTTATGTGAACCACTCATGTAACCAGGGCTTTTTTTCAGCGGGAATGCAGTGGAACGGAGTTCCGGCACCTCTCATGCCCAGTGACCCCACCCCCTGATCTCCAGACAGAGATCAGTTCCCCTGGAGGAAACGGCCATTTTGTAAGGGTGGCCCGTGTGTTTCTCCCTCATTTCCTTCTTGAGAGTTTCATCACCTCTTTTCCCAGAAAAAAAGCCCTGCATGTAACACATTTGCACAACAATCTGGTTCTGAGGAAATCAAAGCAATTGTCTGAACAATAAACAATTTCAGTTTTTTCATTCTCATGGGTCAAAGGATATTTCTCACAACCACGTGCAGGAAGCAACCCACTGAAAAACCAGTTATCCTAGGACACCCTCTGCAGTGAGCACTGGAAGCTTGTTTTAACGATGACCTCCAAGTCACATCCTCCTGATCACCACCCCTGGTGAAATATATTTGGACCCACCTTCATTCCCATTTCATCAAGAAAGCTGAACAGGCACATCTCTGAATATGCAAAGATTCCTGCAAGAGCAAAGTACACCTGACCCAGGGTTAATCCTTGAAGGCAATTGGAGATTTCACTTTAACTCACTGCACAGTCCAGGAAGATTGGAAGTGAGCAATGGTGTGTCCAAATCCCATTCCTTGGGTTTTGGTGATACTACTGATTATTTCTGGATTGATTTATGGATCTGGATCTTTTGAGAAAAACCGACAGAAAAGGACCCTCTATGAGGAACAGTGAGTACCATTTTGGCAATATAACTTGCAGCTAGAATTTCTAAGCAGGAGGCAAAAAAACTTTACAGCGTATGTTAAGTGGCTTCTCATAGTCTGGCTTGATGACCACTGTGTTGTAATGGTTAGAGTGTCAGACCAGAAAGGGGAAAGATGCAGGTTCAAATTCTCACTTATAAAGCGCATAGGGTGACCCTTAGTGAAGTCACTCTCTCCCAGGCTAATTTCTCTCAAGGGAACAAAATGATGGGAGAATCATGAATTCTGCCCCGAGTACCTTGGTGAAGGGCAGGCTATACTCTGATAGATACACAAGCTTTTTCAGTCACTACATTTTACTAAGAGTATGGGAGAAATGCCCTGATCTGGAAGCCAAGTAGGGTAGGCCCTCATTAGTAATTGGATAGGAGACCACCAAGGAAAACAAGGATCACAATGGTAACCCACCTCTGTTTGTTTCTTGCTCTGAAATCCCCACTAGGGGTTGCCATAAGTTAGCTGCAACTTGACGGCACTTTACATACACATGATGAGAACATGCTACACATGGCCTTCTCAATATGCCTGATCACCATCTTTGTCTGAAAAATCAGAATTCTGGTACATGGGGGACCAATGCTGAAAATAAATGTGTTCCTCCTTTCATAAAAAATTGGCAATCATAGCTGTTAGGAGGATCACATGTAGTGTACAATCCTGTACATGTGGTAAAATAAAAACAATTGAAAAGGGTTATTGTTGGTAGGTTTGACATTGTGTGTCATACTCTTCCTTTTGACTCACCAGGCCTCGCATGTCATCTGAAAGGGGCAACTTAATTTTTCATACTGGCTCAGCCAAAAATATTGAATTCAGAACTGGATTACAGGGCAGAATAAGAATTAATGAAGAAGACCTTGCTGACACCTTTAGCCAGGTAACGCTTTTTAAATATATATAATTTATTGTCATGTAAAGGAAATCCTTGAAATGGATCTTAAATTGGATTCACAGAATGCCATCCAACTGCCTAGGTCAAAACTGTATCTCGGGGGCTACTATAAATTTGTTCATTGTAATGAAAGTGTTGGTACTGGAATTTGTCACAGGTTAGAGCCTTTCAGATGTTTTGGGCTAGACCTCCCTACTTACCTCCCTGTGACAACTTCAAAAAGTAATAAAACATGACTGGTGTGTGAGGGTCATGTGATTGATTGATTGATTGATTGATTGTCTGCTTTTCTCACTGAAACCCAAGGTGGATTACACAGTGTAAGTGAAATACAGTATCATCAACAGCTAGGACATTAACTTAGCAAAATACAATAATGAACAACAGTTAGGACATTCAGTGGACAGATACAATGTGGAATGGTAGTAGAAAATTTGAAATAAAGACAGAGATGAAATCTTTGTGAAACAAAGCCTAACTACTTAACATGGCATGTTTATTAACATGGCATGTTTATTAATGTGGAAACTCCCTAGCAGAAACATATCTATATCAGCACACAGTACCTAGAGGTGTAGTCTATAGTCCCTGTCCTTATAGGCAGGAGGCTATTAGCACTTCTGTGATTCTTTAGGCTCTAGTATGATTAACTTACCCTTGGTTTTACCCTTTTCATGGTACTAAATTACCTAGAAATGCAATAGAGATTAGAGAAGCTGCCTTCCCTCGCTGCAAGCTTTACTACACAGGAGCCAAGAGGGGAGAGGCAATGAAAGAAGAAAGTTCCAAGTATTTACTTTCTAGAAACTTGTGAAGATCACTACAGAGACCCCCAGCTGTTTTGATCCTCAGCCCTTTCCTATACTAGTTGTGTCTGTCTGTGAAACTGCATAATTTCTACATTTTGGGGTTGTAAAGCTCTTTGGGGTTGTAAAGGAGAAGGTAGGAAGCAGCTATCTTTGATTCTGCCCAAGAAGAAAAGGCCAAGGACCAAATGCTGCACCCCTAGTTTTCTTCCTCCTAGTTCCACCTTGAAGCTCATAAAATGACTGAACTGAGAAGACAGAGAAAACACAGAGAGCATGGAGTACAGTCAGGGCTGGCTTCAGGTCCTGGGGGGTCCTGAGCAAGATGCTGTTTCCCCCACCCAAGCTGTGTGCTGTTCCCAGGAAGAAAGAGTAGAGCACAATTCTCATGTTCCTTTACTTTCTAAAGGACCCAGTGGAGGCATGTTCTGCTACCTCATCCAGGCATTATTCCCAGCAAAAAAAAAAGATATCACAGGGGTTTCCATTCCTGGTGGGAAATATGGGCCAGGCATCTTTGCCTGATGGTGGACCTTCTGTTGTGCTGCTGGCCTCCACTGATGCAACCTGTAGTCCAGGTGTTTCCAACCTTTTTGAGCCCATGGGCACCTTTGGAGTTCTGAACCAGGGTGTTGGAGGCAACCACAAAATGGCTGCCACAGGAGGCAGAGTCACACACAGAAACTAAGCCCAAATGCAGGGGGAAAATACACTGTGGGGGGAGATGTGAGAGAATAAAATCAGCACTGAAACTATGTGTGTGAGTGGGGGGGGGGGGTGCCCAGCCAATGGGATCTCCAGAGGCCAATCAGCAGCCCTGCTAGGCAAGTGCCTGACCTGGCCCCACTCACCTTCTAAAGACACTTGGTGGGCTCCAACAAGGAGTCAGTGGGCACCATGTTGGGAATGGGAACTCCTGGAGTCCTACTACTTTGGTCTCGGTGTTCTTTACAGTGGACCTATAGGTAAGCCCAGAATCTACTCTGGTTACAATTTATTCTGAATCTTCTCTCACCTCCCTCCCTCTTTCCCTCCTGTCTAAATATCAAAAAAAGTTTGTTTTTTTTAAAAAATGGCTCATTGATAGCTGCTGTTTATTTTATGAAGAGGTGAGTAAGACAGATTGCAGTGCCATAAATTGTGAATGAAAAGATAAGTACTTATACAATTATTTTTTATCTCACTGAACTTGAACAACATCGTATTTCGGCAGAGATGCCAAGTTACTCTGTGACAGAAGAAACATGACAGATATTGTTGCCCCATCAGGCCTTTCCGTGTGATAAGCTTATTTGTGGAGTGACACATCTCCCCTTGAAGCTGCATTTCAGTTTTGGGGATGTCATTTTTCACCCTGCTTTTAGACAATATTTTATACATCTGCTGCATGCATTGCAGAGAAGGACCATGCCTCAGTAAGACGCCATGTGCTTTCCATGCAAAAGTCCCTAGATTCACTCCCAGATATCATAAGCGTTGGGAAAACCAATTCTCTTTCTGAGACCTTGGAGAGCTATTGAAAATCTAGGGTTGCCAATCTGCAGTTGGGGTTTGTAATTTTCCTGAAATTACAACTGGTCTCCAGCTGGGAAAAAATGCAAGGCAGCACCCCTGGGGACTCAAACCCAATTTCAGAATAGGTCAAAGTGAAACCTTTCCAGCTGGGAGAGGAAAGGTTAAAAAGTCTGACACACTGTGAGAAACTGGGGGAGTCAAGAAGTGGAGAACAGGGGAGAAATGAAGTCTACCCTGACCAGCTTCTCAGTTCTAGCAGGCTTATGTCCATTCCATGAGAGGGAATGCCAGTGACTTGTGCAACTTTGCCTGATGTTTTTATTTCTTTTCTTGATTCTTTAACTCCCTGTTGTGTTTTGATATAGTGCTTCCAGTACTCTTTTGATTAGTGAATCAAAACTGTATTTTAATAAAGAAAGATCTTTTTCCTTCTAAAGATTGTGTTCAAAGATCTCACCCAGGGTACCTGACTAATTGTCCATGCATAGACCAGAAATTCCGAACTAGGTTAGGGGAAAAGGGTATGTGAAGCAGCTCTCTCTTTCTCTCTCTCTCTCTCACACACACATGCACGCACGCATGCACGCACATTCACACGCACACAAGTGCACACAAGCAGCCTTTGTCCATTCCTCAAGCCATGGCTAGTGAAAGAAAGGGCAGAGCTTGAGTGATGGCACGTGTACAACAGGAACACAGGAGGCAAGTGGGGCAAGCTCTCTCACACACATACAACCTTCCCCACCGCCTATCAGGTACTCTTGGTCAAGGAGAACAGGGCAGAGGTGGGTAGAGGATCCTTTTACAGTTGTTAAATATGTTTTTTTAGTATCCATTTACTCTTCTGCTGTGCAAATGTAGAACTGGAAGTGTTGAAAACCAGCAAGGCTACCCATCTCTTTCCAGACACAATCCAAAATGCTGTCCTCAGAACCTTAAAGTCTTACACAGCTTGGGACTGGCATATTTGAAATAATACCTCCTCCTGTACAGTCTGACTCCAGCCAACCATTTAAGATCCTTTCCCCAAGCTCTGCTTTCTGTAGGGATGAGATATGTGGTGACCACAGATAGGACACCTTTCTGTTGGAACACCTCTCCCCAGCACCTAACTTCCTGTGGGCACCAAGCCAAATAAAATTGTTTTAACCCAGGCTCTTAAAGTGAATGGCTCCATCTTTTTAGCAGTTTTGTGTAATCTGATTCTAGCCTAAGGACCGTTTTATGGACTGTTTTCTTGTTAAATGGATTGTTGTTATTGATAATTATTTGTTATGGCTTTATTGCATTTACTTTGTGAACCACCTTGAGTAGGTCTCTTGAGAGGAGGCAGATACATTTCCTAAACAAACAAATAAAAAATTGTTCTATACCCATCCTAATCCTAATTAATTAGGGATGAGCAAATGTTCATGAATTTCAATTTTTGACTGGTAGGGAAGGATATCTTTCAGTGAACAATTATGCCAACCACAAAACTGCTTCACTGTATTTTGTCCAAATTGTGAGTTTTGGGGCTATATAGAAAATTCAAATGGCTGTTTTTAATTCTTTTTTAAAAAAAATTAGGAAAGCAGTGAAGTCCCTGTAACTTCTTCATAAGTATCAGGCTCATGGGACACTCTTAAGGGAAATGTGTACACTACAGCTCCTGAGGATAGTCTACCTATAAATGGAGCAAACTCTCAGGCAGCCTCCTCTGACATTTCTTGTGCAATGTAAGTCTTCCCTCAGCCTATGTTGACTGCCCTTATCTGATGCCCCCCCCCCATCTTTACACAGTTATAAAGGCAAGGGTGAATAGCAGCATACCTATTTCCCTAAAGCCAACCTTTCTGTCCTTACCCCCTCTATGTTTCTTGCAGACAGAATTTTTTCCTGATGTACAGCTGGACACATTTTGTGCATTTGTGGTAGGGTTGCCAACTCCAGCTTGGGAAATGTGTGGTGATTTAGGAGTGGATCCTGGGAAGGAGGAGGGGGCTCAGCAGGGATGCAATGTGATAGAGTCTGCCCTCTAAAGCCCTGTTTCCTCCAGGGGAACTGATCTCTGTAGCCTGGAGATCAGCTGTACTTCCGAGTCCTCCAGATCCCACCGGGAGGTTTGCAACTAGGCTTGCCAACCTCCAGGTGGTGGCTGGAAATCTCCCGGAATTGCAACTGATCTCTAGGTGACAGAGATCAGTTCCCTGGAGAAAATGGCTGCTTTGGAGGGTGGACTCTATGGCATCATACCATTCTGAGGTCCCTCCCCTCCCTGAACCCCGCCTTCTCCAGGCCCTACCCCCAAAATCACCAGGAATTTCCCTACCCTTCTGGTTGCCCCGAAAGTGGCACAGTATTTTATCTGTTTTAATCTGTATTTTGTCTGTTTTTATAATTGATTTTAAGCTGTATTTTAATCAATGTTGTACCTTGCCCTGAGCCCGCTTGCAGGGATGCCGGGTTAAAAATAAAATAAAATAAAACAAACAAATAAATAAATAAACCTGAATCTGGCAACCTTATTTGCAACCCTAGGGGGATGTGCAGGTAAAACTAATTTTTTGTTAAGTGGGATATGCAGGTTTTAAAAAGGAACTAAGTAAAATAAATAAATGTATAAAAAGATGAGATAAAAACAAGACTAAATGAACAGAAAATATTCGATTCAATTCAAATACCTTTAATGGCATACAAAGATCTAAGACAGCAAACAGGTCACTATAAAATTACATAAAATATCAGAAGTCAATATATTTATACAAAACTTGTATGAGTCTTAAGCACACCCACTAAAAACTCTGCAACCACTTTAGAAATCGCTGTATCATTATCCTTTAACAGAAAACAACAAATCAGAAAATAGTGATGGATACTGCCTGTCTCCCATTTTCTTTCCTTCCTTTTCCCTTGGTTATGCTTCTTTCTCTCTTTCTTCTGTTATCTGCCATTTCCCTTCCTTCCCTGCGTCTTTTCTTCCTTCCTTCTGATTACATGAGTTTACACACAGATTAGTGGGGGAGGGGGAGGTGCTGCACTGACCATTTGTACTGTCAGAACAATAGTTTAGAATAAACTGTCAACCATTGCAGGGGAGGAAGACTCTCAGAAATATCACACAGAAGATTAAATGCAATTATAGCACTTGTTATATTACAGAAAGCCCCCAAGAGATGAACTTGCTTGTTTGGCACTGCAGTGTTTTGAGTTTATGGCTCTTACTAGCAGCTGGTTAAACTTCAGTAAAAGATGTGTTTATAGTCTTTACACTTCAAAAAACTGTGGAACTATTTTTTTAAACATTTAGATCAGAAAGAATAAAGATGATATTCTAGAACTAAAAAGAGTCACCAACATCCCTCAAAACGTTTCCAATCAGATCACCTATATTCATTCCAAGGTAAGTCATAATTCCTACAATATTATAAATAAATATATTTTGTATTCCCTTCTTTCTTGGGGGGAAATCTGGCTGTCTTCTCTGACTTAGAAACTTGTGTCTTATGTTCCGATTGGAAAACCTGCACATAAAGCCATTGAGCAATGATATTTATAAATAATGTTGATAAATAATGTGCTAAATTATCTATGTAAGCTAAAGGCTTCTTACCTTCCTAGTAAGAAATTTATTAGATAGAAATGCATCACAATTTGGCAAATATAAACTGCCACATGTCTATTAAATCCTTGTAACTTCATGATCTTAACTAATTTTGATGACTGATCTTGGAGTGTTTGCCTCGCTGTATCTTATTTTTGTATGCCACAAACACTAGTTGGCTCTTGAGGAATTCAAACCTGTTTTTTTCTCCCCAATTCTAATCCACTCTCTTCTTTTACATGCAGAGCCAAGATTGAAGATGTTCTGGTTTAGAAAGTCTTTAATCTAACCACAGTTTTTGAGAGGGCTGAATTCAGATGCTTAAACAAGTTGGAGTTTGTTTTTTGCTCATGAAGCAGGATTATAAACCTGGATTAAATTGTCATCATGAACCCTGGATTAAACTGCAATTCATGGTACAATCCTAAACAGAGTTACCTCCTTTTAGAGCCATTGAAGTCAATGGGACTTCAGTGGATTTAGAAGTGGGTAACTGTTTAGGATTGCACTCTAAATCAGTACCAAGCTATATTTGTACTGGTCATAAATAAATACCCGCTTGTTAATAACATACTTTGTAAACCACTCTGAGTGGGTGTTAAGTCGTCCTGAAGGGTGGTATATAAATCAATTGTTTTTGTTGTTGTTGTTGTTAATGATGTCTTGTAGCACTCCAAAGAACTCTTTAGGACTGAATGGTTGTAAAATGGCAGGGTTTTCATTTTATGAACTTTTGTTTGCAAATGCTTGTCTTGACACATTGTTCATATCAAAGGTCTATTTGTTTCTGAATATTGTGTACTTTTATTTTAAATGCCCTTTAATTTTAGTCTGTTCAATGGCCCTAAATATCATGTACACCTGTAATTCTCAATGCTTGTCTTATTTCTGTTGTAGATTGTGAATCTTGAAGGCAGACTTCAAAACCTTGAACAGGTGAATAATTTTGTGGCACAAGAACAAATGTTTTGCATTTTAAATCACACACCTATTGTTATGTAGTACCCAAATGGATCATTTATACATTCCTGTGGTTCTTTTTAAAAGTCCAGGCCAATGAAATAATAAAAGCTAAATACATTCATGTTTGCTATTGTTTCAGAGCTTCCTGAGAAAAGCCTGTAGTAGCAACCCTTGTCAGAATTCTGGAACCTGTATCAATTTGCTGGATGCATTCTTTTGTCTCTGCCCCACCAACTGGCAGGTAAAGAAATCGTGAAGTTTCTTTCAATTACACAATATGCATAAATGCAATTATTATTATCAGCAGCATAATCATCTACAAAGGCACTGATCTTGGCATCCATGGAACCATGTGCAAGCGACCTAAGACAAGCCTTTTCCCCAATGCACCAGTTTTCTCCGTGCAGAGAGTTTCCATTCATGGACAAGCCTTCCAACATGTGATTTTCCCATTCATAGTGTAATGTTGTGCAGTCCAGGAAAAACTTTATTATGTGTTTCCTTTGCATGCACAAATATATTGACTTTTAAACAGCCATCTCAGGATCAAAATAATGTTGGTGAGTATTTGAAAGGAAATAAAGTATTAATTCAACTTTCAGTGCACTTGCATTCTGTTTCTCTAGAATAAATTGTGTAACTGCTTAGTAGCATTTTCAAAGATATGCCTGTGCAGAAAGTTCAGAAGTAGAATAGGGTGGGGTGTGGGTTTTTTTGTAACAGTTTGTTAAAT
Source organism: Eublepharis macularius (assembly GCF_028583425.1). Classification (NCBI taxonomy): domain Eukaryota; kingdom Metazoa; phylum Chordata; class Lepidosauria; order Squamata; family Eublepharidae; genus Eublepharis; species Eublepharis macularius. The sequence goes on along the minus strand of NC_072800.1, from coordinate 66,044,193 downwards.
TGTATATTTGAGATGGGATCGGGAATGGTGAGGCATCCTTACAAATTTGCATTGGGTTGAGAAATTCTGCTGCTGCTGCACAGATCTGATATGTGGTTTAAAAGCATGCCCTCTGGAATCTCCATTTCACATAATTTCTGTTGCTTTGCAGCTGTCAATTGATAGACATATTTATTTTATTTTATTTAAACATTTCTACCGAAAAGGAGCTCAAGGCGGCTTACATAGAACAGTAGACAGAAATGGTACATTTTATTGACTATTGGTGGCATCTATGACTACAAAACTGCAGTGTAGCCCAGAAGCAAAAGTAGCAGTCAGCAATGGCTATTGATATGAACCTTGTGTATTATATGAATTTTCCATAAAAGTTAAGTGAAGTGTTTAAGACAGGACATAAAAGAGCCCCTGTATAAAACCTCCTGCTGCACTGCTGCGGAACTTTTCCTCCTTTGCATATCTGGTATCAGTAGCTTGAGGGCTAATAGTACATGATCTCACTCCCAGAGGAGCTCTGTGCTTCTACTCTAATTGCTATTACTCTGTGCTTTAAATTAAGTGAAATCAGTTTATACTTCCACATATGGAGATATGACAGGCGAGCTGAACAACTGAGATTTGTTTTAGTGTTTATTAAGGGAAACACCACCATGAGCCAGATGCTATATATCTTTTGAAATTTTATAGTAGCACACAGACTCTGCAAGCCCCATTGTGTTCCTGTTTTTCTTGGGAAATAAACTGTGTTTCTATGCCTTCTCAGGGACCGTTCTGTTCTGTTGATGTAAATGAATGCCAGGTTTATTCTGGGACACCTCTGGGTTGCCAGAATGGAGCTACATGTGTAAACATCCCAGGCAGTTACAGGTAACTCTATAATGCTTTTAAATGGAGAGCCATCACTAAATACTACAAGTTTGAGGCTGGCATGGGCAGTGGCTCAGTGGTAGAGCATCTGCTTTGCATTCAGAAGGTCCCAAGTTCAGTCCCTTGCATTTCCAGTTTAAAAAATCAGCTAGTCATTGATGTGAAAGACTTTTACTTGAGACCCTCGAGAGCTGCTGCAAGTCAGAGAAGTCAAAGCTAATCTTGATAGACCAGTGGTCTGATTCAGTATAAGGCAGCTCCATATGTTCACATGTGAATTCATAGGGGCATCCATTAACTGACATATCTACCAGTTTATGTGTAGGAAGAAAATGGAGAGTGAGGAGCCTAGAGAGTGTGGGCTTCAGGGATGGGAGGGACTTCAGCTAGGTTTAATGCCATAGAGTCTGCCCTCCAAAGCACCATTTTCCCCAGGGGAACAGGTCTCCATGACCTGGAGATCCATTGTGATCCTGGGAGGTCTCTAGCTACCACCTGGAGGTGTTAGAAAATGTGCACAGGATGTTTCTGCCTCCTCCACAATGTCACTACAGAGACCTCCTGCCCTCCACCCACACTGCATGCCACTACTCAGGTGGGTGGCGGGGGGGGAGCCATGGAAAATGGAGGGGGGTGATTAGCATTGTTCCATGCTGTCACTTCCAGTTGGACCACAGAGTTTTGGGGAAATGCTATAGTGATGCCCCAATGCCTGATGTCATTTCCAGGTCATGCCAGAAATGACACGAGGGCATAGTCACAATGCAGAGAAGATACCCCTCCCAAACACACAATCTCCTGCTGATTGCAAGCCATGGGCTGGCAATCTTCACTGTGACACAGTTACTCTGCACATTTTAAAAATAATAATTTTATCTTCTAATTTCATTCAAACACTTGTTTGGTTTGGGTAGATACAATAGCCTGATGACTATTTTATGTGGAGGCTTGTAAATACATTCACCCTGGCTCATACAATCATCTTTTCTTTTTCTCTTTTGAGGCCAAGTTTTGTCCTCCATGTGTATAGCTTTCCATCAGTCCTCCTTGCTGAGAGTGTCTGAAAGACTTGCTTGTTATATTATGAAGTGGCAAGCTGAGCAAAACATAATTTCCTGACAAAGCTCTTCCCATGAGATGAGATCACATGCCAGAGTCCTCTGTAAAAAGTTTTGTTTCTGGCTTTGGAATTTAAAAAAAAATCCTTTCCTCTGCAAATATTTGCTTGGCATATTTCTGATTTAGCAAAGCTTTATCGTTATTTGCAAGTTTCTAGACAAATTAATGGACAGCAGCATAGATTCTGCTCAGTTGCTAAAATGTGCCCCCCAACATTTCTTAGTGCTCAGTGCTCAGAGACATTTTAAAAAATGGACTTTGTGGCCTGTATCTGTCCAATATCTAAAATATAAATGGAGAACATTTTCATATATGAAATGTGCAATGAGAGTCAGTGTTGCATAATGGTTAGAGTTTTGGACTAGGATGCAGAAGACCCAAGTTCAAATCTTCTCTTCATCATGAAGCTTACTTGAGCCAGTCCCTCTTTCTTAGGCCACCCTGTCTCAAAGGGTTGTTGTGAGGATAAAATGGAGAAGAGAACAAAGCATGCTGCCTTAACCTTCTTAGAGGAAGGATAGGATAAAAATGTGATAGCTAGATTGCCTTTGAGCCACCTCTATATACTATGGTTGTTTGCTTCTGATAGCTGAGAATGTAGAAAAGAGGCATTTGTGATGCAAATGAGCATGCAGGACAATGTATATTTTATGTTTGTGTTACCAACTGATTGATCCAGCAAGCAAGTTTTATGCTCAATTCCATTGTTGAGTGAATTGAAGCAGGTGAGTATAGGGGGATCGCATGAGAACAAGACCATAAAATGGTTTTAACCTCCCCATCTCCAAATGTAGAGGACAACTGGGTCACATCATGGTGGGAATGCAGCAAGAAGATTTGGATTCCAGCACATTCACTAGCAGTAGCTCTCGAACTTCACTCTTCTAATATGGGCAGATGTATGGGACATGTAGGAAAAGGAGGAGCAGAAGACAGAGTAAGCATGTTGGTCTGTGCTGAGCAGAAACAATCAGCAGAAGAGTCTTGTGGCATGAACTTTAGAGAGGGGCCATCATAACTCTGGGGTGAAGCACGTACTCTGCATACAGATGATTTAATTTAATTTATTATATTTATATTCCGCCCTCCCCGCTTTCGCAGGCTCAGGGCGGATCCCAGGTCTTTGATGCTTCTGCTTGAAGGATCTCAGTGAACAGGTGCTAAGAAAGATCCTGGAGAACCAGGCTGAGGAGGCAGTGGTTTGGTTATCATTTAACAAATCATTAATTTACAGTCCAGCAGGGAATGCCATCCGACCAGTCCTGTAGAATCTGCGGCTTTGGAGAGGTTTAATCTCGGCATCTTGAAAGTAGCGACACATTACAATTTTAATAGAGCAGATAAAATACAATAGCAGTTTATTCCTCTTCAGAGCATGCAATCGCAGTAGGACTTGGAGTTCCAAAATCTGCTATTTGAGCCTTTTGGTCCCTTTTTTGAAGAGCCAACCTGCTGCTCTTGTTTTTGAATGGGGCCATTTTGCTTTGTTCAGTCTGCCTGAGATGAAGCGTGGGAGGAAGGAGATTGGGAAATGTTTATGTGCTTACAGAGACTAACAGCTTTGATGCCACTGTCTGAAAACAACAATCTGTTAAAAGACAAGCCACTCTTTTCATACAGTGGGGGGTAGTCAAGCATTAAAGCTTTGAAATCTGAGTTAATCAGCACATTTTACTGGAGGCAGTGCACAGGAACCCAAGTTACCTTGCATTTAATTTATGAAGTCAACCAGCTAATGGAACCCAAGGCACACAGAAAAGTTAATAATCCATCATTCTGGCTACTCTTGAAAGAGTCTGTTACTGCACAAAACTCTTACGTTTTCTACTTGTATTACGATATCACAATCTTTTTATGCATGTCTCTGCTTAAATATTTTGGTCCGTATGTGCCAGGGACTCTGTGGCTTGAACCAGGATCCTTATGTTATGGTGCTAGGATTTAGTTACTTGTGTATAGGGGTGTGCAAGGAAAAAACTTTCGGCTTTCTTGTTTCGGGATTACCCGAAACAAGATTCTCTACCGGCATTAGCCGAATGCCGAAACAAGAATCTCTTTCGGGATTCGGGATTCGGCATTATTTCGGCATTCTTTCGGGATTCTTTCGGGTTATTTTGCTGGGAAAATGCCTCCGTCTTTCAGGACGCCTGGAGGAGGCATTTTCCCACCAAATAAGCCCAAAATTGGTGGGGACCTTCCTCTAACCCTTCTCTAACACCCACCCAAGTTTCAGACAGATTGGACTTTGGGGGGCCATGTTATGGCCCCCCAAAGCAGGTCCCCCCATCCTCCCATAAAGGAGCATCTTCTTCATTATTTCCTATGGGGAAAAAATGAAGAAGCAGGCTTCCTTTGCCAGGGGTGGCATTTTGCATGCAAAATGCCCCCCAGCCCTCAGGGGCCCTTCTCCCACCCCTCCTCCCACCCCCCACCGAGGCTCAGCCTGCTCCCACTTGGGGGGGCCATTTCATGGCCTCCCCAAGTAGGTGCTCTAATCTCTACCACTGACAGCTGGGGGAGGCTTGTGTTGCCAGGGGTGGCATTTTGCATGCAAAATGCCCCCCAACCCTCTGGGGCCCTTCTCCCACCCCTCCTCCCACCCCCCACCAAGGCTCAGCCTGCTCCCACTTGGGGGGGCCATTTCATGGCCTCCCCAAGTAGGTGCTCTCAGCCCCTAAAGTCCACCCTTCACAGCCCCACACAAACCCAATTCCCCCCCAGCTGCCACACACAGACCCAAATCCCCCCAGTAGCCCCTCACAGACCCAAATCAACCCCCACCTGCCCCACACCCACCATAACCCCAGGAACAGGCTGGCCTGCCCTCCCCTTTTGGGAACCCCTAAACTCTCTTTCCCAGGGCAGTTCTGCACAGACAAGGGGTGCCACAATGGTGGCAGTGCCAAATCGTCCCTGGGAAAGAGCACCTGCCCTGGCACACAGACAACCACCCCCCTGACCCCCCCACCACCCGCAGAGAAGGCTGGCCAGCCTGCCCCATTGTTCCCTATGCTGGGAACCAACCTCCCATCAAAGAAGGGAACACAGACACACAATCATTAAGTTTAAAAAACCTTTATTTTCTCATTTTCAAATTACAAGTGGTCAACAAATCACAACATATTACACTTATTGTCCCTCATAGCACAACACAACACAATTAACTACACATCAGAGAATCTTAAACACATTTTTTTTTTGAAATGGACAAACAGTAAAGTTTTGAACATTACAACAGGTCACATAGTGAGCGGGCACAACAGGGCATGGAAACAGAAGATGATCATAATAACTACCAGCCTAATACAACTCTCCCTCCATAAAACGACTTAATGGGGGGGAACCACTGCAACAAAATCCCCCCCCCAACCCTCTGGGGCCCTTCTCCCACCCTTCCTCCCATCCCCCCACCAAGGCTCAGCCTGCTCCCACTTGGGGGGGCCATTTCATGGCCTCCCCAAGTAGGTGCTCTGCTCTCATCTCTACCACTGACAGCTGGGAGAGGCTTGTCTTGCCAGGGGTGGCATTTTGCATGCCAAATGCCACCCTCACCCTCAGGGGCCCTTCTCCCACCCTTCCCCCCACCCCCCACCACATGCATTCCTTGACAATCAAGAAATCTGGAGTTAAATATAATGTGCATGTAAGTCCCTCAAAGACAGAAGCAATATGACCCATTTGATTTCCACAACCTCAGACACAATTAGGGATCCGTTTCCCCTTGGTGGGGGATCCCCCACTCTCACCTATCACCCCGAAGGGGGAAAGTCAGTGAATGAGCCTTCAAGGTACGCTCCAGGGGCTGCTGCCGTGATGTCACTGATGTCATCTGGCTGCCCTGAGAGTATGCCTGTGCTTTGCAGTGGGCTGATTTGGGCCCTGCAGGCCAAAGCAGGATCCCTTGTGGCCCAAATCTGCCTGCTGTGAATTGTGCGTGCTCCCCAGCCTTGTGTGATGATCACATCACTTCCTAGAACAGACATCATCATGCCAGAGCATTGCCATTAAATGATCATGCGTGTGTGAACAGACCCTATGTATCCTGTAGGCTTCAGTGATGGTATAGTAATGTTTTCACTCACATTATAGAGAGAGAGAGAGAGAGAGAGAAGGGGGGGAGGCACTGAAGCTAGATTATTTCTTCTATTTTACTGTCCCCTTCCAAAGCCAGGGTGGCATTGGCACAATGCCCCCCTCCCCCCGGCCAGAGCCTTAGTACCAGTATGCATTGACAGGCCCATGCATCATAGTCCTTTTTGAGACCCAGCCAAGTTGTGTGCCTTTTGGAGAAAAATGTTCAAGTTGCTGGTGGGGGTATGAACAATTTTTAGATATCCACTGTAGTGCAATGGCTAGAGAGTTGGTCTAGAATCTGGCAGACTCTGATTCTGTGCCTTGTAGGCTTGATGGATGTTCTTGGCTCAGCCTAAGTAAACAATTGTGTTGTGTTTTCCAGAGGCAGTCTAGGTGATTTTGGGGCCCTGGACAAATGTTCTTGACGGGGCCCCAGAACCAGTGCCGCCCCACCACTGGCTCCTTGCCAAGGCCAAGCAATTTGGCAACCTAGGCCCCAGATAGAGTGGGCAGGAGTGCGTTGTTTCCTTCCTCCCCCCCCCTCCACCCCCTCATACAACTAAGAAGGCCATCGGTGGAGTCACTCCAATGTGAGGCATGGAGCAGCTGTCTATTGTTAGCCTGGTTGTGATGAGGGTGAAACAAATCAAGGGAGAACAGCAATGTGTAAACCACTCTAGGTTCCCATGGGGGAGAAAACCGGGGCATAAGATAAACCTTTAATTTGGTGGGGAGGGGGTATATACATTTTATGTGTATGTGTCTGTATGTTTTATGCATTCAAATCACTTGTGGTGTACTTTAGAATTATATTGAGCTCCACAGTATCCCAAAAACCTTGTCCATGTATTGCAAACCGAAGTCAATCTACCACATCTAGGGTATTCTTCTTTTCCCTACTGCCTTCAATTTTTCTTAGCATTATTGTCTTTTCTAGTGAACCTTGTCTTCTCATGATGTGACATAAGCACTATCATCAATTGATATCTTCAAGGGAGAAAGCAGGCCTGATTTGGTCTGGACATGTCTTTTTCGGAGTCCATGGTACATGTAAATTGAAACTTTCTTCCCACTTCACAGTGTGAATGCTTTTTCCTCCTATGAGCTTTGTCTAAATTTTACTGTACTGATACTGCTCATTTGGCCAAAAGGCCTGCCCTTGATCAATGCCACATTAAATACTTCATAATAAAAATATGTTTTTAGAACCATTTAAAAGTGTCCTTAAGTGCCATACGCCGATTTAAAAAACCATAAGCTAAATGTTTGGGAACACAACCAGATATGTGAATGACTGAAATGCAGCCCAATCCCACTGCTACTTAAAATCCATTTTTGATGGAGGTCTGGATTGTCTTACATTGGTGTCATTGGGCTTGGAATCAGGAACCTGGAAGCGTTCCATGGGGGCTACAACTTTCATGCCAAGGCTAAGAGGGTGGGAACGGGATCTCTCTGGGGTGGCAAACTCTGGCCTTGGAAGTTACTGGCAATTTGGGGGTGGGACTTGTGCAAAGGAAAATCTGAGTAGGGATCTCCCCCAGAATCCATGGTCCGCATTTGCCCTCTAAAGAGATTGCCCTTGGAAGCAGCCAGTTTATCTGTAGGGAACTACTCTCTCTAACCTGAACTCAAGCCCAACCAGGAGTTTGGCAGCCCTAGGAAAATTTCTGAAAAAGATGGCAAAGGAGGGCCAGCAACTGATAGAGGCATGGAAGCCCACACCAGGACAGTAGCAGGGGCCTACTTGGGCACAAGGGACAACCAGTGCTCTCATCCCCCATAGTCCACTCCTTACAGCCCCACACAAACCCAGTTCCCCCACCCCAGCTGCCACACACAGACCCAAATCCTCCACTCAGCCCCTCTCAGAACCAAAACCACCCTCAGCTGCCCCACACCGAGTACCCCAGGAACAGGCTGGCCAGCCTGCCCCATTGTTCCCTATGCTGGGAACCAACCTCCCATCAAAGAAGGGAACACAGACACACAATCATTAAGTTTAAAAAACCTTTATTTTCTCATTTTCAAATTACAAGTGGTCAACAAATCACAACATATTACACTTATTGTCCCTCATAGCACAACACAACACAATTAACTACACATCAGAGAATCTTAAACACAATTTTTTTTTTGAAATGGACAAACAGTAAAGTTTTGAACATTACAACAGGTTACATAGTGAGCGGGCACAACAGGGCATGGAAACAGAAGATGATCATAATAACTACCAGCCTAATACAACTCTCCCTCCATAAAACGACTTAATGGGGGGGAACCACTGCAACAGGGTCCAGCAGAACCTATGTCATTTCCTGTGGCTGTGCTTTCAGTTCAGACACACAAAGCTGAACTGGGCACTTCCAAGGCACTGGACAATGGTATTTCTGGAGCAGTTCTGCAGAGGTCTCCCCCCACCCCCACACCAGCCTCAGAATTTACCTGGGAACATCTGTGAGAGATCATCATTGGCCGGTGCCCATCCACCACTCTTCCCGCATCCCCCAACCATGCAAACCCAACATTAACATCAAATTTTTTTTTTTAAACATGAACTGAACATCAACTTTTAAAAAACATAAGCACAACATTTTTTTTTGGGTTTTTTTCCTTTTTTTTACATGAACGGAACATCAACTTTTAAAAAACATAAGCACAACATTTTTTTGGGTTTTTTTTCCTTTTTTTACATGAACAGAACATCAACTTTTAAAAAACATAAGCACAACATTTTTTTTTGGTTTTTTTTCCTTTTTTTTACATGAACAGAACATCAACTTTTAAAAAACATAATCACAACATTTTTTTGGGTTTTTTTTTCCTTTTTTTTACATGAACAGAACATCAACTTTTAAAAAACATAATCACAACATTTTTTTTTTGGTTTTTTTTCCTTTTTTTTACATGAACAGAACATCAACTTTCAAAAAACAGTACAACAATTCTTCTACAATTTTTTTTACAATGATTTCATCTGATAAAAACACCTAAGCAATCCCTATCTAACCTGTTTCTCCCTCCAGTAGCAATCCATGTTTCTGGGGCATTATTTTTCATAATAAATTTGGTCCCACAGGGTATGTCTCAGTGATGGGAGATGTTTTGAATACCCTGGGGGGGGGGCTTTCAAATTGCTGGGTGTTTTCCCTTTGCCACTGGTTCCTAACCACCCTCCCTCTACTGGCCGGTTTTAACTGTATATACAGGGTTTTATACAGGGGAGAGCGCGATTCCAAAGGATTGGACTCATAGAGGATGCAGGCCACAAGTTGGGCTCACCTCAGTCACTCTGGAAGTCCAGTCCTGAGAAATCGAAGAGGCGAGAGTTGACCTTCAGGAAGGTCAACTGCTCGACTCTCCATGGGAGAAGGCGAGTGCGATGTGGGCCGACAATGTCGCCCGCATGTGAAAAGACGCGCTCGCTCTCCACGCTCGTCGGAGGGCATGAGAGCAGCCGCTGCGCCTCGAGGGAGAGGTCCGGCCAGACCGACTCCTTCCTGGCCCAGTAGCTGAGCGGATCGGTGGAGAGCGACTCGCAGGGCTCCGCGAGGTAGTCCCTGACCATCGCCTCCGCCGGATCCTCTCTCACGGTCCTCACGACCCCAGAGGGGACGAGGGCCCACCGGAGCATCTCCATCTCCATCGGCACTCCGGTGGTGGCCTCGGGGGGGGCCTGCGCAGAGGGGGCGTCAGAGGGACCCGCACGGCAGGGCCCCTCTTGCGTCCCCCCTGTCGACAGGCGTCCCCTCTTGGCCTGCCTGCGCCTCACCCAAGAGCAGAGCCCGTCTCTGGCTTGGGTGAGGTTCCCGTCCCGCTCGGCGAAAGTGCCCTTTATGCGCGGGTCACACATGGTCGCCAACATGTATGACTCTTCCTTAGTGAGAGGAGTTAGCCTGGCAGCTATGCCCTGCTGCAGCCTTCTCACTAATGCGCGCACCGCTGGAACAAGGTCAGCACGGGGCGCGACCCGGTCTGCAAGGGTGGCCAGATTCCTCTGGAGCGTGTGCACCAGGGGAATGACCAGACCGAGGGTCGCCGTGTCTGACGAGACCGCCACAGTGAAGTCCTTGAAGGGCTTCAGGACCTCCACTGTCTGGGTGATGGTGAGCCAATCCTCCCGGTTGAACTCACCCACCTGACTCGCACCGCGGTGCTCGGAGAGCCACGCGTGGAGTGCGGCCTGCTGCTCCACCAAGCGCTCAAGCATGGCGCAGGTGGAGTTCCAGCGAGTGCTGACGTCAGTGATCAGAGCGTGCTCTGGCACACCTGTCCTGACCTGTGTCTGGCGCAGTTCGTGCGTGGCCTTCACGCTGCGCGAGAAGTGACCCGTGAGCCTCCGACATTTCTGGACAAGTAACTGGAGTTCACGGGTCCGGGTATCCACGGGTTCCTTCGAGGAGCCCAACCCCAGCGCATCTCTCACCACTAGGTGAAGCTTGTGAGCGGCACAGTAGACGCTCTCTCGGCTCACTAGATGCGCCGCTGCCCTCATGTTCTTGCCACCGTCCGTCACCATGCATCCCACGGTGGCGGGTCCCTGGCCTATCCACTCGTCCAACTGTCTCCTTAAGGTGGCAGCGATGTTCTCCGCCGTGTGGGACACGTCGAGCACCTCGGCATGAAGCAAGGCCTTGCAGTAGCCGGCCTGGCGGTCTCGCATCCTTCCCTGTCTAGCTGTGCTAGGCACCTCCCCCCGGCCCCCACCCAGAACCGACTCGGGTTCCCACCAGTGAGCAGTAAGCGAGAGGTACGCTTGCTGCACACTTGGGCAGGTCCAGATGTCCGATGTGAAGTGCACAGTTCTCCCGGCAACCCGGGACAGCTGTGCCTTCACATGATCCCTGGCAGCCCTGTAAAACGAGGGCACCACCGATCTGCTCAACGACGTGCGAGCAGGGACGGCGTACCAGGGAAAGCAATCTTGGAGCAGCCCTGAGAAGCCGAAGTCTTCAACTACGGAATACGGTTGCCCATCCACTGCTATCATGTTGACGATGTGGCGCGTGATGCGCCTGCTCGCCCTCCGGATCCCCTCTCTGGGCACACTAGCGCCCTGCATACCAAGCATCTCCGGGAGAGAGGCTTGGCGTCCCTTTCCTGCAGGTACCCTTGGGGGGAGAGCACCAGAGGAGCCTGCCTCCTTCTGGCTAGCTGGCGGCCGTGCGGCGCCACTCGAACCCTCCTCCCGAAGAAGCACCGCCTGGTGGTGCCTCTTCATATGGTACCTCATCCCAGACGTGGAGAGATGCCACACATCTTTGCCACGGCTGACGCGCTGCCTACAATGCAGGCACAGGGCTGCTCGGGGATCCTCCGTTGTCTGGAAGTGCTTCCAGATTTCGGAGGAAAAGGGCATCCCACGCTTCCCAGGAGAAGCGCGTTCGGGACCACCCTGCGGCACCTCCTGTGAGGTGCTCTGGCCGGACACACCGTGTCCCACTCTCGGCCGGGCAGGTGGGGATGGACGAGGCTGAAGGGGCAGAGATGTGGGCTCTTCCACCACAGTCTCTGCCTCTTCCTCCCGCGTCCTCTCCTCCTGCACAGCCGCGAGAGGCCTGCTGCTGGCCTCAGAGGAAACTGGGGTGGACCGCCCCAGGGGGGGTCTCACGGGCAGTTCCTCCAACATCCTCCGGGTTCCTGGGGTGAGCGGGAGCGCAGGGAAAGTCATGTGCTCCGCGCCCATCCCAGGAGACACCACATGCTGCCCCTCCTCCAGCAGCTGGCTCGCAACCACTGGAGGAGGAGGAGCCTCAGCAGCAGGCCCCTGCCCAGTGCCAGCCCCTGCCTCACGCACCCGGGTTGGGGGTGGCCCTCCAGCAGCTGCCTCAGGAAAGAGAGTCTTGCGAACCCTCTTCCTGTCACCAGAAGCCAGGCTGGTGAACGGCAGCAGCGCAGGGGAGGGCCTCCTCCGCTCAGATGGAGGGGCTGCCGCAGCAGTCCCCCTCCCCCTCCCCTCCTCCCCTCTAGATTTCTCCCTAGCCTTTCCCCCGGGTCCCCTCTCTGCTTTCCTCTCTGACATACTTTCCCCTCCCAAATTCAACCCTAACTAATCAGAAAAGATTTAGAAAACAAAGGTCAACTTTGTTTTCAAGACCTAACTAACCTGCTATAAATCTGTGTTTCTAGTGGCTCTGTGACTTGGAGATGAACAATCAAGTGCCTTTTTAAGCAACCCTATTTATGTCAGGGAACCTGAGCCTGCCAATCAGCTGAATTCCTCTGGAATTGAGCTGGCCCTAAACCCCAATAACAGGTGACGAAGCCTTAAACACTCACACACTAGTATGCCCGGGCCGGCCTGGCACCACCACGTGTGCCAGAGATGGGCAGTGGAACCCTAGTTATGGGGGCACTAATGGGAAGCCTATTGACAGCTATTACAAATTTTTATATATATATATATATATATATAGAATTCAAACCTAACACTCACTCACTAATGCTTTCCCTGCTGAGTCCCTATTTAGTTTTTTAAAAAAAACTAGGCTCGGTTTCCCTAATAATTATGTTGAGGGCAATTATCCACTGATCACCTACCAACTGGCCTACCTACCTAAGAGACACTATTTAGCGGGACCGATGTATCTGTGGTATGTCGGTGTGGGGTGTGGATGTGGTGTTTTGAAGATGAGCCTCCCCCCTCCCAAGCTAGCAAGAACCCACCCCCAAGGCCACCCAAATGTCAACCCGGACTCGCTCACACTAACACCAGTCCTGCAGTCCAGCGATGTTCAGGCGGTCTTGCAGCTGGTCCTCCTCTCCTCCACGATGCTGTCAAGAAAATTGGAAATGTTAGCAGAGTCAACACCACACGCCGCACACGCAACCCCAAAATTCAAGGCCCCGTTGCACAAGCCAAGTCAGCCCCCCCCCCCCCTTAAAGGCTAGGGCCAACCAGCAGCAAAACAAAACACATCCACCCAGCAGAGCTTCTGGCCTGTGCAGGCCAGAAGCTGGCACACTCATTTTTTAGTCCTGTGAAACAGCAGTTCATGCCCACCCCACACTCAAACTTGAAAAATGAAACATGAAAGAAAGCTGGCACTGCGATCAATGCTGGCCCCCCTAACCCCCAAACAATATCCTCTTGCCCAACCAGAAAATGCCCCCCCCCCCGGCCCAAGCCATAAAGACAGAGCCAAAGCATATGCTCGCAGGTAGGCACAGCAGCAGACATAAGCTCAAAAACCAAATTTAACAACAACCCTACCAGTCCACCAGTGCAGATGTCCAGCAATGTTGATCCTCCACGCAGAGATCTGCAGGCCGATGTCCACCAAGTGCAGTCCAGTCCAGAAGAGGTCCACCAACGATAAACAACCTGAATGTGAAGCAAAACAGTGAGTGCCAGGCCAGCAAACGGGAAGGGTTACCAAAGCCGGAGCAGCAGGCCTGTGTGTGGGCCGAAGGCTGGCACAGTTGATCAGGACGGAGCCTGTTGGGAATCCTTGCAAGCAGGGGACCAGACACAGAAACGCAAGCCACACCATTCCAGATTGTGGAGCACAACTGTGAGTGCCAGGCCAGCAACCAAAAAGGGTTACCTTGGCCAAAGCAGCATACCTGTGTGTGGCCCACAGGCTGGCACAGTTGATCAGGACGGAGCCTGTTGGGAATCCTTGCTAGCAGGGGACCAGACACAGAACAGCAAGCCACACCATTCCAGATTGTGAAGCACAACTGTGAGAGCCAGCCAGAAGAAAGGCTTCTGGCCTGTGTAGGCCCGAAGCTGGCACACTCTGGTTTTAATCTTCAAACAGTGGATCAAGCTTAAAGAAGGCAAGCACAACAACCAATGCTGAACCCCCCCCCCCCCACCATCAAACATTGTCTGCCCAACCTGTCCCCCAGGCCATACCTGTGTGTGGCCCACAGGCTGGCACAGTTGATCAGGACGGAGCCTGTTGGGAATCCTTGCTAGCAGGGGACCAGACACAGAAAGGCAAGCCACACCATTCCAGATTGTGAAGCACAACTGTGAGAGCCAGCCAGAAGAAAGGCTTCTGGCCTGTGTAGGCCCGAAGCTGGCACACTCTGGTTTTAATCTTCAAACAGTGGATCAAGCTTAAAGAAGGCAAGCACAACAACCAATGCTGAACCCCCCCCCCCCCACCATCAAACATTGTCTGCCCAACCTGTCCCCCAGGCCATACCTGTGTGTGGCCCACAGGCTGGCACAGTTGATCAGGACGGAGCCTGTTGGGAATCCTTGCTAGCAGGGGACCAGACACAGAAAGGCAAGCCACACCATTCCAGATTGTGAAGCACAACTGTGAGAGCCAGCCAGAAGAAAGGCTTCTGGCCTGTGTAGGCCCGAAGCTGGCACACTCTGGTTTTAATCTTCAAACAGTGGATCAAGCTTAAAGAAGGCAAGCACAACAACCAATGCTGAAACCCCCCCCCCCCCCACCATCAAAGATTGTCTGCCCAACCTGTCCCCCAGGCCATACCTGTGTGTGGCCCACAGGCTGGCACAGTTGATCAGGACGGAGCCTGTTGGGAATCCTTGCTAGCAGGGGACCAGACACAGAAAGGCAAGCCACACCATTCCAGATTGTGAAGCACAACTGTGAGAGCCAGCCAGAAGAAAGGCTTCTGGCCTGTGTAGGCCCGAAGCTGGCACACTCTGGTTTTAATCTTCAAACAGTGGATCAAGCTTAAAGAAGGCAAGCACAACAACCAATGCTGAACCCCCCCCCCCCCACCATCAAACATTGTCTGCCCAACCTGTCCCCCAGGCCATACCTGTGTGTGGCCCACAGGCTGGCACAGTTGATCAGGACGGAGCCTGTTGGGAATCCTTGCTAGCAGGGGACCAGACACAGAAAGGCAAGCCACACCATTCCAGATTGTGAAGCACAACTGTGAGAGCCAGCCAGAAGAAAGGCTTCTGGCCTGTGTAGGCCCGAAGCTGGCACACTCTGGTTTTAATCTTAAAACAGTGGATCAAGCTTAAAGAAGGCAAGCACAACAACCAATGCTGAAACCCCCCCCCCCCCACCATCAAAGATTGTCTGCCCAACCTGTCCCCCAGGCCATACCTGTGTGTGGCCCACAGGCTGGCACAGTTGATCAGGACGGAGCCTGTTGGGAATCCTTGCTAGCAGGGGACCAGACACAGAAAGGCAAGCCACACCATTCCAGATTGTGAAGCACAACTGTGAGAGCCAGCCAGAAGAAAGGCTTCTGGCCTGTGTAGGCCCGAAGCTGGCACACTCTGGTTTTAATCTTAAAACAGTGGATCAAGCTTAAAGAAGGCAAGCACAACAACCAATGCTGAAACCCCCCCCCCCCACCATCAAAGATTGTCTGCCCAACCTGTCCCCCAGGCCATACCTGTGTGTGGCCCACAGGCTGGCACAGTTGATCAGGACGGAGCCTGTTGGGAATCCTTGCTAGCAGGGGACCAGACACAGAAAGGCAAGCCACACCATTCCAGATTGTGAAGCACAACTGTGAGAGCCAGCCAGAAGAAAGGCTTCTGGCCTGTGTAGGCCCGAAGCTGGCACACTCTGGTTTTAATCTTCAAACAGTGGATCAAGCTTAAAGAAGGCAAGCACAACAACCAATGCTGAAACCCCCCCCCCCACCATCAAAGATTGTCTGCCCAACCTGTCCCCCAGGCCATACCTGTGTGTGGCCCACAGGCTGGCACAGTTGATCAGGACGGAGCCTGTTGGGAATCCTTGCTAGCAGGGGACCAGACACAGAAAGGCAAGCCACACCATTCCAGATTGTGAAGCACAACTGTGAGAGCCAGCCAGAAGAAAGGCTTCTGGCCTGTGTAGGCCCGAAGCTGGCACACTCTGGTTTTAATCTTAAAACAGTGGATCAAGCTTAAAGAAGGCAAGCACAGCAACCAATGCTGAAACCCCCCCCCCCCCACCATCAAAGATTGTCTGCCCAACCTGTCCCCCAGGCCATACCTGTGTGTGGCCCACAGGCTGGCACAGTTGATCAGGACGGAGCCTGTTGGGAATCCTTGCAAGCAGGGGACCAGACACAGAAAGGCAAGCCACACCATTCCAGATTGTGAAGCACAACTGTGAGAGCCAGCCAGAAGAAAGGCTTCTGGCCTGTGTAGGCCCAAAGCTGGCACACTCTTGTTTTAATCTTAAAACAGTGGATCAAGCTTAAAGAAGGCAAGCACAACAACCAATGCTGAACCCCCCCCCCCCACCATCAAACATTGTCTGCCCAACCTGTCCCCCAGGCCATACCTGTGTGTGGCCCACAGGCTGGCACAGTTGATCAGGACGGAGCCTGTTGGGAATCCTTGCAAGCAGGGGACCAGACACAGAAAGGCAAGCCACACCATTCCAGATTGTGAAGCACAACTGTGAGAGCCAGCCAGAAGAAAGGCTTCTGGCCTGTGTAGGCCCAAAGCTGGCACACTCTTGTTTTAATCTTAAAACAGTGGATCAAGCTTAAAGAAGGCAAGCACAACAACCAATGCTGAAACCCCCCCCACCATCAAACATTGTCTGCCCAACCTGTCCCCCAGGCCATACCTGTGTGTGGCCCACAGGCTGGCACAGTTGATCAGGACGGAGCCTGTTGGGAATCCTTGCAAGCAGGGGACCAGACACAGAAAAGCAAGCCACACCATTCCAGATTGTGGAGCACAACTGTGAGAGCCAGCCAGAAGAAAGGCTTCTGGCCTGTGTAGGCCCAAAGCTGGCACACTCTTGTTTTAATCTTAAAACAGTGGATCAAGCTTAAAGAAGGCAAGCACAACAACCAATGCTGAAACCCCCACCCCACCATTAAACATTGTCTGCCCAACCTGTCCCCCAGGCCATGCCAAGAATAAACTGCAACACCTTTTTGCAGAGGCAGGCCACAGCAGCACATTGCCCAGCATCAAAAAAATTTACAAAAATTTTAAAAAGGCCTACCAGGTGTCCTCTCAGGATGTCCAGCACAGTTGATCCTCCAGGCAGATGTCCTCCAGGCTCCAGGTGCAGTCTCTCTTCTTCTCCTCTCTCGGTCACAGCTCAGCAGCAGCAGCAACAGAAGTGTTCCAGACAGTCTTGCTCCAAATTTAAATCCCCTGCTGCAGCCTCAGCCAAAGATTTAAATCTATTGGCTGGCATGAGAATGCAGCAGTGGGATTGGTGACTCCTAAAGTCCCCAGTCCCCTGCCTTTCCCCACCCACACTCCAAGAGCCACCCTCCTCCTGCTCCCCCTCCCCTACCTGTTAGTTTTGGCGGGAATCTCTGCTGCTTTGCAAATGCAAAGTGCAATGCAATGCTTGCACCTTGCATTTGCAAGGCAAAGCAGGATTCCCTATCCTCCTTTGCAAGAGGGGTGGGGGGTGACAGAAGGAGTGAGTGATTCACTCCTTCTCCCCCCCTCCCCTCTTCTAAGAGCCTGCAGGAAGCCTTTGCTTCCAGCAGGATTTTGCTAGCCGCTTGCTAAGGCAAACGGCTAGCAAAATCAAAATGGCGATTCTCGAATGCCGAAAGAATGCCGAAAGAATCCCGAAACGTTTCGGGTTTTTCTTTCGGCAATCCCGAAACGTTTCGGCATTCCCCGAAACGTTTCGGGATTCTTGAAGAATGCCGAAACACTTTTGTTTCGGCATTCTTTCGGCATTCAGAATGCCGAAACGCACATCCCTACTTGTGTAACCCACGGTGCAGTCCTAAGCATTGTTATACTCCTCTACATCCACTGAAGTCAATTGGCTTATAATGGTATATTTTTGCTTAGGGTGGCACTGTAAGTCTTCCGTTGTAGAAGAAAATGTGTGTGTAATAATTCATCATTGCAATCAGCAGGCAGTATGAAGCCTTGGGATTAGCTAGGCATGGTATTAATATTGGGAACTTGGACTTCTACAGTACTACAGTGCTCTTCATTGACTTTTAGATTTCAGATTCCAAGCCTAGATCAAACATGGGCCATCCTGGCTGGTTCCTGACAGTATTTAGGCTTTAACTAAGCCTATCAGGTTTGTCAAAGACCAGTCTTTATATCCCAGTTACTACTTTAATTACGTACTTCATTTATACTCCATCTTTCTCCCCAGGTTTCCCAAAGCGACTTTCATTGTTCTCTCCTCCACTTTATCTTGCCAGCACCCCTGTGAAGTAGGTTAGGTTGAAAATGTGTGACTAGCCCAACATCACCTAACAGGATGGGGATTTTAACCTCGGTCTCCCAGATCCTAATCTGACACTAACTAGACCCCACTGGCTTTCTGCTACTGATAAGAAAGTATTCTGGTCATTCTGGACCAACATTTTTCAACAACCCAAAGTCTGTCGTCTATACTTTTCATAACTTGTCAGTCAGCTTTAGTCACAAACATAACTGTTATGAAACAAACTGCACCTCATTCCTTCCAGTGCCCATTTCCTGTTTTTATGCAAATGTTTTATTTTGTTATCCAGTGGTTTAGCAAAACATCCTTTAAATAACAGCAACAACAACAACAAATGTATATACTGCCCTTCTGGACAACTTAACGCCCACTCAGAGCCGTCTACAAAGTGTGTTGTTATTATCCTAACGACAATCACCATGTGAGGTGGGTGGGGCTGAGAGAGCTCTGAGAAAGCTGTGACTGACCCAAGGTCTCTCAGCTGGCTTCAAGCTGAGCAGCGGGGAATCAAACCTGGCTCTCTAGATGAGAGTCCTGCCGCTCTTCCACTACACCAAACTGGCTCCCTAATATAAATTAGATAGCCCTCCCCTAAAAAAAACCTATATTCTTGCTAGACTCCCCCACTCAATTTCCCACTTGCCCATCCATCCATATCAACCTAGTCACATGTTTTCTGTATGCTCCATCTGCTAGTGCCAGGGGAGTGCAGTGGTTAAAGTATCAGGCTAGGATCTGAGAGATCCAGATTCAAATCATGAAATGAAAGCTTGCTGGGTGACCTTGTGAGTTGGAGGAGAGGAAAATGATATGATGCTTTGGGAATAAAATTGGGTATAAATGATGTAAATAAATAAACATTTAATTCATATTAAATATTGAATTTATTTAATTCAAGTTATGTACATATTACAACATGTATTGATATTAAAGAGGAACCAAAAAGGGTAAAAAGAGAGACTATCTCAATTGCACACAATTTCAGTTTGTTTTCACCAACACATTCAAGGTATGAGGACTGTATATGACACATAGTTTCAATTGTCATATTTCTTTAAAAAAGAAAATAAACCTCCCATTTCTGAGCTGCTGAACAGCCAATATCATCTGGACAGTCCTGCATCTCAAATGGAGGTGATGCTTTCCAATAATAAATGTTTTAAATTAAAAATAAATATAAATATCTAATGATGTGTAAAAGCTGTGTGGACTAGCCAGGCTGCCCCTTAATCAGATAAAACCCAGATATATTAGTATATCTTTTTTGAACTTTCTTAGACTGAGTTCTTTTATTTTACGACTACTTTTTTAGTTTTAATTTTAGGCTGCTATTGTACTGATTTTATTGAGAGCTATTGTTTATTCATTGTCTATAGCAGCTTTTTAAAAATTGTAATGCCAACTTGGGAAGGTTAGAATAAAATGGCATTGCTACATCATATCCTGACCTCATACGTCTCCCACATACATCTTACCCCAGTCTACTTGACCTGAAAGGGTGATTTATAGATGAATTAAGCACAAGCAGTCACCGTCATTCTTTGAACAAGGAATTCTGTTGGTGGGGAAGGAGAGGAGGTCTAGTCTCCTTATTCCATGCCAAACTCATAAGACCTTGGATTTGGCATGGAATAAGGAGACTCAAACTACAAGTGACGTCTTACACAGGTTGGACACTAGTCGGCTTCCCTCAAGTTTTGATGGGAAATGTAGGCATCCTGGTCTTGCAGCTGTAATGGAGAGCCAAGCTGTAAAACCAGGGTGCCTACATTCCCCATCAAAACTTAAGGGAAGCTGACAAGTGTCCAACCTGTGTAAGTCGTCACTTGTAGTTTGGCTCTAAGCCTCCTCTCCTTACAGGCGTTTGTAATTTGGGGACTATCCTCCAATTAAACTACAGCATGACCACCAACCATGATTCAGTGCACCACTGTTTGATAAACAGCCTAAATATGAAGCGAGCAGCTTGGATTGAATGAATTGTCCCAAAGGTAATTTAAGTTCTCATAGGCTGCAGCAGCACATACACTTTCATTCTTTGGCAATGTATATTCAGAATGAAGATCGACCTGTATGGTTGTTTTCTTTAATACTAGGAAATCTCAAGTATCTAGAAATCTTTGGGGATACTGCAGGTTATGTGATTGATAGATTTCAGGGTAGATTAGGATATTCAAAAGGCCAAGAACAAACTGAGCTGGATAGCTGCTGAAATGCTGGAGGACTGCCAAATGATATACTTAGTCAGCAAGTGATGGTAGACTCATCCATCACCTGTTCCCATGTACATCACTGGCCAGGTCTGAGCTGAGCAGTCCTTTCAGTATTGCTAATGCCTCTGGGATTCAGCTAAGCTTGCTCTGCCCATCAAGGGCCCTTCAGGACAGCAACCTATCAGGAATCCTTCCAGCAAGCCCCTGATTGATTGAATTAATGCATAAATAAGGTATGAAAAGAGCGTGAAACTGGCCCATGTTGGCCAGCTCACAGAACAAGTGTGGATAAATGAACAGACAAGTCACATTGTGACTTCATTCTTCCCTCCCAAGCTGCACCTGTTTGCCAGAAACATATGGACCCCACTGCGCATCAAAATTTGACGACTGCCAACAGGGATCTACCGCTCTCTGTGCACATGGCCACTGCCTGGATGAAAACAGAGAGCAACATAATCAGGTAGGGAAAAGAAGCCTCCTGAAGTGTACAGCGGCCCCAGTCTTACTGGTTCTGTCGGTTGGAATGGTCATGGTGAACGTTAGCAGACTTGAGGCCAAAGATTTTGATTTTTTTTAAAAATTCACTTGATAACAAAATACATAGAACAAACCTGTTGAATTCAGACCCCGGAAGCAAAGGAGATGGAGGGTTATAAAGAGTTTCAGGCAATTTAGGTACTGCCCAAAGTTATGTCCAAGCACTCAAATTCTCTCCTCCTGTTCTATTCCATTACCCCACCCCCATCCTAGCCTCAGTTTCCCCTTCATTCCTGCGCTCTATTATCCTTAACATCGTCCAAGGAAAAAAATCATTTTTTGACATCCTGATGTTTGGAAGTAGCATAATATATGTGAAATCATTTATATAGACAAATGTTATTATGGTGCACTGGGTACTATATTCTGAGAAGGCAATTTTGGGTGTCTTGCCTGCAGAATTTTCAATTATTCTGGTACGGAACATAAATTACTCTGATTACATACTTGAACAAGTTATCGTTCTTCATTAAACTTTCCCAGCCCCAAGTATATTTGCAGATTAATTTTTTGCTGAAGAGCAGATTGTGCTGGTTGCTTTCGATTGAGTTGATTTTTATGATTTTTCTCTGTCTTATTCTGAGTCAGTTACAAGTTTCCTTTTACTCAGCATGCTAACAATATGTCCTGCTGCTAGTGCACATTAAATCTTCCTTGCTAACAGAGGAAAAAGCATGGTGAAATTATGGAAGCAATAATTGAAAATGAGACTGTGCAAATACAAATTGCAATGTGTTCAAGACTGCCTTGAAATTAGCAATCATTTAAAAGAGTTTATTAAGAATACTTTCTTTGGTTGTGTTCATGGCCATTCTCACGATTGCCCTAATTCCCAGTGTCTTTAACCTGACAGCCAAAGTACAGCTGTATTTGTGATGCTGGCTGGAAGTCTCCGCCCGACAGTCCTGCCTGTAGTGTTGATGTTGATGAGTGTAGCCTCCCTAAACCTCCATGCTCACTGAATCCTCCTGTACAGTGCCACAACACACCAGGATCTTATTTCTGTGGTCCTTGTCCAGCCGGTGAGTAAGGTTTCAGAAATATCCATTCTATGATATAAGGCATGTTTATCCACTTCTAGTTTGGGTTAGGGATGCTGTGAATTTTGCATCAAACCTGTTTGGTAGCCCATCCTATTGTATTTGACGCACATGATCAAAGCAAGAGACGAACACAGCTCAGGCAGAAAAATGGAACAGTTGCCAAACAAGATTGTTTAGAAACTGACTTCCAGCTGATCGGAAGATCAACTGGGAATCTGCTTCAAATCTCATTCCTAGGAAACTTTGCTAAGTCCCAGGCTTGCTAGGAGACAGCAATGTTTCTTTGTGGATGGAGTCAGAAGCTGACCGCCATCTGATCCATACATCAGATGAGAATCCGCTTCTCTTCTCCTAGCGTTGGAAACTTTGTTGCCTGCAAGACTTGCTGGAACACTGAAAAGCTTTTGGGGGTGTGATTAGATGCCAGCTCCCAGTGGATCAGGGGATCAACTGGAAGTGATCTCCCTCCAAATCTCTGTTCTTTCATATTCATATTCTCTGTTTCCATCAGCCAGCCTCTGATAATAATAAGGTTGCTTCATTGTGTTATCAATTGCTGCCAGATGATTCTAGGATGCCCACAACCAGGGCACAAAGCCAACTGGGACCAACATACCTGCGGGACAGCCTCTCCCAATGCATCCCCTGGTGAGCCTTGTGCTCAGTTGATAAACAGCTGCTGGTGGTCCCTGGCCTGAGGGACACTTGCCTGGCCTCAGACAGAGCCAGGGCTTTTTCGGCCCTGGCACCAGACCGGTGGAACGTACTCCCGCTGGAGGTCTGGGCCCTGCAGGATTTATTGCAGTTCTGCAGGGCCTGTAAGACAGAGATGTTCCACTGGGCCTATGGCTGAGGCCTGACGATGTCCCTCTCAGATGGCTGCGCCCTCTGCCATGCCACCCTGAAAGTGACTGTTCCATCTGCACTATCTGCATTTTATAATTTTAGTACAGCCTCTTACATGAGTATTGATGCCTTATTTATGGATTGATGTATGTGTTTTAGAATGGCTTTGAGTCTTTATTTTAAATTTGTATTTAATGTTTGTTATAAGTCACCCTGAGCCTGCGTGTGGGGAGCGTGGGATATAAATCTATTAAACTAAAGTAAACTGTTGTCCTTTACCACTGTCTCCCATCAACTGGCAGTCTCCACCGACTTGCCTTTCATGGCTAATAGCCAGCAATAGTTCTCCGTGAATTTTTCTAATCTCCTTTTAAAGCCATCTAAGCCAGTGATCAACCCCACATCCCATGATCATGAATTACTTAACTTAATACTTAAGAATGGGCAGGAATGTTCGTGGCAATTTTCATGTCTGGTTATTTACATCACTCTCCTGTTTTCTTTTTTTCTTTTGGCACTAATCTCTCCACAGGTTGGCAAGGGAATGGCTACAGTTGTCAAGATATTAATGAATGTGTGATGGATAATGGAGGCTGTTCAACCACCCCATTAGTTCAGTGTATCAACACAATGGGGTCCTTCTATTGTAGTCATTGCCCACCAGGTAAACAGTGGACTAACTCAGCATTGCTATGATCAGGTGCAGCTTATATTTTTGTAGACTTGATTCCATTCTCACTGGATGGTGGCTAATGGAAAAGTGCAATAGATTTCTTAAAACCTGATTGTAATGCCTGCTTGGTTTTATATAGTCATAATATAAATAAAGCAAATTCTAATGTAGCTCATGGCCACAGATTAAACTCTTTTGTAAACAATCGCTATACTTGAAAATAGGAAAGAATTTTCTTCCAAGTTAGAGTGGGGTGGATCTCACCTCTATCCTGCCACTCCACTGACTTTGAAGTTTGAAGCCTTTGTTGGCCTAAAGAGCCTTCCTCCAATGTAGGTAGATCTTCCATTGAAGGAAGGGCCAGTTAAGTTGGAGAAAGGCTCCTTAGGCTGGAGGAAAATTCCTTGGAGAATTTCCACCCATCATATGGTGAACTTTTCACCTTCGTTAATAGCATATAGCATAGCTCACTTTCTTTCACCTGGCCCCACAGGAGAACATGACTACAGTCCTATGCATATTGGGAAATTATTCCCATTGGACTACATGGGACTTAAGAAAAAATGCATGTCTGAGCTGTCAATTTACTTAAAATTTGTGCAACAAATACTGTTAATGTGATGGCATACTTTGATGGTGTTTGCTCAAGGCTTAGATGTTGTTGAAGGCATATCATATTTATTGGCAATTTGTGGCCCATTTAATTTGGATGCTACAGAGCATAGCTGCAAAAGAAAGGCAAAGAGTTGTCTAAACTGCTTTTAACGGTCTCTTCTAATTTGAAAGCTTCAGTGTGCTGTGCAATATGTCTTGCTTTATCTGCTGCCACTACATTCAAGGACTTATCAGCTAGTCCCCTTCCTCTTCCTCTTGGGTCCCCCATCCCCAGTCCCTTACGCTGTTAAGCCTAGTGCCTAGTAACGGAGTACATAGAATGCTTTCCCCTCTAGTGGGCTTTTCTTGCCACTAGATCCTTGTTGGATGCCAGTTTAGTTTTCTGATAACTGTGAGCATTTTCTTTTCTCACTTTGGAACTCTGAAGGCTTGCTTAGAACTATCAGATATTAATTTGGATAAACTGACCTATGTGTCAGCTATGGTTGCTAACTTCCAGGTGGGAACTGGAGTCCTCCCAATCATAACTGATCTCCATGCTACAGTCATCAGTTCCTCTGCAGCAAGTGGCAACTTACGAGGGGGGGGGGCTGTTTGACATCACATTCCCACTGATCTCGCTCCCCTCCCCAAACTCTTCCTCCTCAAACTCCAGGGATTTCCGCAGCCAGTGCTGGCGACCCTAGTGCCAGTGCTAATACTGCAGTAACATTGCTATTTGCCCTTGATACTGATGTGATAAAAGCACTTGTTACTGTGTTGCTAGAGTCTTGGAGCAGACTTGGGACCACTGATAGCCTCACTATATGAAGAGTTTATTTTTAAAGGGTAAAGACTCAGCAAAAGACATTGTATTGCATATGCTGAAGCATGGAAAACAGAACTTAAGGGTAAGGCAGCTAGCATAAAAAGGCCTGTACTTGTAAGTGTTTGGTTTCACTTTGCCATGCAGCACCTTGCCTCTGATACCTCTGAGCATCAGTCAACGAGGAGGGAGAATTATCAGTGTTTCACTCGATACTTTATTTTCCTGTTTGTCTGATCTTGATCTTCATGAGTGCACAACTGTTTTCACACGTCTTTAAAATAGTGCAATACTCACAGAAGGCTGATGGCTTCCTTGTGTGATTTTTGATGCCGTTTGTCTACAAAACGAAGGCAGGCAGCCATGGAAGTGCCATCATCACTGCCTGCCTCCGTTTTGTAAATGGATGGCATCAAAAATCACGAGAGGAAGATGGCAGCCTTCTGTGAGTATTGTGCTATTTTAAAGTTGTGTGAAAACAGCCCAGGTGTACTAGTGTTTACATCAACCTCCACAGCTGCATTACAACAAACTTTTGGTTGCTTTGTTTGCATCTTGGGTTCTTTCAGGAATGAATCTTGCAATCGTGTGGCAGAATTCCAGGGAAACTGTGGAAGAACAAAGTGCAACTATCAGCACAGTCATAAGACTTGGTTCTGATCACCAAAGTTCACACTGATTTATACACCCAGTTAATATAACTGGCTTATTCTGATGACAGCAAAATTAGTGTGAAGCTTTCTAAGATGATAATACAGCAAAAGAATTTGCTTCTGGCAAAAGGGGACGGCTTCCAACACTACTGTTCTCTATAGCCTTTTCACTGTGTGGCGATAAAAAAAGAGTGCCTCATACTTGCTTCGTCGTTGCATGACACCCTTAACTTTTATTTTAACTAGGCTACCAAGGTGATGGGAAAGTGTGCACCCAGATTGATATTTGTTCAGTAAACAACGGAGGTTGTCATCCACTTGCTGCATGTACCAGTAGATCAGGTAATACTATTCCCCAAAACAGTTAGAAGCTTGCTTTGTTTGTGTGTGGTTCACAGGGAGCCCTTGGCAATCACAAGTCCCCACAAAGGAATTCTTCAGAAGTCCCAGACTGAGTGTTTCTCTGCTTCACTTGATAGCACTTTCATATGCAATATACATGTGACAATGAGGGTGGTAAACCTTGGGCTCCTTTTGCCTTAGCTAGGGGAGAAAGAGTTACTTCCACCGAATTCCAAGATCCCCAGTTTCCTCTCCGACCAAGGAGAGCTCAGAAACTCTTTCCTTTCTCTCTCTAGCCACATTCATTATCTGGCACCTTTGCCTTGCCTGAGCAGGCTTTTATTAGTGAGCAGGCCATTACATGTGAGGAGGCCACTCGCAGGGCCAATGAGATCAACTAAAAGGGAAATACAACACAGTTGCCAGCCTCCAGGTGGGGTCTGGAGATCTCCCAGAATTACAACTGATCTCCGTGCTGCAGTCATTAGTTCTCCAGGAGAAAATGGCTGCTTGAGAGGGTGAGGCCCCTCCCCTTACCAAACCTCACCCTCCCTAGGCTCCACCCCCAAATAGCCCAGAGCTGGCAACCATATAC
Source organism: Eublepharis macularius (assembly GCF_028583425.1). NCBI lineage: Eukaryota > Metazoa > Chordata > Lepidosauria > Squamata > Eublepharidae > Eublepharis > Eublepharis macularius. Next base: position 66,017,695 of record NC_072800.1, on the reverse strand, counting down.
TGATCTTGTGTCTTCCTTGTCTGCTCTGCCTGCTGCTTTATTTTCCTCCCCCTTTCACTGTAGATTTCACTCTTGTGCTGGGGCTGGGGCAAGGCATCTGGAGCGCGTGCTCACAAAACTCCCACAATACATAAAACAATATGTGCTAATAACAGACACTCTACTCTTGTACATTAGCAAAATAAAAGAGGGCTTTTCAACGTAAAGTTATCCCATATAAAAAAATGTTCTGTGCTTTTCATCCTGTTTTAGTAAACAAGTTTTGATATGCAGGCAAGCGGTCCAGTTTACTTTGTTTCAAACACTATGTTTTTGTGTGTTTTAATTATGAGAAGTTTTGCCTGATTAATCCCCCACAATACTGCCTACCTTAAGAGTCTAGATCTTTTGCTTTCATTTGTCTATTAATAAAAAACATTAATTAAGTGCAGAATCATGCCATGTTGAGCACTTTGATTTCTTACCCATTAATTAGATGAAACCGACTTAAGAGTGTTGCATTGTAAAGATTTGCAGAGCATAGCTTTAAAAACTTCCCAGATTTGTCCTGTGTTTGTTAAAGCAGCTGTTTAGGATGACACGGATGATGTAATTCATAACCAAGTCTGCGTATATTGTGGCTCCTCTTCTGCAGGTCCTGTCCCTAATTGTGACTGCCCAGCTGGATTCACCGGCAACGGCTACGGCTCAAATGGATGTGTCGCACTCAGCAGCATCTGCCAAAATCAAAACCCTTGTCTAAATGGAGAATGCCTTGTAGGTATTGGGCGCTTGCTGACTTCAGCACAGCACACTGTGTAAACCAGGTTACTTTGCCAGGGTGTTCCATAAGTCAAATATGGCCTGAATTTAGCCTATAGCAGTGTGTGTTCAAGACCAGTTCACCAGGCTAGATTGTATTAATAGCTGATTTGAGTTTTTGTTTCTATTTTTTGTGTGTGTGGGGGGGCGTAATGTCTACAGGATACACTCTCTGGCTATCACTGCCTGTGTGATCCTGGCTGGACGGGTGGCAACTGTACAGAAAATATTGATGAATGTTCCAGCAATCCTTGTCAACATGGGGGAAGCTGCATCGATGGGGTGAACGGCTACTCTTGTGAATGTACAAATACTTGGACTGGACCTGAATGCCAGAGACCCCAACAAGGTAAATGAATGGTGCACCCTAAAGGTGCCAATTATCTCGAACAGGAAAGTTTAGCAGTAGGTGTCTTACAGCTTGTCTGAGGAAGAAGTTGCTCTGCTGAATAACAGTGCTACCACTGCAGTTGGCCTGAGAGCGGGACTGCAGCTACCAGACATCAAAGTCACAGACTGATCTGCTTTTAGAGCACCTGTCTCTGCTTGCCCATTTGTTATCCTGCTTACTTCCAGATCACCAGCCCTGTCTGCCCCTTTGTAATATTCACATCATTCCAGAGTGTGTTCTCTCTGGGTGTGTATTTTTGCAGTGATGGTTTACTAGTCCAAACTCTACCTCTACATGGGATTAGACTCTCTATCTGGAAGCCTTTGAGCAATGCTAGGAAAAATATAAACTGCACAATAATCTTCTGGGCAAGGCAGTTCAGTATCTGTCAAAACTCCTACCCTATTTTAAACTCTGGCCCCAAATGTGGGCAACTTTCTTATCTCATCTGCCTTTCAGACACTAGTTCTTTGGTCTTACATTATCCGTGAGCTGGGCTTTTTTTCCTGGGAAAAGAGGTGGTGGAACTCAGTGGGTTGCCCTCGGAGAAAATTGTCACATGGCTGGTGGCCCCACCCCCTGATCTCCAGACAGAGGGGAGTTTAGATTGCCCTCCGTGCTCAGCGGTGCGGAGGGCAATCTAAGCTCCCTTCTGTCTGGAGATCAGGGGGCGGGGCCACCAGCCATGTGACCATTTTCAAGAGGTTCCGGAACTCCGTTCCCCCGTGTTCCCCCTGAAAAAAAGCCCTGTCCGTGGGTATTGTGGAGGAGCAGGCAAAGGGTTTCTTAAGGCTTATCATCTTCATAATGTATTACTGTTAAAGACAAAACCAAATGTGATTTAAGTGTTCTTTGCTGAAGTCAAATGCCCTCCTGGGCAGGTTTGATTATACCAATACTAGCAGGCTCCACCATGGCTAACAGAGACTATAATACTACATTCTCCATGACTTTAGCCTATTGCCATTTTCAGTTATTACCTTAGATTGCTTTATTATTATTACGCACACTTAATTTTTTTAGGTGATTTGATCATAATAGGTTTTTACTGGGTTGCTACTGCTTGCTATTCCTTAGAAACAGTGTGGAGTAGTGGTTAGTGTGTGAGGCTAGGATCTGGGAGAACCTGATTCAAATCCCTACTCTGTCATGAAAGCTTAATGGGTGACTTTGGGCCAGTCACACACACTCAGCCTAACCTACTTCACAGAGTTGTTAAGAGGATAAAGTGGGAGAGAGTAGAATGATGTAAGCTACCTTGAATCCTTACGGGGGGTATAAATGAAGTAAATTTATATATCTGTTGGGTTACAGATAGTTTTGCCTGGTAAGTATGTGATTTCTGCATTTTCTCAATATTTATTTTTTGTTATGTTGCTTATTTGCTGTGGCATTTCTTAAGACCCCCCAAACCCCAAATCAAGACTTCATAAAAAGCAACAGAATATACAATAAGGAGATCTCCAAAATCCTTTCACATAAATATCATCCCCTTCAGCTCTTAAATTTCACTTTAATCACATTATATGTTGAGTGTTTCGTGTTTTTCAATTCCATTAAGGAATCGCATTTCTTTCTTTTCCATGTCTGCAGTTTGTGGAGGTTTTCTTTCTGGCCTCTCAGGCTCATTCAGCTATCCAAATAATCCAGGCACTGAGCGATATGATCACCGGGTCAGCTGTGCTTGGGTCATTCGGACTACATATGACAAGGTAAGAGGTGTTGCCCTGGAAATGAAAGCGAACAGGTAAAAGATTCCCTAAGAAAACCACAAGACGTCTTAACTGTGAACACTACTTGTGGTTTTCTTATAGAACAGAGTATCTATTAGCTTTATTAATAATTAAGTTATTTAAGAGAAATTTAGAGTATGAAATTGTTTCTGGGGATTGTGGAGAAGGGACAAGTGACATCACTTGAGTAGTCACAAATAGAGATGAAAGTTATCCAGGATTCACTTTGACTGTAGTTTTTGTCAGCTTCTATACTGATGCTGAAATATCTGACCCAAATCCCAGGAGAGCCACAAAAGGCCAGCTCATATTTGGAAAAGCTGAGCTGTGAATTGATTGGATGGGCTTGAATTTTCTTTCCATTCCCATTCCCCTAGATTCTGTCCCTCCCCCACCAACAGGTAGCCAATTGGCAACGCTACCACTCAGCAGCATGGGAACTTGGCCCGTGGAAAGAAATGAAATATTTCCTCAGGAAATATCTTCCATGAACAGCAATTTCCTCATCCCCATCATGGCAGGTGACACTGTAGAGTCTTCCACTAGTACTCTTAACCCATGCTATACTGCCTATGTACACAAGACTATTTGTATGAACAATTATTTGTACACGGAAGCTAGCATACATACAGTGTCTGAACTTGATATGAGACAATATGATTTACCCACAGTCACTGGGAGAGCCCATAGGGGAGAATGAAGCCAGAACACTGTAGTGGTTAGAGAGGCTAGAATCTGGAGGCCATAGTTTGTTTATATTTATTTATTTATTTAACTATTTATTTATTTCATTTATACTTTACCTTCCTCTCCAGTGGGGATGCAAAGCACCTTCCATCATTCTCTTCTCCTCCATTTCATCCTCACAACAACCCTGTGAGGTGGGTTAGGCTGAGAGTGTGTGACGGTGACTGGCCCAAGGTCACCCAGCAAACTTTCACTGCAGAGTGGAGATTCGAACCTGGCTCTCCTAGAGCCTAGTCCAAGCAACGCTCTAACTGCTACATCGCAGTGGCTCAAATCCCAGCTGTGCTATGAAGCTATGGATGACCTTGGGTCAGTTGCACACAGACAGGCCAATGTACCTTACACAATTGTTGGGAACAAAATAGGGAAAGAAAATCAATGTACACTCAGTGGATGAAAGGTGGAATAAAAACATACCAGATAGATTTGGATCGAGGTTTTCCATGTTCAAGGATAACACTCAAATGGCTTACGACAATACTGTAGGGAAGTATTCCCCAAGTCTTCCCCATCTTTGTTGAGAAAATGCATAGCAGGTAAACTGAATAGCCATAAGCCTGCAAAAGTAATTATTGTACAGCGCACAGCTGCTAAGTCACTTTATAAAAACATAAACATTACTCAATATCATCGTGTTACTGACATAATTAGGACAATATCGAATTAGTTTTCTCTGCTCAGTTTGCGTGTTTGGTATTCTCCCCCTTCCTCACACTATTTTCTTTTCATTTGACCTTCAGTATTATAGTTAATCCTTCTGTCCACTGTGGAGTTTCTCAGGAAATTATAGTCTCTCTCCAGATTTTCTGGCAAATGTATGATTGTGTAGACAGGTGTTATCTAATCTGCACAGAGTACCTGTATAAACAATCTCTAACTGTCCTTTAGTTGAGACTCTCAGGCAGCAATACTAAAACAAGGACATTCAAAGGATCTCTGTTCTTTCCCATTAGATCCTGCGTATCACTTTTCCATTCTTCCATCTGGAGCAAAGCAGCGGCTGTAGGTCTGACTATCTTCAGATACATGATGGAGAGGCATCATCAGCCCAAATGCTGGGAAAATACTGTGGGTCGTCTCACCCTGATGAACTTTTCAGCAGTCATAATTCTTTGTATATCTGGTTCCGCTCTGACCACTCGGTTAACTCTGGAGGGTTTACAGTTCATTGGGAATCTCGGCTGCCTGGTAAGGCTAAGTGATATGAAAAGGGCAGTAATTTCCTCCTGAGACATTTCTGAAAGGCTCAAGAGCTGAAGTATGCCAAATTAGACCCATGAATTCAGTAGAGTTGAAAGCAGCATTAATCACATTTTGAGAATGTGTTTGCTTTTAGAAAACTTACATTTCTAATCTCATTTCATAGCTGAACAAGTTAATAATTCTAAACCCAAACCCAAACTGCACTCTGTTAGGGATGCATCTCATGTGACACATTTCCTCTGCGGAAAGCCTTTTTGATGTTGTGAGCATTTGTTCTGGCTGTTTCAGTTTATGAATCACAAAAAAGTTTATGAGTAAATCTTTAAGAGGCTGGAGGTTTTTGTTTTACATTTTTTCATGCAAGGCTGGATGAAAGATTCGTAGTCACAATGCACCAAACATTAGTTGCAGCTATCTCTCAGGGACAGCAGTGGAGTAATATCTAAGACAGATGCAATATTTAAAAGGTCACAGCAGATTTTCCATCCACGGCATGATCACAGCTTCCTCCTGACTTTGCAGATAGTATGACAGGCACCAGTCATGCCCTTCCTATGATGTCTGACTTCAACATGTTCATAAGGGCACAGTACTGGGTCAGTGGCCATCTTCTGGGTCATAAAAGTTGTGATATTGGTCTATGCAAAATCCAAAGCGAAATATGAAATCCATGTAAGTATCTTTTATTAGGGCCAGCCATAATATCAGAACACATTGTACAAGACTTTTAGCCTGCCAGGCTCTTCATTGGGCTGGATCTTACAAGATTTAAAAAGAAAGCAGATCTCTCAGGTCATGGTGTAAATCTTGAAGATTTACTCTGCAGATTTATTGCTGCAGTTAGTATAGGGTTGCAGCTGGTTCTCTAGTCAGTTATATTCAACCAGTCTCCATTCTTTGTTCTTTCACTGAAATACAGTACAATCATTGGGTGCCAAACAGTACCTCCTAAACATAGTTATTGTTCAAAGTCCAATTAAGTCAGACAGTGACTAAGAGGCTCTCCTCAGAGCTGCTTTCTGTAGGGCAGCATGATGGAGTCCGCTTCCCGCTCCCTCTTTCCTGTCTCCTACCCCTGGCTTACATGAGACATTTTAGGCAAATGGGTGGGAATATGTTGGTTTGCCTGCTGTGCTGGTAGCTGTGGCAGCTATTTGACCCACCCCTGGTGCCCAGCCCTCTCCTGCAATCACTTCCCCTTTACTCAGCTTTACCCAATTGCCTTTGAAGATGTCACTGTATACATCTATTTATAGTTCTGCATCACCTGCCTCCCAACCATATTTACTTCTATTCAGCTTATTGTGCCACAGAGCTGCAAATGGTGTGGCACTAGAGGTGGGCAGAAACAGGGAGAATACTGAACCATGCAGTTTATGATTCATCGTGTTTCATGAACCACGAACCACAAACTTTCATGAACTTGCCCCAGTTCGTGAACCGGTTGGTTTAGTTTGTGAAAACGTCACTTCTGGAGCAGCAGAAGGTCACTTTCGTGGCTGCAGAAAGCTCTCCCCGCCCCCTATCGCCTAGGAAACTGATTGATCAGAGCCAGGCTGTCTGCAGTGAAGAACCAAAAAACGAACCAAACAAATCAGCCTAAAGTTCGTAGTGGTTCATCAGAAATGGGCTCTGATGAACTGCCAGTTCGTGACAAATTTTGGTTCGTATTTTGGTTCGTGCCCACCTCTATGTGGCACCCAACTTCACCACCAGACTTCATATAGTGTATACCCTTTTTATTTTAAAGCACCACATCTTTATCAGGTTATCTATTCACGCTTCTTTATCAGGTTATCTATTCACGCTTCACCTTTTTTTTAAAGTCCTGCAATCATTTAAGACATAAATCTGCTTTGTACATTTGAGTAGGTTCATGATCTGGGGGAGCTATGCTGTACCCAAATGGTGGTTGGCAGTTGGTGGGAGAGGAGATGCAAGGATGCCATAAGCTCAGAAATGATGTCACTCTGCCAGCCTGACATTCTAGGATCCCCAAAAAGCATATCACAGAGGGTTTATGCCAGGCATTACTCTCCCCTTCCCATTTCCCTCCCACCCCTCTGCTGGGTAGTGTCAAGGACAGTGTGTGGAGGGCGGGAGGTCTCTCAGCAGTGGGAGACCTGGTAAGACTGAAAACTGCACATTTTAGGTCTTCAAAAAGGAAACTTATCTATTTACAAACCAGCAAAACTCTGTCCACCACTCGCCCATTGGTACATTTGCACACACCTTTAGCTGTGACTGATACCCCATTGCTTTAAGTGGGAGTTAGTCATGATGACTACCTATGTGCCTAAGTTTGCTCCCTGTTTGTATTGTCCCTATCATTACCTATAAAAATGTAGGTGAAACAAAAGTTGCAGTTCCTTAGCCCATCTAGCTGTTGCACATAGTATACAGTTGCTGAAAATATAAATTAATTAAGGAGGGGTCTCTTTCTGTCTTTTTCTTTTTTTAGAGTGTGGTGGTGAACTAACAGATTCTTATGGCTCAATTAACTCACCTGGCTACCCAGGGAACTATCCTCTCAATAGGGATTGTTATTGGATCATCTCGACCAGTCCTAGTCTTCTTATCACTTTTGCCTTTGGAACATTGAGGCTTGAACACCATATTAATTGCAGTCAAGACTATTTGGAGGTAAACTCTGTGGTTATAATGTCCAATTAAAAGTTTGCAGAACACATGCTGCTAGCTATGTAAAGAAGACTTAGGAAAGTTAGCCATTTTTTTAAAAAATCAATTTTCTGTAATCCCAGTGAAATATAACCTTATTTTTTCCCACAGTGACCTTGGCAAGAACTCTGGATAAGAAGCCTAACCAAAAGGGAACCACACTGCTGGCACTTAATATTAAAAAGATGGCAGAGCAGCTGTTAAACTAATCCTAGGACAAAAGCCAATGGGAATTGTCTCTGGTTTGGGACAAATCACTCCAAAGGGATGACAGTGTAAACACTCAGGGTAATATTGGTAGAAGCACAATAGAATCTGGGGTTTAAAGTAGGATTGCAAAAGAGGGCTATGTGCAGAGAAAACAGGGCTGAGGGAAGCGAGGTTGTTGGAGAGGGAAACACATTATAGGTATCTATATGCAAATGCTAGAAGCTTCCGAGCTGAGAGCCAAGCTACAAGTAACGAATTACACTTGCCTGGCAAGTGAACAGACTCACGTGTATTCCTCCCTGTTCACTTGCCATTCACTTGCGCTCCACTTGATCAAGTGTAATTCGTCACTTGTAGCTTGGCTCTCAGATAGATGAGCTGGAGTGCTTGATGCTAAAAGAAGCACCAGGGTGTCTCAGAAACATAGTGGAATGGGGGGAAATCATGGGATATGGTCATAAGCTCTATAGGCAGAACCAAGAGGGACGTGTGGGGGAGATATTGCATTATACATCAAAGAGGGCATAGAAACAAATAAGTTAGAAAGCATAGGGAATTAACTCTCCAACAGAAACAATATAATGAAAATACAGGGCCCTAAGGGTTACTTAAAAGTGGGGATGTACAATTAGCCATCTGATCAAACTCTTGAGATTTATCTTGAGGTTGATCTTGACATGGAGAAGAAAACCTAGAGACCTAAGTACATAATTTACATATCTTGTGTTTATTTATACTAGTTTGTAGTTTAACAGGATTGATCCCACAGTTGGAAAATATAAATAGTAAGTTGGCTTTAAGGTCTTGCTTTACTGAAGACGTGCTGTTACATGATGCTGTACAAAAGCTATCAGAGAGATTCCAGAAATGTGACAAAGAGGTCTAGAGGGTTGAAAAAGCAATTTTCAGTGTGTGTGTGTAAAACACTGCCACAAGATATAGTGATAGCTTCTAACTTGGAATGACGAGGATTAGGACATATCAGTGGAATATAGGTCTATCAATGTTTTTTACCCATCATGCCTTAATGGAACTTCCATGTTCAGTGGGCCATCTGAGTACCATTACCATAAGGAGAGGCTCATAAGCCCATAAGCCCTGCCCATAAGCATTCTGGGAGCATCTGTTGGCTACTGGGGGGAATAAGATCCTGCACTAGAAGGATTGTTGTCCGATCTTCTTATGTATGTATTATTTGCATATATGATGTACTGTAAGCATCTGTGTTAATGCTTTTGTTAAGATTCGAGATGGCCTCCTAGCCCAAGATCCCCTCCTTGGAAAATACTGTGGCACTTGGTCACCACCTCCTCTTCAAACCACTGGTCCATATGCCTGGGTTCACTTTCATTCCAATGCTGCCAACAGTGACAGAGGCTTCCATGTCACGTACACTACATCCCCCGGTAAGTATACTTGCATTTGTGCACATTATGTCTATAATCAGCATCAATGATGGATAGAATCAGGTGAATATGCAGCATTTAACACTATGAGTAACCATATTTCTTTTTCATTATTACAGCGGATCCCAATTGTGGAGGAAATTACACAGATAGTGTTGGGGTTATCATGTCCCCTTACTGGCCTAATTCTTACCTCAGCAACAGGCAATGCATTTACATCATCCGACAGCCAGCCCTTGAAAAAATCGTTCTCAATTTCACACACCTGGAGCTGGAAAGTCATCCTGGCTGCTCCTGGAACTTCATAGAGGTGACTTGGTTATTTTGAAAGGAATATCTGTGTCTCCTTCTGTCTACAGAATTTATGGAATTTCTGCCCTGAGACGCTAGAGAATATTTATCCCATGTAATTAGGTTTCAAAAGGCAGAGAGAATAGATTGGCAATTAACAAGAGGCAAAGGTAGATGGATATGAAGCTATGATAAGACTGAACATTTACAGTCTCCATATGATTAAGCTCATTTTGCATCTTAGGTTATTAAGGCACCAAGTGCAAGTTGAGGATAGACAGTATAAGACAAGACTGCCTTGGCAGGTTTATACTCTTTAAGGTTTTCTGTAGCTTTTAGCATGGAAGTCAGAATTTATGGTATAGCTTTTCCCTGTGCAATGTGACAGAAGCTGCATCTAGGGTTGCCAACCTTTGGTAAAAACCATAGAGTTTTGGAGGAATCCAGGAACATTCTATGATGTAGTGCCGCCATTTCTGGTAACACAGATGGAAACAATGTCGTGGCATCACAGGATGCCATTTTAGTCCTCCATTCATCCCATCATATTGAGCAGTGGCAGAGGTCACCCTAGGTCACCTTAACTGTGTATGTTCTACTTTTTAACTGCCTCTCATCTTCAGCTATATTTGTTATTTATTTACCTCACATCCTCTGCTTTCTTCTGCAGTGGGAACCCAAAGCAGATTCTATAATTATCCTCTAAGGTTGGCAGGCCACAACCAGCAACCTCTGAGATAAAATGGAAGGCAGGTCATAGCATGCTGGTATTGTGCTGGTGTGTTGAGCTCACTTCCAGTAAAGCCCAATAATGATATCTTTATGTACTCTTAATATTTACAAAAACTCTGCAGTTTTACCATAGGTTTTTTGTAAAATGCTAGAGCATCCACTATGTAAAAACCACCCCCATTTCCTCCCACCAGCGCCTGAGGTGCCAGCAGGCAAAAAGTCATAATTCTGCAAGGCCTTCCTATAGTAGGAGGTCTGGCATCCCCATTCTCCTTGGCATCATTTTATTCTCACAACAACCCTGTGAGATAAATTAGGCTGAGAATGTGTGACTGGCCCAAGGTCATTCAGTGAGGACCATGGCAGAAGTGGGATTAAAACCTGGATCTCCCTGATCCTGGTCTAACTCTCTAACCATTACACCATGCTGGCTTTCTTGTGATGGCTGCTGTTAAACCGTAGTGAGCAGCTAAGCTTGGGTGTGTCATGGAAGTTGTGTCCTGTAAATTGCCTGTGGTTGTTGCTGGCTCTGGCTCCATTCCTCAAAGGCCAAAACAGCCCTGGAAAGGACCTTGCTCCTCCCCCTGCCTTGGCAATACTCTTGTGGTTGCCTAGCAACAACCATAGAGGGCATTTGTTTCTTAAAGCTATAGGTGCTGCTTCTATTTTGAGAGGGAACAGTTAACCCATCAATGTATTTTTTTTGTAGATTTCCAATTTTTCTGCAAATCTGATGATTCATTTGTTTTGCCTTTTGAGAAAACTGAGAGAAGTTCCTATAAGCTTTCTTTAGCATATGCTGAATTATATGTTCAGCTTCAAATCGGTTACAGCAATTGCAATAACATAGCTTCTTTTTCCTTCCCTCGATTTAATTTGGAATGAACTGTAATTAATTTCTAAAAAGAAAAGGAAGCCTGCTGTATAATGAAAACAGACAGCTTTTGTTTGTTGGAGATCATAATTCTCTTCCTTAATTGCTGGCAGAACAGCAACAAAATTTGCAGCAGCAAGAGGGACAAACCCATTTTCATTAGGCAGCCACAGCCACAGCAACCTTTATTGGCATAAATAATACAGACAAAACAGGAGAAATGTTGTGAAATAAATTCATAGGGCAGCACAATCATGTCCCCAGACAGCAAAATTATCTCAGGATACAGCACAGTCATAGGGGGCTTTATAAAATGTTACCCTTGACTTCCACACATAAGCCAGGAATTCAGCAACGGATAGGGTTATTGCTGGACTCTTGTCAGCTAAGAAAAATTTTAGATCCTTATCCAAAAAATCCCTCTGCACAGGAAAAAGAGGACGAATCAATAAACTGCGCATAACAGAATATTTGGGGCAGCGAAAAAGAATATGTGAGATTGAATCGGGTTCCCTCAGAGTACAGTCACACAGCCTATCCCTATACGGAATACCCCCGTATCTGCCTGTGACCACTGCTGAGGGAAAGAGATTGAACCTCGCTAACATAAAAGCCCTCCTAAACACAGGGTTTATCAGATCAGCAATATACGCCACCATGGTGGTGTGCGAGGAATAGAGGGACAGTGAATGAGGGGAGCAGACTCCGGAGCTGCCGGCATTAATAGTCTGCGCCTCAATATCCCAAATTCTCCTCTTAACCACCTGCAGAATTGCCACCTCACCACTATTATATAAAGGCTCCAAGTCGATTCCTAAGGAACCAATCTTTTCCACTACAGCCTGTGACCAATCTGAGATAAAGGGATCAGTTAGAAGTTGAGCCATTAGGCTAGTAGGGGAGGATCGAAAATGAAGACGGAGCCAGAATTTAATAGTAGTGATCCAGGCCCGAGATTCTATCAGGTGCAGATCCAATTCCTTACAGAGGGTAAACAACGACACTGAATTGGATAAACCAAGGATCCTACGCAGGAAGACAGAGTAGATACGCTCAATTCTTTTAGTAAAGGCCTGTATCCAAATAGGGATTCCGTACAACAGTCGGGAAATAACTGTTGCTTGAAAAATCTTAAGCACTGCTGGGACAAATTGATTGCCCTTTTGAAAAAAGAAACGAATCAAGGCTGCAGACTTGTTCTTGGCTAAACTTAGAGAGTGTTCTCTATGTGGGCACCAACTCAGATTGTAATGGAATAGCACTCCTAAGTAGCGGAAAGATTTTACCTGCTGTATTTCGTTTTTTGCTATTAGCCAGCGGTTGCGTTTCCAAGATTTAGAGAAAACCAAAATTTTTGTCTTGTTAAAATTAATGGAAAGAAAGTTCCGAGAGCAATATGCATGAAACTCGGATAAGAGACGAATAAGGCCAATTCTTGTAAAGGAAAGGATAACCGCATCATCTGCATAAAGCAGAACTGGCACTGCAGTCATTAGGCACAATCAAGTCTCCCTGATTCAGTAAGCCATTTACCTTGTTCTGCGGGGATCAGTTGTAGGAAGCATAGCTTTGCTGAGATGTCTCTGTCTTTATTATGCTGCTCTTCCACATCCACACCATCGTGGAAGCAAAGCATGGAACACTGCATAAGAGTTTACTACTGCAGAATATGGGTGCTGTTTAAGAGTTTTTTACTATAGTGAAAAAGTATAGTTTCTTTGTAGATACATTGGAATGCAATGTTATAACCATGTAGAAATCTTCCCTTTCAGAAGAAAATATCTCTGACATATTTCCTATAGTTACATGAAGTGGTTTAAAAAAAAAAGACTGGAAAAAATCGGGGCAAGAATAGTTTTAAGCAGTTTTGTGCCTTGAAAGCCAGAAAGTACACTGCAGATAAACAAGCTCTCTAGCTTGGTTGCCATAGTATCCAGACCCACCACAGCTGTGGCCACATCAAAAACAGGGGAGGATGGGAGAGGCCTAGTTTCTAACTAGATTCTCTGGGATTGCAGCATTGTGTTGTGAAACCAGAAGTAACATTTATCTGCCATAGCAAGCATGTGATAAAACACGAGTCAATGACAAGTTGTTCTAGGAGAAACCACCATAAACAATAGCTATTTGCATACCGCTTTCTGTACGAGCCTTCCCCTTTCTGGAATCCTACAAAGACATGCTAATTGAAGCCACATTTATGTTATATATTATGTACATGAATGCCTCCATGGTACGCACTATCCTGTCCTGTCTGTTGGATTCTCTTATTCAGGGTTGGTGTTAAGGATCAGCATCAGTGGATAACTTCTAGGCCTGAGAGCTTCAGAAAGGCCCAGTGCCAAGCCTTGAATCACCATGTATAGCAGCAACAGGTATTGCTGCCTGCCTTCATGTGTTATGCAGAGGTGACAGCATTGCCCGCCTTCAATGTGGCTTGCACCAAAATTGTTTGAGTGACTGTGTAGTGATGGCTGCAAGGGAAAAAAATGGCAGCCTCTGCAACTCTTTTACCTTCTGTATGGGAAGGGGCCGTGCAGTGGCAGAACAAATGCTTTGCATGCAGAAGATCCCAGGTTGAAATAAACAGGTAATAGGTTATGTGAAAGACATTCACTTGAGAACCCAGAGAGCTACTGCCAAAGTAGACCATACTGACCTTGATAGACCAATGGTTTGACTAAACAGAAGAAAGCTCCATCCATCCATCCATCCATCCATCCATCCATCCATCCATCCATCCATCCATCCATCCATCCATCCATCCATCCATCCATCCATCCATCCATCCATGTTATTTATACTGAGATTACAGCTGGAACTGTAATTAGCTGGAACAGTCAATAAACAGTACAATAGGGTACAATACAAAACATAAGCAATTTGACATGACATATTAAATGACATGGAAACTAACCAGTAGGAACATACTTACATCAGATGCTTTTCTTTGAGCCATTTCCTTACAGCACGACTGCGTAAAAAAGCGCTCCTGAATAATATGGTTTTGCGTGGTTTGCAGAAAGCCATGTGTTCGTGTGTGTGTGTGGTAATGACTTACAGCACCAGTGGTGGCACCAAGCTACATCAACTTACACTTTTGCTTTCTGTCTGACAGAGGAGGGGGATAATGGACAAGAGGAGGACAAGGCAATAGTGGTGGGGATACATCAGAAAGCATCTTGTCCAGAGTCCCTCATAACCTGGAAGCACCTTGAACTTGTATACATGTTGTACATGCTCATAGAACTGGCCAGTTGCCACCGTATACACACTCAGTGGTAGCTATTTCAAAAATGTTACAGCATACACTTTCAATTGGTATCATGTGAAACAGCCCATTAGTGACTGTGATACAGAGAACTAGGCCCTGCTGAAACGTTTTATCATTGTAACATAACCTTATGGACAGAAAGATAGATCCGTAGGTAGGTAAGTCCCGGTTATGCATTCACACAAAAGCATTTAAAAAATAAAAGTCCATTTGCTAGTTCAAGCAATTAAGTTGATGATTTTTAGGGGTACAATCAAGATTACTTAATAAAACCTCTTCTCTCATGTAAGATATATTACTCATGATGGAGCTTTAGTGTACTTATGATGCAAGACATTGCTTTTAAACTCTGTAATTTCCTTCCAGTTGTTGTCATTTTCCTTATACTTTTCATGAACAACAAAAGTTCTCGTAATCAGCAATACTTTTTTTGTGGGAACTAGCTAGACTTTTTAGAAGGGAGAGTCCAAGACCTTTGTGTGCCAATTGAAACATTTTAGCATCCTAAGGTTCTATTTCCCTGCCATTTCTTCCACTCTCTGCTTAATCCAGAGGTGCCAGAGCTCTCTCTGGAAATCATAGCTTCTGAATCATGTGCCCTGAATTATGTGCCCTATGGGTGGTTGCTGACTTTGAATAGAGTCTAAAAAAAAAAAATCCGAGGAGGCCAGATCTGGTATGAATATGCTTTCATGGGAGAAACAGAACCAACTTCTTGCTTGCTTCAGCAATCCAGTTTCTGGAACAGGACCAGTATTATAGGCATTAGTGAGGACTAGGGTCTTGGATCTTTGCACTTCTGCTCACTATGCTTACCACGCATACCAGAGTAAAACTGGATAATTGGACCTAAGGCATGGTTCTGACAAGTGACTAGGGTTGCCAGGTCCCCTGAGCTCCCCGGTGGGAGATGTGGGGCCTGGCTCGTACCTTTGTGTTTTTTTCTTTTGCATTCCTGGCTTGCATGATGACATCACTTCTGGGAAGTGACATCATCACGCAGATCGAGGACCACCCTGGGAGTGCCCCCATGCACCCTGGGGGCCAAAGTGGGCCCAATTTGGGCCTGATTCAGCCCAATTCAGGAGGCGCATCCCCCCCCGGCCAGGTAAGCGGAGTCGGGGGTGAAGGGTGGGAGTGGGGGATCTCCCACCCCCGGCTGGTGACTGGCATTCCTACAAGTGACTGTTTATTTTTCATGATTTGATTTTCTTTTATTTTCCTTTGCTGCTTAGATCCGGGATGGTGACACTGAAGCAGCTCCTTTGATCAACAAGCTCTGTAGTAATGTGTTGCCCTCCACTATTGCTTCCAATAGCAACAACCTCTGGATCAAGTTTAAGTCAGACACCTCGGTCCAAATGTCTAGCTTCAGGGCTCTCTATGAAGTCGGTAAGAGAATTTGAAGATTGGTGTCCTGATTTCTTTCTTGGAGCCAACTGAGAAAATGTTTCCAGAAGTGCTCATCTTGATTTATTTTCTCACCTAAAGCATGTGTAGCATAAAGACTGAACTACAAATCAGGAGATTCCAGCTCTAATCTCATAATGAACTCTTTGTAGTTGTTATATTTGAGATGTATGCAACTAGGCTAATTTGAACCATCATTCTCCTCATATATGCAGTTGCCATTTCATTTGAATAGTGAATATGTGTATTTTTAAGGATGAAATTTCAACTGTGCATAGTTGAAGGATCACAGGAAATCTGCTCCCAGTGTGTGTGATTGGATATTCTCAAATGTCCATCCACACAGATGTTCGTTTGGAGTACAGCCTTCTAAACTTTAGGCTCTAGGTGAAAAAAAATTGTCTCTTGCGGTTTTGTAGTGATGGAAGAAAATCTAGATACCTAATCTAAACAATACTATTCCCTGTTACAGGTGACTAACTAATCCAGCTGCACATGACTGGGACTATGGGTGTGCCTTTTGCAAGCTTGTACAGAAGAGCTCTGCAGAACTGTCTTGCTTCTTGCAAGACCAACAGGAGAGAACAAAGGGCACAGAAAGTGAAAGAAGAGTTAGAAGCTTCCATATCAGACAAAGAGAGACATCACACAGATATACAGTTACACAGTCTAGTTCTAGTAAAAAGGGAAATATGACAATCCTCCTCTCCTCAGTAGTCAGGCATGCTGAGTCACCTCTATTCCAACATCTAGATGCATAAAGTAATACTGAAAAATTTTTTTCTGCAGCTTGTGGGGGTGCCTTGTCTGGTGAAGGAGTCCTCAGATCCCCCTATTATCCCAGGGCATTGTCTCGTGACAAGATCTGTGAGTGGATCATCTCTCAGCCTGAGGGCAATGTCATCATTCTTAATTTCACTGACTTTCGGATGTATAATATCACAACCTGTGATTCAGATTATGTTGAGGTAAAAAAGTTACTTATCGAGAATTAAATGTATAAATCCACAGAGAACTTTTGCGCACAACCAATGTAATTATTGTGCTTATACTTGGCCGACAGTCCTAAACATATACTTCCTTGGAAGCAAGTCCCTTTGAAGTCAGAGGGACTTTTTATTTGAAGAAATATGCTTGGGGTTGAAATGTGGAACAGTGTACAGCTGGACTTGTTTGTACCTTGGGTCATTCCATCTGGCTGACTGTAGAAACTGATAGTTTGTTTAGATTTTTTTCGTTTGAGATAACAGCTGTAGGTTTGAATACTTTGAGACTGTTTCTCCATTGCCTTCCAGCTATGTTGCAATTCTGGTAGATGTGGTTTCCATAAACTTCATGCTGACTGTTGCAAGCACTAGATTAGGGCACTTTTCATATGGGCTCTTTAAACCCACTTTAGTTCTGAAGGCAAATGGCTTTTTTAAAAAAGTTTTCACATGCCTTAAGGATAAAGAGCAATAATAACAGCAGCAAATGAATCAAGACAAGTTCTTGGAAAACCCATTTTAAGTCTTCATTAGCTTCAAGAAGACAGTGTTTTATCCTTAAGGCATGTGATACCTTAAAAATAACTGATGGCTTTCAGAAGACAAAGCAGGCTAAAGAGCTGATATGGGAAGGATCTTATAGACTGTCTCCAGAAATGTAGAAAGTAATTAAGATGTCTGATTAGATCAAAACCAGCTTTCATTTTATGACCTCCTTCAGTATTTTATTATTTACTTCTCATTATAATCACTGGATGGACTCACACCTCTGGCTTCGCAAGTCCTTTGCATATAGTTTTCATGCAGAGAGATTGCGCTCTACAATGTCTCCCAGTGCTTGGGAACTCTGGTTTTTCAGGGTTCACAGTCACATGGAAACATGTATCAACTCTGTTTCTCCTGTCTTCCAGTGAACACACAGAGGCTGGGTGATCCTTTTATCCTGTCCATTCACTTTTTATCCACTCTGTTGAGGGTCTGAAAATGGCTCTTGTCCCACAGTTCAAAGTACAGCTGTGGGGGTAGACTGTAAAAATGATGAATAAAAATGTAATTGTGTCAAGAACATATATCCAAATCCATCAAAAGGACCATGAAGGCTTTCAGATTAAAGAATCTTAATATTTCCTACCATTATGTTGGTGAAACAAATAACATATAGACTTCTTCACACATGCAGGCAAATGAGGGGGCAGAGTTCTGAGATGGTAGAATGGACTGCACCACTTCAGACTGCAGATGGTAGATTCCAGCTTGGAATGATCTTTCACTTTAAAAAAAAGACTACACACAAATATTTTTTATCTTTTATTTATTTACGTCATTTATAGTCTGCCTTTCTCACTGAGACTCAAGGCAGATTACACAGTACAAGTCAGTACAGTCAATGTCAAAGACATTTCAACAAACATGTAATGAGTATATGTTTGCAAATTTGCAAAGATTTAAAAACCAGCAGAAGTCCAATGCAGAGCTGAAGAAATGTTGAAACAGAGTATAAACAATTCCATGAATGACATATTAAATAACATAGGAACAACCCAGTAGGATCATATAATAGTAGTAAAGTCTATGGTCCCTCAAAGTTTACAGAATAGTAGTAGAGACTGTGGTCCCTCCTTATCTGTTTACTGATGGGTCTTTTGCGACCACTTCCTTAAAGTACAACCCTTCTATCTGTGTAAAAAGCTCTCTGCTGGAGAACTGAACGAAGACTAGCACAGCAGGTCTAGCCCCATCTTTTTCTTGCATTTTTTTGTGCAAATTTTCTGTTTGTAGGGACTCTTTAGTCTAGAAAAATATTCCAAAATGTGATCTTTCCCTTGCAGTCTAAAATGGTGCAGTTTGTTATAGCTCTTCAGCACCACATCTCATTCTCAGGCATGGCTAAACTGTGCTTTAGTTGTTCACACAGCTATGTTACATGTTGGATATTTTCCCACAATTAACATTAGCCTTAAATCAGTTCCCTATGAGAACACCCAGTGTTAGCAATTATGCGGTGTGCATTAATACAACAAATGCCAAACACATGTCAGTTTTGAGTTCGCTGTGGGACATGCATATAGAAGACTGTTTTGCAGAAACCTGGAATGAACTGTTACATCCATCCACTACCCAGTTACTATCAGGGTAGGCGCATGTTGCATATTTTCTAGATCCAGACAGGAGAACAATTCTGGAGTATCAGCATATTGAACTAATTTAAAATTGATTTGGGCCATGAGAAATATGCTTTGTTTGTGCTGTATGGTTTCAATGAAATGTTTTCTATCCTGTTCTTGATACAGATACTGATTTTTACCCTTTCACCCTTCAGATCAGAGATGGAAACAATGTGAATTCTCCTTCTTTGGGGAAATACTGTGGTGTCACTGCTCCATCAATCATTCAATCGACTCGGAACAATCTCTATGTAAAATTCCGAGCTTCCTCTGTTACCAACCTTGGCTTCGTGGCTGAATACAAACCTTTGGATGCAGGTAAATGCTTTTCTCTCCTTCTCTGGTTTGTTACCAGATTATCAGGGATCACAATAATTTGTGTGGGGATTAACAGTGTTATGTTAGGATTACTAGCGGACTAAAACAGGCAATGCAATCTCTTTTTCACAAATTTAGGGAATTTTAAAGGGAAAGTATATTAGAATAAAAAGTCATGGCTTTTAAGAATTTATGAGCTGTTTTCTGCCTTACTCAATGCAATGTGTTCCTGTGTTGTAGCATGTGGAGGGACTCTCACAGAACCAGATGGAACCATCACAAGTCCTGGCTATCCAGTCACCTACCCACATGGTGTGAAATGTAGATGGACCATCTTAGTCCAGCCTGGTTATTTGATCCGTCTGACCGTCACATCTTTTTACTTGGAATTTCAGTACAATTGCAACAGAGATTACCTTGAAATATATGACAACAGCACTATGACAAAACTTGGCAGGTAAATATGCAGATTTCTAAAGTACGTTGGAGTTAGCAACTTCCTTGCCTTCTCTATAAGCAGTGAGCTATTCTGGACTGGGACCTTCCATAAAATATGTCCCATCGAAAGGTTTTTTTAGCCTTGCTTGCCCATGTCTCACTGCTCCACTTTAATCAACACCAGTCTCCACATTTATCTCAACAATCTCATCTTGTCTCCTTTGATGTGTAATATAATTTATGAGCAGTGCTATTGTAGGGGAAATGCACATGGAAAAGCTCAAGAATTCAGAGCTTTTGCATATGACTGAAGGGGGATATAACAGACATTGTAAAATTATGTAAGGGGTGTACAAAGTGGATAAACAGAAGTTTTCTTTCTCTCTCAAAATACTAGAATCTGGGAGTGTAAAAAGAAGTTGATGTGTTGTGTGTGTAATTCAGGACCATTGACAACATATGAATATTGCTTTTCTAATTTGTGAATAATATGAATTCAGTCTAATAAACAAACATCTGTTATTTATCATTGACTTGGTACAGGTACTGTGGGAGGTCCATTCCACCATCTGTTACCAGTAGCGGCAACACTTTGATGTTATATTTTGTAACAAATCGCAACACAGCCTCAGAGGGATTTTCGGCCAATTATGCTTCACTGAATGCTTCTGGAGGTACCACATTATATTCGCTGTATCCAGCCGTGGTTCAACAGAGGTTGCCCCCTGAGGCAGAGTTCTCTTGCTGCTGACCTTGTGTGCTGCTCATGGCCACCACCCCTCACTTTCCCTGCCTGGAAGCTGTAGCAGTTAGTTCTTGCACCTTCCCTCCTCATGCCTCACGAAAGACAATATTGCAAGCCTGCATACCCAATGGGGCTTCCTGAACTCTCTTGTCTTGTGAGGCAGTGGAAGCTACTGCCATACCTTTCTTCTCTGTAAAGTTCACCATGATTATGAGCCATAATTGTTTCAGATAGACAATCAAGATCGATGCTTGGAATCCATTGGTCTTTATTGTCAAAAAGTCTTGATATATATAATGGGTGTGGTAAATCTGCAATTCCAGTAATCGCCTCTTTAGAAAATTAGTGAATAGGGGAGGACTGAATATTGTTCGGTTCATTCTTTTTGGCAGCATACTACACCAGTTTTTGCTGAAGCCCTGAAACGTATCACTGGCAAGTTGTATTTACAGTCTCAGGGCAACCTCACAATTTATGCAGCAAATATGTTTGTTGCATATACACTCATGTTTCCCACAGCAAATATACAAGTGATTAATGGCCTATATCAGTGTACATGTAGCTGGAAACTCTGACTGGGAACATATATCTTCATGTATCATTGTTGAGCACTATGGCCAGAAAGCTTTGTTTCTTTCTTTCCAGTCCATTCTTGTAAAAACAATTTCCAGGCCTTGTTTTAATTTTCAAGTTTTTGTGCAAAAAAAAAAATCCACTAAAAACTGAGCGGGGATATTTTTTTTGTTTTTTTCCTCCATCACGGGCGATTGTGTGGGGGTAGTAGAACTAGCAGGCTCATGTCATTAATTTTACTTTACCATCAACCAGTTGCTGCAACCAAATAATTCATCTGCAGTAGAATACAGGAATGGGAAAGGGAATAACAAATAACGATTCATGGGAAACAACCAATGTCTACTAGCCTGAAGTGAATAGTTTTAGGATAAAATAAAATATATAATTGATACAAAATGCAAAACTGGCCTGGCTTCAAACCAGTTCAGGAGTGGAAATACAATTTAACACATTTAACCATAATGTGCACAAAACACCTGATCCCCCCCCCCATTGCCTATATATCATATTTGGCTTGTGAAACCATGAATGATGATTATGAGATCTGAATTAATGACACAAACATATATTGTATTATAATTTATTATCATTGTTTTTATTATCATTGTTTTGCCTCTTCCATTATTAAAAATTCCAGTGTCATTAACTGATCTCACTATTTGACCGCAAGCTCCCTACCTACAAATAATATCAGCCAATAAATGTGAATAAAACATTTGTGGTATAAATTCAGGCCTGATAATCATAATTCATGAAATAAGTAATAAATAATAAGAATTATTACTTCACAGTCTCAAAGCCTGAGTGCATTACAAGGAATTGTTCAATTCCTAAACAATTCCCACATTCCAAAATCTGCATTGGCCTCCAGTGGCATTTCAGAAGATGTTAACACCCTTGTAGAGTTGGATCCTAAGTTCTGTGCAGGGAAGCACAATTTCCTCACCTTCCGTTCCTGAAGCAGCCCTCACATTTCACAGAAATATTGCTTCATGAGCCAGGGGACCCCCCAAGAGTTAGAAGGCTGGCACAGGAAGGAGGAATTCCCCTCACCTTGTGTGTGAAGATCTTTTAAGTAGGATCCAACCTGTAGTGTTCTACAAGGTCCTTAAGGATTAGAGCATTCATGTCTGCTTCTCTTCTTAAGTCCCATCCTGATATTTAACCTTAAATGTCCTCTTGATGCTTTGATGGTCTGTGTATCAATTGCAAATAGCAAAAGAATGTGCAAAAATACTGATACAGAAGTATAAATCTTGGCATATTCCTCTTGATCAAGGGCCAAAGCACCCCAAGGCCTCCTAATACTATGTTATAATTTTATATATATGTTTTATATCCTAGCCTTCTACTTAAAAAACACTCACATGGTCTACAATAAGTTAATGTATTTAAGTAACATAACATTATAACATAGCATAAAATCATAAAATAAGTTACAGCAGTTGGAGAACTAGAGTCCAGCTCATTGAAAGCAGCAGCAGCACAAAAGATCCCCAGGGAGGAGAAACAGTATTAACAGTTGATCCTAGTCAGAGTTACACCTTTGGCTTCACTGGGGTTAAAAGGGTATAACTCTGATTCGGATGTAGAACAAAGTTTGAGTTCAGTAGAATTAGGATTTCCAGTCCCCCATGTAGGTGGGAAATCCCCCGCCTCTTCTTTCCAACTGCCATTTAGAGTGCTACAACCAAATTGTTTTCTGCAATTTCTAGATAGGATTGGTGTCGCTTCTTGGGAAAACCAGGATGTGACATCTCTCTTGGGATTGCCCATATTCTATGGTTTTACCATAACGCTTCTGATAATTCCTAGAGAGGTGTGACATCACTTCTGATTTTTTTCTGGAAGTGACATGAACTGTCACCAACAGCCATTCCCCCCATGTCCTGCCCTCCACCCCTAGTCTTCCACTTGTTGCCAGGCCCAGCCCAGCTCAGCCTGGCAGCCCTGAGTATCACCTTAAAAACCAACAAAAATCTCCAAGATATAAACTTTTGTGAGTCAAAGCTTACTTTGTCACTTTATCATGAGTTTTGAAAGCCTGCACCCTGGAAAAATGTGTTGGGCTTTGCTACTGGACTCAAATTTTGTTCTACTACTACTGACTAATACAGCTACCCACCTATCTGATTAGGACTTCACTGTTAAAGCCAAAGAAAAGGTCTAAAGTCAGCTTTGGAGAGATCATTTAGTCCCACTCCAGAAATTAATTCCAGAAAATAATTGACTTGGCTGACTTCTGGAAAGCCATCAATGAGTGGATTATCTGGGCTTTCAGGAGTGCTCTAGAACTTGGGGCCAACATGGAGAAGGTCCTCTTTTGTGGACCCACCACCCTCAACATCTACAAAGTCACCACACTGAGAAGGCCAAACTTAAAATATCTTGGACTATGAGCAGATTCATATAAGCACAGGAGGACCCTTAGATTTCCCAGTGCAAAGCTATTAAGGGCTTTAAAGATCAGTGCCAGTGCTTGGTATTATGCCCAGGAACAAGCTGGGAGCAAACATAGTTGTCATAATATGGGGGTCATACTAACTCCCTGAGGAATCCTATTAGTACCCAGTCTGTTACATTACCGTCTGTCAGTTATAGTTTTGATCCATTTTCAAACACAGTCCCACAGAAAGCAGGTTAATTAGCATTCAACACATCCACGACTGAGTCTTTCTTGACTTGGATTAAAGTATTTCCAAATATGTGTTCAGCTGAAGAGTGGCAGCTGAGGTGATATTTTTTCAATGTGATTTCCTTTTCTATACAGGTGTCTGTACAGGTGTATTCAGAATGGACGGGGAGGGGTTTAGATCATGGAATTTGAGAACAGCCCTAAATGGAACTCTTTCTTGTCATCACTGTAATAGCTTCCAGTTGTAAGATCGTGTGCTTTAGCTAGCTAGTAGCAAGGTGCTTGTCTAGGCTTTTGATCTGGCCAAATATTTGGGGGTGCAGCAGTTATTGGTTTGGAGGTGATTCTGCACCTCATCGCACCACTCAATCAGGGCTCATTTGACTTTGACCTGTGAGTTTTGCTTTGAAGCATCCAGGTTCTCAGTTGCAAGAATATCTTTTTGTGTAATTGTGCAAATCACAAATAATATCAGTCCTGAAATCATGCAGCTCTAGTATTCATCCCAGCTACTGACTATGAGGTAGCAGCCCTAATAGTTCAGACTAGCCCGAGCTCAGAAGCTAAGCAGGGTCAGTACTTGGATAGGAGACTACCAAAGAAGACTGGGGCTACTATGCAGAGGAAGTCTGCATAGGAAGGAATCACCTCTGCCCATGTCTTGCCTTTAACACCCTATGAGGTGAAACCTCATGGAGTCACACTCACCATGAGTCTGTTGGGACTTGACAGCATTCTTCATGTTTACTGAGTAGGACAGGAATAGTTTGTACATGAAATTTTTCTTGCCATTGACATAAATGGGGGCACTCCCTGCTTATGTGGTGCTTAATGTGTGCACCAGGGCAGTTGGGGCTTTATATTGCAGCAGCCTTTCATGCAGCCACTCTTCTCTTCCCAAATAAAGAGAGGATAAAATATCATGGAGGTGGACAGACGTACAGAATCACAGGGCAGCAATCTGCAATTTACAATCCTGCATTTAGAAGGAGAGGGTTAAACTACACATTTCCAGGTAATAAAATCAGGCTAAAACTTGCTATGAAAAACCATCATTGCTTATTCTCCTTTCAAACAATCTTTGATGTGCAGGAGGAGTTAACATTTCCTTCCTTTCATTCAGCACATCCAAGATTCAATAGATCCTATGGTACTGCCTCAGTTCCTGTAATCTACATTGTTGGACCTGTACGAATATTTACCAAATACATGGCATTTATGAATGATATAGGAAACACAGGCAAAGAAATCCAAACACATATGAGCTATTCCAGAAGATTTCACACTTAAAAAACTTTCCCTCCGCTGTACTTTTAGCAAATACAAGTAGATGGCAGGTTCTTGAAAAAGGTAATGCCTTAAAACCTTTCTTAAATACTTTGCTTTGCTTATTGGTGTGAAAGATTTTGGCCGTCTTTATGATTCATTTCTATAGTGTTGGAAGGACTTACTCCTAATCTTGGTGATTGCCTGGAAGGAGGCCCAACTGGAAATAAAGAGCTAACTAGACAATGTTGGAAAGGATTTATGATGAGAGCTGCTCAGGATTTTAAACATCTAAATAGTAGCTCTGTAGGACCCAGCTTGTACTGGGGTCACATTGAGTGGGGAAGGAGTTAACTGTTCCACTTCCTCTGCACTGCTTGACTCATCAAAATCATGGCACTGTTACTAGCCTTGGAAGGGTTAATCCTATACTTACAAGGTTAATAACAGCATTCTAAGCTATCCATACTCCTTTAAAGGAGAGGCTGTGGCCCTATAACCAAGCACCTGCTTTCCATGCAGAAGGTCCCAGGGACAGTCCCTGGCCTGTCTATTTAAAAGAGAATAAAGTAGTAGGTGATGTTACTATGAGATCCTGGAAAGATGATTTCAGTCAGAGTAGACAATACTGTCCATGATAAACTAACAGTCCGTCAGTTGTTGTGAGAATAAAATGGAAAAGGGGGAACCTTGTATCGTACCCTGAGCTCCTTAGATGAAGGGTGAATAACAATAATAACAACAAAAGCATTATTTGGCACATGTCCATTTCGTGCAGGTTGCCTGATCTTGATTCACAAGAAACAAGACAGAAGGATGTTTGTCAACTCTAACAGCCCCTCCATATTCATGCCCCTCTATTCCGGGTCAAACTAAATATGGGGTGGCTCCCCCCTTCCTTTTCTTTCTTTCTTTCTTTCTTTCTTTCTTTCTTTCTTTCTTTCTTTCTTTCTTTCTTTCTTTCTTTCTTTCTTTCTTTCTTTCTTTCTTTCTTTCTTTCTTTCTTTCTTTCTTTCTTTCTTTCTTTCTTTCTTTCTTTCTTAAATTGGAGTGCACAGGAGAGGAGAGCACTTCACAGAGCTCTGTTGCCTGAAGCATTTTTCTTCCAGTCCACCTTACTACTTGTGTTGAAGCTAAACTGCTTCGAATGCAGGGAAGGGTGGAGGTGGAGGGCTTCCTCATCTGTAGATACTCTTTTCTGTTTT
This sequence comes from Eublepharis macularius, assembly GCF_028583425.1. Taxonomy (NCBI): domain Eukaryota; kingdom Metazoa; phylum Chordata; class Lepidosauria; order Squamata; family Eublepharidae; genus Eublepharis; species Eublepharis macularius. Next base: position 65,991,610 of record NC_072800.1, on the reverse strand, counting down.
TTTTTTAAAAAAAACTTGTCCTGCTTCAGATGTGAACATGTGATTCCCTCTCCCACGACACATTTAATCGAGTTATTAGCAGAACTGCTTATCTCCAACTCTTGGTTTCTTCTTTTCTGATCACAACTTTAAAAGAAAAATATTGAAATGAAAATACATAGCCTTTGTTCTTGTCCTCATAAATTTAGCTCATGAAGTCAACGGTGCTGACTGCCGTGCTGACTTTGAAACAGAGTTTTAAACCTTTATTAACTTATGATACTCAAACATTTCTACTCACTTTCAGGGCTTGGGTAGCAATCACTATGTGCACCTTCCCCCCCTTCCAGGGCTGAGCAGCAGCCAGCTGGCTTGGCGGCAACTATGCACACCTGCCCATCTTGCCTGGGGCAAGGACTACCCCTTTCTTGAGCCTGGTGGCTGGAGGGGGTGGCGGCGGCAGTGATTCTAGGGCCTCATGCTGGAGTTTTCTTCCAGGGCCCCAGATTCACTAAAGCTGGCCTTGCAATGAAAATGTACAATTTAACATTACAGATAACAGACATGGGGATTAATAATCCATAAAGTTTCTGCAGCTTGAATTCTGGTCGTTGGGAGTCCTTGAATAGGAAGTGGCACACATGAGATCTCACAATAAGTTATAAATATACATAGGGCTCCCTGCACAATTATTTTAGTGTGTTGGCATAAATCTCTAAATGGTTAGCACTTGGATAATTGACAATGGTTCACTTCTATTCGTTCCCTTTCAGTAAAGCATCCGTAAGGCCTGTAATCTCATAGAAATCTTCCCTGCCATTCACTTCACATACTGGTTATTCTAACATACAACCTGTCCCTCCAATTTTCCATAATGTTGAGATTTAGTTTTCTTTTTTAAAGAGCCACATTTGGCTCTAGAACAATAGATTGCAGGCCCTGGGTTTAGAATCTGGTGTTAAAAGCAGCTTATTGGAATGGCCTAAGAAGAGTACTTGCAAACTTGAATAACCCTGAACAATGCTTCAGGGGCAGAGATGGTCTTGCTTACTCCTTAGATTCCGAGTGGGCAAAGGCTGGCAATTAATGTCCCGCTTGGCAATGGCATGGACCTCAAGCCGTTGAAGCTGGGAGAGGACATTCAATTTGAACGTCTTGTTTCTAAACAAGCTTGCTTTTGAACTCTTCCACAAAGGATCTTTGTTTGCACTCTTTCTCTTTTTTGAGTTAGTAAAATTAAGTCAGTTAATTATGTTATCATGTGCCAGCACCAGCAGGGTTTCAAGTGCCGATATTTTCTTCTGTTGCCTGCAAAAAGAATCTGTTCGGTAGGGATGCAGGGTGAGTTGGAGGCTGAAGGAGGTTGCAAACATCAGGACAAAAGGAGCATGTGTACTCGTAGGAAAATGGCAGACCTCTTTGACAGTGAGGGATCACATTAAAAGGTGGGGGGGAAGCATAGGCGATGCAAGAGTTTTCATTTGGCTTTTTAAATAAGGATTTTGGCAAAGCACAAGTCTGTTATTGGGAAAATGTCCCAGCTTTAATTTTTCTGATTTGTACAAGGGCGCATGAGAAAAGAGACAGCAAAATGATGCTTCAATGTTCTCTTCATTCTCTGTGCACTTCCAGGTTTGTTTGTTCATTTTTCAGAGCAACTAGGACTCGTTTAGAGTGCTTGTATTTGAATTAGAACTTGCTTGTATTTGAATTAGAACTTGCAGTCTTTACACAAATAAAATTGTGTATGCCTATTAAACACATTTGCTCTTCTCAGCTGAAATTTGTATATTAAAAATATGAATTGGAACACCAGTCTCACCATTTTTAAATTAATAACATCAGGACATTAATCAATTTGGTTTTGACAAAGAAAACCATTCATAATGCTCATAATTCACATAAAATGCATTTAATCCAGTAAGTAGTTGGATGCATTGACCAACAAGAACCAATTGGAAAAGTGCAAACAAAGCAATTACTGTAATGTATTGGATGGAATTGAATGAAAGGACACACTAGCAGGATGTTTAATATTTTGTCATCTGTATTTAATCTTTTCTGGACATTTTGTAGCTCTAACCAAAGTAGGTATACTAAATTACAGCCTGATCACTTTTTAAGATTTATTCTTGAGTACTGAGGGAGAATCACAGCAGAACAGGCCATTTTAATCAGTAGTTAATTGATTTCTTCTAGAGGAAGCCTTAGCCATATTTTCTTTTAAATTATTTGCATATTTTAATGGAAGAAATTATTAGTTTTAGTGTTTGCAAAGGACAATATAATGGGCATTATACAACCATTTTGCTGTGTTAAAATTTAAAAACCTGTGTTGTATCTACACTAGAATGCCTTTTAGTGCCGAGAACAAGTTGTCCCTTTAAAAGCAAGAATTATATGGCATGTGAGAACCACAAACCCACATCAGTTCTACCATTGTGATTCCTGCGATTGCTCACTAGCCATTAATAAGTCTGTCACGGCTGGCTGAGGCCCAGGGAAGCTATCTGTAGGCTGTCACCAACTCTGGTACAAGTTTCCTTAGAAGGGCCCGGAGTACCCACCCAACCCCTTCTGTTTATGCTTTCCCAGTAGGTTTGATTTATGTGATCAAATGAGGCATGAGGACCCAGGCAAAATTATAAAGAACTTTATTTAAAAGATTTATTAATAACTGGTGTTCACAAACTTTGTAAAATAAAGAGAATACTAAAGGTTAGTGAATAAACTAACACACCCTAACACATCTAACTAGACTGTTCTTAACTGTCTCCGTCCTGACGACTGGCTTCCAACTAGGGTTACCAGCCTCCAGTTTCTCCTGGTTTCACGCCCTAGATCTCCAGGAATTTCCCAACTTGGAGCTGGCAACCCTACTTCCAACTATCTCAACCCCTCTGGATGCACCCAACTGTCCTCTCTAGGAGTGATCACCCTCACCCTGTTGTGAGGCCTTTTATCCCTTCTCTCAGGCACCTTCCCCCTACTTTCCTATTGGTGCAATTTTCCCTCAGAATCCCTTCTTACCCAATTACAGGGGCCACAGGGAACCTGGGAAATGTAGGCCCTGCAGTCACTTTAGTGCAGGCTTCCCCGAGCCACTAGGCCGTACTAGGCCCAGGCTTATAAGAAAATCACAAAGGCCTGGCTTGGCCCTCCAAGCTTCAGTATGAAAGGAGGGATATAATGAAAGTTTTGCCTTCTGGCTTGCCTGGTAAGTCTTCCACTAAAGGATGGACATTTGATGTGACCCAAGTAGGGTTGCTAATTAGGCTTGCCAGCTCCAAGTTGGAAAATTCCTGGAGATCTGGAGGGTGAAACCTGGAGAAAGTGGGGTTTGGGGAGGGAAAGGACCTTGGCATAGCATAATTCAATAGAGTCCACCCCCCCCCCCCCAAAGTAGCCATTTTCTCCAGGCGCACTGATCTCTGTGGCCTGGAGACCAGTTGTAATTCCAGGAGATCTCCAGCCACTCCCTGGAGGCTGGCAACGCTATTGCCAATTCTTGGAGATTTTGTGGTGAAGTCTGGGTATGTGTGGGGTTTGGGAAGCGGAAGGACCTCAGTTAAGGTTGCTAGGTCCAGGTTGAGAAATTCCTGGAGATTTTTGGGGTGGAGCTTGGAGAGGGCAGGTTAGGGAGGGGAGGGGCCTCAAAATGGTATAATGCCATAGAGTCTATCCTCCAAAGGAGTCATTTTCTCCAGAAGAACATATCTCTGTCACCTGGATATCAGTTCTGGGATATCCTGGAGGCTGACAACCCTAACCTCAGTAGGATATAGTGCCATAAAGTTCACCTTCCAAAACGGCCATTTTCTCCAGGGGATGTGATCACTGTTGTCATGTGATCACATGTTGTTCCATGAGATTTCCAGGCCCCTCCTGGAGGATGGCAATTCTAGACCCAGCATAGACCCAAATACTGGTTGCAGTATTTGCTGCTGGCTGAAACAAAAAGGTTTTCCTATCTCCGCACAATGTTTACAGAGAAGGAACCAGGTGAGGCACCCCAGGAAGGTAGGGTTGCCAGCCTCCAGGGAGTGGCTGGAGAGCTGGAATTACAACTGGTCTCCAGGCCACAGAGATCAGTTCACCTAGAGAAAATGGCTACTTTGGGGGCGGGGGGGACTCTATGGAATTATGCCATGCCAAGGTCCCTTCCTTCCCCAAACCCCACTTTCTCCAGGTTTCTCCCGGTTTCACCCCTCAGATCTCCAGGAATTTCCCAACTTGAAACTGGCAACCCTACAGGGAGGGCATTCAAGAGCTCTGGGGCAACAGCCAGGAAAGCCCTGCCTCTTGAAGATGGCAGTTCCACAGAACCTACCCTTATCCCTAAGACTACAGGGTAAAGTCGTATACTAAGTAAAGTCAACATTAATATAAGAAGTCTCATGTGTATTTGGTTTTACATAGGAGCTTTAGCAAGATTATTTTTCACTCGGTGGTCAATGAAAAATAGGTTGTTAATTGCCAAACTGTTTCTCACCTCTTTGTGTTTCATGAACATGTTTTCAACGTGGCTTTATTTCCAATGACTTCTAAAATTCACTGCAACTAACCTGGATGCTTTGTTCTATTCCCTTTCCAGTATGTTCACATGACTATACCGAGGCAACCGGTGTGGTGTCATCTCCAAATTTTCCTAACCACTACCCAAACAGAATGACCTGCATATATAGGATTACTGTGAGGACTAACAAACAGATCGCTTTACACTTCACCAATTTCTCTTTGGAGAGTGCAGGTTGTAGAAATGACTACGTAGAAATCAGGCAAGTGAATTTATTCTTCCTATTTTCATAACTAATATTTAAATGTTAAAAAGAACTATAGGACAGGGAGGTACATTGTATGAACATATGTGCAAGTGCCTTTTACTGGTGTATGACAGCAGTGGCATCGCTTAGCTGCTTGCTTTCAGATACAAGTCAAGGTGTGGGGTTTGACCTTTAAAACCCATTACGGTATGGGTCTCTTGAAGGACTGCTTCTCCCCATATGGGCACGAATAAACCTTTCCTTATACCAAGGTTTGCTTCCTTCCCCTTATTAAAAGAGGTAATTGCCAGGGCAATAATATTTTCTGTGGTGGCCTCCATCTTTCTGGAATGGGCTGACAGTTGGAAGTCAGGGTCCCCTCTTTTAGACGGCAATGTAAGGCTGTACTATTTAGGCAGGTTTTTCTCCTGTTATGGTTTTAATGGAGCTTAATTAATGTTTTAAGGTGCCAGGTTTCTGGTTGGCTTTAAATTGATCGTTTTATCTTAAACCACTTTGAACAAGGAAAAGCAGTGCAGAAATATAATAAATAAATGCCAAATATCTTTCTCCCAAGTTTAGTTAAGTATTATCTCCTCTGGCTGTCAGTGACTCTCCAGGGAGGAGCTCAGAGATGCCCTTTCCAGAACATCTGCCTGAAATTCCTGGAGATGCCAGGAACTGAACCCAAAATCTTGTAGTGGCAGAATATATGCACATTTACTCAAGTATGGTCCTGAAGTATCATCTGGTTAGTTAAAGATAGAGTTTTATCAATCTAAATATTTTTATCCCTTTTGCTTATATAGCACAGATTATCATTCAGGATTACATGCAGACATGTGCAGGAGAGCGGATACATGCATTGGTCAAAATGGGCCATGAAAGTGTATGTTAGCATTAAAATTTGTCAGTCAGATAATTACTTTGCCAGCTTTTTTTGAAGTATAATTAAGTTTTTTTATTACTGATATATGTTCTTTCCGATTATAGAGATGGTGGTTATGAGACTTCACCATTACTTGGGAAATACTGTGGAAATACATTGCCTCCAATGACTATCTCACATAGTAACAAACTATGGATCAAGTTTGTAAGTGATGTATTTGTCACCAGAACTGGATTTTCAGCTTACTGGGACGGAACATCAACAGGTAAAACAGGAATAAGGGTTTTCCTTGTCTGCTGCAATATGAGAGCCAGAGGAATTAGCTGTGTTAGTCTGTAGTTGCAAAATAGTAAAGAGTCCAGTAGCACATTTAAGACTAACCAACTTTATTGTAGCATAAGCTTTCGAGAACCATAGCTTTCTTCGTCAGATGCATGGAGGGTATGAAGTTCATACTCTCCATGTATCTGATGAAGAGAGCTGTGGTTCTTGAAAGCTTATGCTACAATAAAGTTGGTTAGTCTTAATAGATTCTTTAGTATGAGAGCCAGTGTAGTTTAGTAGTTAGACTAGGGACAGTAGGTTCAAATCCATATTCTGCCATGAAGTTTGCTAGGGGACCTGGGGCAGTAATCTTGCTCAGCCCCACTTACCTCAGAGGGTTGTTGTGAGGCAAATCATGGTTTGCTGTTACATCCAAACCATCAATTATGGCTTTTTCTCTCTTGCCAAAATTGTGGGCTAGATGGAAGAGAACAAACCATAGTCAGCGTGCAGATGTTAAAATAAGCTATGGTTTGCTGTGAATGAGTAATTTCTGAGGACAGATCATCCGAGCACAGATGAATGGTTTTGCATTTTTCTTTCAGGCTGTGGTGGAACTCTTACAACTTCTTCTGGAATTTTCATGTCTCCCAACTACCCGATGCCTTATCACCATAATGCAGAATGCTACTGGCTGCTGAAGTCAAGTCATGGAAGCCCCTTTGAAATCCAATTTGATCAATTTCATCTTGAGGCTCATGCAAGATGTCAATATGATTACCTTGATGTATGTAAAGTGATTTATTCTCCTTCACTAAGGCGGGTGATCGCAATATTGTCACATGAGAGCGCTTCAGCAGATTCATTCAACAACGGTTGGATCATCTTTGACTAATGGACAATACAAAGCTTCTTTCCACACACAAGAAGGCCCGATGCTAACACTTCTATGGAGAAATGTACTGTGTGAACCTGCTACACAGAGATATCTAGGGAGCCATTCCTGCTTTTCTGGAAAAGTGCCACCATGGTAGCAGAAATTGCTGTTGACCATAGTGAGGAAAGGACACCTGCCTTGATCCCCATTACTGGCTCCATTACTTGGTCTCAGAGGACAGTCTTAAATTCCCAATTGCTGCTAGTCACTCCTAAACTCATCTAGTTAAAGAATGCCTTTTCCATCATTATCCATGTCAGAATGTTTAGCACCTTGTACTCCTAGTTATCTCAGCCCTTCTATCAAAGCAGAAAGAAGACTCCCTTGACCAAAGGCCCAGCTTTTTTATGGGCAACTGGTAGGGACAAGGCTATAATACCACCCAAAAGCCTTGATCACTTCAATCTCTAGGGCCAGTATGCTGCCCTCATTGCCATTGTTGGGGCTGCCATCTCTCTCCTTCCCCAAAGTAGGGAAAGGGCCACCTCTTTCAGTTTTTTCCTTTTGACTCATCATCTTTTCATCTCAGTTCCAACCCCTTCTCTAGAGCTGTGCAAACTATGGCAACTAGCAGTTTCCGTTGCTGGGTACCTGTTACTTCTGGTTGACAGCTGCGACTCCCCCACCCCCAGATTGCTTCATGTACACAATACATTTCTCTATATGCATGTGTGTCCTTAGGTATCAGAGAATGGGTTGTGATTGAGTCACTGTGTGTACTTTGTGGCTTTGCCCTAAGAACAAATTGTGCCTTTTGAATTGAATTTTGATAGCGCTGTTTGGTGTAAGAATCGTGATATTAAGATCTGAGGTAAAATGAAAGGAAGTCGATGGGAGTCTTGCGCATCAGGTTGTTAGTGAAATGTTTTAATGAATTAGAAGAACAAAGGAACAGTAGTGAGTTGCCTAACAAGAACTCCATTGTTCAGGCATCCATATTCAAAATGTTATATAAATGTCCGGGATATTTGTTTTTAATAATCAGAGTTAGTATTTTTACCCGTTAGTGAATAAATACACACAAAAAATGACTTGCAAACATAATGATGACACTAGGACATAGCTAATCAGAGGCGCTACAGTAGGCAAATAATTGGCCTCCTTGAGCAAGAGGGGAGTGCAGAGATATGCCCCTTGCCAGGGCAATAGGGCAAATGCACTCTGGCTGAGCTGCCCAAAGCCCCAGGAGGCTTCCAGACAAATATCCTCCCGCCTCCCCCAGGGGGACTCCTCATTTTCAGAAAAAATATGAGGGAAGATGCTTGATTAAAACAGGCATGTTGTTTATCCTCCTGTAGTGTTTCGCGTGGTGATTCTTGGACTCAGAAGACGAGACCTGGGTTCAAATCTCTATTCAGTCATAAAGCTCACTGGGTGAGCTTGATCTAGTCTCTCTGTCTTAGCATAATGTATTTGTGAAGATAAAATGGAAGAGAGAAGAAATGTGTAAGGCGCCTTGATATTCTTAGGGGAAGGACAAGATAAAAACGTGATTGGCTGCTTGAGGGCTGAATCTGGGTGCAGATGCACATACAGGTGTCAGCAGTAATATTTTACCAGCATCTTTTGTATTTGCATGTATCTGCAGGTCTATGATGGCAACAGTACCAGTGCTAGGATGTTGGGCAGATTTTGTGGGAATCAGATACCACCCACAATCCACTCTACTGGGGACAGTCTATATGTAAAACTAAGGACAGATGTTTCTTTGGGAGGTGGAGGTTTTTTTGCTCGTTATAGACAAAGTAAGTACCAACTGTTTGCTATAGAAGATGTACAGCTAGCTCTGTGCACATATTCTTGCTACATATTTCCTCCCCTCGCCCCATGTGCAAAGGTTCCTTCCATATCTTCACAGAGTTTATTCAAGGGTAGAGTGCATGTGGGATAGTATCAAGACTCAGATTTATACTGGACAAATGGAAACATAAGTTGCAGTGTAACATGTGGAAGATAGATTCTAATCTAATAATTCTTCCCTCTCTCCACAGAGCTCAGGGTAACAAACATGGGTCATCCCATTTTATTATCACTAGAGCCCAAGACTAGACCAAACTCATCAAAGCTTGGAAGCTAAGCAGGGTCAGCTCTGGTTAATACTTGGATGGGAGACCACCAAAGGGGACTGGGGTTGCTATGCGAAGGAAGGCAATGGCAAACCACCTCTGCTCATTTTGTACCTTGAATACCCCATGAGGGAGAGCTTCATGGGGTCACCATGAGTTGGTTGCGAGTTGACAGCACCCTTTACCGTGACCTGGATGGCCCAGGCTAGCCCAATCCCATCAGATCTTGGAATCTGAGCAAGATTGTCTCTGGTTAGTACTTGGATGGAGAGACCAGCAAGGAATTCTAGGGTGGAATTCTACGAAGATGTGGTAAACCACATCTGTCCGTCTCGTGCCTTGAAAACTCTCTGTGGTTGCCATAAGTTGGCTATGACTTGACAGCACTTTACAAACACACACACATTCCTGGCAGCCACTTGGCAGCCCCAGACCTCACTTCCACTCAGTAGTCGCCAGAACACAATAGGATATCCTCAAAACTGTATGGTTTTGCCGACACAATGGGGTAACTTCTGGGTTTGCACAAGCAGTAATATACTGGCATTCTCATGATGCCTATTTGCATGTCTCCAGCCTCTAAGCCTCCCACCAAGTGCCAGTGCTTCCCTTCAACATTCACTCTACATTTCTCTTTTGTTTTCTCTAGAGGTTCAAAAATATTCTTTTAGTACAATATGTAGATTCTGTACAATATGTAGATTCTGTAATCATTTAGGCCCCACCACCATTAGTTTTGGTTATTAATACTATGGATTGGTGTTCTGAATATGTATAATGGAAAAGGAGGGATTATAACTGGGTATCTTCATTCCCCCCCACCCCCCAGTTTGTCAGGGAGTTGTAACAGCTAACCGTAGCTGGGGCATCTTGGAGAGTTTAAACTACCCCAGAAACTATCCTGCAAATTCTTACTGCAACTGGACCATCCAAGCGACATCTGGCAACACCCTCAACTACAGTTTTACAGCACTTAGTGTGGATGGAGGTGCAAACTGTGAACGTGATAATTTAAAGGTATGACAAATGATTTCCTTGTTACATCGTGTAGCAGCTAGACAGCAAAATGAGAACAAGGGTGAGTCATTATGGAACTCAGCCTATGAATTGTGAAAAGAGGAAGACTTATTATGCGCTGTTCCACTTCACACTTCTTGCAGAAGCCCAGGATGGGCGCGCCTGAGTTTAGGTATATGAAATGCATAATATTGCAAGCACATAAAGTGTGAAGAAAAAAAAATGTACTTCTTAAACTGATGGCCTACATGGATCCACAAATCTCTGGATCTTTGTGTTTCCCTTTGTTTTCTATACTTATTACAGCCTTAAGATACACAGAAATAAAGAGGCCATGTGGGGTTAGGGAGCAGGGATGCCTGTCCTCCGGTGGAGGCAGGGCATCCCCCACTGGCACCTTCCCCCACCCAGCCCTGCTCACCTGGTCGGCAGGGAAAAAGGAAGGGGGGGAGGCCAGAAGCCACTGGAACCTGTGGCAAAATGGTGCATGCACCCTGGAGGCCCTGATAGTGTTCTTCCGTTTGAAAACTGGAAGCGATGGGGTCTCAGCAGGGCCAAATTGGCCCAAAACATAATGAAAATGCTATGTTTGGGGCCAGTTTTGCCACTACTGAGATCCCATTGCTTCCGGTTTTCAACCTGAAGTGATGTGATCAGGGCATCTGGAATACACATGTGAGGAAGCCAGATCAGACACCCACATCTGCAACGCAACCGCCGTCCCCTGCTTTGGAGGTAAGAGGGACTGGCAACCTTATTAGGGAGTATCTTGTATGTGAATTCTTTTTTTGTGTGTCTTACGCTTTGGGGCTATGAAATAAAAAACATGAGGTTGCAAAGGGTCTAATTTCTCTATCAGTGTAATGCTTTGTAATAACTAAAGTTCAAATAGCAGGGGGAATTTTGCCAGAAGTTAATGTTATCACTATATTTGAGCAAAGAACACCCAAGAAAGAAATTCTCAAGGGACACTGACCAATATGAATGACAATTTTGATTTTTAAAAACCCAGATATTTAGTTCAGTTAGTAAAGAGAAGCAGTGTAATTGTTTTAAGTGTGCTAAAGAACATTTTATGATGTAGAGAAGACGGGGTGATTAGAGCCCCCCAATTCCCACAACTGATGTGTCAGCTCCTGAGGCTTTAGACCATATCTGGAACTCTCCATGACCTTTCAGACATGTTTTTACCACCTCCATCTTGTGAGAAGTTTAAACCATTTTAGTGACTCTCAGGGCCAAGTTAATGTGCCATTGTGGATCTCTGATGATCCCGATATGTAAAGCTACCAAAAAAGAAGTCATGGAAAGAGGACTAATATGAAATGGAGCAATAGTACTGGGAAAGTTGGTGTAAATATTTTCCCATGTAATTTCTATGATCAAAACTGCCCCCTGATACATTAATCCCAGGAAGAGAAAAGGATACACCTATATTGTGTATGTGACTTTGTTTGTTAAATATTTATTTGTTATTGAAGTTATTTATTAATGTTATTTGTAGTCTCACTGAGTCTCAGTTACACAGTGTAGTTCAATAGGATCAAACATTCAAAACACACTGCAATTAGGTATGAACTGCAGAAATTTGAATACAAGCAGAAGCTGATACAGAGTTGAAGACAATGACAAAACAAAATATAAGCAATTTAACCATATTAAACAACATATTAAACAATGCAGAAACTACATAGGGTCCCAAAGCAGCTTATGATAATTTTAAAAATACACTATAAATAGACCAACAACAGACAAAACAACAAACTAATCTTTGATCACTCTTGGATTCAGTGGCTGGCTCCTCCAAAGGCACAGTCTGCGAGCTGTGGGCTAACAGCCAAAGTGGCAAGAGCCTATACCGCAGGCCTTGCTTTGTTCCTGCAACAGAATGGGAAAAGCAAATGGTTTTGAATTTGGGGAGGGGAGGGACCACAGTGGGGTATAATACCATAGAGTCCACCGTCCAAAGCATCCATTTTCTTCAGGCAAACTGATCTCTGTCACCTGGAGATCAGTTATAATTCTGGGAAATCTCCAGTTACCACCTGGAGGTTGGCAACCCTACAGGTAGCCAGGAACATGATATGAGGAAGAGTTAAACCTGTCATTTCCCAGCGCCATGGTTGCATTCCGTTCCGTTCCATTCCCCACCCCCACAATGCTTTTTGCAGCTAAATTACATGTTGGGCTTTTTGTGTGCATCTAGAAACTATCATACATGCCTATCCTACAAGCATCAATTACTGCAGGCTGCTCATTGTAGGACTGCCTCTGATAACTACTCCAAAGCCTCAGTTGTAGAAAATGGCAGGGTAAAATTAGTAGAAGCTGGAGGCATCAGTGATCTAGTGATCCCAAGACACAGCTTAGCCAGAGATGCCTGCTTTCGCCTTGTGAAGGTTCTTAGTGGGAGGGCAAAATGGCCGCCTGATTTACAAGCGGAGGCTGCTTTGTGAATCCTGGTGCTCCTAAAAGCAGGGGTACCAATGCTTCAGATTGTGAAATAGTTAAGAAGTTTTAGATCAGGCAGGCTGAAAGCAGAACTAAAAACCACACTAGTAATGAAAATGGTACAAGAAGGAGATGGCCTCTAATTATAATAAACCTCAGATGACTAACTGCTCCAAGTGCTTCAAGACACACCATAAGTGGGTTTTCTCCTAGACTTACAGAGCCCGTGAATGACTAATTGTTTATTTTTAGTTGCATATTTCCTCAGCAGCCACACCCTGTCAGCTCAAAGCAATATGACTTTTTTGTGCTTCAGGAAGGCTGCTAAATACAACTGAGCAACTGTCAAGTATCTATATATCAGTTCTTCCCATTTTTCATGTTCACCAGTAGGGACTGAGAAACAAGTATTGATGAGTCTCAGAAATAAGAGCCTTGATGGTTCAAAAACCAAACCAGTTGCAGAATTTAATTATTCTAGTCCCATACATATATACAGCAAAACACTCCCTAGTTCTTTTTTTTTCTGAGTACCCTCTGTCCTGCCAAACCAGTACAAAGTTTGGAATGGGTTACTGAATGGACTCCAGACATTCCAAAGTAATGGGTTGGATCAAGGAACAGCTCTGTTGCAAGCACCACAGGACCCAAGAACTGATTTTTCTCTTTTATTGGGGCACAGCTACTGAATAAACCTTTGTGCTTGTTGCTTCATAGTTTCTAGCAGTCTCTGCTGGCATCCCATCCATAGTTTCCAGAAGGAAATTAGAAAGATCCATAGTTTATGAAGGATCCTAGGGTTGCCAGCTCCAGGTTGTGAAATTCCTGGAGATTTTGAAAGTGGAGCTTGGAGAGGGTGGGCTGTGGGGACCTCAGCCTCTGTTTCCTCCAGGGGAACTAATCTCTGTCACCTGGAGATGAGTTGTAATTCTGGAAGATCTCCAGCTACCATCTGGAGGTTGGTAACCCTAGTTCCACCACCTGAAGTAACAGTTATATAGACATAGCAATGGAAGTCAATGTTAATGCCCAAACAGAAATTCTTTGCAATTTTGCTGTCACTTACTGCATTTTTATTTTTCAACTTTGCATGCGTGAGAAAAAATTACAGGAGATTGGACCATGTCTACACCATCTATTTCAACATACCCGGAAATGAGACGAGGAGGAGACTCTCAGTTAGATGGTAGTGTTCTTAGTTTTTTGGGGCAAGGTTCCTGTGTACCAAGAAGCCTGGAGGAAAAGAATGTACTGTCTCTTTAACAGAGGCTTGATGTGGGGGAATGGGCTGCTGAAGCTTTTCATGGCATGTGTAAAGCATCACCCATTAAGCCACTAATTGAAAGACAGGACATCTTTCCCCAGCCTGTTGGCAATCCTAAGAGTAAGGGGAGTACATGAGCAGTACAAGATATGGATTGTGTTTGTGACTGTTGCAAACAAGCCTCTTTCATGGTTTCTCGATATGTCTATTGTTCCCTCTTTTTTTCTGGAGCAGACTTCAGCAGGGTACAGTTATTGGAAAGGAGTTATTTTCATTTTTAAAAGTAAGATTTATGAGAAATGGTCAACTGGAATTCCTTACCTTTGACTCATAGCCTGCTTTCACAGGAGTGTGTGAAACAAAATCATTAAATGTTTTGAATCCAAAATAACAGAGCTGCTATTGATCTGATAGGCAGGCCTGTGCTCAGGATGAAGCCAAACGGTTTTCTTTTGAGAACTGCACTTGCAAAAATCTGGACATAGCTGAAGCCTCATTGCAGGATATGCCAGAGAGAGCCCTCTCAGGCTTCTGAAAATCGCCTCATTTTTAATGCAGTGACGCTTTTCTCCTTCAAAACAAAAAGGAATTTCTGAATCATTTGAGGAGTCCCCATCGCTTTAGCTCTGCAGATTTCCTCCAAATCACTTTTTTGGTCTTGGTTTAGATGCTTCAGCCACTTGGCTTTTCCTCTTTTAAAATATACTACATGGGCTATTCTGTACCGGGTTTTAGCTCCAGCTTTGTTTTTTTAACTGCTTGTATCTCTACCACAATCCCAGTACACCCCCCACCCATTTTTTTCAGATCTCTGCAAAAAGTAGTCTGAAAAAACATGGGGAAAAGCTGAAAAACCAGGAGAGAAATGCTGGCAAATGATACTTGTATAAGGAAGAAAGGGAAATGATGCCGTTAAGAAGTCTAACAGCTCCTCAGGACAAACTTTAACAATAACAATTGAGGACATGATCCAGTCAGGAGATAACCTCCATGTATAATCAGGGTTGTTGAGGAAGTAAATTCCCCTGTGATCATTTGCATGTTGAATTTTGCAGTATGCCAAATTCATAGAAAGTACAGGGGACAGTTCCTACTGGTATGTGTGCCATTAATACTGCTATTCAATGTGTCATCATCACTAGGGATCTGCGCTTTGGATTTCCAGTTCGGGTTTTTTAACCAAATCGGGCCTGATTTGGAAAGATTTGGGATTCCCGAATCAGCCCCAACATTGCTGAACTAATTAGGGAATCCCGAAGCAAAGATTCCCAAAGTGCTTTGTATTGCTTTGGGATGCTTTGGGAAAAGAGCAACACTTTTCTTGCCACTTGCAAGTGGCGAAAAGTGTTGCTTTCAAAAGCCCCCTGCTTTTCAGCTGATGGGAGAGGGATCCCCCATCAGCTGGAAAAAACTGCTGGCATTTAAAAGCAACAACACTTCTCCTGCGAGGCAAGAAAAGTGTTGCTGCTTTCAAATGCCAGCAGCTTTTTTCAGCTGACAGGAGGGGGAGGAGGGACCCCCCTTCCCCGTCCCCTCAGCTGAAAAAAGCAGTGGGAGTTTGAAAACAGCAACACTTTTCTTGATGTGCAAGAAAAGTGTTGCTGCTTTCAAAGGGCAGCTTCTTTCAGCTGATAGGAGGGGGATTCCCCTATCAGCTGAAAAAATCTACTTTCAAACACCTGCAGCTTTTTTCCGCTGAGACGAAGAGGAGGAGGAACCCCCCTCTTCTCCCTCTCCTCAGTGGAAAAAAGTGGTGGAGATTAAAAGCAGATAGGATTCCCCTCCCCTAAGCTGAAAAAAGCTGCTTTAAAATTCTTGCAGCTTTTTTTCAGCTGAGGGGGGATTTCCCTCCCCTCAGCTGAAAAAACCGCTTTCAAACCCAGCAGCTTTTTTCGGCAGAGGGAGGGAGAGCAGGGGGATCCCTTCTCCCCCTCCCCTCAGTAGCACAAGAAAAATGTTGCTGCTTTCAAACAGCAGCATATTTTCCCAGCTGATGGGGGATCCCGCTCCCATCAGTTGTAATGTGGCTGGAGTTTGAAAGCAATACTTTTCTTGCTGTTTGCAAACGGGAAGAAAAGTGCTGCTTTGCGCTTTACGGAGCATACCGAAGTATATAAACACCTGAATCCCAAATTTTTCAGGTGCACACCTCTGGTCATCACCATGACCCTCACTGTGACATCTCTTATTGAACAGTGCAGTGATTCCATGTAACAATTTTTAACTGCAAAATCAGATGCCGTGGATTTTTACTGTGTCATTTGTACATGGTTTGGGTGCTTGAGACAAAAATTTTCCATTTACGTTTTGGTTGAATTTGGATACAGTCTTGAACCACTTATTTTGGAATACTGAAAACATCTGGGCTATTATGACCTCATTGGTTTCACAATAGTGATACGACGGGGATGTATCTCATAGTATGTCTTTTTAATCAACAGTTTCCTCTGTGTATGATCTCATGTTTCCCAGTTGGGGATACCCATCTGTATAGAAATCCTGATTAGGACCTGAGCCATCATATTAAGTTCCTGAATTTTAGTATTTCATTAGACTAGAAGATATTTATGCACGGGACAAAAATGTTTGGATTATACTGCTTTTTAAGTAATCTCTGGAATGTCTGTTTGGCATGTTGCCATCTGTAGCAGAATAAAATAAGCTACAAGATACAAACTGGAAGCAAAGAATCAGCTAGAAGCATAACAAAAAGAATTGTCACTGAAAAAATTAAAAATTGGTGCAAATTTGGGAGTTCTTCTTGAGTTGTAAGGAATCTTGAAGGAATCAAAGACTAGCAAAACATTTCACAGCCATACATTGTCTCTGGATTTTGTTTAAAGTGCAGTTGAAAGCAAATTTAGGGGTCTCTCTTCAATCAAAAGATCTGAGGAATTCAAACAGAATCAATAAGAGTATAGGTGTGAGGACACAGTAGAAAAAAGAAAAAAAACCCAGAAAAATATGGGGGGAAATGCCCGCCCAGTTTTTTTCCCAATGGAAAAATTGGAAAATTTGGAGGAACGATTGAAATAAACTCCTATAAGATCTGTTCTCTTTCAGAATTAATAAAATGCTTCTTAAGGTGAAGTTTTTCACACTGAATGTATAGCATGAAAAAGTGTGAGGACTTTTCCAATGAAAAATTTGGGAAATTTTGAGGGAAACGGAGGGGGGAGGGAACCTCCTATGAAATATTTTCTCTTTCTGAGAGAGAAAAACTACGTTACAAAGCATTTAGCTCATTCCAATATATAGTATGAAAAAATTTGAGGACTTCCCCCATTTTCCAATGGAAAAACTGGGAAATTTGGAGGAGCAATGAAAAAAAAATCCTCTTACACTGCAGACATTTTCAAAAGTGTTTTTGTTTAAATGTAGTAATTTTGGCAACAATTAATAAACTATAATGTTTAGTGATACATCATACATTATTAAAGAGTTCAATGAGTTTTCATAGATATAAGTTAATATCGAAACATGCTAGCAGTCTTATCTGTTGTGACTCTATGAGATTTTCTGTCCTAATTTGTTTTGCATCATCACCTTTCATTTTTTGTTACTTCTCAGAAGTAACAAAATTTAAAAATACATATGCTATAGTAGCATAGGTGAAACAGTTTACAACTCTTTCAAGTATTAGGTATACTTGCAATTTTTCTTACAGAAAATGTAAATGCATTTATACTTTTAACTTCCCTAAATATGCCAAATCACTAAGTAAGTGATAAATTATGCATTTTACGTTATTCAATCAGTAAAAGAAGTTTAGGATTGATAGGAAAGTAATTACTGAATTTGAATTTCCTCCAAATGTCTCTCCTCCCCCCCCCCCCCCGCCCCGGGTAACCTTCTTTTTCCCCCCTTGTGCCTTACAAATTTCTGGAAATGTTATACTTCAAAACAGGAGTAGCAAAACTATTCCAATCAGAATCTGTCCTCTATTGTACGCAGAACAAAACAAATCTGCTTGCTCATGTATATTTCCAGTAAAGGTCTGAATACCTGCCTGTTCAAAAAAGAGACCAGCGTTTTCACTTTGGCTCTTCCTCTGTTGTTTTACTTTTTAATGGCTTACATCTCCTATGGAAAATTCCAATGGATGCAAAGAAGTGTTATGGAAATAGTTGCTGAACAACTAGAACAACAAAAAGTATTAGGCAAAGCCATTTTCTTCCATTGACCTTTTTAAAAAAAAGGTTTTCTGCCCAAGTCCAGGGTTAGGGGAATTTCCACCCCCCCCACACACACACTGTTTGAAGAGAAGCCAGATTCACACAGTTCTGATTCACCTGCCCTCATGCCAGCTATAAAGCCAACACCCCCTTTTTTCAAAACAGGTGTACAGTGTTGTTTAGCTAGCCTTGAATCAGTTAAGAAGCAGTAGCACCAATATCCCTTTCCCGTTCCATTTCAAAATGAAAATAAAGGAGAGTAAGGTAAAATACAGACAAAATGTTTATCTGATAGCCACACAAGTGCTTTGAAAACAAACACCCCCCCCCCCAAAGGGCACAGAGCTTTAAAACAATGGGTTCTGATTTCTTTCTCTCCTCCCATACCTTTTGCTTGTCGTTTTGATTATTAAAAGCATCATACAGTTATTAGGAGATGTTTTTTCTTGTCCTAATTGATGGCTATATACAACGCATTAGGGCAAGGTTCCATATCAGTGAACCTTGAACCGCTGAACTGCAAGCATGTGACAGGAGGCTATTTATTCATTCCTTTAGAATATTTATATCCCACTTGATCTCCTTAGACTCAAATTAATCAACAATGCAACCACAAGTTGCAAGGATATAAAAACAACAAATCTGTCCCTTGATGAAATAAAAACAGCACAGAGATTAAAAATAGACAGATTTTAAAAATGCAGTCAAATCTGTCAAATGCCCCACCCCCTCAATACACACACATCCAAAATGAAATGAAACAGAAAGTATGCCAGTGCCTTCCACACCCATGCTGGTACATAGGACCTTCCACATAAAAAAATCCAGAAAAAATTCTATGAGAGGACACCATAAGAAAAGTCTGACTGCGAAACATAATGGGCATGTGTATAATGGGAGATGTGGGTCAATAGGTATGTGGATCCTAGACCATACAGGGCTTTTATGGTAAGATATAGCAGTTTGATTGGGCCCTGAAGCAAATATGTGATCAATGCAATTGATGTTGCACTGGATTTACATGTTCACACCATCAACAAGTGTGAAGAGCTTTTGTTGCATGTTGCACCATGTTGAACTGGCTTCTTCATTTAGGCATGTGTGCAAGCCATCAACTCTTGATGTCTAAACAATTCGACCGGTTTCCTTATTCCTCCCTCTGAAGGCAAAATAATTGATAGAGGGGTTTTAGTGTGGTAGAAAATCAATTTCTTTTTGAGTGTCAATTGTAGCTAGGGAAGCACCAGAGAAAGAACAATTTTTGGCTCATTTACAATATTTACAATACAGTCAATAGTTCCTCTGGAGGAAATGGTAGATTTGAAGGGCAGACTATGCCATCACATCCCTAGTAGTCTACCTCCCTTTCCCAAACTCTCCCCTCCCCAGGTACCACCCCCAAACCACCAGTAATTTCCCAAGCCAGGGTGGGCAACTCTGGGATCTTGCTTTGGTGGATTCCTGTAGTCCCTCTAATGACATCTTTGATGTCAGTTGGAAGGTGGAAGAAGGATGGTTTAAAAGGAGGAATCAGCAGTGTCACTATTCCACCAGTGGTGCTATGAAACAGCCCTCTTGAACGTGCTAAAATTTCTCTTCCAATGTATGATTCTGTGAACAGGGCCTGACTTACCATGAGGCAGCTACCTTAGGCAGTGAATTAAGGGTTCCTTTAAAGGACATCAAATTGATGGCTACATACCCATTTTCCCTCTAATGTGCTAAAATAGCTTAGGCTCGTCCTGGCTCTGAAGTCCTTGGGAAAGTTGGGGTGACGGGGGTGTTCAGTTATGGTTTTAGGACTGCTGTTTCAAACCTGAGTAAATTTCCAGGGATCTTTGACCCTTGCAATGAGGAAAACATGAGCCTCGTAAAGAAATTATTATACACAAATCCTCAGCTTCATTTATTTTCTCTTTTATTGAAGTATATTGAAATAGCATGTTGGATTTTGTATCTCACACACAAATGAAGAATTTTGTTACAAAAGGCAGACACAGCAATATTCAATATTACCAAAGCCTTTATTTTTATCAGAAAGACCATTTTCTTAAAATATCATTTTCTTTATCACTGTGCTATAAAGTTTAATATTAATTTTACCAGTTTCCAAGAACAAGCAAACAAAAGAAATGGCTAGTCCTCATATATTTGAAGTAGTATCCATTCTTGGAAGTTTAGAAGTCAGTCTTCACACTCTAGGTAGGAGATAAATAGAGAAATGTAGGACACTAGAATAGACAGGAATATAAGAAATAAACTGAACCACAGGAACTTCACTGAACCGAGGTGAATCAACATATATTTCTGTGATGCACTGTGGGATTATCTTGATAAAACAGCTGTCTAATTGTGGAAAATCCCTCATTTTTTGAACAGGGCTGTAAGGTTCCGCCATGGCAGCAGCGGAGCTCTGAGCGCGAGTATCTGCAGGAGGGGCCTTGGGCACGAGCAGGCTTGGGATTGTCCCCTGGATAGTAGAAGGAGGGGGGTATACATCACACTCACACCCTCTCAGCCACCCAAGGACTTATCCTTCTGTAGCCTCTGCTCTTCCCTCCTGCAGTCCCTTGCTAAGTGAACTCCTCCTCCTTCTCCTCCTCCTCCTGCTCCACTCTCTCTCTCTCTACAACCACTCCTACACAACCCACCATGACCTCTCTACTGAGCCTCCCTTTATAGGGCTTCTTCCACCTTCCCCCTCCCTGGCTCCCTCCTATCCCTGGGCAGCCTCCCAGCCCTGGGCAGATTTCTCACAATGCCGTCCAGTTGGGGATGTTCTCTGATGTTCCCACTCTCGTTCCAGGTCCTCCCTGCTCTCCTATCTTTTCTTGCAGTGGGGCCTTTCCAGGTGATGTGGCTTGGCCACTTCCATCTCTGTTCATGCAGTGCCAGACTGGCCTCCTGGGTTCTGGCTGGTCCCCGGGGTGGACGTCGGGCCTACTGGCCCCACCTGGGGTGGGTGCAGGGGCTTCTAGCCCATCTGGCCGGGTATCAGTGTCCCCCCAGGCATTCATGTTCACTTCTTGCCCTTCGTGGCTTGGTCTGGCAGTGTGTGCCTGGCTTGCCACTCAGGCTGGCTCCGTTTCCCCTTCACTTCCCGCCGGCTGAGTCGCGTCCCCTAGGCTCTCTGTGCCTGCAGCAGGGGTGCCATCAATCCTCAGGCAGGGGATCTGTGGCAAGTCTGGGGTGCTCGAGGTGTTTGTCCCCGGACAAGGGCATTTGGAACCTTTTAGGAGATTCTAGTAAGTTCTGCCTAGTCATTGGGTTACCCGTTGGTACTCTGCCAACAACTTTTACCATCCTGCCTACATCCTGTATGCAATCAGATCATGCATTGAGAGTGAGATCAGGGATACTTTCCCTTGGCTAAAGCCCTTCTCTTTGGCCAGTCCCAGAAGGACCTTCTTCCATAATTTGGAGATTTTTCCAACCAGTTGTGTTATCCCCCCCACTGTCACCATCTGGTTCCAATCAACTTCCTGCTTTGCTTTCCAGTGAGAGGTCATTATTTTTCCCACTTAAAGGTGTGAGCTACCATAAATAAATAAAAAGGCAAACCAGTGCTATGTATAAGATATACAAGATATAAAAATTACTTGAGAAATGGATATCACACCAGAAGAACATAATTCACTGGAGTAGCTTCTTGGCTGTGCATTTCTCTCAGCTGTTCTTTTCTGTACCGCACGCTTACCAATGACTGTAACTCTAGCTGGAGCCTCCCCTCTCAAACAGTTCCAGCTGTCTAGCCATTTGGATTTCCTGAGAATATGTCCACTCTGAGAACCAAATTGGAAATGGTATTATGTGAAGTGGTTTCTAGGGCAACCATTATTTGTGTATTTGAAAAATGGACTGTTTGTTTTCAGAGGAATTACGTAGAAATGTGAAATTACTGCTGTCTGCTGAGTATAAACAACTCCTGCTTGATGAAATCATGCCTAGGAAAATAATCATGCAGTTTTCTTCGGCTTTCCAGAATTAGCTGAATATTACTGCTACCAACTGTTGATGGCCTTGTAACTTGCTACTTATAGTGATCAACTGATTTTTCAGTTATATTATGTTCTCAAGGTGCTCGAATCCAACGAAGATCAGGATGGAATCAGCTTGAGTGCCTTCATGCAGAATGCACCCAATATTCTAAAGCAATGTATTTATTTTTCCTTTTATAACTTTTCATTTTGGCTGAGAAAAGCTGCATTTCAGACACTTTACCAACAGAATGTCTACATAACAAGGCTATTCCAGAAAACAAATTAATATTCCCAAGGGAGTAGTATGTGAGAATACTATATGTGTACTGTATAGAACTCCCAATGGAGGATTCAAAATAAACACATTACATGTGAAATAGATTTTATTTGCTAAGATAGTATTATTTTAATTTTACTTTAACTTCCAGCTGCCTGAGATTTGGGGACTAGGGCATCTATTTTTAAAACGCAGGGATATTTAAAACAACCATTGCAATCACAAAATTTGCATAAAATCCTAGATAGGTAGTTGTGTTAGACAGCAGTAGAAAAGAGCAATAGTCCAGTAGCACCTATAAGACTAACAAAATTTGTAGTAGGGTATGAGCTTTCATGAGCCAGAGCTCACTTCTTCAGATACCTCAAGTCATACCCTACCACAAATTTTGTTAGTCTTATAGGTACTACTGGACTCTTGCTCTTTTCTACTGCATAAAATCCAGTTGGCATAGCCTTAACCACCACAAAGCCAGGTGAATTAAGAAATATATCCTGTTGTTGAAAGATCACTGTATTTTAGCAAGCCTCCAGGCAAGCAATTTCTTTCTGACTTTAGCAACTGTGTGTTATATTCATGCAAACCGGGCATGGAATGTGGTGTTTGTTGTAGGCAAACGTTTAGATATGTGTCTGAATGCTTACCCTGGTCCACATTCTGCCATAACTAGTCAAATATGCACAACTGGATCAGAGTGAGAAAGTGTTGGCCTGGATGCTGTGGCAATAGAGAAGATTTTCCCCTTCCCACCGATCTCCACTCCTTTGGGAACACTTGAAGCCATTTGCAAAGTGGTGCTAAAAGAGATCACTAAAAAGGAAGAGTGAAAATGTGTATGAAATGCACGCTCTTGCCCCACCATTATTCTAACGTGCCCTAAACCAAAGAAGCTTCTGTTGAACTTCTAAAAGTGATTTTTAAATAACTTAGTGATAGAAATGTTCAAACATGATTTCTATGCCAAGTATTTGCTGGACTGTATCCAAAAGCCATGTCTCATGAGTCAGAAACTCAGATGAGGGCTAAAGTAGAGCAGAACGATCACAGAGAACAAAGGTTTCTGGAAACATGAAGTACAAATATTAATTCATATACAGCTAATGTAGAGTTAAACTTAGACATCTTATGGGTTAATATTCTTTCTAAACTCAAAAATGTTAAAAGAACATTTGGACCGGACGTGTGGAACTTTCCTATTTCTAAAATCAAGCTTTATCAAGCATTTCTTTCCTGCCATATTTACAATAGCAACATTTGGGTATGTGGGAAAGAGTGCTGTGAACAAGGAAGGTGTTTATGTTGTGAGCTGCTGGCAACAGAATGCTGAACCTGATGGGCCTTTAATCCAATTAATCAGGCTGTTTCTTATGCTCTCCAAGCGGCAGAGAGAATCAGAAAGACTTCTTCACCAAATGCATACTTTGTCTATGGGACTTTTTTCCATTTGGATTTTGATGACCACTAGCATGGACAAGCCAAGCACAAAGAACACTACTGACTCTTTATCTTATTCAAATCAACCACATTAAGTCTAACATATCTGGATAATATCTAAGAGACACAGTACAGATACAACTCCTTTAAAAATGCAGCCTTGGGTATTGAAGTGCTCTGGGTAAAGGTGAGTAAATGTTTTAAATAAACTGAAGTAGCTCTTGACCTTCCATTATGTTTTCTTTTGATTAATTTCAGCTCTATGACGGGCCTCATGCCCAGTCCAGCCTGATAGGCACTTTCTGTGGCAACACGGATCTTCCATCTGGAGGCACCCTAAGTTCTGCTCTACATGTTGTATTCTATTCTGACAACATAGCTGAATCTGCTGGGTTCCAGATGCTATGGCAGGTAAACGGTGAGTCGCTATGCATTTCTGACTTGTACAGAATTATTCTTCATACAATTCCTTTCACAAATGAATTGATTAAACCAATATCTTAATGCTGGAAATATTTATTTTAAAGAGATATAACAGGCTAATAGCCCAGTCTGATAACATATTTTCTTGGAAGCAAGTTGCAGTGAATACAGTGATGTCTTGCAATCCTACATATACTTATGGTGCAATCCTACGCAGAACTCCACTTAGGATTGTACTGTTTATTTATGAATAAGCTCCCCTGAACCCAGTGAGGCTTAACTCTGAGAAAATGTTTATAGCAGGCTGCAATTGTAAATCTGTTTATTAGGAAGTGGGCCTGATTAAATTCTCTGGAAGTCAGGATTATACTGCCCTTGAAAGGGTCCTTATTTTGCAGTAGATATAGTGTTGGGGTAAAGGTGGGAGATATTCCAGTTCAAATGTCTGCGAAACCATAAAATTTGCTCTGTAATCTTGGACAATCGCAGTCTGTTTATCTAGCTATTCTCCGGTGGTCTTAGGAGTGGGGCAGTCCTTATGTTTGGGATATAGCTCCTCCTCTCCGAAGGCAGGGTCAGTCAGCTGATTTTCATCCTGGAGGGGAGGGGCTTGTCCCTGGAATCACCAGTCTTTCTGGCCCTGCCATCCGAGCAGGATGTCTTCAGCAATGCTCTGCAGAGTGCAGAGATCCTGGTGAAGAAGAAACTGGCAGAGATGAGCTGGGCGTGGCGACACACGCCTGTAATCCCAGTACTCAGGGAGGCTGAGACCACAGGCAGTGCGGAGCTCGCAAGGGAAAGGCCCTACCGCCTACCCCACCCCCGTTTCACTCGGAGTGACGGCGAGCATTAGAGCCAACAGCCCTAAGTTGCTCCTAGGTTCCATGGCCATAACCGCAACACTCCACCGAGGTTCCCCATCTTCAGGTTGGGAGGAACCCCCCCTCAGATGGCCAGAGGGTGTGGTGTTTGAGTCCATGGTAGCCTGTTGTAGAGACCGATATTATCGGGAACTCCCTCAGGCTTGGAAGGAGCAGCCTCCAGCAGCAGCAGAGGATCTGCTCCAACCCCAGCAGCCCCAACTGAACCGCGGTAAGACTGATCCTGCAGGTAATGGGGGCAGCGAAAGGAAGGAGGGAGGAGAAAAGAGTAGCAGAAGCCTCAGAGCCAGCTCGCCCTAAATAAAAGGGAGCCCTCCTTTATTTCTCTTTCCTTTCAGCTGGGACTTGTGAGGTGCACTTTCACTTCCATTCCTCCTTTAGGCGGGAAAAATTTCTGTTGGCAGAATGTCAGCAAAGGCAGGCCTTTGCCAGGCCTCTAAAAGTGCATCTGCTAGGCCATCTCCCAGGCCTCTAAAAGTTCAGGCTGCAGCCTAGACTTTCCACACTCCCAGGCCTCAGCCTCTTCTAGGCCTCTCAATAGGCCAGTGAAAGAGAAAAAGCCCAAGGGTCTGGCCTATGGGTACCCTTGGCAGCTAATAATAAGAAACAGGCGGGTGTTGGATACTGTGATCAGTGGAATTCAATTCTATGCCACCTGGTCCCTTTTCTCCTAGATCCAAAGGAATTTGGTCAAATAAAATAGACGCCTAGGAACAAGAAGGTCGGAATGGAAAGGCTAAAATTTGTCATGACTGCCATTCAGAAGGGTGATTGTCTGGCTTCCATTGATCTCTCAGAGGCACTTCCATCAGTGGGCCCTTTCCTTTGAGCTGAAAACGCTACCTATTCATCAGAATCCTAGTATCACTGATAGCAGGGCTAGGCCACGGAGAGTGACTCCCTTCCCATATCCAAATGACATCGTGATCTGTGCACTTCAGAAATGCCTGTTGCCATTCCATGGGGCATTAGATCACAAGAGGTCCAAGATAGTTGAATTTCCAGAGATCCTCAAACAAGAAAACAGCCAGTGGCTGCACCTCATTCAGTCCCACGATGGTGTCCCACTCAAGGAACCAGAGAGAACAGTGATGACCATGGACATGTCTTTGGGGATGGGGATCCCACACCCAAGGAAGAATGGCATAGATCAACTAGCTGAAGGACAAATGATCAACAGGGTAAACCATTTGGAACTCAGAGCCATCAGACACGGTATGGTGGAATCTCAGAATCTTCCCACAGGTCACTATATGTTTATACAGAGGACAACTCTGAAGCAGACTAGCTAAGCCAGAGAGTGATGAACCAAGAAGAATGGATGCTATCCAGAGAGATTCCCCAACTGGTCTACCACAGTTTTCAACAAGGCGCAAGGAGAAGAAAACCTCAAACCATAGGGATAGATGATATGAGCAACAAGCTGCCTTCACACATCCTGTATGTCTTCCACAGTACAGCTATTTCACAGAGCTGTTCAGAAGATCACACAGTAAAGTGCAGAAGTGATGCTAATAGCAACCTTCAGGTCCAGAAAGACATGGTCTTAAAACCTGAAGAATCTTTCAAGCATGGATCCCTGGCACCTCCACTGCAGGAGGGCCCATTGATGCAGGGATCAATACAACTCCCCTGACCAGCTCTGACAAGCCTCACAGTGTGGAGGTCGAACACAAACAGCCAATAGGGTTGGACTAAACAAAAGACATGATTTGTACTATGCTAGCCTTGAGGAAGAGTTCCACAGAGTCTATAAAAATTCCTGCCAAGTTCCCAGAAGAGTGCATGGATAGAGTTATGTAATCTTTTGGGGCTAATTAGGGAGTTACTATCCTTTCTTCAAGAGAGGTTGAAGAAAAGTCTTAATACCAACACCCTTAGACAACAGGTGGTGACCATCACAACAATTAGGGGTTCTAGGAAGGGGCGTTCCCTTATATATCACCTTCATAGCAATGGATTCTAAAAGGGGACCTCATTGTAGAATCTTCCAAAGATTCGCTGTTTTTTTCCCACGTGAAATCTTAATCTGGTATTGAGAGCATTATACAAAAGATGCCTTGAGCCTATGACCTCATGTCCCCTAAAGGAACTGACCTTTAAAGCCATCTTTCAGATGAGAATAAAATCAGCTAGACAAATGTCAGAATGGCAAGCACTAGCAGTAGATAGGGAGCCATGCCCTTTCCTCCAAGATAGTAGAGCAAATTATGAACAAAAACAACTTTCTTCCAAAGGTAAACTTCAGGTTTTCATAGGACAGGAGAGATAGTACTCCCCTCCTTTTACTCTAATCCAAAGCACGGGAAGAAATAAATAAATAAATAAATAAATCTCACTACCTTGATATATGTAGAGATGTGAGATTCCACTTGGGCAGGACTAAACAGTGTTTCAGAAGTCTGGGACACTAGTTGTGTGTTTGCAGGAAGTCCTTCTTGGGACCCAGAGTGTCCTTTTCTTGACTAAGTAGGTAAAGCAGAGGGTACATAATTCTGGCATGTCAAGCCAGAGCTCTGGAGATGCCCATAGATGTCAGGGCGCACTCACTAAGGGAAACAGCGACACAGGCAGCCTATAAATCCTTTCGTCATTAGAAACGATCGATAAGGTGGTCACATGGAAATCAGTATATTCTCTCATCAAGAAATATAGGATAGATAAGTTGTCTTCCCCAGAGACAACCTTTAGCAGGAGGATGCTACTACACACCGTCTAGGCCTGGAAGCTGGACTACCCACCCTGGGGTACACTGCTCTTGTGTATCCCAAAAATAAGGACTGCCCCACTCCTAGGACCACCGGAGAATGGAAGATTTGTATTCACTTACCGTGAAGCTTCCTTTCTTGGTGGTCCAGGAGTGGGGCAGTCCTGCCCAACCGAGTTTCTTGAGGGGCGGCTTCTGAGACTGGATGAAGAGTTAGGACGATAGTCTTCGTTCCAGTGGATTCAAGGGAGGGATATTTCTATTTTAAAAAATTGAGGGTAGTTATTATTTTCCCTTCTGGTATCATGATGGGGAGTCAGGGCTTGGGAACAGACTGGTGATTCCAGGGACAAGCCCCTCCCCTCCGGGATTAAAATCAGGTGACTGACCCTGCCTTTGGAGAGGAGGAGCTATAGCCCAGAAGTAAGGACTGCCCCACTCCCAGACCACCGAGAAAGGAAGCTTCATGGTAAGTGATTACAAATCTTCCATTCTCACAGGCATGTTGTAAAAAGAGTCCACATCCGCTCTGGTCCTCTTGACAAAATGTTGATCTGGGAGCTCTGTGTTTGTCATTTAATTTGGAACAGGGTTGCCCAGTGTATGGAGAGGAGGTGTCGACCTTTACCTGGTGTCATTTTCCTGACTTAAAAGGGACCTGGAAGCCACTACTTACTGTGTTGGGGAAATTTACCTGTATTGATGAGCTACATGTAAATTTCCCCAGTAGAATAAAGAGAGGTTCTACTGTGCTGTTACTAGGCATGTGCAGTTTGGGATTCTGATTCAGAAAAAATGCCCGAATTGGACCCGATCCATAAAGATTCGGGATTTCTGAATTGTGGCCAGCATGCTAGCCCCAATTTGGAAATTCTGAATCAAAGCTTTCCGAAGCATTCGTAGTGCTTCGGAAAGCTTTGGGGCTGAGTTTAAAGGGCCCCACTGCTGCTTGCAAGCAGTGTCAGGGCCCTTTAAACACCACCCCCCAGCCCCCCCGGCCCCACTTACCTTTGCAGCGACGGCGGCAGCAGAGGCTCCAGACCTCCCCGCCATCCGCGGGGCAGTGGAGCAGAGGAGGAGAAAGCCCTTCCTGCCCCTCAAATGGCCACCATGGCGCAGCGGCCATTTGAGGGGCAGAAAGGGCCAGAGGAGGTGGCTCCAGCCTTCTCCACCTCCCTGCAGGCTCAGGAGGCGGCGTGGCGGCAGAGGAGCTGGCTGGCTCCAGGCTGTTGCGGCCTTGTCCTGCTGTGCATGGCGCTGCCGCCACCCAGCTAATCACCCTCCCCCTGTCCCTCTGGTCAGATAAGTGAGTGGGGGGTGGAAGTGTTGCCCCTGGGAGGTGGGGGGTGGAGGGGTTGCCCCAGGGGAGGTGGCAGGTGGTGGAGGAGTTGCTCCCCTTCACTTCAGTATGCTCCGAATATTTACGGAGCATACCAAAGCGAGTAAATACTATAATTCCGAAGCAGCTTGCCGCTTCGCTATTATGGTATTTCTGAATTTTTCCGAAACCCAAATCTTTTCGGGATGCACACCCCTAGCTGTTACACATTGGGAGTCTGATCGGGCCCCCTGAGTGCCTGGGAATTTCTTAAAGCTTCCAGATCAGGACCAAGAGGAGTACGCAGGTGTTTCCACTGATATTCCAAATGGAGCAGGGGGGGAAATCTCAACTGTTACATAGCAGAAACGGTAAACAAATAATTAAAACTTAAGAAGTAAATTTAAAATATTCTTTATTTCTGCTTCTAGTATTCCAGATTGCCTAGTAGGTTACCAGACACCTGGGGGTGGGGAGTGGGCAGACATAGACTGACATATTAATGTGTCACAGAAAAATCTCTCCACTTATAAATCAGAAGCTAAGGTTTGTACTGCATGGAAATTAAAGTTATTGGTTGCTAATGTTTGCACATGAAGCTGCTATTAATGGTGTATACCTACAGTGTCTGATTGATATATTGGCAGCTGTAATCTGCACTTGATGACCTGAGTGCAAGGAAAATGTCCTGCTACTACTTCCTATCACCATCATCGTGTTCCTTCCTCATTCTGTCCCCTGTCCAACCCCCCTCCCCAAGGTAGATAAATATGAGTGCCATGCCTTTTAACCCTTTCTCACCAAGCATAGCAAACTACTGCAAGGACATTGGTGAGCCTATATTATAATAATAATAATAACATTCGATTTATAATACCGCCCTTCAGGACAACTTAATGCCCACTCAGAGCGGTTTACAAAGTGTTCACATGTGTTATCATAGATACCACATATTCTATTGACCAAATATGCATCCATGCATGCTGTAAATTTTGTGTTTTGCTTTCTTAAGTTATACAGTTGTGCCACTTGGGCTACTTAACAACAAATTTATGAGATTAAAACCTATGGTACTGTGCATCTCTCCAGCAAGGGTGTGGGCCTGGAAATATTAATTAAAGAGCCACATTTTCCTTGAGGGCCTAATCAGTTCCCACTAGTTGATGTTTGATAGCGCAGCAAAGCAGCTATAATCTGCTGCTGGGGCCCCTGCTGTTGGTTGCTAAGTTGAACTGCTTGCTACGCATTGTTTGAATGGAAATTTCTCCACACAGGCGGCAATCATTTGGCATATCCCAAAGGATACTCTCTCCCCCCCCCTCTCTCTGGCTAGACATTTGAGGAGTTTGGAATTCAGAGAGAAGGTGGGAGTGAGGGGCCAAGCAGCACTAGTGTGAGAGAGAAAGAAAATGAGTGTGACTTATGTGAAGGGAGAGAGTTCTTTAGCTGAAGCCCAGTAGGGGAAGTGTTACTGCACAACAGGGCTTAGATCTCAGGCCTGTGAGGTGATGTCATCTGAGAGCTACACAAAAGAAGAAAAAGCAGTGCCTTTTCTGTGTGCAGACAGATGACATCATCCTTCTCAGCAGTCTTACCTTATCTTTCTTTTCTGCACTACTAAATAGTCTCTAAGGTCTGCCCAATTGGGGAACACTGTTCTCTGTCTTTCCCTCAACCTTTGCCCTTCCTGAGTTCTTTAGGCTCAGTGTTAGTTTTTTTCTTTCTTCAACCCCCCCCCCCCTTTGGCATTCCTCTGCCTGCATTGCTGTAATAAGCGCTTTTTAAAAAAATCCAGAGCAATCAACGGCCTGATCTCTATCTTGCCCTATGTTTGGGCACCAACTATGCAAGTGCTTTTAGGATTTTTTTTAGAGCTGCTTTTGCAATGCATTGTACAAGAATGGCTCTACAATTCTTGACAGCAAGTCAAAATCTACATGCAGTTCAAATGAAGAACTTAATAATGTGCTAATGCCCCACTTAGCAGTGGTATTATCGCTGCTTGGGGCACTATTCCTTTTCAGTTCCTACCAGCTGAGAAACCTCCCAGATTCCTGAGTTTATTTTGCACCCTGTGCTGTTATTCTTGGCTACCACCATTGAACAGGATCTATGAAGCTAAAAGGGAGGCAGTGGGGATAAAACAAGTTTGTATATCTTCATTAAATTTATTCCTCAAGTTTTTATCTAGTGTTTTACTTCTTATGTCCATCACCATTTCTCTCCCATTTGGAGGATACAGCACAGAGCATTTTGAATATAACCTCTGATGGCAAAGCCACACTTTTGGGTACCCTCCAGAGCTGTCTTTGAACTTGGGAGCCTCTGTCTTGGCATAGTTCAGCTGCAGCTCAGCAACTATTTACTGAAATAGGCCAAAGGTCTTTGCAAATCACCATTTTACACAATCCGCCCTTACATAAATTTAAGGCAAAGGAAGATGTGGCCACCAATCTTTCTATTTGTTGTACAGTTTCCAAGCAACTCTTGACTTGGGTAGGCAGACATCATATGTACTTTCCAGGGGAACTCCAAGACCTTTATACATTATAAAAATGAAACCTGAGATTTCTCTTGTTTTTTCTCAAGGTTTTAAAAATATATGGTAGACGTTTCCAAAAATGACTACTAGGAGCTTTGACCAAACTTGAGTATGAAATTCAGCCCCTGGAGATGCATCCTGAGTGTGGCTTTTTGTTTGTGCAGCCACCTCAACATTTTACGGCCAAATATTACTTTGGCTTAGACCCCCTTGTGATATTTTGGGGGCACAGTACACACTCCCACAGCAACCCACTGGGAGAGGTGTGTACGTGTCTTTATTTGCTCTCAAAAACCTGTACTGGGTTACATCAAGGGGCTACATTTCATTCTGTTTTTAATGAAAAATCACTCCTGGTGTTTGCAGACAAAATAAAGTCAAAGAAACTGGCTGTTAACATTTCCTGTTTCAAGGATCTCACAGTAAATGTTTGAAAATCCTCTTCAGATATCCCGTATTCAGGTTTAAGCAACATTTGATTTCATACTTCTGTTAGACATCTATCAAAACTCTAATTTGGTGGAATATGTAGGTAGAAAAATATGTTTTATCATTTTTATATTTAGCGTATCATTTCCTCCTCAAAAGGAAATTCTTTCTTTGTGTTATAATATGATTAAGTTAACATCTGCTTTCAGTTTCCTGTCTTTGATTAGTTGAACACTAGATTAGCCTTTTAGCAACCAGGGAAGAAGTGCTGTTGGCATCTGCTGGAGAGCTGTGTGGGCATGTATAACCTATTTGCACTGGGATCTGGACCAGCCTTACCACCACGCGCAGGGAAGCAGTTCCAGCAGTTCCCCAAAGAGGTCACATGACAGGTGGCCCCGCCCACCTGACTCTCAGCCATTTTGGGCCCATTTCGGCCTGGATTGGGGTCGAAATGGCCCTGATCAGGCCTCTGACAGGTGGTGGATCACTCTCCTGCTCAGCAGCGGCCCGATCCTGATGATTTTGGGCCCCTTTTTGGCCATTTTCAGCCTTTTCCTGCCATTTTGGGCCCAATTTCGGCCCTGAATGGCCAGGATTGGGTCCAAAACTCCCAAGATAGGAGATGCCATGGGGTGTGGCATATGCAGATCAGTTATGCTAATTACACACTTCTGGTGATAGCAAGGGGCGTGGCATATGCTAATGAGTTATGCTAATGAGTTCCTTCCGCTCTTTTTCTACAAAATGACCCCTGCTTACCACCAATTAATCTCAGCTACCTACAATGTATATTTTCCAAAAATAAACAGAAGGAGAATTTCCTTACCAAAACCAGAGGAAGTATTTATTGCACACTATTTACTGAACTACAGAAAAAAAAGGAGAAGAAATTCTCAAAAATCCTTCATGCAACAGAGAACAAGAACACTCTGGATCCACCCAGCAACATCATCAATCTATCCAGTCATAAACTGACCCTGGCAGAGGAATCTGTCCTCTCACGTGGTCTATCTTTTTGCCCAGCCAGACCCACACAAACCATACAACTTTGTGGGGACCTGGAGGCCTATTCCAGACGCCTAAGACTGAAAGAATTCTTCAACTACTCTGCTGAACAAAATGAGGAACAAAGCACTGAACAGACACCATCACAGCAACCATCACTCTCCCAACCCAGCAATACACAATCATCGTTACAAAACTCCAGAAAAAAGAATTCCACATGGACACCCCCTGAGGGCCGGAACTCTTCATTGGACTTTTACATTGAATGCTTCCGTCGACGCACCCAGGCTGAAATAATTGACAAACAACAACACCTAAAGCAGAACCTCAGCCATGCAGAAAGAGATGCCATAAACAGCCTCCAAAACAATTCTGGCATCGTAATCAAGGAAGCAGACAAAGGTGGAGCAGTGGTCATCATGGACAAACAGAATTATATACAGGAAGCAGAAAGACAACTCTCCAACACAACATTCTATAAAATACTACCTGCTGATCCTACGGAGCAATATAAAAGAGAACTCAATAAAATATTGAAGACTCTTCCCGTGGACATACAAGAATGCATCCATACGGACACACCCCAGGAACCACGGCCAGGAAAATTCTACCTACTACCCAAAATCCATAAGCCGGGTAACCCAGGACGCCCCATCGTCTCAGGAAGAGACACTATCACGGTAGGAGTCTCAGGATACATGGACTCTATCCTCAGGCCCTATGCCACCAGCACACCCAGCTATTTACGGGACACTACTGACTTCCTCAGGAAAATACAGTCCATTGACAACCTACCTGATGACACCATCCTAGCAACCATGGATGTGGAGGCTTTATACACCAATATCCCACATGCGGATGGACTACAAGCCATACGGAATATTATCCTGGACAAAACCACAGCACACCTCGCCACTGAACTTTGTCACTTCGTACTCACTCACAATTACTTCGAATTTGGTGACAACTTATATCTACAGATTAATGGCACAGCCATGGGCACACGCATGGCACCACAATATGCTAACATATTCATGGCGGACTTGGAACAACGCTTCCTCAGCTCCCATCCACTGGAACCACTACTATACTTAAGATTCCTGGATGACATCTTCATCATTTGGACCCATGGGAAGGAAGCTCTTGAGAGATTTCATCAAGACTTCAATAACTTTCACCCTACTATCAACCTAAGCCTGGACCACTCTACACAACAGGTACACTTCCTGGACACCACTGTACAACTACATAATGGACGAATAAATACCACTTTATACCGGAAACCAACAGACCGATACTCATATCTACATGCCTCCAGCTACCACCCTAAACATACCACTCGGTCTATTGTCTACAGCCAAGCCTTACGTTACAACCGTATCTGCTCCAATGCTCTCGACCGAGACTCACACTTAAGAGATTTACAACAAGCATTTTTGGGACTACAGTACCCACCAAATGAAGTGAAGAAACAAATCAACAGGGCCAGACTAGTACCCAGAAACAGCCTACTCCAGGACAAACCTAAAGGAACTAACAACAGAACACCACTGGTTGTCACCTATAGCTCCCAGCTCAAACCCATCCAACGTATCATCAGTAAGCTACAACCCATTCTGGAAAATGATACCTCTCTCTCAGAAGCCCTGGGTGGAAGACCTTTCCTTGCCTACAGACAGCCCCCCAACCTTAAACGACTTCTCACTCACAACCATGAATCAGCCAGCAGAGTCACCAGCACAGGTACCAGGCCCTGCAACAGCAGACCCAGATGCCAGCTCTGTCCCTATATCTACCCAGGGAATACAATTACAGGACCCAATGGCATCAACTACACTGTCTCTGGCTCTTACAGCTGCTCATCCTCCAATCTGATATATGCCCTCATGTGCCAACAATGTCCTTCTGCTCTGTACATTGGACAAACCAGCCAACCTCTACGCAAAAGAATAAATGGACACAAATCTGACATTAGAAATGGAAACGTCCAGAAACCAGTGGGAGAACACTTCAACCTACCAGGACATTCCATCAAAGACTTAAAGGTCACTGTAGTTCAACAGAAACCTTTCAAAAACAAAATCCAACGGGAGGCTGCTGAACTGGAATTCATATGCAAATTTGACTCTGTCAAGCTGGGACTGAATAGGGACTATGAATGGTTATCACATTACCACAGGTAACAGATTTCCTTTACAGAGGTGGGGTCTGGGGGAGCTCAGTGGTACCTGGCGTGGGCTTTCGGGAACCACAGATCTCTTTGTCAGATGCATCTGGCAGGGAGAGCTGTGGTTATCGAAGGCCCATACTGCATTGGAATTGGATGGTCTAGCTGTTTGGCTTCTACAAACTAACAGGGCAAACTCCTTTGAAGCCAACTGATACACACACCAAAAGGAGATGTTTACGTATACTAGCCAAGGAATGTTTTGATTGCTCCCTCCCCCTCCCCCCCTAATTGCCTCTTCCCTCTGCTCTTCTGTGTTTGACCAGTCTCTGTATCAGGCATCTGACGAAGAGAACTTGATTCTCGAAAGCTTATGCTAAAATAAAATTGGTTAGTCTTAAAGGTGCTACTGGACTCTTTTTGATTTTGCTACCACAGACTAACACGGCTAACTTCTCTGCTTTCTAAGCTGTCTTGCTTCAAATCCTTTTGCTGTTCATAAATAGCAGGACAAAAAGGAAGAGCATGGGCCTGATGCTTTAGAGAAGGAAGGGAAACTAGGACTGGGTTCAGTAGTTTTCGATTATTAGGATGCTGCACCATCAAAGCTACACACCAGTCTCAGTGGTGCCTGATGCATATGTCACCTTTGTAATGCGATAGCCACTGGATATGTGTTTCCACGTAGTTGGGCTTTCCTATTACAGAGGTAATGTATGCACATGGCAATGCTCTTGGTTGTCTCCATGATGTAACGGTTGTGTTGTGGAAATGGTCTCTCTGCAACCAGGGGTCAGTCCATTAGTTGCTGTCGGTTTGCTGCTTGGGTTTTGCCTCTTACCATAGGCATGTAAAGAGTGCAACCTCCCTTGATCTTTCCCTAGTACTAAGCTGATATTTCTGCTAAGAATAACGTGCCAGCAGCAAGAAGATCTTTAAGCAAAGCTGGAAGTTTTTATTTATAAAGGTAAAACAAAACAAGAAAAACAGTTGAGCAAGGCACCAGATATGGGCCCAGCTCACTGGCCGTGAGAGCACTATAGAGATAGATACAGAACACGTTAGCATGCAAGATACAATAATACTATAAGATGACTACAGAAAAACAACCTTCCCTCCCCCTCCCATTCCAGAGCTCTGGGACCACTCCGTTGCCCAACCACAAGCTCAATCTGGCCTTTGCGTGTTGGCAAGTGAGGGGTACCGAGTTCTTGTTCCATCCCTCTTTTATAGGGAAATATCAAAGACTTGCCTCATTAATATCTTAATCAATCGCATTGTCTTTGTTCTTGAAAGACAGTTCCGTCGAAAGTCCTTCATGTAAACACAAGTCTACACATCCTTTACCTCTGTGATAGACTGCATCTTTGATATGTATTTGACTACATTGTAAATTACACTTATCTGTTCCCTGTGCGGGGTCGAGACCTTCCCAGGAACTGCGACTTAATTCTGCAGTGAGGGAGGGAGAGTCTTCGGAAGATTTCTTTCTTTCTTCCCCCCTTTTTTTTTCT
Organism: Eublepharis macularius; assembly: GCF_028583425.1. Classification (NCBI taxonomy): domain Eukaryota; kingdom Metazoa; phylum Chordata; class Lepidosauria; order Squamata; family Eublepharidae; genus Eublepharis; species Eublepharis macularius. Next base: position 65,955,125 of record NC_072800.1, on the reverse strand, counting down.
TTCAGACTGTAGCTGGCTCCCTATTTCTAACATGAGCCAAAAAAGGCCTGGTTCCGACCCACCAACAAATTCTGACAACAGGTTGCTTCTTATATTAGAGATGCAACTTTATTGGAGCTGCTGGCACTAACATAAGAACTAACACGTAGTCCAGCCACACCCAAGCGGGTGGACTGTGTTCCATGTAATCCTATAAATTGCCAAGGCACAGTGAAATTGATCAGGCTTGAGAGACATAGAAATGGCAAATTTGGGGCCAAACTAGGAAGGCAGCTGTTTGGTTATTGTTGAAGAAGAGTGAAGAGAACACCATATTTAATTATCTCACAGAGTGCAGAAGAGGTGCTGGTCACCATGTCTGACTAGTTGGTGTAGGAGTTCAGCTCTGGGTTTGTATATAGGCTTTACTGTTCACAAGTATGATGCATAGGGTTGCCAACTCTGAGACAGGAAATTCCTAGATATTGAGGGGGTGAAGCCTAGAGAGGATGGAGTTTGGGGAGGGGAAAGACCTCAGTCCAGAGGAGTCATTTTCTCCAGGGGAACTGATCTCTGTTATAGAGAGATGAGTTGTAATTCTGGGAGATCTCCAACCACCACCTGGAGGATGGCAACTCATTCTGTGTAGGAAAGATCTGCAGCTATGTTTTTTAATTTCAATAAAGCACGCTTCTGCGGCTAGCAAGATGGAAAAGTTTAGTCATAAGTGCCTGTTCAAATTGAAATGTTCCCAATTTTTTTCTGCTGCCAGTACAGTATTGCAGCAGCATTACCACCCCCAGATAAAACCATACCAGAGTTCTTTCGTAGGAAAAATGGCTTCAGATCCATTACTGTTGCTTTTCTAATGTGAATATTTCTCCCATGTGCCCAAAAGAGCTGAACTGTAATCGGCAGGCAGGCTGAAGATGAAAATGGTTTATATTTATATTTATTTCAGTTCAGAGGGATAGTGGTGTTTATTGCAATGCAAACAACAAAAAGCCCTGTGCATTCTTACAGACTAAGGCCTGATTTATACATGATGGTGATGATACAAAACACTCACTTGTGGGTACTTTGAACTTGTACAGCATCTCACTTAAACTGGGCTGCCTCCATCAGATTTAAATCAAGCCCAATACATTTATTGTAGATCAAGTTCATGCCCTGCCAGAAAAGCTGAATGCCTCAAATGGTTTAACTCAGGTAGATTGTAACCCTAAGGACACGTCTGAGTAGACCCACTTCCATAACTAAATATGTCTGCACATTCAAAATTAATGATGATGTATATTTTAACATGGTTTTCCAGGTTCATGTTAACTAAAAAGGTAACAGTGTAGTAATAAACACAGAAACACTAGATCAGGGAAGCCAGTTTGTTTAGAAGAATGTAAATCTGTTTAGGAGAACCAGTTTGGTGTAGTGGTTAAGAGCATGGGACTCTAATCTGGAGAGCCGGATTTGATTCCCCACTCCTCCACTTGAAGCCAGCTGGGTGACCTTGGGCCAGTCACAGCTCTCAGAAGCTCTCTCAGCCCCACCCACCTCACAGGATGATTGTTGTGGGGATAATAACATACTTTGTAAACTTCTCTTAGTGGGTGTTAAGTTGTCCTCCTGAATCGAATGTTGTTGTTATATTGTTAGGCTAGTTGCAGGCCAGCATCAATGGGCGGGAGGGAGGAGACCTTTTCCCTCATCTTGCTTTTTCCTCGTCTCCCCCCTCCCCCCCCCCAGTTCTTCTGGGACCATTTTTATCCTGATTCTTTTTCTAGCAATTGAATTTACATCATGTTTGTTCACATGTGTAATGTTTCCTGCACTTTGTTGGTTCCACCCACCTACTAACTACTTTTTACTTACAATGCTACATCAGTTCGCTGGCCAAATACAAAGTGTAACAGCTTTTGTAATAATTTTATGAGACGTCGAAGGTAACAAACACATTTTTAATCTTTCTGTGTAACCATGTCTATCAGCATAATTTCCTTTTGATAAGGAAACGTTTCCTTTCATCTGATGAAAAATAAACAGGAAAATAAAAGTTACAGACTCTTCCATGGATTTTGCAAGGGCTCAGACAATAAGAAAAGTTCTGTTCTGTATTCTCCCTATCCTGTAGTATAAATCTGTCCCATAATAACAACCTCTCAAGCAGTGTTTGTACAACCAATGCTATTAGTATGAGGTTGAATGAAGTTGTCAAATCCTACAAAATGGAGCCATCACCTATTAGTGGTTTTTCTTCCTCTGCTTGTTATCTCAGCTGTCAGAAAGGTTTAGGCACTGATCTGTTTTCTAAGGTTCACTCAATAAAGGTCAGCTTGACTCATAAAGGAGAAGGTTCTTGCTTTGGGAAAACTACAGGAGATGCACACCAACTATTATAGAAAGCAGGATATGAAACAACAGCTGCAGTTGAGAAATAAGAAAAATGGATGGGATCAAGAATCTATGCAGGCATTTAAGTGGCAATTTTTAAAATAAGTTGACATTGTTAATGATTTGACTGATTTCTGCCCCCTGATTTTGGTTTGTCGGACTTTTACTGCTTTGACAGGTGTCATGTATACTGAAACTCTTTGAATAGTGAGGTTCTGCCAGGATAAAGCAGTGGTAGTCATATCACAATCCTGCATTAGCATGGATTGCTGTCAATCAGCCTTTAAGAATCAGAGCCAGGAAGTGACCCAAAAAAGATGAAGAAGAGGTGCATAGCAGAAATACGTGATTGCAAGGAGGAAGGTGTAGTAGGAAAGACTGTCAGTGGCCCAGATAGCAATAAGTCCCATGTCTACATATTATTAAATGCAAATTCTGGCCAATCAAAATATTGATCACTATGATCCAATCAGGGGCATTCTGTGAAAGTCTTAACTAATAGCTGCCAAAGAAATTGGTGTGGTACTGAGTAGCATTATGGTTTGGATCCAACCAGCTCCTCTGCTGTTGAAAAAGGAATGCTAAAAAATGCTATGCTGAGAATTATGCGACCTGCATGCACAAAGGCCATGTGAGAGGGGGCTGTACTATGGAGGGGAATTGCATAAAATAGAGTGAAAAAGCTAATTGGATTCAACTCTATATTGTCAGTTGTAATTGCACCAAGTAAGAAACTTCCATGAGACTTATTTCCATGTAAATGAAGTTAGGATCAAGCTGCCAATTCTAAAATTTGGTAAGCTTTAGCATCAAGTCTTCTCTTTGTGACATACTGTGGGTCATGCCATTTCATAACAAATAGAGGCGCATGCTAATGGCAGGGTATATAGAAATGAGCTACAGAAAGATAATTCTTGTACTAGGCTTAACTGGTAATGATGGCTTAGATGGTTTTATAAAAACCATTGCATAAACACCATGTGAATTTTGGAGCAGATGTGTAGTGTGAAAATAGCATTAGCTGAAAATTTTGCTCAAATGCTTCAGAAATCAACAGCTGGTGGACTCTTCCTCCTGCCTGCTAAAAATGAGTAGAAACTAGCAACATCCTAACAGGGACACCTATTAGTAGTTTCCTTGACCTTTATTGTTCCTGCCTTTAGTCACCATTTCTTGCTTGCCTAATGAATCCAGCGGGGAATATATATTTTTCATAGCCAACCCTTATACATCTTTGCAGAGATAAGAGAGTGGCAGTCAAAGACTGAATTAAAAATGTTAGACTAGACTCCCAAGAGACCATATATGAAGTAAAGACTGAGAAAAGGAAATGAATCATTTTTCTTCCTGTATGAGCAACTCAGCTGCAATTGTCAGAAATCTGGCATTTATTTTGACCACCATAATGACTCACTGCAAATGGATAAGGGAGAGACTCCTTTCCCAAGAAATTGGATTGCTTCAATTTTTTTGCAACTGAAAGATAGTGATTGGCTAGCTGCATGCAGTGTAGGCGATCTTATTGAAGAAAGCACAAAGTATGGCTAACAGTGGTGGAGAAACAGAGGAAGCACAATCTGCATTTCAACAGAAACATGTCCATGCCCTGTAACCACCCATAAAGTCAGCGGCCAGTCATATATATAGTTGCATTTTTAAAAGGGAGGAAGAACAAAATTCAGGGAAGACATGCATAGAAGTTATCTGTTAATGAAGTTCATAAGAGCATGCATTCTCACTGTCAAAAACTAAAACCAGATGGAAATTCATGTTGGAGATAAGCCAGAACTCTGGCATTTGCTTGGTGATGCTATGGCAGATGGATCAGTATGGGGAAAGTTCCCCGAAGGTTCAAAAGTCAAAATAACTAGGGCAGAAGGATGAGCCAATAAACCGTTTCTGCTGCTTAATGGTTCCCCATGAGGAAGGGATCCTGGATTGGGCTTTGCCATGGTGGCCATACTGCAGCTCACCTCAATGCTTTATCACATATCTTTATTCTGCTCTTCCTCCAAGGAGCTCAGCGTGGCATACAGTGATTCTTCTTTCTCTGTTTGATCTTCCTGACAACCATATGTCTGTGCTTGGAGTGATCTGGCCACAAGTTAAAGCAATCACACAACCAGCTGGTCACAACACAGATTACATCGACTTTTCATCATGCTGGAATGTTTGATTTAATTGAACCTAACTGTATTTTCAAGCATGTCCATGTTTTAAACATCTCTGCACTGAAATTATTCTTTCTGTCATTTTACAGGTTGTGGTGGGGAACTCATTGGGACGTCTGGAACTTTCCATAGCCCTGGATACCCTAACAAGTATCCTCACAATAGGGAATGTCATTGGTTTATTCACACAGCCCCAGGTAGCAGCATCCAACTCACCATTGTGGAATTTGATATTGAATACCATCAAAGTTGCAACTATGATGTTCTAGAGGTAGGTTGCTTTGTTTCAATTGTGCATGTTTCCTTCTGATTGCATCCCGATACAAATTGCTTTAAACAATCAGGAAAGAATGGCATCATCTAGTTGAATACTATATATTGATGGATATATAGCATCTACAGCTGCCAATGCAACACATTATAAGGGTTTTTCTTTCTCTGACTGTTGCATCATACACATTATTTTGAATTAAGTTTAGCACATTGTGGTTGCAATGCATAATAAATCTTCCTCTGGAGTGCTTACAATACTAGGGAGAAAACTTCTAATACCAGTCAGTTAGTGCTTGGTAAAAGTATGCATTTTCTTTCACCTGTGTAAACTGGCCCAATAAAAAGGCATTCTTTGCCATCATTGTTTAGAAACAAAGTTCTGTATCAAACTGATACAGCAAATTCAAGGAATAATATCTTAAATTTGGGGTAGTGTTCTCCTTGGAATTAAGCCCTCACAAAAATGCTTATTCTTAACAGTAGGAAATGGAACTTCTGAAGATCTTAAATGAATTGTTTTTCAAGGAGAGTGAAGGGCACACAGAGACTTTGTCATGGATTTAAGGGACTTCTCTGTGTGGGCAGGGACAGCTTTAAGGCATTTACAGGAGCCAGAACAGCACAGGATTACCAACTTATCATTTCCTTTTCTCTGCAAGCTAATGAGAAGAAGAGAGCTTGGGCAGGCACAGGACTGACTGCAAACACATCCAGTGCGCATCTGTAGTACAATTACTCCTGGGAAACGGGTTTTCTAATATTCATCATAGAGCTTTGAAAAACAGTGACAAAAAGGACAAACACTTCTCTGTAGGATTTCATATTACTTTCTTGCTGCTCCCCAGATTAGAAGTCACATGTGCTTAAAATGATTAATGGGCCCTGATCAATCTACAGATGCCCCTATCTTAACAGAAAGAGAGGATGTTAATGAATTCTTATCACGTTGACAGGATTTGTTACCAGAAACTCTTCTTTCTGTTATGGTTCTGTAGAAGTATTCTAGTACATTATGGTTCAGAATGAAGATATCAGAATTCTGGTTAAGGGCAAGCCTCTGGGAACACGTTATTCCCATTTTTGAAATTTTCATTGGTTACAGGTTCTAGAGCTAATGCAAAGTACCTGTCTCGAAGTTTCTTGGAGACTATTTGCTCCTGTACAAGCCTGCATGGGTGTTGATGTCATCATCATAACAGGGACAGGCCCTGGGCAAAGGTCCAGGATGGAGCCCAAGAATCCCTGCTGGTTTACCTCACCAGCCTCACCAGGAACAAGCAAGGGGAGGCCCCTGCCCCATTCAATGTGGATAGGAGCCACCAACCATCTGATCCAGACAAAGCAGGCAAAGTATCTGCTGCCACTGACTTGGCTGCCCAAGAACTGGATGAGGCAGGCATGAATGGCCATCACTGAAACAGCTGCTCAGCCCCCAGACAGAGCAAGCACAAATGGCTATTCCTATGGACCCAGGTGGCCAAGCCCCAGACAGGATGGTTGCCACTGATCCCAAGCTGGCTGACTGAGCCCCAGACATGGCAGGAACAAGAGGCCACCCTTGATTTGGCTGCCTGAGCCCCAGATGTCATGAGTATGAACAGCTGTTGGCACAAGAGGGCATCCCAACTCCCAAACAAGGCAGGTGCGAGTGGTGGTGATAGTGGTGGCAGCTTGCTGTTCTCTCCTACTGAGAGGATGGAATCATGGGCAGTTTGCCCCTCAGCACAGGGCCCAGGGCAGCTGTACTGGTTAGGACCCCTCCCCCCATCACAAGGAACTGGTTCTCTCTTCTGTCGACTAAGATGCTTCCAGGACCCTGCATTGGAACTCTGATACTTGCCTTCCTCTTTCTGCCCCTTCCTCTTTCTGTTCTTGCAGGGCCAAGTTGCATTGCTGTCCTCTGCTCTACCAGAGAACCGTCATGCTAGGGTTAGGGAAGAGAAATAATGCAAATCATGCTTATTATTATTGTACCTAATGGTGTGTTAGGTACAGTACACTAGGTGTATAATGTTCTTGGTGTTTTGAGTGGTTATAAAGAGAAGTGAATAACTAATAAATAACATTTTTAAGGTCTCTATGTTATGATTTCCATATTAACATCAATGTCCATATTAACATCCTGTCTGGGGCTTGAGCACCTGAGTCCATAGGGATAGCCACTTATGCCTTTCTTGTCTGGGGGCTGAGCAGCTGTTTCAGTGATGGCCGCTGTTTCCATGTCAACTACTCTTAGTTTTTTCTTAGCTTTGAGCTAGGTAATCAAAGAAATCTTTCCACTTTTTCTGGAATTCTGATATTGGTTTATTATGCACATAAGAAGTTAATTTAGCCATTGATGCATATTTATACAGTTCATCCACTCAGACATATCATTTCTGTGTACTTTCTATTGTCATTTCTATTTCTCTTTTCAAATAAAACATTAAATAAATAAATACCTAAACATGATGAGTGTGATCTGCAATCTAAATTAGGTAGGCAAACAAAAGAGAGAGCAAAAAGTGGGTTTAAGTTCTGTACAGACAAGATACCACAAAATAGCAGCACTATTAGACTACAACTGCCTTATTCATCTTCCATAACTGGGTAGCTTAATTTGCATATTAAACAAACCTGCCATTTAAATAGTGTTATCAAGCATCTCCTCTTCTATGTTAACTATAACAAAAAAAGTTGGGGAAGGATCACAGAAAACTCCTCTTTGCTTGATGCTTTGCTCATGCTGGGATTTGCTCAGACTTCAACGTCAAAGGTTGTCAGATGGAACCCCTATGCTTTCTGATGTGTTGCTTTAGTACATGGCTCTGCATCTGTTCAATTAATATGCAAGTGGAAGTTCTTGTTCAGGACATTCTTGTTGGATTCTCCCCCGTCCCCAGTCTTGAATCCTTCACCATTAAATGTTCAAAACGCACAGAGCTTATCTTATAGCATTTATAAATTAAATGGCCTCAGAGACAGCTGAACGGAGGTTAGGGCTGCTGTTCTGGGCGTACAGTGGGGTTTCATTAGTTTCCATGAAGCTAACTGTCAATAAAAAGTTGATAGGACTGCAGCCTAATCATAACTTACTCAGAAGTAAACCTTATCCATTTTAATAGAACAACTTCCAAACAAGTGTGCCTAGTATTGCAGCCTTAAACAGCTCACATACCTCTCAAGAGCACACAGTAATATTGAATCTAAGAGTCTAATACTGAGTCTCTGCACAGACCATTAAGGAAATGACTACTAAAGAGTAACGCTCAAGAGTCCATAATTTCAGTTACTTAACTGATCCTTGTTTGCCAGCAGTAGCCTGTACTGCTCCTTCCCCAACCCAAGTTTGTAGAATCTGAATATGTTTTGAATTGCTATTCTGTTGCAGACCAAGACAGGTACCCAACTGAAACTATCATCATGTTTTTATTTGGCGTACCTATTCCAAAGCATATGTGGAAGATCAATATACAGAAGAGCATCAAGAGCACTTTCTTTAAAGTAGAAAGGCTAGTCTAGGTGGCAGAGTTTTTGTGAGCATTAGACTCTGACTGCTTTTACACACTTTGGATATTGCCCTTTCAGTGCACTAGAATTGGTCAACCAACCATGTTTGGCTGGGCACCCTCTTTACCTGTACTTTAGCAATGTGTGTGAAAGCAGCCAAAGTGTTACCGAATCCTGGAATTAAAAAAAGTTAGAAGCAGGATTGTATGAAAAGAAAATTGCAAATCATTCATTTTTATATACATTTTAAAATAAAATTCTCTCCAACCTGCACAACTTCCAAAGCCAAAGGCATCTGAAAGACTGGGTAAACTAGATGCCTTCCATCCACTAGATAATGCCTGACTCCTTCTGACTTGCTAGTGCACCATCAAAAATTATTTTCCAGTTTTGAAATTATAAAGTTTACATCAAAGGTGGACTAGTATGGGGAAAAGGCTTTGGAAAGGGCAAGCAAAAAGAATTGGTCAACCAACCATGCCTAGCTGGGCACCCTCTTTACCTGTTCGGGGCAAACATGCCCCCCCCCCCAAAGGAAAGGAGAACCAACCAGCCATCCTGGCACATGCAGCTTGGCTTGCATCCTCCTCCCTCCACGCTTGCATCTGCCCTGTACAGGATGAGATTTGCTGCTGCTGCTTGCATCATATGCGGGGAGGGTTGCTCCTCCAGAGCCCACCAGGACTCTCCCCAGTGGCCTTAATAGCCAATCTGTCCCTGGACCACAGTTTTTTCCTGCAGCTCTCAGCCTTACAGAGAGCTGAGGAAGGGATTAAGCAACACTGTCCATTTTTGTTCTTCTAAACAGAGGCTAATTTTTATTACATTACTGTGAAATGATTGCCATAATTAGCACATCACAAAATTTGCAAAATAGCTATCTTTTGCAATTTTTAAGTAATGTAATACCAAGATGACTTTGCAATCTGGAAATGGAAAACTTTCTTTACACGATTGCTCCACTCCACACTAGCCCTGTTATATACTGCATTCCTTTTTCTTGCATTCAAAGCACGACTGATGAGATGGTTAAGCCAAGCTCGATCTTTGCTTCTCTTTCTGAACACCTCTTTCTCCTCACAAGATGCAAATGATCATCTCTGAGCAGGGACCGTTTTGTTCACTGAGATCTACGCCATGAGGATGGCCAACCGCAAAAAACAGCCTTTCAGCTGCTCATAACTTTGGAATGCTGGCTTGACTGTTACAATCAACGGAACTAACAGAGCAGAAGCAAATGGCAAAAACAGGCTAAAACCACAGGCTTTATTGTGCTGCACTGCACCCTGCGTAGTCTGTTGGAAGAACGGACTCTTTCTTCTATGTCCCTTTTTTTCCACTATATGTTACTTCTGTATGAACCACACCCCAACATTCTTTCCTGACTTCCCTGCTCATTTTTTTAAAAAAAATAAGTGGATGCATATGGTAACAATTGGCTTTTTCCTTTATAGCCCAAAGTAATGTTTTTATTTTTTCATACTTTTTTTCTTTTCTGTCATGGAAACTGTTTGGCTTGTTTCTGCCACAGCCTTTGTGAAAACTTCTGGTTAACTGAACTGGCATACAGTGAAAATAAAAACCACTCCTATTTTTTTTTTTGTAAAAAAAAATGCCCTTTAATTTCAAAATCGTACAAAAGGCTATTGTGAAACAGGCTGGCAGTGTAAAAGGGCATTTGATAAATGGCATCTTCTCCCTTGAGATTGCTTTCACGTCACTTTTACAGCCTATGGGGCCTAGTTTGTGGACAAAATGCTGGTTCTTCTGAGGGGCCTGAGATGAAAAACTCCCTGCTCAGCCTTCAGCGAGTCTGTAGGGGCCAAGCTACAAGTGATGAATGACGTGTCATTTGTCACTTGTAGCTTGGCCTAATCAAGTGTCATTTGTCACTTGTAGCTTGGCCTAACCAGGCTCACAAGGTTTGAATTGTAAAGGACTTTGCATCCTAACTCCACACAGGAGCATGAGCTTTGAATGAGTTCCCAACCAAGTACAGTCCTCAGTTTCTCTAACAAAAAGATTTCATATCAGCGGTAACGGTATGCAATTCAGGTAAATAATCAAAATCCATTCTGAATAGACTCCATTTGTTAATATGGTTAATATATTTACTCTGAACAGGAAAATTAACTACTTTCAGAAATAATGAGGGGGAATTGTTCATCCTCTGTATATTCTCTGGTGCCTTGCTGACATTTCAGTTTCACTTTTAGGAGGCAGTAAGGGAAAGGGAAGAAAGAGGAGAAAGTGACCAAATAGCTATGTGCCTGGCAGAGATACTTTTTAATAAGGTTATCAGCTCTGGGTTGGGAAATTCATGGAGATTTGGAGGTGGAACCTGGCGGGGGAGAAGTTTGAAGATGGGCCTGCAAGTCTCTCACTTGGGATGAGGGAATCCCTGTCCCTATCTGTTGCCCCCTGGCTGATAGGTGGGAAAGGAACTGGTGAGGGATGAGGGAGAAGCGCAAGCGCATGCTCCGGCATTCCTTCATCACGCCAGAAAATGACATAATTTTCTGATGTGACAGGGGAGCTATGGGTTGCGCTGAAGCCCAGTTCATTCAAAAGCCTCTTTGGAGGTGATAAGGTAAGTACCCTACTGGAGGAGAGAGGTTAGCACTTTGCTGGTCCCACCCCCTACGCCCCTGCTTTGGCTCCTGTGCCCCCTGGCAACCCGATTTGGGGCATCATGCCACACAGTCTACCGTGCAAAGCAGCCATTTTCTTCAGGGGTGCCAGTCTTTGCAGTTTGGAGGTCAGGTGTAATTCTGGGAGATCTCCAGGCCTCACCAGGAGGTTTTCACGTTTAGGCTTCAATGGTGGGAAACAACATTAGACTGCTTCATATGTTATAGTACTTTCGGTATGTATTTTGTTTCTGTGGCAAGGATTTTGCTCTTCAGAAGTATCTGAGATGAGCAAGTAAGAGTGAAAATATAAGGACAGCTCTTTCACTACTATGTGATGTAGGATTGCTAACCTCTAGGTTGGAACTGCCCAGCTGTCCAAGGGCAGGAAAAGGGTAGGAAACTGGGGAAAGACAGGCAGTGTCACAACGTACTGACATTACTCCCCATGCAGCCAGAGATGATGTCAGCACATCACTGGGGGATGCCAGGAACACTCTGGTATTTGGCCCAAGCTCTATGTTAATGATAGAGTTTTGCCCAGAGTACCCCTGCCATCCCCTGGTAGTACACTGATGTCACTTCCAGCAATTGCTCTGCCTGGCATTCCTACTTCTGGTACAGTGATGTCATCATGCTGGCGCAATGATTTAGAACCCCTCTCAGACTCTATGATAAAACTATAGCGGGGGGAATCTTAGATTGTTGTAGCAATATGATGACATCATTTCCAGGGTTGTGGAATCAGAATGTTGCAAATAGAGGCAACTCTAGGAGGTGGATGATAAAGTCATGTTACAAGGGGTGCCCACTAGCAAAGGGGTGCCCACCAAAACCATTGTGTCTGAGATTTTAGCCAATCCTACAGAAAAACAATACCATATATTGAGCAACCCTGGGCTTCAAGCACAGAAGCACTTTCTCTGTTACCTTAATTAAGATTTCCTTTGAGCAGCATCACTGTAATATATCCAGAACATCTTTTAAGAACTGATAGCACAGAAGAGCAATTATACAAGTAATTCAAGTGTATTGCCTACAAAAGCCAAGTTTGCTACCATCTGAAATGAAAACAGATATTCAGACTTTTTGAGCCAATATAATCAGCCCCCGAACCCAATCAAAATACCTTCATCTTTCAGCACACTTTTAAAAAATGATGGTGGTGCCTACTAATGTATTTCTCCCAGTTGGAATCAAAGCTGGGGAATGAGAATAGATCCATTGTTCTTTCCACTGGCATATTTCCCTTGGAAAAATAGGGGTGTGGGATTATTATTTTTCTAATTCCAAAAGGAAGAGGATGGTGGGGTGGATCACATTATTGTGATAATTATATTTCAACAAAACAAGTAATTGCTTTTTTTACAAGCGTAATTCTAAAAAATACATCTATCTAGCAGAATTTCTTTCTCTAAACACCCATACACTATTGTAACTGTTACAGGAACATTGTTCTCACAGTACTTTCCATGAAGAGGGTTTGTGGGTGGGGCAGGATCAGAGCTGTTGGCCCCACTGCCTATACCTATGTGTGTTTGGTATTAGCTATGAACAAGTCTCTGTATACACATTTTGCTTGCAAGATTGTTCAAATACAAAGCCCACTGGGCGGTGCTAGGCTGGTTAGTCTTTCTCTTAGTCTAAATTTATCTCATAGGATTGTTATCAGAATAAAAGGGGGGAATTAAAATAGGAAACTGAAGCTTGCAAATGCAAGATTGTATCTATAGAAACTGTGCTCACTCACTTATATCTATATAGACTTTTTGTTCATAAGTTGTACAATATGCATGTGGAGATTGGGCAAGTGGATGTGATCTTAAATAATAACTTGTAACCTTCCCTAGGTAGTTTGGTAGACACTAACAGGGAATGGACTGTGGTAGGGACGTTAACCTTCCCCTGCTTAGCCATGCCATTTCTCTGGTAGAAATTGGGTCCTCTAGGATATGACTAGCTCTATTAGGGAAAAAAGAAGTGTATGCATTATACGTGTCCTTCTTTACCTAGTGTGACTGATAGGAGATCAGGGATTGGGGCTGGTTTCACTTGGGGAAACAGTATATCACACTACCACATTCCAAATCAGGGTCCCAGCAACTACTTTTTAATATGAAAGTGCACGTTGGAAACCATTCATAGATATCCCCTGTATTTTGTCCCTGAGATAAAATCATAGTCAAAATGCCTTTCTGTGGTTAATAACAACAACAATATTCGATTTATATACCACCCTTCAGGACAACTTAATGCACACAGAGCGTCTTACTAAGTATGTTATTATTATCCCCACAACAAAACACCCTGTGAGGTGGGTGGGGCTGAGTGAGCTCCAGGGAACTGTGACTAGCCCGAGGTCACCCAGCTGGCTGCAAGTAGAGGAGTGAGGAATCAAACCCGGCTCTCTAGATTAGAGTCCCGCGCTCTTAACCACTTCACCAAACTGGCTTAATATCCTGAAATAGCTCTCTGAATTAATTTAAAAAAAAACACAGACATGATTCTCAGTCAGAGGACTGGAGTTGTATTCCCCTGACATACGTGTTTTCTCCTTTTAAAAAATATTTAACAATCATAGTCCATTAGAGTTCTGTGGTGACACAAACTCTTTTGGTGTTGTTGTCAGTGCCAGAATGGCCATTTAACAAGAATTTAGAGCTCAAGTCTAACATTGAACTTGGCGTTCCTGCTATGTGGAGCACTTTAATAAATGTGTTTCTCATTTATCCCCCTTTTTACAATCATTTCTTTTCTCTTTGCAGATCTATGGTGGGCCTGACTTTTCTTCACCCAGGCTGACCCAGCTTTGCATCCCAAGATCTCCTCAGAATCCTCTCCATGTCTCAAGCACTGGTAATACCATTGCTGTCCGATTCAAAACAGACAGATCTGTGAATGGAAAGGGGTTCAATGCTACATGGCAGGAGAGAGCTGGAGGTAAGAGTTGTGGTATATGCTTGGATGATGGATGAGAATTTCTGTTAGGCTGTAAATTATAATAAGGCATGGACTTCATTGGTTAGGAAAAAAGCCTCAAACTTTTGTGAGGTCCAAAACATTCCCATAACTAGTTATTCATTTAGTATGTTTTCATGCTGCCCTTCCTCCGAGAAGCTCTGAGTGGCATACATTTATCTCCCCATCTCACAGCAACACTTTAAGGTAGGCTAGGCTGAGAGAATGTTCATGCAGTGTCAATGGGCATAGAAGGGTGTAGCTCTTCTTAAAATTTCATTTTCTGAGTGGTTCAGGATCACTGAATGAACTTCTGTGATAAGTGAGGATTTGAAACTGGGACTTCTAGAGCCTAGTCTGACACTCTAACCACTACACCATGATGGCTCTCAGGTTAGTATAGCTTTGTTCTCCATGGGGTCAACTCATTCTTCATGTGCTTGATCAAAGACTTACCTATGACTAGTGAAACTAAAAATCTGATAAAATGATAGCCAACAGGTGCCCTAGAGAATGCTAGAATGTATACTGATGAGCTCAAAGCACAGCTTTTTCAGAGCAGCTTTTCCTTCACCTTTGAAAATGGCTTTGAGTCTGACTCCTAAATTCAGAAAGGATACTCTTTATTGATTGTCAGAGAAGTTAAACTGCTGAAGGAGCAGAAAATAGAACTTAATTGCTTTGCCTAGAATATCATGAGAACTTCTAGAGGAGTTAGCCATGTTAGTCTGTAGTAGCAAAATCAAAATGAGTCCAGTAGCACCTTTAAGACTAACCAATTTTATTGTAGCATAAGCTTTCGAGAATCACGTTCTCTTTGTCAGATGCATGGAGGGCAGAAGGAAACTGGTCAAATATAGAGGAGGAGAGGTGGGGAGGGGGGAGGAGGAGAGGGGGGATGTAAACAACTCCTTTGATATGGAGATGCAGACAGCTCCTTTTGGTGTGGGGATCAGTTTGCTTGTGTAAAGGTTCAAAGGAGTTTGCCGTGTTAGTCTGTAGTAGCAAAATCAAAAAGAATTCAGCAGCAGCACCTAGACTATCCAATTCCACTGCAGCACAAGCCTTCGATAACCACAGTCCTCCCCGCCAGATGCATCTGACAAAGAGAACTGTGGTCCTCGAAAGCCCATGCCAGGTGCCACTGGCGTGAGAACTTCTGTAGCCTTCTGTCTTAAGCATGAGCCTCACTTCCAGAGAAATTTCGATATATACTTAATTTTACAATAGTATTTCTTCGAAAGCAAAAGTATTGAGGAGGATTTAAACACTGAAAACATTTTGTTTCGCTTTTGCACAAGACTGGTGTCAAGTTGTGGTGTGCCCCAAAGGATCACTGCTGCTTGTGACCTAAAAATGTCCCTCATTTGTGCAGATTCATTTTTTTTTCTTCCAATCCCCTTCTGGCAGTATTGCTTGCATCAAGGTACCGCATATTTGAAGGGAAGATGATGTGTCCATGTTTGGAAAATGTAGAGTGAGTAGGCCTGTGAAGTGACAATGCATAGGTCCATTTTAACCTCAAGCATGTATAAATTGTTCTCCCCACCTCATAGCCTGCCTGCTTATCTACATATTCATCTAACAGGTACCTATTAACTAATTTCCAGGGTGTGGAGGAATTTTCCAACTTCCACATGGTGAAATCCATTCTCCTAACTATCCTCAACCGTACAGCAACAACACTGACTGTTCTTGGCTCATCCAGGTTGACAGTGGCCACCATATTCTGTTGAACTTCACAGATTTTGAACTAGAATCTCATCGTACATGCACCTACGACTATGTGGCAGTGAGTAAGAAATCCAATGGGGACTATACTGAACCATTCCGTTTTCCCTTCTTCTATCCTGTCCTATTGACCCATTGAAACCACCTTAAAAGAAACATGGAAACTCAGAAGTGTTAGAGAAAATCATACTCTCTTCTTTATAACATGAGTGTGCAGAGAGAGAGAGAGAGAGAGAGAAAGCGCACACACATACATACAAATATCACACAATTGTCAGTGTGATACTATCTGCTTCTTCATTGGGGGAACAATCCTCTGCTATGTAGCTACCCTCTTTTCCAGCTTGTTTGGGCATAATAAAGTATTTCATGTTTCTTATTATGCCATTGTTTTTCAGCACTGTTCATTTTTGCAAGAAAAACACAGTTATATATTAAAAAAATTCATCCATATGTTTTCCAGCCAAGGAGTCCGAGGCTACATCCTCAGCCTAATTTCCTTCCCAGCATTTGGAGATGATTTGGGCATGAGGAAAATGAGGCACTTTGGGGGGAAGCATACAGATCTGCTCTCTAGAAAGATTTATTTGTTGTGATGCTTTAGGCTTCCTGACTTCTCTGTATCCCTTGAAATCAAGTAATGGAAATAAGCTTGAAAAATTATGACATTTAGAAAGTGGCAGTGATGTTTTCTGAGGATCAGAGGTCTTATTGTTGTTCCTCTTGAGACTCACCACAATGTGACTTTTACCCATCGTTTCTACATGTGACATGCTTTACAATTTACTGTGTCCTGCAAAAATTCAGCTTTCAGTGGATTTCCAGGATGTGGCAAATCTTACATCTTGCCACATTCAGAGTAAAAGTCATGCAAAAACCCCATGACTTGCTCTATACGATAAGACTACCATAAACAAAGTGTATGTGACCATCAAGGTCTCGGATCGTGCATATAAGGATCCACTAGCTATAGAAGGCGTTCAACATATTCCTGAGTGGCACAAAGCATTTCCTCTGTACTGAGTCATGTGCTTTTGCAAATGTTTCAACAAGCTTGAGTCAGCTTCAAGTGGTTATTATACTGAAAGAGAGAAATCTCTGCTCCACTAAGTATATTATAAAAGTTAAGTTTGTAAAAATATTGGCAGGAAAGAAAATAACGTTGGTTATCTTGTTCTCATGTAGCTGGTCAGTGATGCCGGAAAAAGTTGTTTGCTGTTGGCAATCTTTTTTTCATTTGTCTGAGTGTACTTACAGACAACCAAAGCACTAAGGAAGAAACCAAACTATTTCTTAATTTACTAGGATGATAATAACAATAATAGAGAGGAGGAGGAGAAGGACTTAAATGACATCTGTGCAGAGGCAGTCTTAGTGATTTTGGGGCTCTGTGCAGAACTCAAGAAACGGGCCCCTCTCCCACAAATGAGGGAGGGAGGGAGGGAGGGAGAAAGAGACACCCCCCCCAGCCCATCTAGCCATGTGGGGCTTGGCCATGCAGAGCGCCTCCCAGTGCCATTGAGGGTCTTTGCTGGCTGACTGGGTGCCTCCTCCATGTGCTGCATGGGCACCTGAGGGACTTTTCTTGGCAGCCAGCCAGGTCCTGCTCCCCACACTGCGTGGCAGAGGGGGTTTTCTGGCCATCTGGGCACCTGCTCCTACACCATGTGGCTTTGGAGCTTGGCCAGCCAGCCAGCTGCCTCCACCCCATGCTGCATTGCTGAGGCACTTGGCTAGGTGGCCGAGTGCCTCTCTCTGTGCCGCACGGTATGACTGGGGGGCTTCAGGGGCCGGGGTAGCTGCCCTGGATGCCTTGTGCCTAAGACCACTCCTGCATCTGTGGGTGGAAGAGGGGAATGTATAATCCTTCCTGTGCCTTTCCCTCAAGTCCTTTTTTTCTCTCAGCCAGTCTTACTCCTGGTTTCAAAGCCTGGCTGGGGAAAAGTGAAAGGGCAGTTTTTTTCTGTGCAATATTTGCAGAGAAGACTCAGCAGTAAGGAAAGGATTAAATAAACCCCTGCCACCTGCAGAAGCCCCCTCCCAAAGTTATGAGAGAAATAAGAATCCCATGCAACACGCACAATTCATCTGACCCTCAACTCCTGACAGCAACATTTATGCAAAATGTTTTGGGGGGCCTATTTCTAAAATTTGCAACTTGCTTCTACGAGGCCCTAGTCCTCCCAGTTGTTATCTCTGGCATTCAAAGATACAGTGTTTCTGAAGCTCCCTGTTTGGAGGTAATACAGTGCTAAAAGCTGGGAGAGGGGACAAAGGGAAGGTTCTGGCTTCTATGCCCTGCTTGCAGATGTTCCAGGGTGTGTGTTTGGGAAATAGGATGCAGGACTCAATGGACTACTGGTCTGATCCAGGAGGGCTCTTACTATGGTCTGATGTTCTAAAATAAACTAAGAAAAAATGTCTAGAGTCTCAAAATGCTCTTGAAATTCTACATACACAAAAATGAATTATTATTTTTTTTGCTAGCCAAGTATTAAGTAAAAGATTGGGGGGGGGGCAGGGATCAGACACCTTTTTGTCTCTGTTCCAGACACAGGTGACATGCTGGATGTAAACATAAAAAGACAAAATTGAGATTTCCATTTTTTTAAAAAGTGCTCAATGAAAGAATGTAATGGAAGAGTGTGTGTGAGGTTTCATATTCAGTCCAAGTTTTTTGTGCTTTTTTCTTGTGATGATATCGATATTTCTAACATTTACATAGTCTGAATTTCAATCCAATTACAGGTTTGCATATTCATATTCATGAAGCGTTCTGATCACTTATCATACAGCATTGTGTAGAGATCGTTAAATGCAAAACAATAAAACAAAGACAGAACCAAGATAAAGTGGCAACAGCAGCAACTGAACTGAACTTATAGGAGAAGCACCCATAGATGAGCCCTTCCCAGTTATTTACTTTATGAATTACTATAAAGAGATTGAATAAGCCCTAAATAAAAGAGCAAAATATTGGGAGGTTAGTCACAAATGCTGACAGAAAAAAATGTCCATGGCTTAGATATAACATAATTAATCTCTGCTATCACCAGTTACATCTGTTGTGAGTCATCATCACCCTGTGGTTATCTGTAGACTCAGTTTGCTTAGAAATATCACAAACCAGACCTTTTTTTCACCCATTGTCCACCTTTTTTTCTTTTCCCTTTCTTGTTTTTAAAGATCCTGCATTCTATCTGAGAATTCAGTTCACTTCATCTGACAGAGTGGGCTTGTGCCCAAGAAAGCTATTCACCAAGACCCTTGGGTTGTTTTACAGTATGCTGAAGTTCTAAACCTTAATTCCACCTATTGTTCTGTTATGCAGGTATTCGATGGGCCTAATAATAATGCTCCACTTCTTCGAAAAGTCTGTGGGAGGCTGCAGCCTTCTCCTATAGCATCCACCCTAAATACCATGTTTGTGCGCTTCCGCTCCGATAGTAGTGTTCATCACAGAGGCTTCCGTGCTCTTTTTGCTGAAGGCAAGTTCCTCGCCTGCCATGAGCGTATTTTCATTCTGATCATTTGCTGGTTTTTACTAGGCCTTAACATTTCCTTTCGTAAAGATCTGCTGGGACTTTACAACACCATCTTAAACTGGTCTACTCAGAATCTTACTCAAGTCTATTCAGTGAGATTTACTGCTAGGAAAGTGTTTTTAGGATTGCACTGTTGGAGTCATTTCAGCCCCACACAGTGCAAGGAACCTCTACTTGTGGACAAGGCCAGGTGTCAAGTTAATGCTGCGAACTCCATAATTTTCAACAATAACCATTTATTTTAAACATATAAAACAGAACAGTTTTCTCCTTACTGTTCCTTTCTCATGTGGGTCCCTCCCCTCCAACATACATACTGGTTCCTCTCCTCTCCCTTCTCACTATACTGGGTATGTTTCTGAAGGTGCTGTCTAGATGACTATCAAATAATACCATCTTTTTACCTTGGCAAATTATGGATAGTCCGGCCAGAGGTGCTATCAACATTTATCAATTATTCAACTATTACTCTTATTAATTTAATTTAATTTATTAAATTTCTAACCCGCTCTCCCTGTGAACGAGCTCAGGGTGGGTAACAACATTGTTAAATAACAACAATGAGTACAGTATAAATACAAGTATAAAACTCAGTTTAAAAACCATAAAACCATATCCAACAGTGGCAAAGGTGTGAAGACTTCACCTCTTCAGCAATCAGAGAAGTTAGGGCAGGCAGGTCACAGATGTTTCAGATAGTAATGAACCAAGAGATAAAAATCAGGGCCTAATACCTAATCAAGGTTCTTATTATGATGCTGCATTTTTATAGTAAATAACAAGTCTTGATACATAGGTTTGACGAACAGCTTACAATGCAGGCTAGGGTTGCTGGGCCTTCCACTATGGTCGGAGGTCTCCTGCTGGTAGCCTTTATAATATATAAGAAAGCTATGTTGGCAGCATCACTATATCATTTCTGGGGAAAACCCAGAAGTTACATAGAGGTGATGCTGACATCACGCCCCCAACTATCCTACTGGTTTCCAGATCCAGCAGTAATACAGGTGAACTGAAAAAAATGTTTAAAATATTGTACGATTCACTTATGGACCACTTTGACCTAGTTACAATGATGGATATTGACAGGACCTTGGCATCTATGAAGACCACTGCTTATGCACTGGGTCTAGACTTGCCAGCCAGCCCACCTGGGGTGAAGGATCCACTGCCCCCTGGCACTGCTCACCTGGCCAGCAGAGGGGGGAAGGTACCAGGGTGGAGGAAAATCGTGCACTCCCACATTCACCATCATGGGAGCTCCTCCCAATGCGGGAGTTGTGGGCCACACTGAAACCTAATTCATTAACAATCGCCTCCAACAGATGATCCCAGGGTGTAAATAGCTGTAAATAAATATTGTTGTATCTTGCTAAAATTGAGATATCTATTCCATTTCTGAGGGGAGGGATGCAATCCAATGGCAAAACAAATGCTTTATGCTCAAAAGGTCTCGAATTCAGTTTCTGATATCTCCAAATAAAAGGAATAATTAGACTAGGCAACAGGGCTCAGGACATTGGGGAGGTATTGCTAGTCAGAAAGGATAATACTAAGCTAGATGGACCAGTGGTCTGGGGTTGCCAACTTTGGACTGGGAAATTCCTGGATATTTGGGGCAGAGCCTGGGGAAGGTGCCATACAGTCCACCCTCCAAAGCGGTCATTTTCAAGGAATCTCTGCCTGGAGATCCGCTATAGTTCTGGGAGATCTCTATGTTCCACATGGAAGTTGGCAACCCTACAGTGGTCTGACCCAGTAATATATAGTATCATATCTTCATTAGTTTTTATCAGGCTGAGCATCTGACCATCATGACAAGTGATCTTGCCAGATTTATCAGAAACAAAGGAAGCTATGTATTTCCATGTTAGGGCTAATTCCATCACATTCCAGTGGCAGTTTTATATACAGTTTGAAACAGTGCCTTTGTGTATTTCATTCTACAGCATGTGGAGGTGTCTTAGAAGCTGATTCAGTTGGTGCAGCCATTTCTTCTCCCCTGTATCCAGCCAATTATCCAAACAATCAGAACTGCAGTTGGATTCTTCGGGCGCAGGAGCCATGTAAGTTAAAATACACACACCTCTCTTGTGGGAATGTTAGTTGAATGACTAACATCCTCCTCTCATCTGTAATAACAATATAGAATTCCTTCTTTTCTTCTCTGTAGGAAGTTCTGCATCCTGGTAGATGAGCAGGCCAAGGCCTCCTTGAGTGGGCAGGTTTTAATGCAAAGCAATTTAGGATTGCAAAATGAGACATGTGCCATTTGCCATGTGTCAACCTTGCCACTGTGTCAGAATTAGGGGCTTGATTTTGAGGCTTGAAAGTCATGCTCAAAATGTGTACATATCGACAGGGAACTCTTGTGCTCGCACAGAAGTTCCAAGACATTTAACAGAGAATGCTAGTGCATGCAAAAGAATGTGCAGACCAATTAAAGAAATTGAAGTTATTGCAAGCAGGGGTACTTGATATGTATAGAAGAGATTGCTGGAAACTGTGTATGGCCAGCAGTTCTGTTGTTGTTGTTTTTTTTAAAAAAAACTTAAATTCATATATAATAAAACTACTGATACTCTAATGTGTAATTTTTAGTTTTTCATAACTGTAGGTAGATTTGATGCCCAATTTTAAGGGATGTTATTTTCCCAAGACAATACTACAAATGTGTAGCAGTTACAGAATCTGGACTCAGATGCAGATCCTTTTCATTTTTTTAATGGACCAAGTTGATTCAGTATGAATATTAAAAGGAATGAAAATCCTAGTTATTTTGTACTGAATCTTGTTACCCTGCCTAAATATGCATAGACACAAAGCACATTTGGAAAAGTAGATTGATTAGAAGGATGCTGTTTCTCTAGTAGTATCAAATAATTTAACAATTATAAGAGATTTTACATTGTGATAGCTTTTATTGCAGGGGTCCCCAACCTTTTAAAACCTGTGAACATCTTTGGAATTCTGACACAGGTTGGTGAGCACAACCACAGGAGGCAAAGCCAACCACAGCATTTCAGGGAGTAAGGTTATGCATAGCTTCAATATTACAGACACAAAGTCTGCTTAACAGGGTGCCTTTTAAAATGAACACATTATTTTCTTGCATATACACAGCTTACCTTCAGTCATACAGAGAAGATCCTTCTACTGTGGTGGCAGCTGCTGCCAAAATAATTTTAAAAAATATATCTGTAAAGCCAATCAGATCTCCAGTGGCCAGTCAGAAGCCTTGCTAGGCAAAGGCCCCACTAGTCCTGCCCATTTTCTAAAAACACTTGATGGGCACCAGAGAAGTTGGTGGGTGCCATGACACTGACAAGCACCATGTTGGAGACCCCTGTTTTACTGACTAGCCACAAAGGAAAGTGAATAGACATGGGCAGACTATAGAACCAAATACCAGGCAGTCACGCACAGCTGCTAGCTGGAAGAGGTGACCTACAGATACCTACCAGAATGTGAAATCCATGACCATTCAGCTCAGTCTACTTGTGTAAAGAGCTAAAATACCTTCTTCTGTCAACAGTCAACCACATCACATTGTCATTCGCTGATTTTGCAACTGAAGACATCAGGCGCAATTGTACCACAGATTATGTGGAAATTCGAGAAGGGGATAATTTTGATGCACCTCTGCAAGGTATATAATAGCATTTACTGGCCATCTTTGAAAAAGCACCTTTAGAATCAGAACTGTGACGGGATTATTGTCCTTCAAGGATATACAGGATATGCATGTATTTTAGGAACAGCTTTCTTCAAATGGCTGCTCTTTTGCTCACTAGAGTCACTTTTTCTGTTATCTTTCTATAGCAAATGGGTCTTTTGAATTTACATTATATGCTGAAACTGAAATATGGCTTCTACCACTCACTCTGCATTAAAAAAGGGGGGAGTGGTATAATGTGAGTGTTTGCTGATTTGGGGTCTTATAAATTAATACTTGCCAGAGATCAGTATAAGACTAGTGGTGCAATTCATTTATAGTGGGATTGTTGATGAAAGATAAGGCAGGCAGAAGCTCCAAATTCATAGCCTATCATCTTGCCAGAGGTAAACAGGAGCAAGAAGAGGGCAGAGATGCCAGTAGGCATAAACAGGCAGAGTTACACTGAGTGTAATAGTACTAGGGAAAGAATGAGGGGGTTTGGACATTGCTTCAAGTGCAACTGTTTGACATGTGGAATTGTTTTCTGTATTCAGCTGACAGTGCTTCTGAACAAAGTCTGAAGGGGAATTTGTAATGGAGAAATATATGGTCTATATATGGGTACAGCTTGTGTGGCTGGCACTGCTTTAGTAATATCTAAAGCTATTCAGTGAAGAACCTGGGTCCTGAAATCTGGATACTGGTGGAGACCTTTTCATTAGACAAGAGCTCCAGGGCAATCTGGAAATATTTATGCCATCAGAACCAGCCAAAGATATCAAGAGACAGTGACAATGATCTAACCCTGGCCTCTGTGATCTGTGTAAATTTTATAATAGTAACAGAAACAAACGTTATGACTAGCAATCAAATATTCACAGACAGAGCTGGTAGCCTGAGATTTCACAGAGATGGAAGTTCACAGAGTTCATAACCACTTTTTGCTCAATTTCATCCCTTCTCCGTCTCACCACAGCTCCCATGTGACATCATTTTTTTCTATGATCCCCAGAAAAGTTGGTTGGATTCAACCCATAGCCTTGTTACAGGAAATGGTCAAGTCATGCAACTCCAGGAAGGCTAGGTTAGAGTCTGGTGATGGAACGGAACAGTACAGAAAAGCTCTCAATAGTTTTCTTCTATTGCTTTTCCAGGGCGATATTGTGGCACTACTGTGCCACATCCCATTACTTCTTTCGGCAGAGTTTTATCCATCAGTTTCATTTCTAATACTGCTGTTACTGCCAAAGGGTTCCGTGCTACTTTTGCTGCATCAACATCAGGTATGCCTTTGTTTATGTGCTTCATAAAAAAAGAAAAAGAATGACAGCTTTAAAATGATTCTACCTTCAAGCATTGTCTTCATGTTATTTGACATCAGGAACTCCCAGGGTTGGGTAGCAGCTACCACAAAATATGGGTAAATATTCTAACTTTAGAAATCCAATAGATTTAGCTGGTGAAGATCAGGCAGGACTATTAGACTCTATAAGTAGTTCCTCAGCCACTTAACAAGTAAGGGAAAGGAAAGATGCTCTGTAGGTATAAAATGATTTTGGACTGAAACCAAGAGTCAGTAAACAACTGCTCTAGCAAGTAAATTGTGGGTGGGATGGAGTGATGTCCTGTGATATCAGTTGTGGTGTGTAGCAATTGCAATTTCCTAATCATACATGCTGACCTAGTGGAAGATGTTTCAGGATGCAAAGAATTATGGGTTTTAAACCTGCATCATCTGCCATTTGCTTGGCAGCTTGTTGATAATATTTTAACAGTGCAGTCCTAAGAAGAGATATTCCAGTCTAAACCCATCAATCAATGGCCTTAGACTGGAGTAACTCTTCTTAGGATTGTACTGTAAATCAACCCAGTGGGTCAAATATGATGTCATTTCTTAACACCCCAAACCGTGTTTAGGGGAAAGTGCATAAGATGTCATGAGTGAACAGGCCATTTTGATATGTATTCCAGACCGGATAACTTTTTAGGAAGCGAAGGCTCTTGATATTATGCAAATGCTTTCACCAACAAATGTAGAGGCAAGCTAACCATCTATGTAGGCTAAAGCGCTTACTTGGAATGCATGGCCCTCGCGCTGTACATTACCAGTCCTGTAAACTGCTCTTCTGGTCTGATACAAAAATGCTGAACAGAGAATGAAAAGTGTGGATATGCTCTTTGTCAGTTAGTCCCACAGCTTGTTTGACTAGAGAATTGGAATCCCTTATTTCCTGTAGCCAGGATTTCCTGTTTCTGAGTCATAACGTTGAAACGAAGATATTTCCTTTTGCCAAGACACTACAGAAAAAGGCAGTCCCGTGTTTCCCTGGCTTTCAAAAACATCTTCCCTTCATACATTTCTTGTTGACTTTCTTTTCCCCCTTACAGCCTGTGGGGGTGTCTTCCATATGGAGAGAGGAGCCTTCAGCAGCCCCAGTTTTCCCGAGCCTTATCCACCGAATATTGAATGTGTCTGGAACATTCCAAGCTCCCCTGGCAACCGGCTCCAGCTGTCTTTCACGTAAATCAAATTTCCAAAGGGTTATTGTTCAGTCTCTTCATGGAGCTGCAGGAAGGAAATGCTGTGTTTAGCAGCAAATGTAATTGCCAGCATGTTAAACTGTAGCAGTGCCCACAACAACTTGGAAAGAGAACACAGTGGCAGCCGTGAGGGACTTGACATCAGTTTCCTCCATTGTGTATTAATGAGTGAATAGCATGGTGGAATTTCAGACAATTATATATTATACTACACATGCCACCTTTTTAGTATATCATAAGCGAGCAGAGGACATTAATGACTGCTGCTTCTTTTGCTTCTGTGGGCTTTCTTGCAAAATTAACAGTTCAGCTTCCTTACTGGCTCCGTTGCAGATATGAAAGGGCACGGGAAATTTTATTAGCCTAACAGAGCATATATTGTAAGACATGATTCAGTGACCAGACTGAACTAGCCTTCTGCCTCTAAATGCTTCTACCTTAGCCCAAGGTCTCGTATAGCCCAGAATCTCATGAGTCCATGTATGGCACAATGCAGTAACAAAAGCTTCCTCTTTTTTCAAAGGAGATGTGATAGCACCCCATGTACAAAATAGTGAGTTTCACTGGAAACTCTTGATTGCATGCACAGAGGCACCTCATGCACAAAATACAGTTCCTGGATATGGGCAATTACAGTGTGATTCACATGTTACCAAAGAAGACTGATTGTGACTTCTTTGTGATCTCAACTTATGCTAGTTCCAGTAATGTCTATAAAAAAGGAACCATGTATACCTGTTGAATTACCTAACTACTTTCCAAGGCAGAGTTGCTTCTCCATGTGCAATAGGTGCTGCTGATGTGGGAATAAAGCCTCCTTGGGGGTTTTCACAGAAGGGTGGAATATAAATTTGTAATACGAAATTTAAAAATCACATAATTGACATGATCAAAAAGAGTCCAGTAGCACCTTTAAGACGAACCAACTTTATTGTAGCATAAGCTTTCAAGAATCACAGTTCTCTTCGTCAGATGCATGGAGGGCAAGAAGAAACTGGTCAGATATATAGGTGGAGAGGGGATGCATGCCCTCCATGCATCTGACGAAGAGAACTGTGATTCTTGAAAGCTTATGCTACAATAAAGTTGGTTCGTCTTAAAGGTGCTACTGGACTCTTTGATTTTGCTACTACAGACTAACATGGCTAACTCCTCTGTATAATTGACGTGGTTTCTTCTCAAAGATGTCACTAGATGAGGAAGGTTTTGAAGATGTAGTTTCCTGTATATTACAGGGTTGGTAGGGAAACTACATCTTCAAAACCTTCCTCGTCTAGTGACATCTGTGAGAAGAAACCATGTTAATTATGTGATCAGGCCTGTGTACAAACTGAGTTCCGCTGAAATCGTCAAGGGTGGTGTATTGATCCTGTAAATGGCAAAGCTTAGTATAGCTTCTTAGACAAAATAGTTTGAAAGGAAGTATTTGTCTGACATACTCTCTCTTTCCTCTCCTCACCCAATTTATTTTTATTTAGGAAAATATAGAATTAGTAAAATTACATTATACTAACTCCTCTACATGAGCAAAAGTATGCAGAGCAAAATTCTTACTAGCAGAGCATGCAAATCCCTTTTGGAGAGGCAATCAGTAGACGGGGACAGTTATTCCTCTAGACTATTTACTTATTTATTTATCTCTCAGAGAAGATATTGCAGAAAGAATCGAGCTACTAAACTAGGACAAAGGCATGTTGAAATAGCCATGTCCAACTTTACACCTAAAGGCCGTTACGGAAGGAGCTAGATGGGCCTTCCATGGCAAGCAATTCAAAAGTTGCTGAGTAGGGCCACTGACTCCAGCTTGGGAAATTCCTGGAGGGTGGGGGCAGAGCCTGGGGAGGGCGGAGTTTGGAGAGGGGCGGGAGTTCAGTAGGGATGTGATGCCATACAGCCTGTCCTCCAAAGCTACCATTTCCTTGAAGGGAACTGATCTCTGAAGCCTGGAGATCAGTTGTAATTCCAGGCAGGAATGGACTGAGAAGTGAAAGCAGTCCTGGAGCAAGCCAAGCTGAGTGGCACCTGTGGTGCTCTAAGCCAGTGCTGGGGGGGGGGGGGGTCACTTAACTGAGCTGTGTAATCAAAGGGTAGTAGTGCACTTGTTGCTCATGCTTAACAACTGGCAACAGTGTAAGAAAAGTTAACTGGTGAACTAACACCAGTTTCCATTGCCAATGAAGAATCTGAGCCGAGTAGTCCTGAGGATCTAGCAGAATTGCTAGAACTCGGTTATACTTGCTCTTGGCCACCAGCAGCCCTCTAGGCAGTGGTCCTCTGGGAAATTCCCCTGTAGGTTAAACGGCCAGTCTGCCTCTGGTTCTGGGAGAACACCAGGCCCCACCTGGGGGTTGATAACTCTCTTGCTCTCCAAGAAATAACTGATGCCTTTGGGGCCCTTTTGCTTTATCAATTTTTTGTCTGTCTTTTTAAAGCTGATAATAGTGGAGTGAATTGAGCCATTTGGGGACAGAATACTTTTAGGTAGAACTAGAATGGAGTTCTCCTGATTATAAACTACTTATAAATTAGGGGAACCAGTGAATGGTTAGGGTGTTGTGCAAGGATCTGGGAGATCCAGATTCAAATCCCCACTCTGCCATGGAAGCTTGGTGAATAACCTTGGGCTAGTCAGTCACACACACTCACCCTAACCTACCTTACATGTAGGGCTGCCAACTCCAGGTTGGAAAATTCCTGGAGATTTTAGGGGTGGAGCCTGAGGAGGGGAGGGACCTCAAAAGGGTATAATGCTCCTGGCTACCTTAAAAGCAGTTACTTTCTTCAGGGGAACTAATCTATGTCACCTGGAGATCAGTTGTAATTCAGGGAGCTCTCAGGCCTCACCTGGCAGTTGGCAAGCATACATTCACCATTGTTGTGAAGCTAAAATGGAAGAAAGGAGGAGGATGCAAGTTGCTTTCAGTCCACATTGGCAAGGAAGTTGGGGTAAATGAAATAAATATGTGTAGCAATACAAAATGTTTTTTATGAACAAATGAACAATACAAAATGAAACAGGAAGTTAGTCTGCATACATGTAATGAAGTTGCTTCAATACATCTTACAGTTACAACAATATAATTTATGGTGCAATCCTAAAGAGAGTTGCATCCAGTCAAGAGAGCAAGTGTATCCACTTGTCAAATTTAACATCACGACCACAAAATTAAAATTAATAACAACACAAACATACCCAAACCAGTATCAGGATGGTCCAGTAGTTCATCCTCTTTAATGTAAGTTTTCATAATGGAAGGTAAAGAAATAGCAGAATGTCTGTGAGGGACCTGTAAGATGTCACTTATAGTCATACGTTTACCCCTTCTGTTAACAGTTTTGCAACCATTTTTGCCAAAACCTTTGCCAGAGCTGTTTCATCTTTTGAATTCTGGTCTTGCAAAATTGGTCCTCCCACATGTTCCGGGCGTTAGCTTTAAATTAGTTTGAAGTATATCCAGATGGGAGTTTGGTTCTGTTTTATAGTACCCTGGAGAGCATATGAATCCACTCAAGCTGGAAGGAAATCTGAGAGCAGAAACATTTTGTACGTTAATTCTAGAAAACCTTTCTGGTTTATTTTATTTTTCAATTCATGGCTAGCTTTTGGGGGGGGAAAGATGGTTTTGTTACATCTAGTATTAAGATTAGCTGATGTACATTAATGCCTAACTCAAATTATTTGAACCCAGGGCTGCTGACTATTTGCATTGGTGGAGACTAGATTTGAAACTTACCTTCTGTTCCTACACCAACAGTGCAATCCTAAGCATTGATTTCAATGGGCTTAGACTGTTTAGGATTGCACTGCAAGATTTGCACAGCACTTGGATAGAGTGCCTTGAAATACGCAGGGTGTTATGGTTTTTCCACAACTCCCACAGTTGAGTCACAGAACCTTTCATTTATGAATTAAGCAAGAGCATATGAAATATGTTAATTCATGCATTTCCCCAAGCAATCCATACACACCTGTTACCAAAAATGCAAACCAATATTTATATCAAAGTTATATCATAATTCCCACTCCTCGGGGAATGGGCTCCCTGAGGAGGTGAAGGGAACACAGTCTCTATACATTTTAGGAGATGCTGCAAGGCCATTCTATTGTCGAGGGCTTTCAATGGTTTACAGACTGAAGGTATCTTGGGGGGGCGGTGTTATTTGGGGGTTTATTCTGTATGTTTTTATTTAGTAATTTGTAAACTGCCTTGAGCTAAAAGGAGAGGTGGATATAAATACTTTAATAAATACATAAACTAAAATAGCTCCACTGCTCAGACTATGGGCTTCTTTTTTCTCAGCCCAACAGACAGCTGTTGTGTGTGCCTTTTTCCGCGATGAAAAACTAACAGGTTGCAGCAAAGGCCTATCTGGCTGCCCATTTGAGTCTGAGCTGCAGATTACTTAGAATAATAAAAACAAATGAGCAAGTGACACTGCCTTGACTCTTTCACCATTGCATGGCAGTCAGTCACTGTGCATTTTTGTTTTTCATGTTCCACCATGCAAAAATGATCTAGTGACATGGTCCTCCTGATGCAATATTTTCTGAATTCATTCATTGGTCTAGGCTTGTGTAGCGCCTCAGAGTTTCTTCTGTGTACCACAGAATTCCATTGCCATGTCCAAACAACTATTACTGGCAGGCACACAAGGCAATTCTCATATATTTAACCCATTTTCAAAAATGTAAAGGGGGAGACTCTGACATGCCAAAGCATGGTGTGGGAATAGACTGATCCTGGGTCCTGTGGGGGAGAGGGAAGAAGTGCAAGCCCTGAGCTTATTGGACGAAAACATGACCAAAGGCTACCAGATGGTCAAGTAAAATACCTACAATTGTGTGTTCAGAAGTGATAACCTGAGAAGGAGAAGCTTTTCTTACAGACTATGCTGGCCCTACTTTGAGCTTCCTGCCCATGGAGAGGGACCAAGATTGAACAGGGTGCAAGTCCATCCATAGTCATCATGATGATTCCTCTGCAGGACACAATTCTCCTGTCCCAGAAATAACTGGGACCCGCAGGCCAACCCAATAAATGAGGGCGTATTCGTTTTCTTTGTCTTGTTTGTCTAAATTATATTGTTTTGGAAATTTGTGTAAGCCTCTTTGGATCGAAAAGCGGCATGGAAATGTCCTAAGGAAAGAACATTTTAGTCACTAGGAAAGGATCCCTGCTGTTAATTATATAGATTTTTATTCTTTGTATAGTTATTACTGCTAGTTAGTTATTATTTATAGTTATTTTTGTGACTATACAAATATGATAATACAGTTATGTATAGGGTTATTAACTTTTTGTGTTTGTTGTTACTAAATAAATTAATATAAATGGAGTGAAGAAAGGGAAAAAGAAAGGAATTTGTTAAGCAAATAGCAGTTCCAGAAGAACAGAATGTTAAACTGATGTTTTTGGTGGAGTGAAACCCATTATAAAATACAAATAAAATAAAAGAAGACTGGAAGACTTTATGAAGACAGATGGTGAAATGGTGGTGCAAAGAGTAATAGGCAGGCACAGAGGTGTAGCAAGATACAAGGGCCATTACTAATCTTTCCCATATATATGCTAGTGTAAAAAGCGCTAGATACTATTTATGAATATTCAAAATTTAAATTACTATTTTATTTAACCCTTGTAAGCAGAAAAGCAGGAAAAATACTGATAATTTAATGTTCAATGATCCAGTACATCCATTTCCACTGTATTCTAAATCATGTTTCTATTTATTGTAATAAATGCACTCCCATTGCTGTTTAAAACAGGGAATTTCAGATGGAAGAAAGTGAAAACTGTGCCAAGGACTACCTAGAAATTTGGGAAGGTATTCTTGGTGGACAGCTGTTGGGGCGATATTGTGGAAACTCCTTACTGATGAATCATACAACTATCACTGCACACTTTTTGTCAGTTAAATTTGTCTCAGATGGCTCAGGCGGTGGAATGGGCTTCCGGGCCACATTTGCTCACTGTAAGTACACAGCATTGCATTCAAAACAAAAATTACCAGTTTTCAGATGAAGGGAGGTAGGTGGGAGAGATACATAGAAACATACGTAATGACAAAAATAGTTGTGCTTTTGGATACCCACTAGACATGGGCACGAATGGGGGGAAAAAACCCAAACACCCTGTTCGTCGTTTGTTGCCATCCACGAACAATGAACAATGAACATGGACAAACATGAACTGTTCCCGGACATGTTCGTTGTTCGTAGGGGCCAGAACCACCCCCACCCCCAAACCACCCCACACTTAGCCCCCCCTCCCCTCAAACCCACTTACCTGGCCCTTTAAAGATCCCTTTAAACTATCAGTTGGCAGGCGGCAGGGGGGATTCCCCCCTGCTGCCTGCCAGCTGATAGTTTAAAGGGCCCTGTCCTGGCAAAAACAGCAGTGTCTGCTGGCAGCTACTTTGAGGAGTTACCAACTGACCTTCCCAATGTCCAATACCCACCAAATTTGCAGGGGACATAGTCCTCACTGTCCTCTGAATACCCCCTCAAGTTTCAGAGAGATTGCACCCTGGGAAAGGCATGATCCTTGGGTCTCCTTGTTGGCTGTCATTTTCTCTTCACAGTGGCAAAAATGGGACTCTGCTGGAAGTGCTTTGAAGGGTTAAAGCCAGAAGGAAAGGCAGAAGGAGTTCAGACAGAGTTCAGTCCTTGCCTCGGTTTGCCAAATGGATAGATTGCAGGTGCCAGACTGTCTGGCTTTACCAACGGCTGCGGAAGGCATCATGAACAGCTTGTTCACGAACAGCACATTGGGCTGTTCGTGGTTTGCTGTTCATGCCCATGTCTAATATCCACCTCTTGTCACCTCACAATAAGTTTACAATGGCTATGCTAATTAAATTATACCTGAAATATACATCACCAATGGATGATTAATCAAATGCACACATGGTATTTGCTACTGGAAATGTTTGTTTCTCAATAGATAGTAATTCATATGAGCACGTGGGGGCAGGAGCAATCCCCTTTCCTTATTCTTGGAATATGTTTGCAAGTTGTCATTAACAACAAATTGATTTGAAGAGCATCTCTCATTTTTCAGTGTTTGGAAATAACCTTGTGGGAAGTAGTGGACAAATAGCCTCTCCACTTTGGCCTAGAAACTACCCTCACAATTCCAACTACCAGTGGACAATAACTGCTAATGTAACCCAGTTGATTCATGGCCAACTTCAACAGATGGATATTGAGGATTTCAGCAGCTGCCGCTATGATAAGCTGAAGGTGAGTTTGAAGTCGCAAATCTCTTTGTTAAGTAGAATATGGTAAAAAAAATGAACAAAACAAAGTCCATCCAAGAAGCAACTCATCCTCATGGAATCTTTAGTATAGGTGAATCAAAAAGAGTCCAGTAGCACCTTTAAGACTAACCAATATTATTGTAGCATAAGGTTTCGAGAATCAAGTTCTCTTCGTCAGATGCATTGGTTAGTCTTAAAGGTGCTACTGGACTCTTTTTGATTTTGCTACCACAGACTAACACGGCTAACTCCTCTGCATTTAGTATAGGTGCTATCTGATACTGACTTATAGTGAAATCAGTGGAATACTGGAGTAACTCTGCTTACAGATTTCATGGCTAGTTTCAAAATTATTGTCAGCAATGAACACAGACAGGTAATATCATATGAATAACAAGTGAAACTTTATAGTGGTCATTTTAAAAATTGAATTCACATAGTAGGATAAGATTCATCATCCTGCCAGCCATCATAAATCCTTATGATTACTTCTGTATCATCATGGCAACTGTTTTGTTAGGCCTCATCCCTAGAATTCCTCTGCAGTCTACAGTTTCCTGCCTTTTTTGTTTCATTTCTGTTCACAGTCTCTGCCTGTTTCTGCCTCTTCTCATCGTGTCTTTCTGATATTCCATTACCATTTCTTCTCTCAGAGGCGGACTGGGAAGTTACAGTGACCCTGGAGAAAACTACGCTGAGCAGCCCCTGTGCTACCACAAACCAATGTTGTAGGGCCACTAAGCACAGCAGCGCCAACTGTGGGCATTTCCTCACCCATGTTTCCTTCCACAAACTGATAGCAATGTAGGAAAAGGCAACTGTTGAGTTGATGCTGATTATCAATATACCAAATGCCCCCTGAAGTACTGGCAAAGTTACTGGGGAGTGGCTCTTCTTGATCCTGCCAACCCTCCAGTGGCTCTTTTTTCCAAAGCAGTAGCCCACCAGGAAATTTTCCTATAGGTTGAATTACCAGTCTGCCTTGGCTTCTCATATCTCTGTGCTTCTTGTCTTTTAGCCCTTACACATCTGTCCAGGATTTTTTCATCACACATATTTTCTCTCTAGTGTACTTACCAGTTAGACTGAGGAAAGATGGTATTTGCTGAGTACATTGCCCTGGCATTTCCTGGAAAACACAAACATACTTTAAACATAAGAAGTCCAGAGTTTCAGAAGGCAGCAGGAATAGGTTTTCAGTGAGCATTTGAGGCTGCAGTAGGAAAATTGCACTCGCAGGTAGAAATTATTACACTCGTGCCAACTCTGCTCTGGATCCAAGCCATTGTATTGCCTGAAAATGTAAGATAAGAGTATTTATATTTTATCAAAGCTAGAACCAGACTAGGATCTTTTGGGGTTCCACATTGTTTCAGACAGCTATTCCCCAGAGATACATCCCGGAATCATGAGGGATTTTGTCGTCCTTATTTTTTGTGGGCATTTTTTTTGGCAGTGTATTATCTCATGAAGATTTTTCATTACTTGAGGAAAGCTTACTATTTCTGTTGATAGTGGTTACAGTGTCAGACTAGGATCTGGGAGACCTGGGTTCAAATTCCAACTCTGCTATGTAAGTTTGCTGTAGAGGTGGACATGGACCGAAAAATGGACCAAAGTTTTACACAGACTGGGCTGGTTTGGCGTTTGCGAGCTGGTGGAGTGCACCTTTTTCATGAACAAGATGAACTTTGGCTGGTCCATTGGTCCTCTGGTCCGTGAAACCAGACATCCCAGTGTGGAGCAATCAATTCCCTAGACAACGTAGGAGCCACCTGCAGACTTTCTGCTGCCCTTGAAACACACCAGTCTTACCCTGAAAACCTTGATAGACAGTTCTGGCTGCCAACCAGAGAGCTCCCATTATTCTCTATATAAGTGTTTAATATGTAAGACATAGCGCGGAGCACGGTTTCACTTTCCAACTAATTACCGGCTTGGAGGAACTGCTTGTTGTGGGAGGGTTTTTTTCCAGATTGTGCCAGAGGGAGGCTTGGGGCTTGTGTTGCAGCAAGGCTCTGGGTGGGAGCAAGCTTATTGGGTTTCCTTGGCTGAGGGCTCATTCCTGTTTCTCCTTTTTTCCCCTTTCAACTCTTATTTGCTTGTGGGGTGGTGGGCTAGCCTGGGGCTCACTCTTCTGTCTCATTTTTCCCCCTTTCAATTCTTATTTGATTGTGGGGTATTGGGGTAGCCTAGGGCTCTGCCAATTGCTGCAAGCCAATGCAAGTCGATTAGCGTTTTCAGCTCCTATGTACTGGATGTTTCCTGGGGGTGGCCACTTTGGGAGTCTGTAACTCCAATATCTGAAATGTAATCTTGGCCAGACTTGGAGGGTGGCTGGAGGAGAGCCTGCTGAAAACACGTTTTGAGTTTTGTATCTCTGAATGTGAAGGGGGCAGTGCTACGGCCCCTGGAACTGATGGCGCACTTCCGGAGAACTGGTCTGCGAACTGGGGAGGGTCCATGAATGGTCCGTGGTCTGTAAAATGCGATAGACCATGGACCAATGGTCCATGGCTTTTTCCCAGTCCATGCCCATGTCTAGTTTGCTGAATGATTTTGGGCCAATCACACACTCTCACCCTAACCTACCTCACAGGATTGGTTTGATAAAATGAAGGAGATACTGTGAGCTTTGGGGGCCCATTCTGGGGGAAAGAGGAGTACAAATGAAGTCAATAAATAAATGTGCTTTTCCTACCCAAGTTTCAAGGCTTATAAAGAGAATTCATGTTATATTTCTTTCATGTTGGGGTTTTGAAATCACAGTGCTGCTATTAGCCTTAATATAAAGCATATGTTGCAAATGAAAACTGAGAGAAAAACAATGTAGCTGTTCTTTCTCATAAGCTGTTCCCTATTTTCATGTGTCTTAGTGCAATTCCATTTGTTTTACTGCAGCAATAATAATAATAGGTTAGTTTAAAGCTTTCTGGAGTTAAAAGGACAAGATATTAACAAAATGTCCGGTCATTTTTTACTTACTAGTTCCCAAACCTTGGGGTTTACTGATGGTTGTCTCTGACTCCTTACTCTGTCATTTTCCTTCATACGTTTCCCCTGTACAAAGTTTGTAGTTGAGATTTCCTACCTATTGCATTTTGTTTTCTTGCCTCAAAACAGTGTCAAGATCCCTGTCCTCCTTTTCCTTTCCTCTGCTGCTACTATACAACATAAATACATGAGAGAAGGCAGCAGTGCACAGAAAAAATTATTCATTTCTATATCATTATCTTACAAAGCATTTCCCTGAGCAGCTGGCTAGAGTTACCGTCTAGTGATAAGGCTGGCCCTGACAACTGTGTAATTAGGTTTTGTATGTAACTGGTAAGATGGCCATTGTTAAGATGGTGGGATATATGCCCAGACATGGTTTGTATATAGCAGGGAACTCGTGGGTGAGAAGGTGCAGAGAATGTGCTGGTGTACTCTGCGCAGTGAGATACATTGCATCCTCATGGTCACCTGATGTGGGGCTGGGCGGAAGAGATTTGCTCACTGCAACCTTCTCCCCAGCACATCTCTACTTTTCCCTGGAGAAGTGAATGCCATCAACCCATTTGGTTGTATGGGAGAAAGTAAAAGGATGTACTTGGGAACGCCATCAAGGCGGCAGCTAAACCTTCCTTCTGTCTGATGACCTCATTGTCTGCCCTAATGAGAAGGTTCTGGCCTCTTTCAAGAATTATGGAGACCCGAGCAAGTCCTTATCTACCTATCATTTCATCTGCATGGCACTGTCTTGGGTTCTTTTTGGGTGGGTGGGAGAATCATGTTGCAACAGTGTGATGAAAAGCAGGAATGGGTACATTGAGAGATACATTGTTTAGAATAATCAGGACAAATTGTCATGTAGCAATCTGAAAAGACCTTGACCAATTCCTTGGAGTTCAGGGTCTCCCATCCTACATTTTTCTTTTTTGTTGTTGTTGTCCATGTGTTGTGTTTAGTTTTGGCTCACATGGTGAGTTTTGAAATCAATCAGAACAAACCCACCTTTGAAAAGTAAAGAGTTGAGGCTAAATCATCGCTAATGGAATAACTGACTATTGTACTGGATCTAGAAAATCGACCTCCAAGTTATTTTGTTGAGGGCCTCCCTTCCCGATCCAATACATTATCTCCGTAGAAGCATTTTAAAGCTAAAACAGGCCTTCGAAAGCCTTCGTGGGTAATTATAATTAGGTTTGGTATGTGAGAAACTTTTCTCCAGAACTTTATGTGCCAGGATGTTGCAGAGGTCAGAGATCTGTTTATAACTGGAACCGTGTAGCCAAGAAATGTCATTGCTGCTGCTGCTGCTGCTTTATCCTCTCTGCTTTCAAGAAGGTCAGGGAAGGGGGCAAGGTTTTCCTCCCTTTGGTTTATCCCCATAATTCTGTGAGGCCGAAAGCCACCTAGAAAGCTTCAAGGCAGTTTGAGGATTTGAACCCAGAACCTCTGATGATAGACTAATACTGAACCAACACACTGGCTTTTGTGCAATAAATAGAGTTGCAACTCAATCCTATTCATGTTTGCTCAGAAAAAAACCTCACAAAATTCAGTAGAACTTATTACATCAAAATGAATATGCTTAGGATTGCAGCCCTCCTTCCTTAATGAACAGGGAATGAATTGGGCAGTATCAATTATGACTGGTTTTATAAATGATGTGAGGCAATTTGGGTTGAAATCTAAGAGGATACCTACTTTTTTATATTGCCTGTTTTAGTGCAATACTGGAATTATTTGAAAGAGAATTTTTTTTACGTTGTTTGTTGTTCAGGCATGCTTTAAAATGGTCTATATATATCTTAATAATCAAGCTCTCTAAGGATGCTGATTTATTTCTCATTAATTTGAGTATGAGTTATTTTCTCCTTGGAAAAGTGGTTTATATTGAAGCAGCTTCATTTGAAGTATTATGACCCTTCTCTCAAAATGTTACCATGCAGCATTAGGGTTGCCAAACTCCAGGTGGGGCCAGGATGTCTCCCATAATTACAACAAATTCCGCAGACTACAGAGATCAGTCCCTCTAGAGATCATTGCTGCTTTGGAGGGTGGTATGGGATTAAACTCTGCTGAGGTCTTGCCCCATCCCAAACCTCACCCTCCCAAATATCCAGGAATTCCCCATCCCACAGTGGGCAACCCTATGCATCATACTTGTGAACACTAAAGCCTAAATACCACCTCTGAAGTTAAAATCATTAAACTAGTACTGTAGTTTTAATTCAGCATTTCTAGAAAAAAACATTGACGTAAGGACACCCTTACTAATCTGTTATCTCACTGATACAGGTCTATGATGGGCCCAACACACACTCTCGTCTCATTGAAGTATACTGTGGAACAACCCTTTCTTCTTTCACTTCCTCTGGAAGCTCTGTTACTCTTCAGTTCATCTCTGATTTTTCTGTAAATGGAAAGGGTTTCCTTTTGGATTGGAATGTTGTGGAAGCTCCTACAGACACTGGACATACTATTCCTACAGGTTTGCCTCCTGGTCATGTAGCTAATATGGACCATGAAAACATGTAGATTGTTGGCTTATGATTTTCTGGTCTGTAAACAAGAACAGTATAATCTGCTGACAACAAATCTTTTTGTAGCAAAGTGTATAAAGTAGGGTCGCTCTTGTTAACACTACAGTGTGTATGCCAATTTGGGATTGTTTTCCTTTAGACTGTGGAGCCAGTGATAAAAGTAATAGGACAAGATAGAAAAGATAGGCAGATATGGAGGCCCCCATGTCCCTGCTTCTATCAAATCCCCATTGCCTGTACTGCTTATGGCAATAGGTAAGTGATCTGTTGTATGATTTCATTCTGTCTTCAGTTTGGTACAGTTTTAAATGCAATGACAACTGAGGATGGTTTGGTTGGTTTAAAACTTTGATATGTCACTTTTCCAGGAAAAATGACTTACATGTACAAAATAAAACAAGTTTTGTATAAAATCAACAATAAAACAATCTTAAAATACCTCCTTACAAATGGGACAACCAGGAACAACCAGCAAAAAATCTTTTAGGGGAAGGAGCAAAAAGCCATTTTAAAAAATGAATGGTCAGCTAGTTTTTCCTAAAAGAAAGCAAAAATTCACCAGCTCTATCAGGAGATAATTCCATAGCCTTGAGGTTCCAATTGTAAAGGTCTAGCTTTTTGTGATGCAGTTTGTATTGTATACGCAGATAAGAATGCAGACAGAACAGATGTTGCAATACAGAGCCTGTTTAAATAAATGGATTGGGGGGGGGCGTGATTACCCAGAGATACATCAGTTTAGAATTATGTAGGTGTCACAGTGCAGATGTATTAAATTTGCCTCAAATTGAGAAGACTGGGTAGAAAGTCAACAGTAGAGGCAAGCTCTTGCTTGTGCAAGCATAGGATCTGAGCAATGGGAAGAGGGTAATGAGTGTACTTTACTGGGATCCAATGGGGCTTGGACCAGTCTTTAAACCATTACTATGATAAAGTCTGTTTATGTCATTTCAGAAATAATATACATATATATTTTTATAATGACATCTGAGATTGTGCATATGTATGGTGCAGAGGACCCACATTATGAATTTGTATCCGTCCCTGGGAAATTATACTTGGGCCATGTACAAGTGACAGATTTTAAGAATGTAAATGAATGGAGATAAAATTTCAGTGGAGGTACACAAGATAACAATATTGCCTAAAATATCAAGCAAGTAATAAACACTGCTAGGACAGGGGGAGTAACAAAAGTTACTTTAATGTATCTCCATGTGTCTCTCTTGCTGACGACTCAAGGGGTCTTTTGTTAAAATTAACAAAATGCTAGAATACCATCAACTTTCTTCTTGTCACAGGTGCCTGTGGAGGTGTAGCAACAACCAGCGAAGCACCTTTGTTCCTGTTCTCGCCAGGCTGGCCCTCAGACTACAGAAATTTGGCAGACTGTATATGGGTTATCCGATCACGAAGCTCAACAGTGGAATTCAACATCCTGGCTTTGGATATTGAGACTCATGGCTCATGCAACTACGATAAACTTGTCTTCAGAGATGGTGAGAAACGTCTGTCCATTATGTGAGGTGCAGACAGAAAACCTGGGTTTAGAAATCCCTCATAATCACCATCACAAGTTAAAATG
Organism: Eublepharis macularius; assembly: GCF_028583425.1. Lineage (NCBI taxonomy): Eukaryota > Metazoa > Chordata > Lepidosauria > Squamata > Eublepharidae > Eublepharis > Eublepharis macularius. The sequence goes on along the minus strand of NC_072800.1, from coordinate 65,915,386 downwards.
AAAAGTACTTGCCTCCATCTCAGTCTGGGGCTTGGCTTGTCCTGCTCTTGCCTTGATGAGATGAGAGTCCCACACATGACTGCCATATGGAGTCCCCAGTAGATTCCATGTGTGCCTGCAGTAATATATGAATGAACCCTCAGACAACTTACATGAAGCTGCCTTATACTGACTATCCATTGTTCTCTCAAAGTCATCAATTGGCAGAGACTCACAGGCACTATCTGATCCTTTTTAACCTGGGGATGTCAGGGATTGAACTTGGGACCTTCTGAATACAAGGCAGATCCGATGCAAAGGAGCATGACTTGTCTCCTGCTCTTGGAGGGCTATTCTGCTTTAAAAATCAAGTATACTCTAAAGTTGTATTGTAGTTAATCCCTGGAGTCAAAGTACATTGCCTCCCCCTCCTACCTCACTTCCCAAGACTCTTGTGCAGCCAATATAGTCTGTGCAGTTCATGTGACTATCTTCCTGCAGCCAGTAAGGGGAAATTTTTCAAAGTAGAAAATGTTCTAAAATATAAGAAATCATAAAAGATCTAGGTAGTTCATTGTGACACGGAACACTTCTTTCAAGGTATATAATTAAATATTGTGGTCTTAGATACCTTCTGAAGCAAGCCCCTTTAAACTGGAGTTTAAAGGACAGAGGATCTGGAAGTATATGGTATGACTACCTGACTGGGTCTGGCTACAAATGTCATTAACTGGAGGTCAGACTGAGTACTTTGCTGCACAATGTAGTTTCTGCAATAAAGACTGGCTCCTTGAAAGGCAAAGGGTTGGTCTGGGAAGTATCACAAGCAACTGGTAAAGAAGCCTGAACTTTGGGTACATTCCAGTGCAATGCTGTCCTGTTTCTTTCCCTAGGAGACAACAGCCTTGCCCCTGTTCTCTCCACTGTATGTGGCCGTGAAATTCCTGGACCAATAAGGTCAACCGGGGACTCTATGTACATTCACTTCACTTCAGATGAAAGTATCACTGGTGCTGGGTTTAATGCTTCTTTCCACAAAAGTGAGTTACTTTAAAAAAAACAATTTATCTTCCTCCTCCATTGCAGACTTTCCAAAAGGGAATTGTTTCAATTTCATTTTATTATAGTACTTTTGCCTCTCCATATCAGCTGGCATCCTCTCAATGTATTTTCACTCAGCATCTGTGCTGATGCACATTTTTTTAAAAATACATGTTTAACTTTATTCAGTGTCTTAAATGTAAATTTGAAGACCCTGCAAAATTAACAAAAAAGGTAGTTGGAGAAACTTTTCTTACTCATCCAGAAGTACTTAATAAATAAACAAAACATTTCTCATATAGCCAAGCTTGCAAGATTCCTTTCATTTTTTTAAAAAAACATTAATTGGATAATGCACTTCATATATGAAGGCATAATTGTTTTTGTACAGTTAAAAATTTCATAAGATACTAAAAAAAATCAAACTGAGTTATATGATAATACAGCAGTCTGGTGTAAGTTGGATTTTGAAACAAAAATGTTTTTATTCTGGAGAAAGAGTTGAATTGAACCATATAATTTTAAAACTGATAATACAGCAGGTTCCTAGTCCTTCGTAAATTATCAGAATTTCCCCATTGAAGACATTGTGCCACACTTACTGTAGGACTGTCGCATCAGTTACAAATAGTGGGGGCCAATTTGGCTGTGAGTAGCCAGTAAATTAGTACATGGCAAAAGACACATGAAACATACCTCAGTTGATGCTCTGAGTATACTATATCACACATTTATCTGATATTTCAAGGAGTCAGTCAACATATCTTACAGTAAAATCAAAATATAATTGTAAAATGGAAAAAGTCACTAAGAAGTTATCTCTACCCCCTTGAGTCTTTATGTGCTAAAATGATCTTGTTTTCTATGGTAAAATTGCAAAATAAGATTTTTTTCTGCAAGAAAGTTTGCAACTTGAAAATTAGTAATGTTCAAAAGATGGTAACTTGCAGTGTTATCACATGGAGCAGTCATGAGACTATTTCACTTCATGAAAATTTGATAGAGGCAGAACTGAGGAGAAAACTAGTGATTCTGAGAGCATGATGACTTTTGATGTTGCAACACATGCGTGTTTTGTTTTATCCTCTTTTTATGTCCATATATGATTCTGGATTGATACTTACTGATTTTACAATTTTCTATTTTTTGATTATTTCTTGGTTTGCTTAGTTTTTACTTTGGATTAATATTCTTTATTTTAAGATGGTCTGGGTTCTTTTAAATTATTGCTGCTAGTCTCTCTTGTTTTATGATGTTATTATTGCTGGTTTTATCTGTTGGTTTTATGAATTTATTTTGTCTTGTGAGCAGCCTCAAGTACATTTGTTCTGCTGATGTGGTAAAGAAACACACTTCGAGTGCAACGCTATGTAATGATATGCAGGCTTAGCCCAGTTTAGTAGAAAAAATTCGAGAACAAACTGAATAACTGAGGCTTTAAATTGATAATGCTTGGTCAAACAGATTTGAATGGATTACGGATTAAATAACATTAAATAGTACTCTCATCCCTTTTATCCAGGTTGTGGTGGCTACTTGCATGCAGACCGAGGTGTGATCACTTCACCGCACTATGCCCAAACCTATCCTCCTAACCTTAATTGTTCCTGGCATGTTTTGGTTACTCCTGGATTCATAATCGGTGTTCATTTTGAAGAGCCATTCCAGGTGCTGAATGAAGATGCTTCCTGCAGCCACGGAGATTATGTTGAGGTAGGGCAACAATGGCTAGTCAGCGAGTTTAGTTTGCTCTCAAAGGAGTTGCAGACAATGTGGAGGCCAGGGAGGATTATTTTTCCATATTTCAGTGTTCTTGTATAACATGATTTGTATAATATGCCAGTTAGGGTATATATAGATAGACTGATTGTTTCCACAAGGCTTCATGCTGAATATTAGTACTGAATACTTGTTTATGAAAGCTAGAATAGTCTTATGAACAATGTGAAGGCTGCATTACATGTAATAGATCAGTCGAAGTGTCTCTTTATGAGGAACATGTGCCGTTTTAGCCATCTGTACACACTATTGGGTGCCATAACTGGCTGGAGATCCCCATAGTCAAATATATATATAATATTATTTCCAATATTATTGAATGAACTACAAATACATACATTGGGTTCATTGATTCTCTATCATGTAAAGTACCCTTTAGACTTGGAACAGCTGGGATAAATTCTCAGATCCCCGGTGAATTCATTGGATGACACTATATTTCAGTTTCAGTTCCATAACTGAAAAATGACAATAACAGTTGCTTTTTGTTGTGAAGCTAAGGGCAGCAATGAACCTTGCACATTTAAATATGATGTTCAGATTATTTACAGTGATACATTTTCCATTTCTTGACAACTGTTCTCAGTGACAATGTCCACAATTTTCTTTTTAGCTTAGAAATGGACCAGATCTCTTTGCCCCACCATTAGGACCCAGTGGAGGGAATGGGCGTTTTTGTGGTAGCAGCGCCTTTTCTACCATGTATACCTCAGATAATCAGCTGTTTGTCTGCTTCACTACTGACAGCCATAACGGAGGACAGGGATTCAAACTCAAGTATGAGGCAATGGGTCTGGGTGAGTGTTGACACTGAATGTAAACAGAGGGTCTTTTAGAACATGAAAACATATTCTAAGACTATGAGTTCTAAATCATTAACCTGGTCCTCTTGTTGATTATATTGGCAACATAATTTATTTACTTACTTTATAGACTGCCTTTCTTGTTGAGACTCAAAGTGGATTACAAAGTGTAGAACAATAGGAACAGTATAAGTATCAGCAATGTAATAAGATAGGATTACAAAGTTAGAGAACACTTTAATAAAAACGATATAAGGCATGATGTGTAAGAAATGCAAAAAATTGGATTTCAGAAATGAGAAAACAGTACAATAAAAAACTAGATACCACATACAGTTAACAGTATGGCAAAAATGCTGAGATACAACTTCTGTCTTTAGAATAACATCCAACAAGTGGGTCAAAATGTGCCCTTATCATATTTGAATGCTCTAGTTTAGGTAGGCAGTCATGTTGGTCTGCAGTAGAACAGCAGGATGAGTCCAGTGGCACCTTAGAGACCAACAAGATTTTCAGACTCTCGAAAGCTTACACTCTGAAAATCTTGTTGATCTCTAAGGTGCCACTGAACGCCATTCCTGCTGTTGAATATTATCGTTTCTGACACACGTGGTTGAAAACTACTTCTGACAGCTATTTCTCAACCAATTTTTAAAGGAGTTTGGGATGCAGCTACAAAATGGCCAAAGGCATGTACCATGGAAAAACAAAATATGCATCATATTTGAAAATAAGGAAAGAACAGATAAAACCAAAGTCAAATAACACTATGAGAAGCTCCATGACAAAAACATCAAGAGAAGGAGTTACAATACTAGTATTGCCTAGGTCCAGAGGTTTGGTCTGAAGACATGTAGATCAGCAAGCCTGCTGTACTAGTTACACAATTTTAAACTGGTATACAGAAGTAAGTCCCATTTTATCCAATGGAACTTACTCTCAGGAACGTTTTAGACTTGCAACCAACATCTGCTCACTGCCTGCATAGGAGGCCTTCTGGGAATGCTTGTACCCTACCTTGAGTCCCAATATGATAGAAAGGCCAAAAATAGATGTAAATAAACAAATAAATAAATGTAACAGGAAGTAAGATTGGTTTTATAGATGACTTTTTTGGCTTTTATATAAAATAGAATACATTTTAAAGATACAACATATGCTCGTTATATAATTTAACATGCTTGAATTTTTTCCCCGTTTCTAGCCTGTGGAGGGAATGTTTATATCAGTCAATCCAACCCCTCTGGATTTATCTCTTCACCGAACTATCCTGGAAATTACCCACCACATGCTGATTGTGTCTGGACTGTAACTGCACTCTATGGAGAGGCAGTAGAGTTGAAGTTTGAAGATCATTTTCATATTGAACCTTCACCTAAGTATGTGCACATTCCTCCTCCTCCTCTGTTTGGTGAAGCCACAGGGGACAGATTTTTCAGTGTAATTAAGTTTGTTAACTATATTGGATGTTGGGTTGTATCGCATGAATCCATTCCATCAGTGGAAGTATTTTGCCAGTTGAACAAGCCAACTTCCTCTAATGTAAGATGCTTTGAAAGAATGGCTCGTTCCAATGAAGCAAAGTGCGTCCACTAGCAGAACTAGCATGATCCAACCCATGTTTAATTTTGTTCTAAGTTTTTATAACATCTTCATTTTTAAGCATGCATTACAGTAAAACAATTAGTTCATGATGTGCCATGAGGGATGGCTGATTTGCTACTCAAGGCAACCACGGATAGTATTGTAGAGTGTTAAAGTCTTTTCTTGGCAATCTAGATGTTGTTTTCCTTGTCAGAAAAGGCCCTGGTCTTAGCCCCTCCCCCTCCATCATTAATGTTACACATTCTGAGATACCTACCTCTACTTACAGTCTGCATTTGGGCCCTCCCCTGCTGAGACAAGGTGGTTGGGGCCCTGGGCTTGCACCTTAAAGTTTAGCCCTGATGGCACCACTGGGGTGTGGGAAAGGGCAACTAAAAGTCAGGGCAGGATCTTCTTCTATCCACACCCTTGAGTATGCTTTGAAGTATGTCTGGAGAGACCTCTAGGAACAAGAAAACAGTGGTGCCTTAGCCATCCCCGTGTTCATCTTTGAGATATGAATCACACTCACGGATACCTATTCGTTCATTGCGACCAGCATACATTCTTTGATATAAATTCAAAGAACTCTTTTGAAGAACAGCAACAGGTACGCTGCATAAGTAAGCAAGCAACCCGCGTTTTCTTTCCTTCTGAATTTCAGGCCCTGTTTGGAATATAGTGTGAAAGAATAAATTAAATAAAAAGAAGCTTCTAAAGAAAAGAGAATAGTTGCTTTCATGCATTTAGTTTGGTATACCAGATATTTCATTTCTAAAAAGACAGGAGTGAGATTTTTTCTTTATCATTGTAACACCCCTCCTTCATATTCTGATCAACTTTCTTGAACTATGCATGTAATGTATGTGCATACACCATCAATGTATGTTGAAGGGGGAGCAGGAGCAAGTCCACTGTTCCTGCCCTTATGAATAGGGGTGTGCACTGGAAAAAAAAATTGAATTTCCCACTTCAGGTTTACAGAAGCAGGAAAAAACTTCAGGAAAACCTGAATCCCGAAGCAGCTTGCTGCTTCGGCTTCAGGTATTTAAACTGCTTTGGGATTATTAGGTAAGATTCGGCCATTGTTTCCAATGGGAAATGCCATTCCTGGCTATCTTGGGGCCTTGTAGGGCCATTTTCTTACCTAATAATACCAATACCTTCTCCTAACTCTCCTCTCATGACCACCCAATTTTCAGAAATATTGGACTTCGGGGGGGGCATATTATGGCTCCCCAAAGAAGGTGCCCCTATCCACCATCTATCTCCGTTATTCCCTTTGGGGAAAACTAGGAAGCTTTCTAGGTGGCTGGGGGTGGCACTTTGCAAGCAAAATGCACCAATTTTGCTTGGTACCTACTCCTACCTGTCCTTTCAACCCTACCCCCACAAGTTTCAGAAAGATTGGATTTTGGGGGCCATGTTATGGTCCCCCAAAGAAGGTGCCTATCCACCTTCCCCCAAAGAGACAAAAACCCTAGTGACTCTCCTTCCAGTCTCCAGGTGCAGGTCCAGAAGCCAGCACAGCAGGTCCTGCAATAAGTCCCAGGGAGGCCAGTCAACTCACAGCCCAGACCACAGAGATAGAGGCAAGCCAGCAGGAAGCAGGCACCATGTCTCCAGGCCAGGGCAAAATGGAAGCTGGCTAAAATCCCTGCAGCATTTCCAAAAAGGCACTCTCCTTCCAGAGAGAATCCCCAGGGATGGAGAGCCACTGTGGGGATTGGACACTCTGAATCCACCTTCCCTTCCCTGATCCCCCTCCCTCTTTCCCCTTCTGCCTCTCATTCACTCACCCACCCACCCACCCCTCCCATCGGGTGAAAATAAGACAGGAACTTGCAGGAACAGTCAGCAAGAGAAGGATTGCTGACATGCCACCTGAAGCTTACCGAAGCATTCCGAAGCACTTAGGTAAGGTTTGCTTAGACATTTCCAAATCGCTTCAGCAATGCTGAGGCTGATTCAGAAATGCGAAATCTTTCCAGATCAGGCCCAATTTGGGTCAAAAACCTGAATCCTGAACCTAATGCGCACATTCCTACTTATGAGCACATGCATATAAACTGCACATGCATAAACTCCATCCCTGTGATTTTTAAGACTCAAAAAACAGGCTCCCCAATCACAGAAATGTGCCTTATTCACACTCAGTGTGTATGCACAGAGATGCTGTACCCCCATGATGTGAATGTGCATAAGCAGGGGCATTTTGGCAAGAAACATAATATATGTCTTGGGGAATTGTGTGCTGATTCTCTGAGGCAACTATATGCCTAAACTTTTGCTCTTGAATGTATATAAGAAGGAACATCATCCTAGCCTCGTAGCTAATTTTATATTTGTCTGTGTTTCAAGATAGCTCTGAGCACTCTCTTTACAGTGATTTTAATTAAAAGCTTACAAGATGTTTGATGGAATATTGCATTAATATTTGGTACCCAAATGTTTCTGAACTAAGCACTCTTAAAGCCATTCAGGTCTAATATCCAAGACTGTTTTTCTCATGTTTGGAGCCAGAGAATAAGGAACCGTGAAGAATGCTCCACATGGCAGTGACCTCTGTAGAGATTTCTTCCTCTGCAATTGATTTAGATCTCAGATCACCCCAAGTGTTATTGATTGTTAACCTCTCTGTCTCTAGCTTTGTATTTCTCTTCCCTTAGAACTGAGTTAGTGCATCATACACTGAAAGAGGTTTTTTTACATAATGCAGATACTTCCTAAAATGTGGCAAAACATTTTTTCCCTGCATAAATATTCATCTGTGTTCTTTTCTTTTAGTTGCACATTAAGTTATCTTGAATTACGAGATGGAGCTGACTCCAGTGCACCTCTTATTGCACAACTCTGTGGAAGTTCTCTGCCAGCCATTCAAAGATCTTCTGGTGCTACCCTATATATAAGATTTCGGTCTGACAGTACAGATACACGGGCAGGATTTAATGCCAACTATTCAAGAGGTGACATGAGCATTTAGTTACTGCCTGGCCCTTTTATTGATCCAAAATGTAAAAGTCAAAGAGATCAAATTCTAAAATCTGGACTCTTTCTCCCCCCCACCCCTCCAATTGATCTGGCCATAAAGTTTATTCAAAATGCAAACCATGATTATAACTTCTGTCTTATCTTTCTATTATGTTTTAGATACAAGAGTTGAGAATTCTATTAGTTAAAAAGAACATTTATTCAGATTCAATGAAGAATGTGATGTGTGTCTTATTTAAAAATATATAGTAGAAATGCTATTAGAAACAATAGAATGTAAATATTTCACACACTTCTCCAAATTAGTGTTTACTAAAACAGTAGTTTGCATTGAACAATTTCTAGAGATTAACATGTTCCTTAAAGCAAAAAAGTTGTACAGCATCTTCCTGTTTTGCATTAGCTCAATTGCAAAAGCTTCTGCTGAAGAATCTATATTGTAGTCCAACTTATGCCGGCACTTGATAGACTCTGTACATCTTTTTCTTTTTTGTTTGTTTGCTTGAGGAAGAACAGTAATGTTGCATTCCATCGAATGAACTCTGTATTACTATATTGTTTCTTGCTGAGTTTGTGTATGGGAAGGAGAGACAGCCTAGCATATGTGTTCCAGTTGCAGGACTGGTGGTGGTGACCTTTGTGTTTCTCTGCAGCTGCATGTGGTGGAACACTGACAGGGCAAAATGGGCTCATCAAAAGTCTTGGATTTCCTGACGTTTATTATCAAGACAATTTACTGTGTGAATGGTTCTTCCGTGGGCCTAAAGGTCATTATCTCACCATTAGCTTTGAAGCACTAGATATCCAGAACTCAACAGAGTGCACAAATGACTATTTGGAAATTCGAGAAAGAGATGCTTCAGGTCTGTGAAACAATTTTGTTACTCTTTTTCTTGTCCCCTTACCAGCTAATTTATAGTACTTCCTTCTGTAGCCGTTGCAGTCAAACCCCAGGCTTGTGCCTCAATAGCATAGCAGCACCCCTTGACACAAGTCAGGTAGAGTTTTCCTTGTATGCTCCACTTGGTTGCAAAACCATTTTTGTTACATTCTTTTGATGGGAGGAAACAGTCCGTCAGTGTTAAGTGGACAGAACCATTCTTATAATCCATAAGATGTTACAGGAGTGGTGGCCCTGCCCCCTTAATATACCTTCACCTATGCAAAAATTTCCTTTCATAACATTTCTGAACTATACAGTTCCTTTCCCCTGTCCTACTAGGACCAAGGCTTACTGTTATCTCTATCAAAGAAGTGCCAGCTCCCAGCATCAAAGCTGAGGGGATGAGTTTTTGTAGGTTTGGGGTTTCATTGTGAATGATATGAATGAAAATTGCCCATTGGGAAAAGCACAGTACATGGATTCAAAGGAACATCTTTACAAAAGGAAATTAAGCGGTTGTTTTTCAGGCTTTTGAAATCCAGTTTCTTAAAAATCAGCTCAGTTTATACCTTTGCACTTGCCACCTGAATTTAAAAGGCATTGTTCTACACACACACACACACACACACACACCCATTTGGGGGAACAATGGGGCAAAATAATATTTTAATAAATGAATTAATAAGTGTAAATAAGTCCATTCTAGTTCATTCTCTTTGACCTTGTAACGTGGGATGGAATATAAGTAAAAATTAGTATGTCAATAGCAAGTAACAAAATTGCCTTTTCTTCATTTTATTCTGTTCTATTTATGTAGGGAATTTACTAGGTAAATACTGTGGTGCTACCATACCCAGTGCCTTGGACACACCTGACAATCTGGCTTATATCAAGTTTGTTACAGATGACTCTGTAAATGCACCAGGCTTCAGGTTGCGTTTTGCTGCTAGTTTTCAAGGTTTGCTCCAAAATTTTGATTTACTTACCTCATTTCGGGTTTCTGATACATGCAAGAATGCACAGTTTCCATTTGCTGTAAATAAGATACCATATTTCAGGGGTCCCTGACATGGTGCCCATGGGTAACTTGACACCTGCCAACACCTTTCCTGGCACCCAGCAACTGTTTTTAGAAAGGGGGCAAGGCCAGATGGCGCTTTTGCCCATCAAGGCTTCTGATTGACCACTGGTGATCTGATTGGCTCTGCAGATTTTTAAAAATGTTGCTTTGGCAGCAACTGCCATCACAGTACAATGGTCTTCTTAGCATCACTGAAGGTAATTGGTGTGTATGCAAGAAAATATTTAAAACACTATGTTCATTTAAAAACACATCCTGTTACACAGAATTTTTGCCTAAAATGTTGGACTCACTGTAAGACCTCCTGTGGCAGCCATTTTGTGTTTGCATCCCCTTTGTCAGAATTCCTAAGGTGGAATATATATATATAATTTTATTACTGTACACAACTGTACAAAATCAAGATAACAAACACTTTTTCTTCATGGCAGACCTGGAAAAAACCTAGTCTTTCTTATGGGTAAATATCACATTGAATGTAGCTCATCGTTGGCCTTTCATATTGTGGTATTAAATGGTGTTTATTACATGACAGGAGGGCTTGTATTCTGACAGGATTATTAGTAGGTCACTTTTGATATAAAATCTAGCCTAGATATCCTGATCTTAGTTTCCCACTTAATTCTGAAATGGGACAGGGCATTGAAACAGTGCAACCATTATACATTTTAAGCATTCTCTATATCTTTTTTTCATTATTTCCATAACATCACTAAATTTTTCTTGTCATTCTACAAGTGAACATCAGTTGTGGACTGATTATTATTTGTGTTGTTCCAGAGTGTGGAGGTGAACTCGGTGGTACTGCAGGAACATTTACCTCCCCAAACTATCTAAATCCATCTCTACATAAACTCAAGTGTGAATGGAGAATTGTGGTACCATTGGGACGTCGGGTCACTTTAACTATTCATGACATGCATTTTGGATTCAGTGAGAATTGTAGTTCAGATTATGTGGCTGTAAGTGTTAACCTGAATTTATGGGAATGTGTCCTTCCAATTTCCCACCATTGTGCGCACCCACCAACATTTGCCTCCTTGGGGTCCATTTTTGTTTGTTTTCATGTACTTGAGAAGAAACTAATAGGATCGATGGGTTTCTGGACAATGCAATTTTTCATTAAGCATGAATAGAGCCTCATTCCCTCCCCACCCTCGAAAGAACAGCGTGTGCGTTTGCGCTCAGCAGCTCAGCACTCACCTTGACTCGTACATTCTCCAAACATTCTTTGGGGTCCACAAGCAAGAAACCCTGTTGGTGGTGGTTTGAGAAACACAGAACATATATAATGAATATATTTAATATACATAAAGTTACTGGTTTTAAACCTAGTTCCTTATGTCTTTGAATCCTTTTCTTTGTAAAAGGACAGGTCTGCTCAGTGCTGTCATACATGTCCATGGCCAGGCCACTTTCAGCATGGAATTCTACTGGGCTTCAATGCAAGAGGCAGGTCACTTCTCCCAGGCACAGGGGGTGAAAAAACTTTGTTGTCTCAGTTGTCAAACGTCCTTGGGCTGTCCCTGTACTGCTCTCACCCACCCATCCCCGCTCTCCCTTTTTTCAGTCAAAACTCCTATATTCCACAACAGACTGGGAACAAGGTGGGCAGGTGGAAGCGCTGCTGTGACGATAAGATATGGAGTGGGGCGCAAGTTTGATCCTGGATAGAAGGAACCCGTTTTGACTGAGATAATTTGTTAGTCCCATTTTAAGAGCTTATATGATTTTTCTATACAATTCAGTCCTAATTATACATTTCAGTCCGCAAGTGTTTTTGCAGAGAACTGAAGGAAGGCTTATTGAGAGTAAAAAATCCCTTTTGTAATGTTTTGTTGTGTTTTTTTTTCTTGGTAAACAGGTTTATAATGGTATGGGAGAAAATGCTCCTCAGCTAGCTAAACTATGTGGTGTGGTGAATCCAGGTGCTCAGGTGAAAGCTTCTGGAAACAAGATTACAGTGATTATGGTAACAAGCCATAACGAAGCAGAGGAATATTTTAGGATTGCCTATGCTTCTGATGAAGATGCAGGTAATACGACGTGTTTCTTCACTAGATGGCGTTTGCAGCTAGGAACGGCACCCCCTCCTCCAAACTGCATGTAAACACCTAGATTTAATTTATAGCTTTCCTCTTCTATATCATATGCCTTTAAACTGACTTTTATAAGAAGGTGTTATGTTTCTCTGTCAGCTTGTGTCTTCAAGATGCAAGTAGGAACATAATGCATAATGTCTTTGCAGTGCTAGAACAACTAGATGACTTTCTAATAGAAAGAGTGGGCAAAGTTCTTTGGAGCTGGCCCACTGGTTCTGTGTCACAGAATCTATTGTGATTGATTAAAGTTTATGAAGATATAACCTTTAGCACTGTTAGCTCTGCTTCTTTCTTCCCGCCAGTCTGTAAAAGAACAAATAAGACAAAACCAGCAGTAAATCCCTGGCTGGCTGGACAGTTGAGCTGTGAACTCTGCTGGGCATTTTGTGAGACGAGAACAAATTTTGTCTCGTTCCCCCCCCCCCAATGCATTACATAAATTAAGACTTATATACTAGTAACAGCAGTACCAATGATATTGACTAAGTAAGTCCCAGGAGAGTGGCGTGAATGCAAACAAAGGGAGATGAGCCATTCTCTATGCATGAGTGTATTTGTATGCAAAGTAATCTGTATGCTGAAACTATCCCTGTCTTCTCCCAATGATGTGCTGTTTCTTCAGTGTGTGGTGGACTCCTGCTCAGTTCCAAGGGTGGCAACCTCACTTCTCCTGGTTATGATGGCACCAGCAATTATTTAAACAACCTGAACTGTGAATGGGTCATCCAGAATCCACATCCTTCCATCACAACCATTTACCTTTCCTTTGGAGATTTCCACTTGGAGGAGCACATTAATTGCCAGAATGACTACTTAGAGCTTCGACTGGGTAGGTCACAGCTTTTCACTTCTCCATCCGGGAGCTGCTGGCTCTTGTCAGATAATGTCTGCACTGCCGAGATCCTTTGTTTCTGGGAGGAAATATATTGCTTCTAATTAATTAAACATTTCCTCATCAGAACAGATAAAAAGCCTTGCTGGATATGACTGCTTTTAGAAAAGCCTGTTGCTTTAGTGGCCAGAAATGTGTTTTTACTAGCTTCATTGCTGTGCTGACTCCACCCCCATAGTATATCTTACACTATTGACCCATGCTTTCGTAACCTTCAGGCTTGACTACTGAATCGTGGGGCTGCCCTTGAAGATGACTAAGAAGTTTCAGCTACTTCAGTCTTGGGTCAGGAGACACAAAAGTATTCAGCCTGTTCTTTGTGCGCTATATTGGTTACCTAAGCCAAATAAACCTTGTCATGGACTCCACAAATCTCAAGGATTAGTTCTCCTTAAGTCAGCCTCCATGCCAGTTACACACCTTTAGTCAAACCTTGCCTCATGCTTTAACCTTTCACCAAATAAGATCTGTTGTGGCAACAAGAATGACCTTTACAGAAATGTTGATTTTAAATATTGAATTGTTATATTTGTAAACTGCCTTCAGCTTTGGCAAGGCTGTACGTAACTGTTTAAAATAAGTAATAACATTCTGTTTTTCAAGCCATAACAAAGTACCAACATCGTTTTGCTAAAGTAATGTATGAAATCATTCTTCCCAGTTAATTAAATGAGATTTGCCTCAAGAAGCCAAAGTATAACAACTTTGGATTTGGGCTTCTTTTTTAGGCTACTGGTTTTAACTGTTTCATAGCACACCTTTTTTAAATGTAGGGGATGCTGGTGGAGAGCTCTTGTACAAGCTGTGTGGCTCTAGGGTACGCCTAGAGCCTCTTTTGGTGGCAGCTCCTCAGATCTGGATGCAGTTTTTGAGTAATGCTGAAAGCTCAGACCGAGGGTTCTTTATCCACTACTCATCTCTAGGTAAGATGAATGTTTCTTTTATTGTGTAGGGCAACTCAGACAGGTTATGTTGGTTGTACTAGAGATATTGAATATAAAATGTAGGAAGTATGTTAACAGTAGAAATATTTTACCGTTCTTAAGTTTAAACTTCATGCTAGAACTTCAGTATAATCTTCATAGCTTTAACTCTTGGGATTAAGCACTGAATTTATCTTATGGTACTCGAGCAGCAGATAATGTGCCCTTGCTCCTCCTCTTCCTCCTTTATATATGGTACTGTAATTATCCCTTTGTGATTTGCTGCAGCTGTTAAAAGGACATGGGTGGTGTCTACTAGGAATTAATGTAGGTGTCTTGGGTTTCTATGAAGTCACTTAGAGAGGTAAAACTTTAGAACTGGGAAGTCTGGCTTTCTATTGAACTTGCACCAAAGTGTCCTAGTGTATTGGATTTCATTTCAGCCTGCGGAGGCATAAAGGAAGCTGAAAGTGGGATTATCTCCAGTCCTAATTACCCACAGCCCTACAACAGTTCTAGTCATTGTTCCTGGCTCTTGGTAGCACCAGAGGGACACACCATCAATGTGAGTAATGCGCCACTCACCTGTATATAATAAGAATCAATGAAAGCTCTTTATCAATCTGCAGACAATAAGGCGACTTTTATAGACTTTTCAGTATGGACTGTTGACGTTGATTCTGACTGTAGGCAAAGAGCACAGAGATACCAAGCAGGTAAATGTCAAGGTCTGCATGCCTTCCTTCTCCCTCAGCTGAATGTCATCATCAACCACTGTGCCTCACCTGGAGTTATTTCTTGGGTTACCAAAATGGAGGTGGGGGTAGGAATTGTCATATACCAGAAAGACTTACTATATATGGTTTGTAGACTGTGTCATGAGTCATTTTATTTTATTATGGGTCATAATAAGTTATTTTATTCTCACCATTTTCTGTTTATGCAAACGTCTGAATTACCCAAAAATCTTAGAACAGAATTTTTGCTACATTTCTGGTATGGCCAGTGTAAGGCTGTTCCCTAATGCAGGTACAGTTATTCATTTATTTCAATCATCACATAATCACATAGTATTTATAGCATTGTTATCATTCACGGCCGTCGTCACACGGGCATCTCATCCGTTAAATTTACAGCATATAGCGTCCTACCTGTTATCGGCACAGTAACGTTTCTTTGGGTCACCTAACGGCTCTTCGCGCTACCAGCTGTCCACACCGAAGCACTCTGTTCTGTTCTCTCTAACCACGCAGAAGCAGCTCTTCCCCATTTTTTTTTTTATTATTCTGGCGTTTAATTCCGCTATAACGGAATAACAGCATATAAACATTCCGTTAGAGCAAAACATTACGACCTTTTTGTTTTACCAACTTTGAAATTATATAAATAGCCCTTTGCCCGCAAAAAACTCCCTGTCTGACGTGATCCCCATCGCTGAAGACTCTGCCATGGCGATTGAGTCATTTTTACTTCAGCAAAAAGTTTGCATTGTGTTATGGCGTTATAAGGACATAATAAAATAAAAAAAAGGGGAGTCGCAGGAAGAAATGGATTCTGGGATTGAAGGGAGGGCATAGGACGTTGCGAGGCGAAATACATCGATGCGAGGCATTCACACTGAGGCACAAAATAGCGTGACTATCAAGCGCAAAGCAGAAGAGAGAAAATCGCTACAGTGTTGGAATAAGGTGGGTGTTTGCCGGGAAATAGCGCCATTTTAGCGCTAAATAAAAGCCCGTGTGACGACGGCCCACATGTCTATCCTGCCCTTCCTTTCAGAGTATTATACACGGGAATTAATCCATTAGCTCAGAAGATCTGATCATGTATCTTCTAGCATCTCACTTAGTTAAGCCCTTAGGTTCATCTTTTCAAATATGTTGTGTTTTAATTGAACTAGAACTTCCAGTAGATGAAATCAGCTCTGATTATTTTGTACCTGCATGTTTACAGTATTGTCTTGCTTGCCCACAGCTTACCTTTGTGGCCTTTGAAGTTGAAAGGCACATCAGCTGTGGCTGGGACTCAGTCACCATCCTGAATGGAGGTTCCCTTAGCTCTCCTGTCATTGGACGGTATTGTGGAAATACATCACCTGGCACCATCCAGTCAGGCTCCAATAAACTACTAATAAATTTTAATTCAGACCACTCTGTGCAGGGAGATGGTTTCTATGCCACATGGACTGCAGATTCTTTAGGTAAGTGGAAAGCCATTATTAATGCCATCTGTCTTATGCACAATAGAGGCCTCCCAGTGGTTTCTGGATCTCCCAGTGATCTCTGGATACCTTAATGGGTGGTGGGGGATGGGTGTGGGGAAATGGGACGCTTGGATGTAGACTAGCATTTCTGTAGGCACAATGATTTCTGCGGTGGATCCGGCCAGTTTTTTCCCACTGATGAAAAAAATTGTGCTGGAGATCAAGAGACTGGCATGGATAAGCATCGTGTTGGAATATACAAGAATCTTACCTCCCTATCCCCTGTAAAGGGGAGGGGGAAGATAATGAAATGGTAAAAAATTAAGAGAAATAATTGGCAGCATTAGCAGAGAGGTGATCAGGTGCTGCTGATCATATCTCTTGGTTTTTAAACACCATGTGCTGTTGTAAAAGGGATTTAGGGAAGATGAAGTGGAAAAGCTGGTTGGATCCATTCCTGTGATTTTTTTTGCATCTCCCCTCACAAAAATTTGAGGGGCAGGATTTTAGGGGGCATTTCAGGCATCTGTCAGAGTGGGGAGGGAGAAGGTCATACTCCGCCGGCACAGAAAGCCCACAGAAACATTACTCTATAAGCCAGTGGCTCAGTTTTTGGAATAAGGAATAATGCCCTCTTCCATGATGTAGAAATTTCTATTATGTTATCCTTTTGTACTGTCATTTTATTTCTTTCTGTAGCAGTTAGTATTATTTTCTCTGGCACTTGAGGGGGTGAAAGTATGAGAGAAATTTCCAGGGGCTTCTGTTTTATTTTATTTTACTTTATTTTTGGTACGTGTCAAAGAATTGTTTGATAGATAGACTCCTAGGCTGGAAACAGACAACAGTTCTTTCAGGATGCTGAAGGGGGTGTGATATAGCCATCATTGTTCTCGATGTGGGCTGCCTCGTTTTTTTCCCAGTTCTCCTAAAGGCTAAGCAGGGTTGGCCCCAGTTAGTATACAGATGGGAGAAAACCTGGGTTGCTATGGAGATGCAGGCAATGGCGAACCACTTCTAAAAGTCTCTTACCTTGAAAACCTTAAAGGGATGCCATAAGTTGGCTGCGATTTAACAATACTTTCCACCACCACAATGGCTAAAGACATTTCTCAAGATTTTATACTGTTTCAAAAAACTGCAGAACCCACTTTGAATGGAATCTGTAGTTTCTCTAAAAAGTAATGGCTTTATGCATCATGGGAAACAACGGCTCTCTCACATCCCCTTTGAGTTTTTCCATGCCCCTGTAAGCCAAACAAGTGTCTACTACACTACAGTTATGGCAGCATGCCAAAGAAAAGGCTGCACATTGCAGAAGCAGCCATGTTACATTACATATACTTATAAACACTTTGATTATGCATTTCATGCATCTGGCTAAGTGTCCTCTAGCCCACAAAATCTTATGCTTCAATAAACATGTTAGTCTGTGTGGCTGCTTGTTGAGTTTTGATGTAACAACTTTTCCAGTGCAATCCTTCTAAGCGCTTTGGCTTCCATGAACTTAGAAGGATGTAACTCTGGTTCTGATTGCGCTGTAAGTCAAGAGCCTCACTGGAATTTGACTGATTCAGTGTAATTCTTCTGTGCTCTTGTAGGGTGTGGTGGTATCCTTCATTCAGATAATGGCACCGTCCGTTCTCCTCACTGGCCACGTAACTTCCCTAGTAACATCAGATGCACGTGGACAATAATTGCTCATAGAAGCAAACATTTGGAAATGACATTTAACGAGAACTTTCAGATTCCAGATACTAACGGACAGTGTCAGAACAGCTATGTGAAGGTATGTAAACATCATGCACGCTTTGGCTACCGTAGCTATTAGCACATCACACATTCCAAGCATTTTTACACAAGTGCAACAAGCCCAAAAATGGATCCATAAGTAAATAGTAGTATTTTAAAATAGACACAACAAAATGCATTTGAAAAATGTTACAATGATCACAGTGTCACAGTGGAAATATTAAAAGATTAAGAGGTTGAAGGGAAAAGAATCTCAAAGCTTGCGGTATGGTTTATCTTTCAATTAAGGATTAATTTCATTACTTTCTGGATGTAATTTTGGATTATTAAGAAAGTTCAGCCCTGGGGAATGTGAAGCAAAAAAACAAAGTGAGTATTTTTTTTTTAGCATATAGGCAGTGCCCTGTCCTTGCCTTTGAGGGTATAACTAGGAGGGCTGTGAAAGAGAGCCGTAACTGGAACTTTATCCTGCTCTGTATTGTCTGCTCTGACCATCAATGACTCTCTATCGTCTTAGGCAAAGGTTTTTTCTCAGCACCTACTAATTGATCCAATTAACTTGAGATTTGGGGCACTTCTGCATGCAAAACAGATGCTCTACAACTGAGCCAAGGCCCCTCATTTGATTTTTGTCTGCATTTATTTTAAAATCTAATACCAGCTATTGATTTCAATGCACAGTGAGGCCTTTTCTCATCCACCAATCTGTCATTTACAGTGCAATCCTAAACAGAGTATCTCTGCTTAAGACTGCACTGTTTATCACCACCCTGAGGTTGTTTGTTGTCCCACAAAGGAACAGCTGTCCCACAGAGTACATAGCAGCTGCAGAGGTCCAGATAATTTATCTATTTAATAAATTTATATCCTGCCTTTCTGCCATCACAAGGGTCACCAAGGCAACTAACAAATTAAAACATACCCAATAAATCACATTTTAAAATGATCAAAACCAACCAAAACAATAACAACAGCAATAAAACAGTTAAAACTAAAGCTAAAAAACATACAAAGACATAAAAACTGTCAGGGCTTGCAGCAACCGCCACTGGGCAGGGTGCTGGGCAGTCTGCTCCTGACATCAAAGGGGGGGCAGGGATTCTGCAGGACCCGAAGGAGGGAAGGTATACATCACCCAGACTCCCTCTCAATCCACTCACTGGCCTGCTCAACCTGTGCCACTCACCCTCTTTGACCTCTGCCATCCTCTCCTCCTTGCCTTTGCTCTTGCTCTGCTCTACTCTCACTCCACACCATCACACCTT
This sequence comes from Eublepharis macularius, assembly GCF_028583425.1. NCBI lineage: Eukaryota > Metazoa > Chordata > Lepidosauria > Squamata > Eublepharidae > Eublepharis > Eublepharis macularius. The sequence continues at coordinate 65,896,108 of NC_072800.1, read as the reverse complement.
ATTCACAGCCCCACCACCCCAGAGCTCTTCCCAGCCAGCTTTTATAGGGTCTTCTCTCAGCACGCCGCCCTCCTTGCAGGTCCTGCCTGCTAGGCCACACCCCTCCTTGGCCTCCCAGCATTGGCCTGGGCTGTCTCAAGCTGCTGCAGCTGGGGTAGCTGGCTGGGCTGCCTGGATCAGCAACAGCTGTATTATGTTGGCTGGCTGCCAGGCCTCTCTGGCTGAGCCAATTACTGAAGGTAGGCCCAGCTCTGGCCCCTTGGCAGGCTGCCCAGCTCTTCCCACCAAATGCCTTCAGCAGCTCCACCTGGAGGGGCTTGGTTGTGAGCATCTCCTGAGCCAGGCTGCTGTCTTCAAGCTGAGGTGGAGGCTGGGGCATGGCTCTGAGCTTGTGTGGCTGCTTCTCCTCCCTGCCAGGTAAGAGCTCTGTTTGGGCTGCTACTGGGCCCCTATTCCCTCTGCCTTGGCACTTTTCCTCTGGCCTGCTTAGCTCCCTCTCCTCCCCCTGGAGGGTGGGACTAGCTGGCCTCTCCCTGCTCCCTCCAGCCCTCTAAGGCTTTGGCCTTTCGCCCCTTCCCCCTGGAGTAGGCAGGTCCTGGACCTGGTTGCTGGCTGGGGCAGCAGAGCCGCTGCCTCCTGGTTGCCTCCCACTGTTCCCTCCTGGCAAGTCTGGGGGCTGGGACTCAGACCCCAGACAAAAACAACTATTAAAACATTTAAGGCAATTAAAACATTGGCTACAAAGGAGAGAACTATTGGAATGCCAAATGAAACAAAAAAAGTCTTAATCCACTAGTGGAACATGGCTACAGAAAGGAACAGACAAATCTCCCTGAGAAGAGAGTTCCAGAGTTTTGGCACTGGGTATAATTAAACGTCCTCAGCACCATAGCCCCATAGTTTGGGGGTGGTGCTGTTGGTGGTCTGTAGCTGTTATTAATAATAATAATAATTTTAAAAACTTGAGATCCCCTTATGGATCTCTTGCTATCCCAAGAAACTGCAATAGGGCAATAGGGCTGTGCTGTAAGGAAATGGTTCAGAGAAATTCTCTGCTAAAGGACAGGGATTGTACTACCGGGTACAGTTTGTTGATATCGATATGTTCCTACTGAATATTCGCATTGTTTAATATATCGTGTCAAATTCCTTATGTTTTGGTTCAGCAATGTTTCATCTCTGTATTCCTGTAATCAAATTTATGCTTCAAATTTCTGCAGTGCATACCCTATTGTTATGAATGTCCCAGCTGTTTAATTTAATTTTAATTTAATTTATTGTATTTATATTCCGCCCTCCCCGCTTTCGCAGGCTCATGGTGGATAACAGAATACAAATATACACATCATTAAAAACACCTTAAAAAACACAATCATCCCATCTACACCTATTACATATAAATAATTTAAAAAAAAATTTAAAGCAGCACATAGCAAAAGTTTAGTGTATCACGCAGCGGTGTTACCAGAGCAAATCCATACCATAATAATAAGTGTGGCAGCAGCATCTGTGTTCACATGGGGGAATAGTTTAACCCCCCCTCCACGCGGGTGGGGCACCACCCGGCGTCAGCCATATGCCTGGCAGAATAGCTCCGTCTTACAGGCCTGGCGAAATGCAAGCAAATCTTTCTGGGCCCCAGTCTCGCAAGGCAGAGCATTCCACCAGGCTGGGGCCAGAACCAAAAATGCCCTGGCCCTGGTCGATGCCAGGCAGGCCTCCCTAGGGCCAGGGACATTTAGAAGATATTTTCCACTAGATCGAAGAGTCCTCTGGGGCTCATACGGTGAGAGACGGTCCCGCAGATACGTCGGTCCCAGTCCGCATAGGGCTTTATAGGTTAACACCAAAACCTTGAACCTGATTCGGTACTCCACTAGCAGCCAATGCAGCTGGCGTAGCACTGGCATAATGTGCTCCCACACCAGTACTCTAGTAATGACCCGCGCCGCTGCATTCTGTACCAGCTGTAACCGCCAAATCAGGCCCATGGGAAGCCCAGCGTAGAGCGCGTTACAGTAATCCAGCCTAGAGGTGACCATTGCTTGGACCACTGTAGTCAAGTCGTGGGGAGATAAATAAGGGGCAAGCTGCCTGGCCTGCCGAAGATGATAAAAGGAGGACCTGGCAACTGCTGTGATCTAGTCCTCCATCTTCAAGGTGGAGTCCAGAATCACCCCCAGGCTCCTAGCTCTCGGGGCCAATGTAAGTGGTGCCCCATCAAGTGTAGGAAGCCGGGGTCCCGAAGCCATCTCCCCACGACTCACATACAGGATCTCCGTCTTCGTGGGATTCAATTTCAGCCGACTTTGTCTCAACCAACCAGCCACAGCCTCAAAAACACGCTCTAGGACATCAGGGGTCAATCCAGGCCGCCCGTCCAACAACAGATAAAGCTGGGTGTCATCCGCATATTGATGACACCCAAGCCTGAAACTCCGCACCAACCGGGCGAGGGGGCACATATAGATATTAAATAATAATGGAAAGAGTATCGCTTCCTGTGGCACACCACATACCAGCGGCCTACAAGATGACACTCTCTCCCCAAGCGCCACCCTTTGTCCCCAATCATGGAGAAAGGAGACCAGCCACTGTAGAGCTGTCCCCTGGATCCCCACATCGGCAAGGCGGTGGGTCAAAAGCTCGTGATCAACCGTATCAAATGCTGCTGACAGATCCAATAAAATCAGCAGTGCTGATCCGCCCTGATCCAAATGTCTGCGGAGATCGTCTGTAAGGGCGACCAGCAGTGTTTCGACCCCATGTCCCAGGTGGAAGCCAGACTGGAAGGGATCTAGGGCTGAGGTCTCCTTCAGGAAATTCTGCAGTTGCTTCTCTGCCGCCCGCTCAATCACCTTCCCCAGAAACGGAAGATTGGAAACCGGTCGGTAACTGAGCAGGTCGGCAGGATCTAATGTTGATTTCTTCAGAAGAGGCCGTACCACAGCTTCCTTCAGCACCTTGGGAAAAACTCCAGAGCTCAAGGACAGGTTTACAATCGCCTCCAAGGAATCCCGAAGCCTGTCAACACTGGCTTTCACCTGCCATGACGGGCACGGGTCCAAGGGGCTGAAAAGAGGGCTGAAATGATCAAATATAGGTCCCGAAGACGGCCAAGGGGCCTCTAGTTCATGTTGATTGTAATGATTTACAATTTACAATGACTTACATGTTGATTGTAATGACTTACAATGACTTACATGTTGATTGTAATGACTTTCAATGTGAAATCCACCTTGAGTCTCAGTGAAAAACACAGTCCACGGATATCTGGAACAGAACTTCTACATCAGAACATGGACGTAGGATCATTCATTTTAGAAATTAATCTCTCTCTCACGTACGCATGCACGCACCCCCCCCCCCCACTAACTTTTCACATAATATATTTTTATGAAAAATATTGGAAGGAACAAAGAACCATACAAATACTACTACACAGTTTCTTTATTTGAAAGCTCATTTCATTCACTGAAAACAATTGGGGGATATTTAATATATATTTCTTTAAACATTGTCTGGGAGAGATTTGAATAGAACAGTGGGGAATGTTTTTCATTCCATTCCCTGCAATTTAATTGTTTTCTCAGGAATTTGGCAGATGTTGCCTGTTGTTTTACTCAGACTGTGCAAAGCCCTACGCCTCCCACTTGTAGTAAAGGGCAAGCATAATTGGTCATCTTGTAGAAATATCCAAGCAACTGGATAGCTTCTTCTTCCTCTGACAGTGAAAGTGCCAGCATAGAATTTATTCTTAGACACTATGACAATACACCTAGGCAATGTTAGTGTTCATGTAACATGTTCTGCCCTGTTGAACTGCAAAGGTGTACATGTTAGCTAAAGTTTCCATATGTACACAATACACCTTTTATGAAGGAAGGAGCTTAGTAAAGATTTATCAGCAGTGGCTCTGTGGATAAAGGATTACACATGCTATTAAAGAAGATGATTGCAGTTAATGCCCTTTGAAAAGGAAAGTTGTCGCATACTCATAACAGCTAAGATTGAGCTTGATTTATGCTTTTAGGAGTAGGAGGCCAGGTTCTCCAGGTGTCTCAGGCATTAGTTTAATAATAACACTTAGCACAATTTCAAGTATAACGTAAGTAGCTTGATCTTGTTGACCCTCAGTGGGATTTAATATATTTCCCACCAGACAGGAAAGCTTTCCCAGGCAAGTTAGATTTAAGTATGAATGAAAGCTGAGTATATCATTAAAGAGTCCCCTTCCCAGACCCATTTTTTTAATGGCTGAGGTTGTGCATGGGCCTAAAATTGTTTTTGGTGATATTTCAACAACATAACATCTGAAATATTTCTGTCTCAAATTATGCACAGTGCATTAAATTATAGTACTTCTGTTTTATAAAATATACTGACTGTCTGAAACTGGTATTTACCCCAGCAATTGTTTTGGGTTAGAGTGTACAGACAGCGCCCAGGCAATGTAACATAGCACAAGCACTGAAGCTCTGTAATATTAGTACTGAAAATAGAGAAAGCCAGCGGCTTGGGTTTTTTCATATAAGAGTACTATTTGTGTTTCAGAGCATCTCTGAAAGCTGCAATTCATAAATGAATCAGAAATGGCTTTTCTTAAGCTGTACTTGCCACAAATTTTTGGCTCCTGTGAAGGGCAAGAGCATGCCTGCTGCCAGGTGCAACGATGTCACTCATGCCCATGGGGAGTGCACCCACTGTACGCTGGCCTCCTGGGCCCATTCACCAGGGCCTTTTCCCCCTGCTGGCCAGGTGGGTGATGGTGGGGAGCAGAGGCTGGGAGCGGGGGATCCCCTGCCCCCACTGGGGGACTGGAAGCCCTAATACCATATTTAAGAATCCCATGAAACCACATTATGAAATGACCCATGAGAGGTATCAAAGAAGACCCAAACAGGTTTATACATACAAGTATATTAATCTATGTGTTGCAGATGCAAGAGTTTGCCTTGGATAGTTTAGTTCTGTACATTTTGTATTCAGTCTGTACATTTTTGAGCCAGTAACTGTGGTTGTTAGGGCATTATTTATTTATTTAAAATATTTTCTACACTGCATACTCAGTTTCCATTTCTTTTTTAAAAAAAACATACTTAGTATATTCTGAAGAAACTTCATGAGATCTGCAGTCAGATTTAATCACACAACAGATGTTTACTACATACATTTGTTGTATTACAATTTTTTTTTCTATATTTGACAGGAGGTCAAATAGAAAATTAGGTGTTTAAATAGAAGAGCAGTTTTTCCACAAATTGAATGTAACAGGCTGCAAAGACAAACTCATTAAAAAAAACCCCACCCACTATCAATTTGGGATGTATTTCCTGCATATGTAAACATATGTATGCGTTTGGTTCAATCAAGACCCACCCAGAACCATTTCCCTGGTCCGTTCTGCAACAGGCTGGAATCCCCTGCCTCAGTTTCCATTTCAAAGGAAGCTTCTGAAATCAAATAAAAACCATTAGAATACAAATACAATAAAACCATACAACTGAAGGACCAATAAAACCATACAACATCAGATTGCAGCATAGAATCCAGTTAATTGAAAACAGCATTTACTTAGAAACCCAATTAAATACAAGCAGCATAAAACTAAAAAATATCACTATTTAAAAAAAAGGAAGAGAAAGAAAAAAATCAGTAAAAAGCTTGAGTGTGTAAAGGAAGTTTTTGTCTAGCAACTAAAACTCAACAAGTTTGTCAAATCTCTGTGGTGAGGCAATTTTGTAGGTGTCACAAGCAAGAAGATTCTTTCTCTGTTGCTCACCCACCTAACAGAAGTTACACAGAACAGAACTTCAGAAGCAGATCTTAACTCACAAATTCAGGGTGGATCTACTAGTAAGAATTAAAAAGGGATATACATGTTAATTTATATGCCACTTATTTTAGTGTCACTAGACTCGTGTTGTGCTGTTTTGCTTAAGAAAGATAAAACCAATTTTGTCATAACTAGTAGTGTTTGGCATTGGTATGAATGATTTGGTATGAATGCAGATCTTCAGGCATCTTTAATTTAGATGTTCAGAACACAGCACTTTTTTCCCCCTCTAGGTGCTGAAGGGAAGCAATGAAGAACAGGAGGATGCAGTTTTAGCCACTGCGTGTGGAAATTCAGCTCCTGTACCTGTTGTCGCCCCAAGAAATGTGATAACAATAGTGTTTCAGTCACAGGACACTGCAGGCCATGGCTTTTCTGCATCATATATAAGCAGTAAGTAATGAAAACCTCAAAGATTGCTATAAGCATACATTTAATTAGGAATTGTTTGGACATTCATATAGGACAAAATATGGTTTGAAGTTAATAAAATGGTCACATACCAAAATCAGAACCAAATTAGGATGAAGGGGTATGTCTGTTAATTTATATGCCATTCTATAAGCTCTATACGCCACGCTATAAGATAGGTGATATCCACCTCCTTTTAACATTGACACTAATTTGATTCATACAACAGCATCATCAGTCAATATCAGTGCTCTGGACAAGAGGCTACTGTTAGGTCAAAATATGGGGAAACAGAATGGTTTCCAATTGGCTGAGGTGTCAGACAAGGATGCATATTATCTCCCTACCTGTTCAACCTCCATGCAGAGCATATCATAAGGAAAGATGGATTAGATCTAGAAGAAGCTGGAGCAAGAATTGGTTGAAGGAAAATTAACAATTTGAGATAAGTGGATGACACCATGTTACTGGCAGAAAATAGTGAAGACTTGAAACAACTACTGATAAAGGTTAAAGCGCCAAAGCAGGATTACATCTGAACATCAAGAAGACAAAAGTAATGACTACTGAGGAGTTACACAGTTTTAAAGCTGACAATGAGGAAATTGAAATTGTCCAATATATTCTATTCTTTGGCTCAATCATCAACCTACAGGGAGACTGCGACGAGGAAATCAGAAGAAATTGAGACTTGGAAGAGCAGCTGTGAGGGAGCTAGATTCTTAAAGGTAAAGATGTCTTTCTGGGGACCAAGATCAAGACAATCCAAACTATGGTATTCCCCATTATGATGTACGGATGTGAAAGTTGGACAGTGAAGAAAGCTGACAAGAAAAAAAAATGATTCATTTGAAATGTGGTGCTAGAGGAGAGTTCTGTGGATACCATAGACAGCGAAAAAGACAAACGTGTGGGTACTAGATCAAATCAAGCTTGAATTCTCACTAGAAGCTAAAATGACAAAACTGAGGCTATCGTACTGTGGTCACATTATGAGAAGACAAAATTCTCTGGAAAAGTCAAGAATGCTAGGAAAAGACATTAGGAAAAAAGGAAGACCTAAAATGAGATAACATGACTCAATAAAAGAAGCCATGTCCTCCAGTTTGCAAGATCTGAGCAAGTCTGTTAATGATAGGATGATGGTTGTTGGGGGTTTTCCGGGCTGTCTTGCCGTGGTCTTGGCATTGTAGTTCCTGACGTTTCGCCAGCAGCTGTGGCTGGCATCTTCAGAGGTGTAGCACCAAAAGACAGAGATCTCTCAGTGTCACAGTGTGGAAAAGATGTAGGTCATTTGTCGAAAGCCTTCGACAATGATAGGATGTTTTGGAGGTCTTTCATTCATAGAGTCGCCATAGGTTGGAGGTGACTTGATGGCACATAACACACACAGACACATCAGTCAATATCAGTGCACCACCACTGTTTCTACAGAGGAGCACAGAACATGTTGCTCACTGCAAAAACATTATTTGGAACAGGGTACTAGACTGCCAACTGGTAGTGCCCAGGCCTGAGGCATTGATGCAGGCTGATGACATAGCTGATACAATGGCACGGCAGGCCTGAGAGATGCAGCAAGAGCGATGCAGAAAATAATTTGGACCCCCTGGGCATCTGAAAAATGCAGTTAGTGTCCCTTAAAATGTTCCAATAAGCTTTATTTATCTCAGGACTGGAACTAAGGATTCTGTGTGTTCCTGCTACATATTTCTCTGAATTGGCAATCACAGTGGTGGTTCCTTTGGCTTATGGACTCACTTCCCAGTTGTGAGGGTGGTAAATTTTGTTTTGTAATTAACAGCTTTTTTTCTGTAAGAGTTGTAATGTATAGGTTTTTTTAAAATAATGCGGCCTTTTAGATCACATTTTTCTCTCTTGGTGGTAAACCTGTATCTGTACCAGTTCTGACTACTGGTAGGTGGATTACATGGTAGTGTTCTTCAAACAACAACAAAAATCCTTCCACCTGAAAACCTAGGTATCAAGGGAAAGAAGGTCTAGCTTACTCTTTCCCCTGGTTATCTAGTTTTCTGTGTACATGGAGTTTCTCTTTTGGTATGCAGCCATATTCAATGACTTCACTTTCAGAGTGAAGTGGTGCATTCCAGATAAATCTGAAATGTGTTATTTTATGACTCAATGTAATACCTTCCCTTTAATACTACACGGGGCTATTTTTCCAATTGCACAAGTGGAAAGTAGTGTTGGCATATCCTCACAATTCCATGTTTATACCCAGAAATCACATTCTAGCCTTCTGTAAGTTGTTGGATTTCTACTTTTATTTTATTTGCTTGTAGAAGCTAACTATTTCTTTGTTTCTATTTATGTTAAGGGTGTGGAGCAAATTTCACTGCTCAATCAGGTCAGATTGTGTCTCCTAACTTTCCCAGCCAGTATGACAACAACCTAAATTGCAGTTATATCATAGATGCCGGACCCCAATCTGTTGTTATCCTGGAATTTGAAAGTTTTGATTTGCAACGTAAGTGGTGGAATTTTTTGTCGATCACTTCTTTTTTGTTAATCTCTGTGAATTCCAATTCTAGGAGGCAAGATGAGAGAGGCTTTGACCTAGCCTTTCTCTCATCATGCCTCCTAGATGCTGGACTAGATGGACCACTGGCCTGATCTGTCAGAACTCTTCTTTTGTTATTATGTTATATTCATATATTCAATATGACAATTCTGACATTTCTGAAACAGAAGTTGAGATCCCTTGCCCTCACTGGGGGGCAGGCAACCCTGGTGAAATTTCAGTCCTATGAAATCAATAGCACTTGTTAGTTGTGACTAACTTCTTTGACTAGTTTCAATGGCATTTAGCCGTGACTTAAGTTTCTGGATCATAGCCATTGTATATACTGGAAATCTTGACTATTCAAATTACAAGGGAATCCTCTTGCAGAAATATATCTAGAAAAATATTATTGTTTTAGAAGAGATACATAATGTTTGCTTGCTTCATATAGTCCAGCTAATAAGGGAACTTGGTACAGAAACACAAGTCCTGATTTTGGACATAATTTGGTTTCACAGGTAAGACCTACTTCTCAATAAAATGAGCTTGTGCATAGTAACTGCATGGTTAATTTGAGTACTCAGGGATGCCTACTGTGATGGATGATGGAAACAATGAGACTGGCTTAATGTATAAAGTACCTTGATGATAAACAATTTGGCATTAAGTTGATGAAAATTTCTGAATCTCATGTCATTCAGCTCCTGCTACATTAAGAATGTGTTCTTATGATGGAGTGAAGATCTTCAAAGGGAACAGTGTTAATTCATATCCTGTGGAAACCTTTTGCGGTAATGAAGTCCCTGAGCCTGTCAGCGTCATTGGTTCCACACTATTGAATTTCTACACAGACTCCCACACTGTCGGCATGGGATTTTTGGCTACCTACAGAATAATCCGTGAGTAGACATAGCAGTTCACTGGGGCAAAACTATATTTTTCTATGCATTCATAGAGTAAGAGGCACTCAAATGCAACTCTTGTAATGATACAGGTATGTGGGGCCCCATTTTACACCATTAGAAAATATTGATAATTCCCTTCTTAGTGTTCCCTTGACAAACAGCTACTGCTTAAAAGCATGAAATCAAGGTCTTTGTTTAGAATAAATCATCCTGATAGCCACTGGCTAGACGGAACAGCACTGAAGGATGACAATGTTCATTTACTCATGAAAGAGATGTTCATAACTCGCTCCAGTTGGCTGTTACTGTCTGACCTTTGACTTCTGACATTTGTGAAGGATGACTATAGCTTTTTATTAGGTTGTTTGCCCACCCAAAGCAGATTCTAGCAATTAACATTCTGTTTCCTTCTAGTTTTATTTTTTTGCAAAAGACAGAATAAAAGCTTCTTGCAGACCATGAATGCTGCTTTTTCTAAAATCTTCAAGGCTTTTGTCTTTCATTTGTCATCAGTCCAATGTACAGTGCCTTCCCCATCTTAGCTGAAAATGAAGAATAAGAGCCTAGATATTTGTCACCCTTTAGAAAATTTTACTTGTAATGCGAGTGGTTAATGTGATGACTAGTCCTTTAGAACTTCAGCAGGCGTGGGTTTGTGCACTTGGAAAACAAAGCTAAAAGCAGCCACTTTCCATGCAAAGACTATAAAATCAAGCACAGTGCTGGTAACAGATGATTTTTCCAGAGGAACTTGGATGCCTTCAAATAGGGAACAAAGACTGGGCCACCACTTAGTCTCAGCTGCATTCATTGTAGAGAATCAAAAAGAGGCTTGGATGTATTGTGGCTTCCACAGCTGCAAATCATGAAGGAGACCTTGAAGAGGAGTCTAAAACTCTCCTCCTGAAGCTTTCATTGATCAGTTACAAAAACACCCAGTATTGCTCTCTGCAAGAGCTCAAAACTGTAGGTACCCATATGTTGTTCTGTGGAAAAACTTGAAAAAAACAACAGTGATGGAGAAACAATCAGAATGCCACAAAATAATGAGCGCTGACTTTTGAGATCCCCAGAACACTCCATCAAGCGAGATGTAAAAATACAAACGTGTGTGTGCGGGAGAGGAGAATCCCAGCTTCATCCAACTTAGGGTAAATATACTGTAAAAGATCTGTCTAATGTATCGGGGAAGTAAGGGTAGAGAAATAGGCATCGCTGACAAACAATATCATGCTCTGTTTTGTCTCCTCGCTCTCTCTATTGGTTTAGCACGTTAAGACCACTTTTTTGGTAGCATCAGAATATTCTGCTAGAAGTCATACCAACACTTTTATTTCTGAATAAAACAAGAGGGATTTCCAGTCAGGTTCCTACAAAACATACCCATGTCCACAACTTTTCACACAAATTCTATCTATAGATAAATATGCATGGCATGCTAAAGGTATTTCTTGAACATTAATGGCAATTTTTCATTTTTCTCATTTAATTTAGCTTGTGGTGGTATTTTCAATAGCTCCTTGGGCACAATTGGGAGTCCGACCCATTCTTTTTCTGATTACAATCACAATATGAATTGTTCATACCATATCACCGTTAGAAGAAACAAGATTGTGGAACTCAAGTACGTAAGCAAAATCAGTTTTCATTAAATGGTGAGAAAGTGGTGATTGCTGGTTTTTAGCTATTTAGTGTTTACACACACACATGCACACATTTTTCAGTAAGTAACTTGACTGTAAAACTATCATTCCAAGTACTTACCAGGAACATCTCTGAGATGGCAATTGAAGAATGAATCCTCTGTCTTGGAACCTGTGTCATCTAATTCTGTGCTTTATCTGTTCCATTACTTACCAGCACAGGCTTCATAGTTCCTTTCATCTAAAACAACATCACAATATACTGTAGGAATCTGTGGCCCACTTTGTTAGGAAAATGCTAGGTGTCAACATACCCCTTGACCATAAGAAAAGACTGCTAGGATACTTGAAAGGCTATGTGGATCCCTTAGATATGGAACTAGTTTTTAGTTTGTTCTGTACTGCCAAGATGGCTTTAGCAGCGAACTGAAAAAAACAAGGCAGAACCCCTCTTATAAATGTGTAGTTTATTAAAATCAGGCATACTGCTTTTTTGACAAGATTAACATGTTATCAAATAACATAAAGGAACAATTTTCAAAAAAGGGATATGTTTAATAAATGAGAATGTTTATTGCCCCCCTCCCGTCCCCACAAAATAAAAGGCAGACACAAAGCTTGGGAATAAAATTGGGCCACTTTATTGAATACAACAATTTGTCACTATGGCAAGGGATCTAGCTAACTAGCGGCACAGGTCAAGCCCTGGGGTCACTCCAGACCTCCACTTTGACCAGTCTGGGTGAGCCCCCACTGCCCCAAGGTGAGCCATACAAAAGCATGGCTGTACCCGGCAGCCAGGCGAACAGTTCCCCCTCCAAGCTTGCAGTACCTTGCTGTACAGCAGGAGGGCCTTACTTGTACACAGCAGTCTACCCTCACAGCTGGCTACCATACAGCCCACCAGCCGCTCCTGACAGACCCCAGTTCCTCCAATGAGGATGTGCCAAGGGGGTCACCAGCCTGCTCATTTTCCATCATGACCTGCCAGTGGCCAAACTATTTACAGCTCCACCAAACCAGTTAACTAAACATATCTCGCAGTGCAAGGTACGTAGAAAAACCCACTCCCTAAATGCCAATTGGGAGAAGAGAAAAAATTCCTACCTGGCCCTGATAAACAGTGACCGGCTAATCCTGTACTGCCATAGGGAGGGTGGGTGGCCCGAGTGACCATGGCATCTGCCTGCTGAAGGGAGGGTGGAGCTGGCTTATATGCCCTAAGTTCCACCCCCCACAACAATCTCTGGATACCTGGTGAGCGAGCTCCGCCTTTCCTTCTGCGGGGCTGCAAATTGCGCCCCCGACCCAAGATGCTCCACTTCGGCCGGGAAGGGGCCGACTTATGTTCTGGAATGAGAAAGTTAGTGACAAGATTTACCCATTTGCCTTTTATGATTCATTGTAGATTATTCTGTTCCTTGGGTATGGATTTTCCTCTCAGATAGGTAGGTAGGTAGGCAGGCAGGCAAGGGAGGAAGAACCATCACTAGAGCTGTGAAGGAAGCTGCTGCAAAGGCATCCCACCTGTCATTGTTCCCTAGTGCCAGCATGACACGATGAGCTGCCCTAGCGCCAAAGCCATTTGGTTGGAACCTTGGAACCACTGCTTTATTGCGGCAGTCCTAGGATCTAAGACACTCCCAGCTGTTTTCAATGCCTTAGCTCCATTCTAGGACACAAATTTACAGTCCAATCCTATTCAGTAGAACAATCTCCTAGGTAAGTGTACATAAGATTGCAATCATTTGTGTACTTATTCAGGAGTTCAAGTCTCATTAAACTCAATATGACTTACTTCTGAGCAAACCCGCATGAGACTGAGCTGGTAGAATTAAAGAAAAAAAAGTGCTTTGATACTCAGAGTTAAATGTTTTTGCTTCAGCCCAGCATTTTAGAAATGAAATACTATTTAAAGGTAAGTCACATGGCTTTTCTATGTGATGCCCAGTTGTACTCCTGTCTGTTACTCTTCCTTTTTTACAAGCATACATATTAAGGAAAGCAGAACAACCAATGGTGAAATGCTTTTTGCAGATTCAACAGTTTCCAGCTCGAGGCCTCTTCGTCTTGCCACAAAGACTACATTGCTGTGTACGATGGCCCAAATGCAGTTGCTCCGCTTCTTGGAAAATTCTGTGGAGGTACACTTCCTCCCACAATCAGGAGTTCCACAAACAACTTATTCCTCGTGTTCAAGACTGATAGCTTCGAAGCTGCTGATGGATGGAAAGCATCTTTCAGAGAGACAATAGGTAAAAGTGATATCAGCATTAAGATAGCTCAATATTTGATTATCTCTTGCATCTCAAACATGCAAGAGATAATCATACATTACATATGCTAAGAACTGAAATCTGTATTATATATATTTCTGGATATTTTAATGGACATGCACACACATGGAAGTTGTTTTTGGCTGTACATATTTTTCCCTACCAGGATAAAAAAGCATGAACAGACTAATTTCCAGTGAGAAAACAGGTCAATGGGGAAACTGTTAAATCACCTCTCCCCCTTGTTTCAGTCCCAATGGCTGCATTTGTTTTAAAAAGTCAGTTAAAAGGTTTAGAGCAGGGGGATTCTGCCTTTCCAACCTGAAATTTTTACAGTTGATTCTTGAATCACTTTGAATTAAACTTTTTAAAATTTCTGCTGCCTGACTTTAGGAATGCTGACTCTTTTCTAGCCTTCCTATAATATTTAAATATTTAGTTTGGTGAATTTGATAATTACTGTTTAAAAGCCTAACATATGTTTCCTGTGTTATTCCCCTATTTTCAGCACTTGAGGAAGAAGTAATTCATCTGGATATTTTGCCATAAAACCCCTTTGTGTTAGAGCAGAAGTATGCTGTTATGCTGAGTCATTACACCCACCACCACCCTAGCCAGTAGCTGCTTTTCATTTGCTATAGTCTGAAAAGAATACAAGAACAAGAAGCATATCTGAGCACTGCAGGGTTTGGGTTTTTTTTTAACCAGTCCTCATATTCATACAGTTCTCCACACCAGTAATTTCTGTGAACTCCTTTTCAGTTTGTTAAGTTTTACAAATATAAAATACAATCCCACTATGTGTGAAATTCACCTCAGCTAATGTTCTTTCCTTTCATTCCAAGTATCAAGGGAAATGCTTAGTAGTAGCACCAGGTTTGGAAGCTCTGTTTGCTGTCTTCAAAGACTGAAACAATACAAAAATATACTTCTGTGGTCATCCTTCGCTTAAAACCAGCAGCTTGCATATATATCAGCATCAGCAATGACTGTAATTTATTCTGTTACGTTTGTGGTGGATGCAGAGGAGTTAGCCGTGTTAGTCTGTGGTAGCAAAATCAAAAAGAGTCCAGTAGCACCTTTAAGACTAACCAATTTTATTTTAGCATAAGCTTTCGAGAATCAAGTTCTCTTCGTCAGATGCCTGATACAGAGACTGGTCAAATACAGAAGAGCAGGAGAGAGAAGAGGCAATTAGGGGGAGGAAGGGGGAGGGAGCAATCAAAACATTCCTTTGCTAGTATATGTAAACATCTCCTTTTGGTGTGTGTATCAGTTGGCTTCAAAGGAGTTTGCCCTGTTAGTTTGTAGAGGCCAAACAGATAGACCATCCAATTCCAATGCAGTATGGGCCTTCGATAACCACCGCTCTCCCTGCCAGATGCATCTGACAAAGAGATCTGTGGTTCCCGAAAGCCCAGGCTGAAATAATTGACAAACAACAACACCTAAAGCAGAACCTCAGCCATGCAGAAAGAGATGCCATAAACAGCCTCCAAAACAATTCTGGCATCGTAATCAAGGAAGCAGACAAAGGTGGAGCAGTGGTCATCATGGACAAACAGAATTATATACAGGAAGCAGAAAGACAACTCTCCAACACAACATTCTATAAAATACTACCTGCTGATCCTACGGAGCAATATAAAAGAGAACTCAATAAAATATTGAAGACTCTTCCCGTGGACATACAAGAATGCATCCATACGGACACACCCCAGGAACCACGGCCAGGAAAATTCTACCTACTACCCAAAATCCATAAGCCGGGTAACCCAGGACGCCCCATTGTCTCAGGAAGAGACACTATCACAGTAGGAGTCTCAGGATACATGGACTCTATCCTCAGGCCCTATGCCACCAGCACACCCAGCTATTTACGGGACACCACTGACTTCCTCAGGAAAATACAGTCCATTGACAACCTACCTGATGACACCATCCTAGCAACCATGGATATGGAGGCTTTATACACCAATATCCCACATGCGGATGGACTGCAAGCCATACGGAATATTATCCTGGACAAAACCACAGCACACCTCGCCACTGAACTTTGTCACTTCGTACTCACTCACAATTACTTCGAATTTGGTGACAACTTATATCTACAGATTAATGGCACAGCCATGGGCACACGCATGGCACCACAATATGCTAACATATTCATGGCGGACTTGGAACAACGCTTCCTCAGCTCCCATCCACTAGAACCACTACTATACTTAAGATTCCTGGATGACATCTTCATCATTTGGACCCATGGGAAGGAAGCTCTTGAGAGATTTCATCAAGACTTCAATAACTTTCACCCTACTATCAACCTAAGCCTGGACCACTCTACACAACAGGTACACTTCCTGGACACCACTGTACAACTACATAATGGACGAATAAATACCACTTTATACCGGAAACCAACAGACCGATACTCATATCTACATGCCTCCAGCTACCACCCTAAACATACCACTCGGTCTATTGTCTACAGCCAAGCCTTACGTTACAACCGTATCTGCTCCAATGCTCTTGACCGAGACTCACACTTAAGAGATTTACAACAAGCATTTTTGGGACTACAGTACCCACCAAATGAAGTGAAGAAACAAATCAACAGGGCCAGACTAGTACCCAGAAACAGCCTACTCCAGGACAAACCTAAAGGAACTAACAACAGAACACCACTGGTTGTCACCTATAGCTCCCAGCTCAAACCCATCCAACGTATCATCAGTGAGCTACAACCCATCCTGGAAAATGATACCTCTCTCTCAGAAGCCCTGGGTGGAAGACCTTTCCTTGCCTACAGACAGCCCCCCAACCTTAAACGACTTCTCACTCACAACCATGAATCAGCCAGCAGAGTCACCAGCACAGGTACCAGGCCCTGCAACAGACCCAGATGCCAGCTCTGCCCCTATATCTACCCAGGGAATACAATTACAGGACCCAATGGCATCAACTACACTGTCTCTGGCTCTTACAGCTGCTCATCCTCCAATCTGATATATGCCCTCATGTGCCAACAATGTCCTTCTGCTCTGTACATTGGACAAACCAGCCAACCTCTACGCAAAAGAATAAATGGACACAAATCTGACATTAGAAATGGAAACGTCCAGAAACCAGTGGGAGAACACTTCAACCTACCAGGACATTCCATCAAAGACTTAAAGGTCACTGTAGTTCAACAGAAACCTTTCAAAAACAAAATCCAACGGGAGGCTGCTGAACTGGAATTCATATGCAAATTTGACTCTGTCAAGCTGGGACTGAATAGGGACTATGAATGGTTATCACATTACCACAGGTAACAGATTTCCTTTACAGAGGTGGGGTCTGGGGGAGCTCAGTGGTACCTGGCGTGGGCTTTCGGGAACCACAGATCTCTTTGTCAGATGCATCTGGCAGGGAGAGCTGTGGTTATCGAAGGCCCATACTGCATTGGAATTGGATGGTCTAGCTGTTTGGCTTCTACAAACTAACAGGGCAAACTCCTTTGAAGCCAACTGATACACACACCAAAAGGAGATGTTTACATATACTAGCAAAGGAATGTTTTGATTGCTCCCTCCCCCTCCCCCCCTAATTGCCTCTTCCCTCTGCTCTTCTGTGTTTGTCCAGTCTCTGTATCAGGCATCTGACGAAGAGAACTTGATTCTCGAAAGCTTATGCTAAAATAAAATTGGTTAGTCTTAAAGGTGCTACTGGACTCTTTTTGTTTATGGTGGAGACTCTGTTCAGGTACCAGGGACAGTTGATCCCAACTTCTGAACCGTAATGTGTAGAACCAACGACCACTTTCCTTTCTCCTTTCTCCAGAGCTTCTTCCCTTCTCTCTCCTCTGATTATATTTTGTTGTACCATCTCAACTGAGTGAATAGCGGTTAACTTAGCACTAACCAGGAATCACCTCTAAACCCAGGTTTGCAAAACCACAAATCATGATATGATTACAGTTCTTTGTTAGTACTGATTAACGGGTTGCCTGATTTGGACATTATGGAAAACTAGGCTTAAAGTAGAGGAAACCTATACACCTACAGCACATTGTAAATTTCTAGCCCATGCTTTGGAGGTCAGCTGTGAGATGGTTTAATTGAGCCATTGTGTCTTAGTTGCATGTTATGTTAGTCCCAGGAATGGATTATTCTCATGGATAAAGGGGAAGTTGTAATGTGTGAATTGGCTGTCCTGACTCCAGCTAGAAGCTTCCTCTCATTTCCTACAGCATGAAAAGAATAAGGAGTACATTTGGACATTGTGTTGCCAAACCACGTTGTCAGGGAATTGCCCCTTTGTCTCTCTCCTATCCTGAGCCAACAACCAGCTGCTCAGACTCCTAAGAGACTCTGAAGACACAGGGGAACCCTGCTTACTAAGACTTTTTAGCCTGAAAGGGAGTGCGAGTTTGCCCAGGTGACAAAATATACAGTGCGAGAGACAGTGAACCAAAGCAGGCAAAGTAAAGATACTTTATTTTAAGAAATTTAGGAGGGCTAAAACTGATGTTACCCAGTCAAACCTTGCAAGCACATATATACATAAAATAAATCCTTACTGAGGCTAAATAGGGATAACTTAAGTAAGTCAATTCAAAAAGAGTCCAGTAGCACCTTTAAGACTAACCAATTTTATTGTAGTATAAGCTTTCGAGAATCAAGTTATCTTCGTCAGATGCATAGTACAGAAACTGGTCAAATATAGAAGAGGAGGGGAGGAGAGAGAAGATGCAGTTAGGGGGGGAAAGGGAGGGTGCAACCAAAACATTCCTTTGCTAGTAAATGTAAACATCTCCTTTTGGTGTCCTTTCGGGGTCAGTTGGCTTGGGTGAGGCTTCAAGGGAGTTTGCCCTGTTAGTTTGCAGCAGTAAAACAGCTAGACCATCCAATTCCTATGTAGTATAAGCCTTCGATA
Source organism: Eublepharis macularius (assembly GCF_028583425.1). Taxonomy (NCBI): domain Eukaryota; kingdom Metazoa; phylum Chordata; class Lepidosauria; order Squamata; family Eublepharidae; genus Eublepharis; species Eublepharis macularius. The sequence continues at coordinate 65,877,596 of NC_072800.1, read as the reverse complement.
ACGACAGCTCTCCCCACCAGATGCATCTGACAAAGAGAACTGTGGTTCCCGAAAGCCCACGCCAGGCGCCACTGGGCTCCCCCAGACCCCGCCTCTGTAAAGGAAATCTGTTACCTGTGATAATGTGATAACCATTCATAGTCCCTATTCAGTCCCAGCTTGACAGAGTCAAATTTGCATATGAATTCCAATTCAGCAGCCTCCCGTTGGATTTTGTTTTTGAAAGGTTTCTGTTGAACTACAGCGACCTTTAAGTCTGTGATGGAATGTCCTGGTAGATTGAAGTGTTCTCCCACTGGTTTTTGGACATTTCCATTTCTAATGTCAGATTTGTGTCCATTTATTCTTTTGCGTAGAGGTTGGCTGGTTTGTCCAATGTACAGAGCAGAAGGACATTGTTGGCACATGAGGGCATATATCAGATTGGAGGATGAGCAGCTGTAAGAGCCAGAGACAGTGTAGTTGATGCCATTGGGTCCTGTAATTGTATTCCCTGGGTAGATATAGGGGCAGAGCTGGCATCTGGGTCTGTTGCAGGGCCTGGTACCTGTGCTGGTGACTCTGCTGGCCGATTCATGATTGTGGGTGAGTAGTCGTTTAAGGTTGGGGGGCTGTCTGTAGGCAAGGAAAGGTCTTCCACCCAGGGCTTCTGAGAGAGAGGTATCATTTTCCAGGATGGGTTGTAGCTCACTGATGATACGTTGGATGGGTTTGAGCTGGGAGCTATAGGTGACAACCAGTGGTGTTCTGTTGTTAGTTCCTTTAGGTTTGTCCTGGAGCAGACTGTTTCTGGGTACTAGTCTGGCCCTGTTGATTTGTTTCTTCACTTCATTTGGTGGGTACTATAGTCTCAAAAATGCTTGTTGTAAATCTCTTTAAGTGTGAGTCTCGGTCTAAGTAAGTCACTTAAGACAGGCTGGCTAATAACTCCTTGGCTAAAGTCCTTAAGGTGCCAGGCTTGTCTTGCAGTGCCGGAGAAGAGAGGCTGACGCAGCTGGTGGAGCCCTCCAGATAATGGTGTTCAAAATAAAGCGATGATCCATGGAGAAGCTGCAAATGGGTGAAAAGTTCATTCGTGCTGTGAAAGAAATTTACAGAGACCAGAGTGCAGCAATTGTGGTGAATGAAGACGTAACTAAGAAATTGACAATAGGTAAAGGTACGAGACAGGGCTGCCCGTTGTCACCATTGTTGTTCATCTTAGTATTGGAAATATTGATGATTCAAATTCGAGAAGACGATGCAATCCGAGGAATAAAAATAAGAGAGCATTCCTATAAGGTCAGAGCGTTTGCGGACGATATAATGCTAATTGTGGACGATCCAATTGAGAATATGCCAAAGGTGATGGAGAAAATTAAGGAATTTGGAGATTTGGCTGGATTTTATGTAAACAAAAAGAAGTCCAAGATACTATGCAAGAATATGACTAAACAGAAACAACAGGAACTAGAGGAGATAACAGACTGTGAAGTAACAAATAAGGTAAAATATTTGGGAATTGAACTGACTGCGAAGAATATAGACCTATTTAAGAATAATTATGAGAAATTGTGGACTCAAATAGAGCAAGATCTGATTAAATGGAATAGGCTGAATTTGTCATGGTTGGGAAGAATTGCAGCAGTAAAGATGAATGTATTGCCGAGAGTGATGTTCCTGCTACAAACAATTCCAATCATGCGTGACACTAAACAATTTGAAAAATGGCAAAGGAAATTATCGGACTTTGTGTGGGCAGGCAAGAAACCTAGGGTGAAAATGAAAGTATTACAGGATGCTAAAGAAAGAGGTGGAATGCAGCTGCCCAATTTAAGATTATATCACGAAGCAATTTGCCTGTTTTGGATAAAAGATTGGATGACGTTGAAGGACTGCAAGCTACTGGCTTTGGAGGGATATAAAAAAACATTCGGATGGCATGCATACCTGTGGTATGATAAAGTTAAAGCTGACTCTATGTTTTTGCACCACTATATTCGGAGAAGGCTTTTTGCTGTTTGGAAGAAATACAAAAACTATATGAAGGACGGAATCCCCTTGTGGGTGGTTCCGTTCGAAGAAATAGACCCAAGAACTGTTGGAAATGAACAACAATGTTTAACATATAAGGAGATAACATTATTGGAATTCTCTAAATTAAGAATAAAGACGCAAGAGGAACTGTCCTCAAGTTATGGATGGTTTCAATCTAGACAGATAAGAGATCTCTATAATTTGGACTGTGTGAAAGGAAATGTAAAAAACATGAAGGATCGTTGTATCACATGTGGTGGACCTGTGAGGTAGCTAAGCAATACTGGGGAGGAATAATAGAAGTGATTAATGAGATTCTACAATTTCAAGTTAATAGAAACCCAGAATTGCTTCTACTGAATTTGGGAATGGAAGATATTCCAGCACAACATAGAACATTGTTATTTTACATGACAACAGCAGCTAGACTTCTATATGTGCAGACATGGAAATTGCAAGAAGTACCAACTATTGAAGATTGGATTTATAAATTGCTGTACATGGCTGAGATGGACAAAATGACAAGGAAGCTCAGAGACCTCGATCCAGGACAGTTTAATATGGATTGGGAGAAACTGAAGCAATATTTGGAGAAAAAATGGGATGTGGAAGCGAAACTGTGGCAGTTTGAAAATTACTGAGACTTTATAAAAGAAGAGAGAAGTGGCTTTACCAGGAAAGGGGGATTTAAATATTAAATTCTAAGCTATTATCAGGGTTAAGATGAAAATTCTGTTTTATTACACACAGTATTAAATAGCAGACGTATTATTATGAATAGATATTATGAATATATATGAGCATGCTAGCTGGGTATTTTTTATTGTAGTTAAGTTTTTAGTATAACAGGTATTTTATATAACTAAAATAGATTGAGAATAAGAATAAGAAATATTTAAAGAAATATATAGACTATAAGTTAAATTGATTAACTTATATGAGGGAGAGTAAAGAGATTAAGTAAGGGAAGAGAAAATGGATAAAATGTTATACTAATAATATAAAGGTTATCAAAATGCTAGCAATGTGTTATTTAGAATATAAGATTTAGTAAAGGAGGGGTTAATGGTAGTTCTGTGTTTAAAAAAAAAGAATAACAAGCTTAGAAGAGAGTTTAAGTGTATGTTTAATAGATTACATGAGGTATTATGTAAGTAAGTAATAAGATAGATAAAGGGTTGGGAAACTGTTGGAAGTCAAATAAAAGGGGGGAGGAAAGGGAGGGGGTTAGAAACAGATATTAATAAAGGGGGAATGTTTGTATTTTATGATTATATAATCTAATCCAATAAAAAAATTTGTAAAAAAAAAACAAAATAAAGCGATGATCCATCAGCAAGGGGAGAGAAAGCCGCCCCCATGGCTGAAAGCAGTCATGTCTTAAAGCAGATTCACCCAATCAGGGCATAATACCAATTGTGCCCCGAAAAACTTAGGAGAAAAGATAAAACATGCTAATACACAAGCCCTGCCAAGATCACACAGGTGTGGGCAGTTTGCCTGCTGAAACCTTTCTCAAGCCCATGAGACTCCTTTTACTCACGAGACAGCTCTTAAAGCTAGCCTGTCATAACAACATGTTTCTCAGGCTCAGCTACCCCATTCTGATCTATTCCCATAGATCTCCACTACAGTAATTTATTTGTCTCCTTTTAAGTTAGGCAAGATTTGAAAATGTAAATTATGGACTATTGTCTTACAGTATTTGTGGTGCAGAAAGTCTGTCTTAATATTTTTGGGTCTGCAGATAAAGACACTGCCTGCAATCGTAAGGACCCTTTCCTGGGAACTAGTCTCACTGAATAACTTACTTCTGCATAGGCCTGCTCAGGATTGCTCACTAACTGATGGGGGAGACCTTTAATATGAATAATAAATAAGAATCTTATAGAGTCTCCAAATTTTACTTTACAGTTTTCCATGGGTTGTGCCTGAGTTCCCCAACGTGACTTTCAGTCATTCGGATGTCAGCGGTGAGTTCCATGCTGGAAGCTTAATTCCCTCGTGTGCAGGGACCCAATTTGGATCAGGGTCATGGCATGCGTGGAAAAGGGGCTTCCCCCCCTGTGCTGTTTTCCTGATGCAAAATGGCCCTGGGTGGTGCTATTTGTCCTATTGAGGAGCTGCATATGTAGCTCATGAATAAATGTTTAGTCCGTCAGTGGAGCAAATAGTACCCTTCTAGGGTTTGGAAAATAGCACGCTGGGGACACAGAACCCTTGGTCCTAATGCACCAATGTCCTGATCTGAATCATGTCACTGCATGCTTGGGAACCCAAATATAACCCATGGGCACAACCTGTGGAAAACTGTAACATGTAGTTTGACCCTGACCCTTGCTGTAGAACAGACCAAGGTTATGTGATCTTAAGGATAGTTCACAAATTACCTATCCATTAACACTATTAAATCTAAGTGAATAGCTTTAAATTGTAAGTTCTATCACTACATCCCATCCACCCATTCCCCAGTAACATGGCCCTAATCCCGATTGGTAGCTTTTTACTGTTAAATAAGATGTTGGGTTAACTGATCATGGATCTCCCATGTAATGTGTAGTGCATCTCTCAGTATGGCCTGCTTTAGAGGACTCTCATGAAATTAAAAAGCCAGTCTGAGTTCTATATTATAAGGCTGAGGCATAAAGCTCTGGATGTTCAGTTTGTCCTGCACTTGCACTGTGTGAAAAAAGAACCTTCTGTACAGAATTTCAAAGGCCTATATCTGGTGGCTAAGAAGAGCCGTTTGCACACGTCTTTACATCATGCAAAACTCTCAGAATGAGGGTGTCTTCATGGCACGATTTCTGACATCATTGCACCATGAAAATGGAATCATGGCGGGGTGACATCAGAAATCGCGCCATGAAGATGCCCTCATTCTGGGAGTTTTGCGCAATGTAAAGACGTTTGAAAACGACCTAGACTTGTCAACTCCAAACTGGGAAATTCCTAGAGATTTGGGGTGGTGGAGCCTGGGGAAGGCAGTGTTTGGGGAGGGGAGGGACCTCGTCAGGGTATAATGCCATAGAGTCCATCGTCCAAAGCAGCCACTTTCTTCAGGGGAACTGAACTCTGTAACTGGATATCAGTTGTAATTCTGGGAGATCTCCAGGCCCCACTTGGAGGCTGGCAACTGTATGGATATGAAAAATATTATGGATATGATAAATATATAATATTATATAAATATTTTATATATATATATTGACTTACAGTTCCAGAACTGTTATTAGTAGGCCCAACTGAAATAACCCATCAAGAAACTTTGTGCTGGTTCTCTATATACTAGGAAGAAGATTTCTATTTAAATCGTTGCCAGAAAAAGAGGCAGAACTCCCAAAGTCTGTTTAAAATTAGTCCACGGCAAAACTCTATCTTTTCTATCCGACATAAAATCCTGAAATATTTTGTATTAGCACAGCATCCTCATGCCAAATCTAAACTACAATTCTTCATTAATGTACAATGAGTACATTATTCTGTAACTGTATTAGTGAAGCAAGATTGGGTAATGTGATTATAGTGTTCCGCTTAATGTTGTTTGTGACCCTAATTAATTCTTGGAAGGAGGTGAACAGAAACCGTAAACCCATTTGAGTAATCTAAACATTGTTTATTTTCTTCCTTTAGAAGTCTGGCCATTTTCTGCTCTGGTGACCGGTTTCTCATGGATGATGGCAAAAATAGGGTTATCTTTCCTTCTTTCTTTGTGAATTTTATTGATAGATGAATCGTTTGTTGACCTGAAAGGAAATGGATCTCATTTCTAATTAAAACATCTTTTTACCATTGGGGGGAAAGTATCTGCAAATCGTTAAGCTTATTCCAAAGAGCACCATTTACCATGGAACAGGGATCCAATATTTTTCAGACTGAGCCTACACCCATGATTTTTTTACTTTCATTTTAGTGAAATGAAAACTGTGGAGTGGGAGCTGTGTGCATCACAGTCCATGTTACAAAGCAGAGAGTGATTAACCCTTTTTATGTAGCAGTTTTGCAATCACAATTGTCTTTCTCTGTGCTGTTTTGCTATCCACTGATGCAATAATTCAGGGATCCACAGGGATCTCTGTATTTTGTTCTTACAGATGGGAAGGAAAATTGGGACTTGGAGGGATGTGACTGCAGAAGCAGCCTGTTGGGAAGGGGTTCATCACCTCATTTCACCCAGTTCCTCTGCAGCGATCAAATTCGCAGTAACTAAAATATCAGTTGAGAAATAAATAAAATTTATCTTTGGGGACAGAAACAATCTCTGATTCTATGTTGTCCAAGTGACTATTTTTTTTCAAAACTGCAACATGACACTTCACTGTTAGTTATAATGCCACTCCAGATATTCAGTTATTTAAGTTGGCCTGGATGGTGTCTGAGGATAAATCTAGATTGGGATGTCTCTGCTGGAGGGACTTACCAGTGAGCTAACAGTGGCTCCAGCCTGAAATTGTGGTACATAATGGGCAAGCTGAAAGTGGAGTTCCCAGATTATTTTGGACTCTCCCAAGGTGTGTACCAAACATTTGGGTAAGCAAGCATTTAGTACATGGAGGTACAGCGTAATGTCTGGTTTACAAAAGGTATGTGATCTTTCTGAACATTCCATGATGTCATACCATTTCACTAGTGACAATCAGAAACTACGCAGGGGAAATTTCACAGAACTTTAGAAACATACTTATTCGATAAGAAATATGATGAGATCATTTAGTTGCATATGATTTCCTACTAGGAACAACCTTCACTGTAGGAATTTTGTCACACATTACATAACCTTGAGGCTACAGAGAATATAGAACTAATTTACATATTGACATGAGATTGTTGTTTGAAACAGCATGACTTTCCCATAATTTGCAGGCTCCAATCAGTGTAATATTAATGACTCAAGGGTATATGACAAATCCCTCTTTGTATCTCCTCCTCACCAGCTATGTTTTGCAGCCTATGCTGAGAGCAGGGAAGAGGTCAAGAGCATGGCAAGCAAACCAAACCCACACACGTAGCTGGAGGAAAACAAGACAACAACTTTATTGAATACAGTACATGAGGAGCACTGGCGAATCATATGGATCAGATCCCAAACATCAACTGACCCGCCTGCCAGTTGATGACCCCTCAGACCCCAGCTGGGGGAACCAACGAGTGACATTAAGGGGGAATCACCTGGGTGTACACCCCTTGATGATTCCCCTGACACCTGGGAATGGGTGTGCCCTGGCAGCCCCCGAGCTGGGCATGCACCTCCATCACCCACTCCCAAGATTTCTTATGGGAATCCCCTTCAAGGGGAGCCTGGGCATGCAGGTCCTGGCTCCCCTCAAAAAAGATCCGATCCAATGACAAACCACCCAATCAAGTTGTGACAGAAAAGAAAGCATCAAACACATAATAACAGGGAGAGGTGGGTGGGTCTTCGCTTCCCGAGAGGGGAAGCAGGGAAGCAGCTAAATAAATACCCAGCTGCCGGACTAGAGGGAGAACTGCCTCCCTGAGGTCCGGTGCCAGGCCCCCCTCCCCCACAGCACATCCCTGGCTGCCGCTGATTGGTTGGCCGGGGATTTCAAACTGATTGGCTGCTGGGGAATTCAAACCAATTGGCTGCCAGGGATTTTAAACTGATTGGCTGCCGATGATTTCAAACTGATTGGCTGCTGGCTCACCCAGGGGAATGCTGGTCAAGCCGCAGCAACAGCAGCCACCATGCCTCGTCCCTCCTCCCCGTCGGTCGGCTGCAAACTGGCCACCAGGTAAGTCCAGTGGCCAACACTTGTCCCTTTTACCATTCAAACAGCCTTGCATGCAATCTGCAACCTCCAATAACACTATCATAAAACATTTGTTTAATTAACCCCTCATACTTACCAGTCATGTAAAACAGCTTGTATTTTGCTAAGCTGTACATATTTTAAAGAAACCCAAAGAAGTAGGATAGGCAGACTGCTACCATACTGTCACTCCATTGTTCTCCATTGTCATTGGCTGAAACATGGCGGTTTTATGGAATGTTCAGAAATTTTCTAACATCTTACATTAAATGTTTCAGAATAAAATATTTACACATAGTAGACTGTCGATAAGAAAAGCAAACCCACAACAACCAAAGCATTTATAGATAAAGCTTTTCAGAGAACCTACAGACAGAAGAAGCTGTTTATTGCTAGCTGGAGGAATGGACAGGGAACTGTTTTTTGGAGACAAGAGAAGTGTGGCAGGAAGTCAAAAGGACTGCCCTATAATATGGCAGGGGTACTCTAGCTCAGTCTTATACATGAATTTGAACTATCAGGTAGTTGCATTACTCAGGACCACAATTTGGCCAAGGCCCAATTCTTTACCTTTGTTGAAACCCATCTCTCTATTTTTTCTCAGTGTTTTTTTAAACTATTGTAGTGATGTGACAAAGAAAATGTAGGAAAACAAGAACTGCTGATATGTGACATTCTACTCTTGTATTTGTAAGTTGGCTGGTTCCCTTACCAGCAATCTGTTTAAAGTTAAGCGTATTTTCAGTTATCACCAGTGGGTCTGAGTTTCATTTATGTTTTGAATTTGGAAAAAGCTCAGCCTTAAAATATAACTTATTTCATAGTTCATCCCTTCATTATTACTGGTGCCATTCCAGCTGCTGTTATGGCTGCTGTTCTATTAATATAGGCTTAATAAATATCAATTTTCTACTTGGAGCCAGAACCATCTTTGCTCTCAAATTGCTACTTCAGCATCTATAAGCTATCCCCAAGCCAACATTAATTGGTGTTCGCTACTTGGCTGCAAGCCTGCTTCTAGCAGTTCCAAGCTGGATATGTCAGCAATGAGATGTTGTTGCAAGGAAGTTAAATTGTGTGATGGGTTGCAATAACAGAAACATTATGTGCAAATAATGGGGCGGTGTGACTTTAGCATTATGATTGGCAGCTTCGGAGGCTCAAAATGAGCTTCGTGCCGTTTTGGTTACCGGGTTGTACTTTGAAGAGGTATGCCGAGAAAACTCAGAGGAGAGAAATAAAGATGTTGAAGTGATGGAAAATGTGGCAGGCAACAAAAGACTGTGGGCCAATTCTAGCACTATTTGTAAAAACAGGAGGACCATTGTTTTAAGAACCATGGCTGTATTACTTTAGTTCAGAGGCTTGGGAGGATCTGTGGCTCGGTGGCAGAGCATCTGTTTTGCATGAGGGCATCTCCAATTTACAAAAGGATGAGACAGTAGTTGATGGGAAAAACCTCAATCTGAGATTCTGGAAAGTTGCTGCCTGTCAGAGTAGACAATACTGACCTTGATAAACAATCATCTGTTTCATCTGTTCATGTATGTCTAGGATTTGGACTCAAGGGTAGTTGCAAGTAGGCTTGCCAATCTCCAGGTGGTAGCTAGAGATCTCCCGGAATTATAACTGATCTCCAGGCTTCAGAGGTCAGTTCCCCTGGAGAAAATGGCTGCTTTGGGGGTGGGCTTCATGGCAATATACCCCACTGAGGTCCCCCTCTCCAAACCACGCCCTTCCCCAGCTCTGCCCCCAGATCTCCTGTAGTTGGTAACCCTATTGGCAGGAAAGTGCAAGTGAGGGCACCCCTCCCCAGCTCAGATTTTATTGGGCTTTTTATCCCATGTATGGAAACTAGAGAGTTGTAACGTCCCAATAAGTTAGCAGAGAGAGATCTGTGTGTTTGTGTAAGAGAGAATAAGCCTGGAATCAGCATTCTGTAGGAGCTCCTGCCTGCATTAACTGCTCCCTGTTCATGTCACTTGTTCTGCTCCAGCACTGCTTCCTGTTGTCTACTGGAAATGCCCCAAATTTTACAATCAGAAGTCAGCCAGAAGTGCATCTATCTAGATGTTACTCTGAAACTATCACCATGGTGCTGCGGCTCTCTCAACCCCCCACTCCACCACTCTTATTTTAAACATACTACTTTTGGATCGGATCCACTATATTTCCTGTGAAAGAAGCACAGCTGTTGGCTTTGTTCACCTCATCTCAGCAGTCCCTTCTGGCCATGGGAAGGTTGATTTGGGGAGGGGGATTGGTTCCTACATGGACTAAAAGTTGCATGAGTTAAAATGGCATGAACCCCCCCCCCCACACACACCCTTCTGTGAGTGTAGCTCTGCTAATAGAAGAGGAAGGAAGGGCAATTTCACCTCTCCTTCTTCCTCACTGCATCCCCCAACCACGGGCTTTCAGTCTGTGTGGGTTACCTGGGATCAGAAGGGACTGCTAGGGTGAGGAGAATGTGACAGCTTCTAGGCTGAAACTGAATATTTTATTCTTATCCTTCCTTGTATATTAACTGAAACTGCAAGCCCTTATGGGAAGGATTTCATCTTCAGGAGTCAGGTTTGGGGAAGAGAGATGCTGGGATGCCCAGAAATTGTTCTTTCTTCTGGTGGTGGTTTCTAACACTAACACTGGTCTTTCTGGGAGCCAAGAATGATTGTACAGGGCTCATAAATGTAAAATGAGGCCAAGCATCCCATAGATATGTGGTGCAGGGTTTTTCTGCTGGAACGCAGTGGAATGCAGTTCCAGCACCTCTCGGCACCAGGAGCAGGAGGAGGAGGCGGACGTGGGTGGGTGCCCGCGCTGCCTCTCTGCCAGGCCCACCAAGCAGCCTCTCTGTCCTAGCACTGGGAGCTGGAGGCGGCAGTGGGCAGGAGCCTGTGTGGCCTCTGCTGTGGCCACGGGAGCCAGAGGAGGCAGCAGCCTTGGGCAGGTGGCCAAATGTGGGCAGGCAGGCGGCTACGTGGTGTGCCCTGGCCTCGACTGGCTTGTGTGCTTCACACTCGTCTAGGGTTGCCAGCTCCAGCTAGGGAAATTCCTGAAGATTTGGGGGCTGGCACTTGGAGAGGGTGGAAGTTGAGGGTGTCTGCTTCCAGCTCCTGAAACTCAAGTTGTATTTGCCCCCCCCCCCCCAATCAGGTCTGCTCCACATTATTACCCTGGTATAAACGTTAAGGAAGTTCGGTTCTTGTTTCTTAACACTTTCAGCACTATATCCAACTTCTAGTTGTTTTCAAACTTCTGCTACCCATTCCCTATTGCATAGTTTATTGAATGCCCCATTCTTTGGATTGTATTGACTTACACTGTGAAATGTGCTTTGAGTCTCAGTGAGAAAGGCTGACTATAAATAGTGCAAACAAACTAAAATAAATAGCAACCCTGAACAATTTTTAAGGCAAGAGATGTGCAGAGGTGGTTTGCCATTGCCTGCCTCTGTGAAACAACCCTGGAGGGATCACCTACTTAGCTTCTGAGATCTAAGATCAGGCTAGCCTGGGTTGTCCTGGTCTGGGCTGAGGTGGTATACTGCCCCTGTACGTGGAGTATCCAGTTAACTCTTATGCTAAAATAACTGTGAGTAGACTTTTCATCCACACATTTCTCTAATCATTTTAAAGTCCCTAATACCCTCTACTAGTTGCTACATCATGTGGCAGTGACTTCCATATATTTACAGATGTACTCTTTAATATCCAGAGGAGTTAGCTGTGTTAGTCTGTAGTTGCAAAATAGTAAAAAGTCCAATAGCACCTTTAAGACTAACCAACTTTATTGAGGCATAAGCTTTCAAGAATCACATGCATAAGTGGGTGTCATCAACATACTGATGGCACCCAATACCAATGCCTCAGACAATCTAATTCAAAAGTCTTTTAATCAAATGGATTCTGATTTTGGAAAAGGTGTGCTCAAAACTTGTAAGTTGCTACTCACAAAGTAGATTTCTGGGAGGCAGTCGTGCCCTGCATGATGATGCCACTTCCCAGACGTGATGTCATTGCGCAGTCCCAGAAGCACGCGCACGCAAAGCACACACACCTCCTGCCGGGAGTTGCCCCAAGTGCTGGCAACCCACGCCACACCACTGAGTTCCACCACCTCTTTCCCCAGGAAAAAAGCCCTGAGTGGTGTATAATTGATTCCCTGGATTCGCCAAGTCCCAGGGGCTTCTATTCTCTATCATTGTTTTTCCTAAGTTCTCATGGGAGGTTTCATCCTAGCTTGGGGTCTATGATGGGGTCTGTCTGCTTTCAGAAGGTTCTATTGGGTTCATATTCAAAGTGCTTGCAAGTCCTGAGATTATTTTCCTAACACATGCTGATTTTTTTGGATTCTTTGGTAGTTAATTTGTTTGAACACTGCAATCTCTGTCTATCTACAAGCAAGGAAGCATCTAAAGAAATTTGCAAACTGTTTTCTATACCAAAGGCAGTACTGTGTATTTTGGGGAAGTGGCCCTTCTCAGTACAGATCAAACCACTTTTGACATGGAAGGATCTTTCAAAAAGCAGTATGAGATGTGATGTAGAGATGTACTAATTAGAGGAGGAAGAAGTCAAAATTTCAGCTAGGCACCCACAGACCCTTTGTCACACCTAAAATAGTTCTTTGAATTCTGAGGGAGCATGGAGATTACAGAGAAGTAAACTTGTCAAAATTCTTCAGTGAGTCATGAAGACACTGAAACCAATCTTCATGTTTCTCAGTCGTGATAAAATATTCCACATGTGAAACAACAAGTATACACATTTATTTGGGTGCATGTGTAGATATATAACTAAGTGGTTTGTTTTTGGTATCTAGGTCTGAAAATCCCACAAAGGCTATCTAAAGAGAACTGGATCAATTGTCTAAAATTAAAGGCACAGCTCCCCCTACTGGCCAAATTTCCTTCTGTGTTACAAAATCAAGTCCAGAGGAGTTAGCTGTGTTAGTCTGTAGTAGCAAAATCAAAAAGAGTCCAGTAGCACCTTTAAGACTAACCAATTTTATTGTAGCATAAGCTTTCGAGAATCAAGTTCTCTTCATCAGATGCATGATCCGAACTGTTCGGATCAGATGCATGATCCATGCATCAGATGCATGATCCAGTTCGGATCATGCATCTGATGAAGAGAACTTGATTCTCGAAAGCTTATGCTACAATAAAATTGGTTAGTCTTAAAGGTGCTACTGGACTCTTTTTGATTTTACAAAATCAAGTGTGTGTTTAAAACTCTAACTTGATTTCTATCTACATTGAATGAATCCTGTTGTCATTTGAGCCCTTGTTCTGAGCTCCTGTTGCCCACCATTACTCCAAGCAGTGTGGTGGTGGTGGGGTGTTAAAAAACCCACTGGTGCCTGAAGCATGATGACTTCAGATCTAGGCTTGGCCTGGCAACCCTAATTTCAGGTGGGTATCAATGTTAGAACAACATTTGAGTACAGTACCATTTTAAAGACCAACAAAATTTTCTAGGGCAACAGCGATACAACAGACATTTTTGGGATTATAATACCCACCTGCCGTAGTCAGAAAACAGAATGGCAAAGCCACAATAGTGCCCAGGGATAACATGCTATCAGATAGGCCCAAATGAAACAGCAACAGAACACCACTTGTGATCACATAACAGCTCACAGCTCAAGCTAGTTCAACAGAACTACAACCTGTGCTGGATAATGACATTCCTTTCTCACAGGCACTGGGAAACAAGCCTTTTCTTGCCCACAGACGGCCCCCTAACCGTAACCACTTCTCGCTTACAGTAATGTACTAACATGGACATGGAATCTGAGTGGGACCAAGGCCTGTAATCAACTATGTTCCTTCCAATATACACTCTAATCAAGCTATGTTTTGCATTATACCTCTGCATCCTGATGCTACTGACCCTTCACAGCTCTGGTATTTTCTACTCCCCAGTTTCTTTAATAGAGCTTTTGCTCTAATAACAAACTGTCTTCATGTGCCAAAACGCTTCTCTCCCCCATCTAATGCTAAGTGTATTTGTTCACCTCTTGTTTTAGGCCTTGTGCCCTCCATCCCTTTCACTGCTAGGGGATATCTGTATTTTTTTTTTTACTGTTGCAGCTGATCACCATTCTCTCTCTTTGGCTAGATTCAATACGTTGCTGATTGCAGAATCATCAGAAAGATTGTCCAATATCCTATGTAAACAGAGGTTTTATTTGTGTGACAGACTCCTGAAACTATCCTGTATTTTTTCATATCATTAGGCAGTAAGCAGAGACGAGGACAACTTTGCTTGCTCCTCTTTAGCGTCCTTCCAGTCATTCTAGAGACTGCCATCTGCTTAATCTTCTGTCACGTAATGACAGATATGTCACCTTCAGGTTGCCAGGCACAGCTGGGCAACCAGAGGAAGATGGGGAAGGCGGGAACTCGTTTATGCAAAAATTCATAAAGGGACATTTGTTCATGATTATGCACCTGGAAGTTGAGGGTGCAAAAACAACTTTACTGTCATTTCTAGTAGGAAAAGAAACTGTAATCCCTGTTTTGGCCTTGATTGACATAGTCAATTTTCTGAATAAATTCATGTTCCTCCATCTTGCATTTCTAATATTACCCAATACAGATTTTGAGGTAGCTGTTGTGACAGACTGACCAGAAAGGCTCTTTATGGGTTTTTTTTTTGTTCTTTTTGTCTGATCAATGTCTAAAAGATATAACTGGATGTTCTGAACGTTGTTTCCTATAAAGACTAACATTGTCACACTTTAATAATGTCAAATGCATAACTGATGGGAGCACCTCTATGTTTAATAGGTCCTCAGCAAGGTTGCGGTGGTTATCTGACAAACTCCAGTTACACCTTTGGCTCTCCAGACTCCAACAAGGATGGCAAATATGATAAAAATCTAGAATGTGTGTGGATTATAGTCGCAGCTGTTAACAGGCTGATCAACCTGACATTCAACACTTTTGAACTTGAAGCAGCATCTGCTTTTCAAAACTGCCGATTTGACTACGTCAAAGTAAGATAATTTCTGCTAAGTAAGAATTGCTAAGCAGTCATTTTAGTGTGTTTTAACCACAGACTACAAAAATAATGTTTCTTTTCTCCCCCCACCCCAATCTCTTTACCAGGGGTAAAGGGAAGAGAATAGCATTATAGGACATGGGATTCAGTCACATATTACACAGTCCTCATGTCCCCCATGTGTTCTCCCTTGAAATGTGTTCTGCAGCTGTACACATAAGGAATGTGTGTTCTCAGCCACATTGGTGATTCCCCCCATATTCTCTAACCTCTCCCCCAGCATGACTTTGCTTTGGATATCTGTGGGCAATAGACCATTGTGGTGATTCATCACCGTGATTCTTTCCCAGCATTCCTTTTGTGAGCACATTGTTAATCTTTGTGGGGGCAGAAAGTGCTGTTGAGTCATAGCTGACTTTATGGAGACCTCTGCTGGGGTTTTCAAGGCAAGAGAGAGCCAGTTTGGTGTAGTAGTTAAGAGCAGCAGGACTCTAATCTGGAGATCAGGTTTGATTCTCTCTCCTCCACTTGAAGCCAGCTGAATGACCTTGGGCTAGTCACACAGCTCTCTAGAGCTCTCTCAGCCCCACCCACCTCACAGAGTGTTTTGTTGTGGGGATAATAATGACATACTTTGTAAATTGTTCTGAGTAGACATTAAGTTGTCCTGAAGGGCAGTATATAAATTGAATGTTGTTGTTGTTAAGAGCATAATGGAGGTGGTTTGCTATTTCCTGCCTCTGCAGCCCTGGTCTTCTTTGGAGGTCTTCCATCCAATTACTAACCAAAGCCGACTGTGCTTAGCTTCTGAGATCTGACAAGATCAGGCTTGCCTGGGCTATCCAGGTTAGGGTTCTTAATCTTTACCTTCTCCAAATTAAATACCTTGAAAATTGTTCTCCACCATATCACTACAAGATGTTGTCCGCTAATATTATTGTTTCATTGCATATTATCAAAAACCTGCAATGTCAATTTTTTTTAAAAAATCTAGCAATTACAATGTGAATGCACAATATGTGCATCCATTCCTTACTTTTTTAAAAGCCTGCAGAATAGCCACACGCAAAAAATCCACTGCCCAGTTCATGCCTAACTCATGATGGTATTTCTTGAAGAAACCTCTGGGAACTTTATGGAAATATATAAAACCAAATAGTTTTGTACACATTTGTCTTGTGATTTAAATCAGTGAATCCTTCATTTATATATTTTTTAAAATTCCTCGTAAAAGAAAACCTAAGATGTGAATAGTGACTGACTGCACCACTAACTGATTTCCATTATGAAACCCAAGATTGTGGGGCAAAGCCATAGACTGATTAGCATAAAGCAACCTCAGAGGTCAATTTGCTATCATACAGTTTCACTGCTGTGCAGACCTGGATCTCCACAACACAAGGACTTAAAAAGGATTATTATTTGACAAGACAAATGCAAGTACAGGAAGTAACTATAACGGGAAGTCTTGAAGATATGGACATGCTGCCAGATGGACACAACAGTTACGGAATAACATGTGGGGAACAGAAGAACTTTGTAACACGGAAATCAGCCACATTCTATCTTAAAGGTTCACAAAGAAAAAGGATAGTTGGACTGAAGTTCAATGGCATATCAAACATGCTGAGGGCCAAGGTAGATGTGATGGCATTCATGGCTCTGACCCATGCATACTACCAGCATTTTAAAGGGCCCCTATCGGGGACTGCTGTGTGATTGATTTGTTTGCCCCCCAGAATGGCTGAACCCCCTTGGCCATTTCACCACTTAAAAAGACCTGGGGTGGTGGAGGGAGAACAAGGGTGCCTCAGCTTGCTGTAGTGCGTGCCCAATCAAGATCTGGCCCTCATAACATTTTTGAATTGCTTTAAAATGGCAGGGGCATCCACAAGTCAGACCTGTGGGTGCCGTCACATCTAGTTTGGCCCTACATGCTCAGCAGAAATTGGTTATTTTTACATAAGGTCACAATTAGAAATTATATGGCATTTCAGTCCTTAAATTACATCTATCACTCTTTTTGATCACGCCTGCTTAATATTCATTGTGAAGGTCATACCCATTATACCATATTGACATAATTTGGGTTTTCTTTTTCTCCTTTTAGCTGTACGATGGCAGTAATGACGATGCCACTCTAGCCGGCACGTTTTGTGGCTCCAGCGTTCCTGCTCCTTTTATTTCTACTGACAACTTCTTGACTATTAAGTTTGTCACCGACAGGTCGGTAGAAAGAGCAGGCTTCAGTGCTACCTACACTACAGTAGAAAGTGAGTATAATTTTCTTTTTCTATAAAGAAGATGCCACAAAACAAGTCATAGTTCCTTTATCTTGTATGATTTCAAGGAGCATCGCACAGCTAACAGAAAGTAATGATGGAGCTTAGGCATGTCAGTTAGGAAGCTAGAGACCTACGTTAAAGGAGAGTTTCCTGTCAGAAAGAATCCAGTGGCCAGATCAGCTCTGAAAGAAGAGTTAAGATACCATGATCCATGACCCTGGAGAAGAGGAAGATGCCCTTAACGTGTGTCTGGAGAGAGGCGGCTTGGGGACCTCTGAAACACAACTTGGAGGGATTTGGTTGAGGTTGGATGGGGATGCTGGTGTAGGATAATGTGAAATGGTACGGCATTTAATGTATTTTAATACAGAAGTGATTCCGATGTTTTGTATAGATACAGAATTTATTCATTTTGAATTTTCACAGCTAGTTCTTTATCCTAAATACTTTGACCCCCCCAAAATCTCTCTAATTTGAGCAAAACATACTTTCAAGTAAATATTGCTTTAGGGCTACAGCTTAAGATGGTGAACAGAAGTTTAAAAAGTGTATTTTACACTAACAAAACTTTGATTAACTTGTTATTGTTGTTTGTAACAGGACTATGTGGAGGTACATACAATGCAACTTCTGTCTCCCAAAGTGCAACGTCACCCTACTTTCCACATGCATATCCTGCCTTTACAGTTTGTAGATGGGTAATTGATGCCCCTCCTGGACAGCATGTCAAACTAGTGGTGCAGGAATTCCATCTTCAGGCCAGTCAGGACTGCTCTCAGAATTACTTGGAATTCCAGGACTCACCGCTGGTAAGTCATTTAAAGCAGCATTTCCCATAAGAGGGTCACAGAGCCTGTGACAGTGGGTGGCAGGCTTTTGCAGGCTTTCTCCCTACATACACGTTCTAATGCAAAGTGGGCAAGAGAGTAAGGAAAGGGTGGGACCTCAAGTACCCTCTGTGAAGGGCAAGGTCTGCTGGTGAATCCATGAGTGGATGCAGCCTCTCACATCATCCCTTCCCTCTCTACAAAATAGTAAAGAGTCCAGTGGCCCCTTTAAGACTAACCAACTTCATTGTAGCATAAGCTTTCAAGAACTACAGCTCTCTTCATCAGATGCATCTGACGAAGAGAGCTGTCGTTCTCGAAAGCTGATGCTACAATAAAGTTGGTTAGTCTTAAAGGGGCCACTGGACTCTTTACTATTTTGCAACTATAGACTAACACGGCTAACTCCTCTGGATCCCCCTCTACAGTGGCTCATAATGCCGAGAAGGACTTGCAGGACCTTTGTGGCCAAATGAGCAGCATAAGTTCAAGACAATCAATTTCAGAAGTAAAAGGTGCAGGGCTTTTTTTCAGTGGGAACACGGTGGAACAGTTCCGGCACCTCTTAAAAATTGCCCTCCGGCACCAGCGGCGTGGAGGGCAATCTAAACTCCCCTCTGTCTGGAGATCAGGGGGCGGGGCCACCGGCCATGTGACCATTTTCGCCAAGGGCAATTTAAACTTTTAACACCCCCCCCCCCACCGTTCCAGCTGACCCAAAGTGATGTCATTGTGCGGTCTTGAGTTCCACCACTGAGTTCCGTCACCTCTTTTCCCAGAAAAAAAGCCCTGAACAGGTGGCATGATTGGTGGGTTTTTCACATCAGTACCGGGTGACTGTCTTCTCCTTCCCTTTTCCAAGCAAATTTCTGTTGGCTAGCCTGGAGCTCTTTTGATATATTATGTATTCTTTTAAGAGCTGACTTAAAGCAGTCTTGGCCCTTAGGAAGCTCATTTGTTGAATTTCTACCTGCTACACAATTATTTTAAACCCAGAAACACTGCCCCCCCCCCCCCGCAATGCTGGTTGTACTCCAAAGTCTAGTGTTTGGCAATTAGTTTTCCGCTGTGTGACCGAATCGAGAGTTCTATAGATTCCGCTACTCCCCCTTACAGAGTATGATGAGACTTCTTATGTGTAAGAGCACAATAATACCATAAGGATATGTTTATTGAAAGCTCTAACTAGAGAATGAATTTCTCACCTCAGCTTACTGTTGGGAGTGGGACGACACATTATTTGTATGCATTAAATAGGGGTAAGTGTGGTGCTATGAAATTCACAGGGTCACTTCAGGATGGTCACTGACTGACCCAACTTACAGAGTTTGGAGGATCAAATGTACACCTCCTTGAAGTCTTTGGAGTAAGGATGGGATCAAAATTGATTGATTTGATTTTATAGCACATTTTGCGGTTGAATACCTTCCAGTTGTGGTTTGGTGTTATGTTTCTAGTAACTGGTCAAACAGTGGCTTGTATAACTATGTTTTTAGAATAAATTTTTATATGAAGCTATAACCTTCAGTCTGATGGTTGTGTTCTTATGTTCCCATAAACAATAACTTTTAAATACAATAAATATTTCAACAAGTTCCACAGGAATGTTACGTGAATTTTTGCCTGGATACCTCAAATGGAGTGGAGAGTGCCATCAAGTCATAGCTGACTTATGGTGACCCCTGGTGGAGTTTTCATGGGAAGCGACTAATAGAGGTGGTTTGCTATTGTCTGTCTCTGCAACAGTTGTCCTCGTTGGAGGTCTCCCATCCAATTACTAATCAAGTTCAACCCTTGGGAGCTTAACTTCTAAGGTTTGGCAAGATCAGGCTTGCTTGGGCTATCTAGATCAGGGTGGATACCTCAAGTAACGGCTATAAAATAGGGAACCTTCCAGTTAAATGCATAAAACAGCTGGCTGTCAAAGACCTAAGATCCAAAATTCATGTGACAATATATTTATGGGTCACCACCATACGAAGTAAATTTGGTCTTGTGAGTCACCATACCAAGAAGGTTGGGAACCATTTATTTAGAGAGCAATCCTAAGCAGGCTTACTCAGAAGTAAGTCCTATTTTGATTCAGTGGGGACCCAGGAAAGTGCTTTTAGGATAGCAGCCTTACTCCTTCTGTAGGATTGTTAATAAAATGGATCCTGCTGGGGACTGTTGGGTACCAAGGATGATGGTTAGTGGTGGGAGTTCCCAGTCTGACTTCCAAAGGTCTATCAGATTTTCATCCCGGGAGCTTTCCTCCTTGCCAGAAACTCTCAGCTGTGAATTTTGCTATGGTGGAACTGCGTCCTTAGATTCTATATGCTAATCTTATCGTTCGTGGTCATCCATTAACATGTACTTCTTATATTTCAGAACAGTCAAGAACATGCTGACCGTGTCCACAGATTCTGTGGAGATGAAAATTTCACAATCCCTGAATTTTATTCTTACAGACGAACTGCCATTATAATTTTCAGGTCAGCAGCTTATATGACTCACAATGGACTCAGCTTCTCTTATAAAGCTTCAGGTAAGATTTAGAGCAATTTCTTTATATGCCTGACTTCTGCCCCTTAAAAATGGATGGTAAAGAGCTAAAATGCATTTTGTTTTTCTTTCTCAATAGGCTGCAACAGGGAATACAATCAATCATTTGGCTACCTGAAAAGCCCAGGCTGGCCTGATTCTTATCCTAATAATTTTAATTGTACTATTATTCTACGAGCCCCCCAAAATCACACCCTCTCCCTCTTTTTCACTTCATTTAATCTAGAGGACAACGGATGTCAGCATGACTTCTTAGAGGTATGCCGCTATCAGGTGCTTCATAGGGCTTTGTTCAGGCTTTTGCCATCACTTTCATCTTCTCCTTCAGTTGTCTGCAAGGACCACAGTTTGCTTATTCTTACCTTGTTGTGCCCCTCAGCCTGTCCTTGTAAAATTTTGGGGTGTCCTGGTGGCTCTTGAATGCCACAGCATTTTTCCTAAGGTAATTCAGAAAATTGTTAAGCCAATGGGTAGAAATCCGCAATGTTTAAAATGAAAAGCCACTAATATGATAGGATTTTGAGACCATGGAGCTTTCTGAAAGGCTCAACCAGTGTGCCACCACCAAATTCTGGCCAAAAGAGGGACCTGCAGGAAAATGAGGGAGACCAGCCCCCCTGGTCCTCACACCACGCAACTCAACCAAGTCAGCAGGGCTTCATTATAGCAAAGGTATTGAACGAATCACCCCTGAAAATAGGATGAAAAAAAATCTGCTTCAATAGTGATACAACTTTAATTAAATTCTAAGTTGCAGAGCTTTTACCATTTCTTCCTTTACAGTCTTGCTATTGTTAACAAAGGCTTTGTATACTCTTTTCAAGGTCAGAAATGGTAGTGATGCAAGCTCTCCATTGCTTGGCAAATATTGTGGAAACACCCTACCCGACCCAGTGTTTCCTAAAAGCCATGTTGTATATCTACATTTCGTAAGTGATGCCCTACTTTCCAATACTGGATATGAGATTACGTGGACTTCATCACCAACTGGTATTAACATTGGCTTTCAACTTTATCTGTTTTTTTTCTATTTAAATCTGCCATTTGGCCTTATAATGGGTAGTTTATAAATTATATAACATAAATAATCAGTAATAACAAAAAGCAACACTTAATTAAAATACAGACAGCTAAAGCAACAAAAACCCAGAGAGTGGAAGAATTTAACATTATCGGCTTAAAATCCTCTGAATACTGTTCTGAATAAAAAAACAACAAAAAAGTAATTTCTGCCTAGTAAGAACAGAGCTTCCCTAGGGAAGGAGAAAGACACCACTGCTGAGAAAGTCCTAGCAGTCTTCCTCGCAAACCTGACTTCTGCCAAGGAAGGAACTTGAACAAAGCTTCTTCTTAAGTATGAACAGAGAGGCTAATAAAGGAAAAAGTGATTTCTTAAGTAACTAGGGCTGCAATTTAGGACTTTCAAGATTCAAACTAGAACTTTGAACTGTGCTTAGATCAGAGTATTATCACCACGGTGGGAACCAACATCATGTGACATCATGATGTCACTTCCAGTTGCATACCCAGAAGTGGCGTTACAGCATCCCATGACGCTCTTGGAATTTCACCAATCTCTATGGCTTTTACCACAGAGATAGGGGAAATTCCTAAAATGTCACAGACACATTGTCTTTGCTTCTAGGTATGGAAATGGAAGTGACATCACAGTGTCACATAATGCTGGTTCCCACAGTCTCTGCCCCTCCAATGCTCCCCCAGTGCATTTACCCTTTCACCCACATTTCCCCACTACTACCATTGATGGGCTCTTTACTGTTTTTAGCATTACCTATCATAGTTATGTCACTACATTGTTTAGACTGTATATATAAATTAAAAGGTAATTGGAGGTGGTGAGGAGGAATTGACAAGTGGCAGGAGTAAGCCCAGGGAAAACCTTTGTGCAGAGGCTCCATTGCCACTACAAATGCCTTCCCAATGAGAAAGAAATGGGGAATTCTGCCCATGCAGAAGTACTCTGAATTAATCTTTTGTGCAGAAGGATAAAATGCTTAGAGTTTTTAAAATATTCAGTGTTAATACATATGCTAAGCCGGAGAGTATGGTATTTATGTGAAATGTTTCCTCCGCATATGCACTTCTCACCCTTAGCCATTTTCTGCACCCTAATGAGTCATGTTTGAGAAATACTCCAACAGAGCATGAGCACCTTCTTGACTTCGTAGTTCATTGCTTGCGCTGTGGTTGCCCTATCAGAAAATGCATAATAATTGAACTTTGCATTCTGTGTCCAGGATGCGGTGGCACTTTATATGGCGAGGCTGGTTCCCTAACTAGCCCGGAGTACCCAGCATCTTATCAGAATCAGACAGACTGTGAATGGATCATCAAAGCCCCCAA
Source organism: Eublepharis macularius (assembly GCF_028583425.1). NCBI lineage: Eukaryota > Metazoa > Chordata > Lepidosauria > Squamata > Eublepharidae > Eublepharis > Eublepharis macularius. The sequence continues at coordinate 65,854,779 of NC_072800.1, read as the reverse complement.
AGGACGGATTGTCACAATAAACTTTGTTTTCATCAGTATTGAGGACGCAGGCGACTGTACTAGAAACTATCTGATCCTCTATAATGGACCAGACAGTAGCCACCCACAGATTGGGCCATACTGTGGAATGGTAGGTTTTCATTATTTGACCATGTTGTGTTTGTCAATATGTAGCAATATGGTACAAACAAAACTGAGTATATTGGGGGCAACAGCTGTGGTTTTTGAGTTTGTGGGGCTGCATTTTTTAAGCCTTTCTCCCTTCTTCACACCAGAATTTTTATGATATTTACAAAGTGCCTTTAAACATCTGCAGAGTGCCATGGTCTCTCCACTGACAAACACAGATGCAGGACTAGCTTGCATGGGAGAGGGTGTCTATGGATTCCAGACAAAGATGAGACCCAGCACTTTTTGGGGTGGCATTAAGCCATAGCACAGGATATACATTTTTAATTAGTTCCATTTGGAGGGAAAATATTTGTCCCAAATCAGACGCCAAAACACGCCCGGGCGTGACAATACTTAAGCAAAACCAAACCAAAAAAATCCATCAAGGGCTTTAAAATGGCAGGGAAATTTACTTCTCTATACATTTTCTCAAAAAAAAAAACCCACCCAAATCTTCATCCAGCCTATTAGAAACCAAACAATTTCTTTCTCTAAAATTGAAAGTGCTAATTGTTTTAGTCACCTGATGAAGACAATTATTCTAGCAGAGTTCAGCTTTAGAAGAACCTATTTTCAGTGCCTTAGTTGCATCTTGGAAATGTGAAATAATAACCCTGTGACCATGTGCAAAGTACCTACAACACTTTGTGGTAGTATGTTCAGAATCATCCGAACATCTTTCAAGGGAGGGAGTTCAGGGAGGGGGGACTGGTTCTCAGTCAGTATTACATCCAGACAGCATAAATCCCCACCTCTCTTTTTTCAGAAATTTGCTTACAAACAGTCCATCAACTGGCCCGCAGCATCAGCCACAACCAAGCTAGTTGTCTGCAGAAGGGGGTTGTACTATCCTCTACCTTACATTTATACAATTTTTGTAGATTTAAATAAAGCCCACACAGGCAGGCCAATCCTGAAGGCTGCTGCAGCAGTGGTGGTTAAATGCCAACATAATAGCAGTGGTGCTGGTTGGATCCCTGTGGACATTCTGCGGAGGGGAAAACAGTATTTCCTCCTCCACAAGGTGCAGACCATGTCGGGAGCCCACTAGAGTCCATAGCAACCCTGGAAAAACCCATCCGCCAGGCAATGGCACTTGATCATGTTCCTCTGAGTGACACACACAGGCATGGCCAACCACCACCTGCCGATGTGGCCTCTACCCTTCCTCCACACACACACACGGCACCAGAGGAAAGGGAGGAAGACATTGACAGAATTTATTCCAGCATAATCTTTTGTGAGTCAGAACTTCAGCTGTTAACAGACTAGCACAACGATCTAGAGCTAGATTAAAGTTGCTCCAAACAGAGATGTTGTACTGCCATCTAGTGGGATTTGTCCTGATGTGTTTTTTTAATGTCCTCCCTTGAGTTCCAAATTTTCTTTGGCTGTTAAATCTCATGTCTTTTATGATGCAACACACATAGCAAAGCTTGATAAAATTCTAACATTGCATCCATCAAACAGCTACCTATAGCTTAGAATTAAAGTTTAGAATCAGACCAGTCTAAATTTTAAGCCAACAGGCTTTATTAGTATCTCATGCTCCTTCTACTCTATTCCTTACTTGCTTTGAAAACCCCTTGGTGGTGACTTGATGGCATGCACATACATACATGCTTCTTCTAGGAAAAGTGTGGGGCCTTGAATATAACGTATGCCTAGACTGGAAACATAAGATCAGAATCGGGCTAGTTTAATTGTGATTGAACTACTGTTTTCCCCTGCAACAACATCCATCTTACAGTGTGATATGTGTTAACAGTTATGAGCTGTGGTGCTAGACACAGACCAGGACACAGTTAACTCCTGTTGAAATCAGTGGGGGAAATGGTTACATTATGGTGTCCAAATTTAACAGAACATGCTATTTGGACATGACTCACCCAAATCTAAGCACTTCCAGTCCCATTGATTACAAAAAGATAGAGCTGAGCATGTACTTGATGTTTAGACCCACTAACAGAGTTTTATTACTATTGCACCTACTTTGTGATGCTGATATGCTATGCTATGATCTATCGTTATGTGCATCACCCAGTACTGAAGAGAATAGGAATGCCCTAGCTTATCCCATTCTCATTACATCCATCTGTATGACTATAGGGCTGCAATCCAGTCACAGTGGTCCACACTGAGGAATATATCTGCATGCAGAACTGATAACGGATGAGAGAGGATGAGGATGAAGTGGTTCTAGGCTCCCAGATGCTTATTCACACAGAGCAGGACATTTTGAAAGGGAGATTGTCCTGGAAACAGAGCGAGTGATCTGGGCTGGAGCAACCCAAAGCTTATTTTGGAGTATAGAAATGTGTAACGGCCAGTTCCTTATTCTGGCTGCTCATGCCGCTCTGTACTGAATAAGGACTTGGCCGCCAAGGAACCAACTTCATTGTGAAAGGCTTCTACTCAGCATCACTGGTCCCTCAGTAAGAACCATTGGTGCGGCAGGGTGATGCCATTGCTGCTACATAATCATCTGGAAGGAGGCCACAGGGCTTTCATTAGGAGTAATTTTCAGAGGGGGGAATCTGTTTTAAATGTGGAAAGTCCTGTCTTCTAAAAAAATTCTCCTCCTTTTTAGGATACAAACATTGCTCCATTTACTGCTGCATCCCATCAAGTGTTTATCAAATTCCATTCTGAGTATGTAACACAGCCATCAGGATTTCGGCTGACCTGGAACAGCTAGAATATTTCTCCTATGAAAATAAAATACATTCACTCAGCATTCTGTTGTACTGAAAAGACTCTAGGGTTCATTACAAGAATGTAATGGTGTTCATGACGGCACAATAAAATTATTTGTAGGCAATACCGTTGTTGTGTATTAAGAGTTGTTCCATATACATTTGATCTCTTTAAGAAAGTATCTGCTAGTGTGCGCACTATTTTGAAGACGACTAGATGACAGATGAATACTCTGAAACAAGCTGTTCTTCAAAAAAACTCTTCATTACAGACAAAAGCAGACTCATAAAACTGAAACTAATAATAGAGAGATAATTTTAAAAATTATTCTTAATTAAAAATGTTAAAAAATTTAATGAAAATGACATAAATGTATTTATATTCAAGGCAATTCCTACACATTATTTTTTGCAATATAAAGTATATTATTATTATCTCCATATTGCATCTGGAAGCGGAGGCTGAATAGCTTGCTTAAAGCCACCCAGTGAATTCATGGCCAAGTGAGAATCAATCCAAGGACTTCCTAATGATTCATAGCTCACAGTGAAAACCTAAGCAAGGTTACTCCAGTCTGCCCACTGAAGTCAGTTGACCTAAATTTGATTAACACTGCATAGGATTGCACGTCACAGGCCGGTAAGTAATATACTAGATCTAAACTGGGACTTACTTAAATGATCTCTAGTAAGCGGAGAGTGGTGATGCGGTCAGATCTGCAAAAGAGACCAAATAATTGAGGATGGTAAGAATCCAAAACAGGCTATGAAGATAGGGTTGCCAGGCCTAGGTTGGGAAATTCCGGTTGATATGGGGGGTGGAGCCTGGAGAGGTGGGGTTTGAGGAGGGGAGGTGCCTCAGTGGGGTATAATGCTATAGAGTTCACCCTTTATAGCAGCCATTTTCTCCAGGGGAACTGATCTCTGTTGTCTGGAGATTGGTTGTAATTCCAGGAGATCTCCAGCTACCACCTGGAGGCTGGAACCCCTATGAATGAGAACCAAAATAGCATTATAAGTGAAAATGATGTTTCGTTTTTGTTATATTTTATATCGTTTAACAATAAAATATATATATTTAAAATGATGGACATCTAAGTAAATACTGCATGTGAGTGAAAAAAAATAAAATCTGACTTCCAAGAAAGATCTTTGGTTTGGAGCTTACACAGCTTACTGAGATGATAGATTCAGTGATCAGCTGCGATAAAAGGAAGCAAACCATACAAAGAATTACGATAAAAGGTCTGCCAGCATCACAACGCCCTTGAATAAAGGTATGGTGCAGCTATATTTGAAATACAGTATACAATTCTGGTCACCTCATCTGGTGGCAGAAATTATTCAGAAATCATAACATTCACTGTGATGACCACTAGCTTAGCAATCTTTAGAAAAAGGTAAAGAGAGTTCATAGGTTTATCAGAGGCTGAACTTAAAAGAAACCCCTTCTTGTTCAGGGGATAGCATCTCTCTGCATCTCAGGTGCATGCAACTTTTCTGCGAAACGAAGATGCGAAGGCAGATCCCCCTTTGGGTCCCACCCGCCCCCTTGGCAAGCTGAAGCTGACATCACAGAGGACCCTCCACATCTGGCAAAGGCTCAGCAATGTGAAACCTGCGGCTTCCGCATCTTCCCCCCCCCCCCCAGCTGCTCTACACCGTCGCCGCATCCACTCGGCATCCATTGGCTCACTTTCGCCCCTTTGCAACCAATAGCGGCCGGGCGAGGCTGCAGCTTCCTTGCGGATAGGGTAGCCGCCGGCGGCACATTCCGAGCAGCGGGCGGAGCCGGTGCTGCGCCCCAAAGCGATTCGCCTTACTTGGAGTCGAGAGCGGCCGGCTTGTCGCCTGGCGCCGCCTCCTCCCCGCGCCCGGCCCTGAGGCGCTTGCGCACTCGGAGGAAGCCCCTCGCTCGGGACCGAGGACCGGGAGGAGGCGCCTGCGCAGGGCGTGTGCCCAGAAGGAGGGAGCGCGTCTGTCTGTCTGCCTAGCCGAGCCAGCGCCCCGGTCTCAGCTGTCGGTGAGTTGCCGCCCTGCGCGGGGGCCCTGGCGTGGCGGGCAGGCGGCTGCGCCTCTCTCCTCCCAGGCGGCGGGGCAGATGCCAGCGCCCGCGGGAGGGGGTTTGCTGCTCCCTCAGGAAGCGGAGAAGTTGGCAGCGAAGTCCCGCCAGCCTTGCCTTGAGTGTCTCTCCAGACTCGGGCTTCGTGCCTTCGGGGCGGCGAGGAGGGGCAGTTCGCCGCGGGAGGAGCTTTCCCTGCGCCCCCGGAGTGGCCGCCTGTTGGTTTCTGCCTCCCTTGAAGCTGTTTCGAGGACGGAGCTTCTGTCCGTAATCAAAGCGGCTCCTGAGCTGCCTCCCGGCTTGCAAGATCGGGTGGTCCGTTAGACCGTCCAGGGACAGCAATCGGCCAAGCCTGCGGGCACCGTCTCCTCCTCTGGAGGGTCAGTTTGTAGGTTAGGTCGGCCGCGTTGAGTTAGTTGCAGACTTATGTTTGACATCGTGGGACTGAGGTGTGGACTTGTGATGGTGCCTCGGACCACCTTCTGATTATTGTAGTCAAATACAATTGGGCACGGCAACATGGGTCTAGTTCCCATGGGATCTCATCTTTATGCCTAAATTTAGCTGCACGCTACTCTCTTGTTCGAAGCCCACTTCAGGCCATGTTTGTATATGCAGCTGTGAGCCGTGCATCTTCGCACATCAGGCTTTCTGAAGAGTATGTGTGAATGTGCTCACTGTGAAGTGCCGCTTGTTATTTTCCAAGATGTTTTTCATTCCCTTTCTCGCAACCATGCTAGGAGCCCAGGAAGTCACTACTTGGACAGCATCATCAAAATATCTCATTCTCAGCATGGCTCCATCTGTGAATATTTACATCCAGAGTCTGGAGCCATGAGACGCAAAACAGATCTTTCCACAAACCTGAGAAAGCCACAGTTCACAGAAAAAACAGAGCTCTGAATATATAATATAATATAGAGTGGCTCACTGTCCATGAAAATAATAGAGTCAGTGTTTGTACCTTTAAGAAATGTACACCATCATAGATATCAATGGCCATTGTGGGGATTGCTGGGCAGCCACAACAATATTGTCAGCCTTCAAACATTGACTTGTGTCAGTAAAAGGTGAGGGGCAGGGCCTCTTTGGCCTCCCATTCCACCCCTGCTCCCCCTTGTCCTGCCCTGGAAGGAGCTCTCATTGGGGCTAGGCCCAGCAGCAGCCACCAGGCAACTTGCCGCCATGCCATTTTTGCAGCTCTGCTAGGTGCTGTGGTGGCTACAACTTGATACCGTACAACTTGCCAGGGCCCAGCAGCAGCCTCCACACAATTTAAGCAACTTGGCAAGGCCCTGCAGTGGCCATCATACAACTCAGCACACGATTTTTGCAGATTGGCCAGTTTTTCCTGGAAAGAGGCTACCAGGGAGAGGCTGAGAGTCAGTACAATGTAGTGGTTAGAGTGCCAGACTAGGATCTAGAAAACCCAGCGCCAGCCCTCATTCTTCCATGAAAGCTTGCTGGGTGAGTTTGAGCCAGCCAATCTCTTTCAGTCTAAGCTACCTTACAGGTCTGTTGTGAGGATAAAACGGAGGAGAGAATAATGATGTAAGCTGTTTTGGGTCCTCCTTGGGAAGAATGGTGGGTATAAATGAAGTAAATATATAAATAATAAAGCGGAAGGCTTGGGGAGGCACATAAATGAAAGGTTTGTTGGAGTTGGAAGGACAGAAAGAAGCAGGGAAATGGGAATGGATAAGGGGGCTGCCAGAAGGAGGGAGAAGAGAAATCATGCAGGGAAGGGGATACAGGGGGTAACGAAGTGACCCCACAAGTCCTTGCAGGTTTTTCTCATTGGTCAAAGCACTTCACATGCATTATTTTGTCAGGGCTGTAGCAGATCTGCTGCCTTTCCATTCTGCATCATATCATGTTGTTATATTTTGGGTGCTTCCTTGTTCTACAGTAAGTAAGTCTAGGAAAGTAAAAGGGAAGTGTGGGTTCTAGTAAGACAATGGAGACATTAACATTTGAAGCAAGGACACATTGAAGGTTACAGTTTGACTGCAAATGATCACATTGGTTTTTATAGGTTTCCTGGGTAGAATTCACTGGGCAATAACATCTGAACGCATTTTAAGCTGTGACCTATGAACTTGTATGAGGTTTTTGGTTTTAACAGACAGATGTGCATTTTTCTTTTAATTAAAGAAGATTTATGCGAGTTTGAGGTGCTCATGTGGCTAGATTGCTCTGTGGCAGTTCTCCCCCCCTTGAGGCAGTTTAGGCAATGCAGCTTACCGAAAAGGTGACTGTTGCCATTTATCTCTGTCCTCCTGCTCTGCAATTAATTCCTGTACTATCAAGTGCCTGTGTCTTTCTTTCAACTTAGATCATGTCTAAGTCTTTGAAGAAAATTGTGGAGGAGAGTAGGGAGAAGAACATCTTGGAGGTGGACATGTGTGAGCGAAACATCTCTAACATGGTGGACGTACCTGGCTTGTGTAAGTATTTCTGTCACCCCTACCACCATGATGCTATTGTTGCTTCTGCAAGCACGGATTCCCTGCCCATCCCACTGGGTTTTTGTATCTGACACACATCAGATGCTGCAAAGAATTTTTAAAAGACACTTTTTTAAACCTGTGTTTCTTCCTTGATACACTAGATCATGAAAGCTGTTGTGGTATAGTGACTATGAGTATGAGGAGGGAAGTATTTGGTAGAGGTGGGCACGAACTGAAACACGAACCAAAATTGGTCATGAACTGGGCCGGTTTTTTTGGTTCACAAGCTGGCGGGTCATCGGAGGGCATTTCTGACAAACCATGATGAACCGCGGCGATTTTTAGGCTGGGTTGTTTTTCGGTTCGTTACTACAGACAACCTGTTTCGGATCAATCCGTTTCCTAGGCAGTGGGCGGGGGGGGGGGAGGATCGGCTGTCTGCAGACCTGCTGCTGCCCTAGAAGTGACGTATTCATGAACCAAATGAACCACTTCGCAGAGTGGGAAATTTCATGCCAGTTCGTGGTTCATAAAATGCAGTGAACCACCATTTCCCTGGTTCATGCCCATCTCTACTATTTGGTTCAAATTCAGATTTCATGTTAGTCCTGAACTTTTTTGGGGTGTTAGGAAATCTTTCTCTTTCTCAGTGCATTATGTTTGGGAGGGGGGATTCAGAAATGAAAAGCACTTGGAACATTTTAAAAACAGTATTTAAACAGGAAGTAGTGATAGTAGTAGCAGTATTAGTTGTACTCATAGTATTTATTGTTATGTTAATTCTCTCCTGACAGCTTAACCACCAGCTGAAATTCAGGTGGGGGATGGGTAACATGCTAAGTTCTTTGCTATAACTCATAAGTCTATTAGAATGCTCGGCCATGGTGGCTGTCCCATTCACGGCGGCATGTGACTACGTGCCTGTTCCCTAGACTGGGGTGACAAATGGTTTATATGGAGACTTTATTTGTACACCAAGATTGCCTTGAGTACTTTAAAAAGCCCTATATGGGTACTAAATGTCATTATTATTTTGGCTTTTGCACACAATGTCGAGAGTTAATGATAGTTTTTTATTCCTCTAGAGCTCAGAAGTTGAATGGTTTTTGAGTTTGGGTAGCAACTGAATCTGGTGCTCTCCCTGTTGTAGAGTTGCAAAGAATAACAAGACTTCTCCAACCATAATTCCTTTGCAGCATCAAGATGATATATCTTCTATAATAAGACCTTTATCAGTGTAGTTCTGTTGCCTTTTGTGCTTCTGTCTTCCTTGCCATCACAATTAACTATTTAATAAGAGTTCTCTGTACTCGTGATTGGGTTTCACACAAAAGCGGTACATAGTACAAAAGTGGTACATTCACATGTTAGCTTTTTGGAAAACTCTTTATGCCTAAAAGTCTGCTCTTCTGCTACTTACATTTATTGAAAGAGCAAATACTGACATGCACGGCTCACACATGCTTTTTAAACAATACTAGGCATCCCAGGTCTTCTTGCATGGGCTGTGCTTGTATATATTTTCATGGATTCAGCACTCACCACACCCGCTTCACCTTCATTTACTGTATAAAATGAAGCTGAGACAAGGGTCTGCAGCCCTGGGAGTATTTACATTTATATGAATGAAGCCCATGGTAAAATGACAAGGTTGTCTTGGGACCGTTCAATCTGAAAGAAGTTACCTATTGATGTTTTTGGTGGTCATGCTACCTCTGGGCTGGTTACAGTTATGAGGGAAGAGGGGCTCGAGAGCCACATGTAGGCCCTGTGGTGCCACCAGCCCAGCTGAATTTAAAAGGAGCTGAGGCGGGGCACGGCAGGGCTGGGCTGCAGCAGGCAGGTCCATTTCCCCTTCCCTGGGCTGGAACCTGAGAAAAAGGCAGGTGCAGCTGTGCGAAAGGAGAACAGCCTTCAGGGGGGAAAGGCTGCCAAGAGAAGTCATACTTGCAGCTGGTTCAAAGAAAGAACAGGGTCAGCTCTTAAAGAAGGGAAAGGCCCTGGGACTGGGAACGGAGAGGACCAGGCAGCAGAGAGCAATGCCAGGCAGAGCTGCTCCTTAGGTGAGGCAGAGCCAGGCAGCAGCCTCCAAACCTAGGGAAGGGACTGCAGACTCAAATGAAAGGAACAGCACTTTTTAGCTGTGTGTGAAAGAGAATAAAGATGAGGGTGGGGAAGGGGGAACTCTGTGTGAAGGGTGCCCCTGCCCCCCGAAGCACTGTGACCTAAGCGTGATGACAACATTTTACTTTCAGAACTTGGATGCGTACAAATACGCTCAAGTGTATAAGAGCAACACCACTCTTCTCTATTCTGTTCATGTGCATCATCAGAACTGGGCCTGGGCCTTTGTGTTCAGAAGTAGTGCCTGAGATTTCTGTGGAAGGCAGAGTTGTATACAAGAGGAGCAGGGTGGCCTTCTGCTGTTGCATTTCATTGTCTTTTGGGCCCAGTTTACAGGGTTCTACCCGCCTCCCCTTTGTACACATACACCCACCAGTTAGGACATGCGTCTGATGAAGTGGGCTGTAGCCCTCAAACGATTCTGCTGTAATAAGGTGCTGCAAGACTCCTTATAGTTCACAAAACCTTTTGAGGGAATGAAGAGCAGCTAAAACAACATCTTGTTGTTAAAAGCATTTCATTCAGGACTAAGTCAGACATGGCACTGGAAGTTGAGCAAATGGAGCTCCTAGGATGGATGTTACTTTAAATAGTAGGCATATGTGAGCCTGATCTCTGTTACAGAGTATAAGCCTCTAGCCACGCCTCTTTCCTGACCTGAAACAACCCTATAGTGTTGTTTTTTGCCCTGAGCAAAAATGCCGAGATTCTAAAAGACAGTATTTCATAAGAATTTTTTTCTTCCTCAAAATTTCCAGCTTCCATTAGATAAACTGAAAAAAAGGCCTTGTGGCAAACTGTCTCCCAACCCTCTTATTTCTTTTGTTGTCTTTTTAAGATCAAGCAAGTTTGCTGGTGCGGCTATTGCTCCATAATGATGATGATGATGATAAATAATAATAAATAATAAGTGGGTGGGACTGAGAGAGCTCTGGAAGAGCTGTGTCTGACCTGAGATCACCCAGCTGGCTTCAATTATAATAATGCCCTGATCTGGATAGCCTAGGAGAGCCTGAGCTTGTCAGATCTCAGAAGCTAAGCAGGGGTCGGCCTTGGTTAGTAATTGGATGAGAGACCTCTAATGAAGACCAGAGTTGCAGAGGCAGGCAATGGCAAACCACCTCTGTTAGTCTCTTACCATGACCCACCAGAGGTCGCTGTAAGTCAGCTATGACTTGAGGGTCGGATTTCATTTTCAATAATAATAATAATAATAACATTCAGGACAACTTTGGGACAACTTAACGCCCACTCAGAGTGGTTTACAAAGTATGTTGTTATTATCCTATGACAATCACCCTGTGAGGTAGGTGGGACTGGAGAGGTCTGGAAGAGCTGTGACTGACCTGAGGTCACCCAGCTGGCCAAGTGGAGGAGTGGGGAATCAAACCCAGTTTTCCAGATTAGACTCCCACTGCTCTTAACCACTACACCAAACTGGGCAGTTTTCACACGTCTTTAAAATAGCGTGGGAAGGCTGCTGGCGTCCTTGTGCGATTTTTTACGCCATCTGTTTACAAAACTGAGGCAGGCAGTGATGATGGCACTTTCGTGGCATTTTGTAAACAGATGGCATCAAAAATCGCACGAGGAAGCCTGCAGCCTTCCGTATCGTGCTATTTTAAAGATATGTGAAAATGGTCCAGGGGTAAAAAAGAGAAGAAATGTGAACTTCTGATTGGATACTGGACGGATGATTTATTCATAAATAAAATTGCCTGTGTATTACAACTGAAATAGTTGTAAAGTCTCCTGTTTCGAAGAAGTGTTTTCTGAGGCCAAAATATGACATGTTAAATACATGGCAGATTCTGAAAGCAACACTGCTGTCCTCTAGGACAGTTTATCCATGCCGTAATGTCATGGCGTGTATTTTGTGCTTTCCCAACATCAGCTGCTGTTAATTGCTAGAGTGGGGCATCAGGATACAACTAACAGTGCAATCCTAAGCAGTGTTATTCCAGTCTAAGCCCAGGGCTCAATTCGAGGGGGAACGCACGGGAACGCAGTTCCGGCAGTTCCTCAAAGAGGTCACATGTCAGGTGGCCACACCCACCTGACTCTCAGCCACTTTGGGCCCATTTCGGCCTTGATTGGGGCTGAAACAGCCCAGATCGGGCCTCTGACGGGTGGTGGGTCACTCCCGCTCATCAGCAGCCTGATCCTGACCATTTTGGGCCCCTTTTCAGCCATTTTCAGCTCCTTTTTGCCATTTTGGGCCCAATTTCGGCCCTGAATGGCCATAATTGGGTCCAAGACAGCCAGAATAGGTGATGTCAGGGGGTGTATACTAATGACACACTTCCAGTGATGGCAAGAGGCATGGCATATGCTAATGAGTTATGCTAATGAGTTCCTCCAGCTCTTTTTCTACAAAATGACCCCTGTCTAAGCCTATTGATTTCAGTGAATTTAGACTGGTGTAACTAGGATTGCATTGTAAATTGTCTTAATATGTATCAGAGGAGGATAAAGAAAGCTTTCGTGACTGTTTTCCATTGCAACTTCAAGTTTACTGCAATGTGTAGATCTGGCCTTATAGTTCCTGCAGAAATGGTTCTCTTTTCTCTCCCTTGTTTGTGTTTGAACTAAAAGTCCAAGGAAGCACTGGTTCAGAGGTAGAAGCTTATCTCATATCATTCAAATTAAACAACACTTCTAGGGAAATTAAATGCATGGCTCTTTCCTCATATTACACGTGGCATTTGCAAGTATTTTTTTAAAAAAAATCCAGAACAAAATTTAGTGTTCTTAATATCACTTGTGAAAGTGACCCAGGAATTCTGATGTTATCGAAAGCAATTAGATAACTTCACAGTACCATAGACTCTGTCATATTTTCAGGACAATTCCTTATCGGCCTTGTTTTGGGGACTGCTAGCTTCCTATGGAAAAAAAATCTGTTCTTTTCTGAAGCAGCTAGAGGAGGAGTGTGGTAATGTAGGAAGGCAGGAGTTCTTACGGTATTTCAAAACCTGTTTAAAAAAATGGTAATCTTTCCAAGGGCAAGAACATGTCTGTTCCTTGCCACATACAACTTCCTATTCTGGAAAACTCTTATTTCTGTTGCCGAGGATTAAAGGACTGGAAAAGATCAGATCAGCTGAGACCTTTTCTTAATCTTCTTTGTGTAATATCTTCTCTGTATCGAACATAAATTAGTAATGGTTTTGCGGGCAGTAAAAGAAATCTGGAGCAACAGTGTCTCTGTTTTGTGGATTGGCGACCTATCCGCTGAATCGTTGGAGCGAGTCAGATTCTAAGTCTATGCTAATTATCTCATAATTAATTCAGGTCTGCAGTAACAGGCTTTCTTTTTCATGATGTGACATTAGTTGAGCAGTAACACCTGTCTCAAGAGTTCTCTTTGTCTGAAGCATTAAATTATCCAATCAGAAATTATCATATTGCTTAATAATGTCAAAGATATTTAAGTTATTTATTGGTTTATAGCGAGGCAGCTTATTAGGCAGATGCTGCACTTCAGTTCCCATTGTGGCATTTGGTTAATTAGACAGTAGTACTTGCTAATGTGTAAGGCACATGGGAAAAGAGTTAACTCTTGTTGGCCTGAAGCAAAGTAACAGTGTCAAAAGTGTCACCTGAGTGTTCTTAAAAGATTGAGTCAAATTGTATAACTGCGTTGTGTGCTTGTCACCTAGAAAGGTGGCAGTTGAAATTACGAGTTTTTAAAGTATAAATTCTGCTTAAATATTGAGAACTACTTTTCAAAAGAAGGAAGGAACTGTTTAGCATTTCAGGCTCAAGCTAAAACTGGACTCAGGCCAACTTTGCTCATTGTATTTAATTTTGCTTCATGCACTCCAGTAATCCAATCTTAGCATGTTTCCTATCCATGCTTCCTAGTGATAGATTCCTTTTATCCATAAACAGTGCTGTATTTGTGCAAATAGGAAAGCATACCATGCTTTGTTGAGTAGAACCATGAGATGGAATCTTGAACCAACTTGGAACCTGGGATTGTGAAAGAGCAGAGTTCAGCTTCGGCTAGAAGAAATTAACAGGTGAAATTAGCAAGGTGTAGTAAAGTAGAGAAACTGACCATTTTTAAGGGGAAAAATCATTTTGTTAGCAGTGTGTGGAAAATGACAACAAGAGGTATAGTGTATTATTTCTTGTCCACAAAAATATAGAAAGACATGAACAAATTTCTTGGGTGAGTATCAGAAAATGTCATTTATGTTTGGCATTCCAATCTGCAAGGGGCTGCAGGTTGCGTGGCATGCTATATTGCCACTTCAAATCATTTTCTGTCGCAGATGGTACAAGTTGCCAGTCTGCATGCATTTCCGTTCATAACACATAGTCTTGGTACATACAAACTTTGCATGCACCTGAAACTGGTCAGCGTATAATCTTTGAACTAGCTTTATGGTATTAACTGGCCGACTTGCTTGTTAAAGTGTCTAGAGTTTTATCCTTGTCTAATATATAATCCTTGGCTCAATCATCAACCAAAAGGGATACTGCAATGAAGAAATCAGAAGATTGAGACTTGGAAGATCAGCTGTGAGGGAGCTAGATAAGATCCTTAAGGACGTCTCTTTGGGGACCAAGATCAAGATAATCCCAACTACAGTATTCCCCATTACTATGTATGGATGTGAAAGTTGGACAGTGAAGAAAGCTGACAGGAAGAAAATTGATTCATTTGAAATGTGGTGCTGGAGGAGAGTTCGGTGGATACCATGGTCAGCCAAAAAGACAAATAAGTGGGTAGTAGATCAAATCATGCCTGAATTCTCTCTAGAAGCTAAAATAACAAAACTAAAGCTATCATACTTTGGTTGCATCATGAGAAGACAAGATTCTTTGGGAAAGTGAATAATGCTAGGAAAAGTGGAAGGCAGTAGGAAAAGAGGAAGACCTAAAACAAGATGGCTTGACTCAATAAAAGAAGCCACGTCCTCCAGTTTGCAGGATCTGAGCAAGTCTGTTAATGATAAGACGTTTTGGAGGTCTTTCCTTCATAGGGTCACCATAGGTTGGAGGCGACTTAACAGCACGTAAAGCACACACACAAACACAATATATAAACTATATCTTCCTATATATTTTTACTTCCTATATATACCCACTTTTCTCCTCAGTGAGTACCCAAAGTGGCTTGTAATATGTTCCTCTTCTCCGTTTTATTCTAACAACCAAGTGGCCCTAACTTGGATATATCTCCAACAAAGAGGCAGGCAATGGCAAACCACCTCTCTTAGCCTCTTGCCATGATAACCCCATCTCGGGGGTGGGGGGACTTCACCATAAGTCAGCTATGACTTGATGGCACTTTCCTCCACCACCACCAACAACAACAACCACGTGAGGTGTGACTATACGAATGTCACTCAGTGAGCTTCATGGGCTGAGTGGAGGTGGTACAGTCCAAGACACTGGCAACTTGTCATGTGCTAGTCTCTACTGAAATGGTTGCCGGTATTGCCTACACTTTTGCACTACTACCTCCCCCCCTCCCCCTGAATGGCTTGCTTGGGAAAAGTTCTGCATTGTAATAATCTTTTAAGGTTTAATAGCTATTATTTGTTTGGAGACAATAGAGAGAGGGGAGAGGAGTTACTTGGAGTTTTATATTATGCTTTTTAAAATTTGTAAGCTACCTTCAGCCACAAGGAAAGGCGGTATATAAATATTTTAATAAATAACCTAAAAATAAAACACTTTCCCATCCCATTTCAGCCTCAAAGGCCCTTGAAAATTCTGTATTTTTGTGGGCAGAGTCATGGTCTGTAGACAGAAGTCATTCTGCCCCCAAAAGATCTGTTGGATCCAAGCTAATCTCTTGTACTGGAATTCTGTGGTTTCGCCAGCTTTTTTAGGGGAAAAAATGGACCCAACCACTCATCAAAGTTCCCCTGAACTAACATAGATGGATAAGTCCTGCATTTCTAAGCTTTAAACACCTGCTCTTAATGTAACCAATATTGCTTACACCTCTTTACTACATGAACACAGAGTCCATTTCCAGGAAATCATTAACGGCTTTTATGTATAGTTTTCTACATTTAATTTTGCTAACTTAATCTTCTTCCTTAGGATGCTTCGTCGCCCTTGTCTTATCACTTCTGTACATGACTTTACACTCAACAGGAAGTTTCCTGTTAATATTGTTAAAGCAGCACATTTTTGGTATAAAGTTGAACAAAGGGAATTGCAAAGTAACAAAAATTAGGAGAGAAAATTAGAATAGCTGCAGAGGAGGGGATTTTTTAAAGCATTTCAAAATGAGACACGATTGCCTTCTGGAATAGTCTATGGAAATTGACTTTAGAAGAAGCAACCATTTTCTCCTCTGCAAGTAACAATGAACTGGCTCTATTGGCCCTGAATCTCTGCATTTTGTAATGTAAAATAATCAAGCAATATGCTTCTAAGGCTAGTTTAATTGTAGATAACAGCTATATATATTCACTTTGGGACTGGTGATGTATTTTATTTTAGTCTACAGTCTTATAAGAAGTGCAGCCTGCCAGATACCCTTGATTTTAAGCCAATATGGGGAAGTTTCATCTCATTCTACAGTATCATTTTTTAAAAAGAACATTGTCCTTAAGATAACAGATAGATATGCATTGTAGGCAAGTGCAAGCTGTTGCATTTTGGAACAAAAAATCCTAATGTTGAATATATCTCTATGGCAGAGACTGAAAGGGAAAGATGGTAATGAATAACTCCTAGAAAATGGCAACTCAGTGTACAGCAGTGGTGAAAAAGGAAAACTCTGTGCTGAGGATTATTAGGAAAGGGATTGAAAATAAAACGTAATTTTATTACAGTACCTACAGATGGTATGTGGTGTGTCCTCGTTTGGAACAGTGCACAGTCTTGTTGCCCTGTCTCAAAAAAGATGTCGCAGAATTGGGAGAGGTGCTGAAGGAGGCAACCGAGATGATCAGGGGAATGGAGCACGTTCCTGATGAGGAAAGCCTAAGCACTTGGGGCTTTTCTGTTTAGAAAGAAAAATGGTTAACTAGAGGTGCGTGTGTGATAGAGGTTTATAAAATTATGCACAGGATTGAGAGAGTGCATAGAGAACTTTTTCTCCCTCTGCCATAATACCGGCTCAGGTAATTAAATGTTCAGGTCACCCTCCATTGGTCCCACCTTTGTGTCTGCATTGTAGAAATCATTATTTAATGTCCAACACTGGGGCAGATCCAACCATCCTCCAAGTAGTCTTCCTTCAGCTTACAGAGCTTTCCTGCTGCTTACGTGGCTCTTCCTCCAATAGAAGAGCTGCTTAATTAGGAGAAGACTTCTTAGATTGGAAGAAGGCTTCAAACTTGAGCCAATAGGAAAGTTGGGGATAACTATTTAAATAAATAACCTTGGCTCAGTAGAGTGGTAAGATCCACCCTATTGCTTGCTTGTTATTGGTGGCCTCCATCTTGATTGGAAGGCAACTGGTGATCTCTGTGATTGCCTCACATGATTGTGACATGATCCAAAGCCATAGGTGATCAAGCAAGCATAATTGAAATTAATTGTACGAGATTGGCCAGAATTCCTAAGTGAAAGAAAATATAAAAAGATGCACCAGCAGCTCTCGATCACTGCTTTTGTCGTTTCCCACTCTTAAACAGCCTGCCCAGCATATCTCTTGCTGCCTTTCTTCTCTAATCCATTTACTCTTTAAACGAAATTGTTTTTAGCTCCTCTGTCTCAGCTGCCAACTTTTTTTTATCTGTGTGCCAGTCACATAGATACTTCTTAGAGCATTGCAAACTATTTCCCAAGTTTTGCCCGTAACATTTGTCTTGAGGTTCCCTGCTGTCATCTCTTCCTCCTAGCATATTGCGGGAAGGGGCCAGAGAGAGGAAGGCAACTCTTCCTTCACCAAACTGCTTGGAGGCTTGAGCCAGATTCCAAGTCACCCCTATTCTAGAAGAAGAAACTTCAAGGCACTTTGCTTTTGAAATTCAGATCTGCCACCTGGATACAGACTTGGTCGTCCATAAAAGATGAAGAATACGAGCGCTCCAGACAAATCTTACGTAGCTGAGAATGTGGGATACAAATATAATAAACACTGAACGCATGTTTGGTGAAATACGTATGCATTAGTGAGGAAATAACTGAAAAGATAATGCAGAAAAATTGCTTTAAAAGTTTTTGGGTTAAATTGACCATATTCAACGTGGCTAAAATTATCCACTTGCAAGTTTTAAATAACTTCCTCTGGGAAGTTGAAAATATAACTAACTTCATATTTTGAGGAGCTATCATAAACCTCAGCTAACATTTTAAAACTTCAGTAACTTCATCTATCTGCTTTTGTGCTTGGCTTTCACAAGCCTTACAATGACAATAAGAATGAAGCTAGGATGCCATCTTGTGGATCCTGTGACACAGTTGAACACAGCCCCTTCTTGAAAGGTTTTGCTGTCAAATAGATTCAGTGGCACTTTTAAACTTAATTCTCAAAGGTTCCTGTCATTATTCTGTGTTTAGTCACAGCAATTAATCATGCAGATAATTGTCAGTTCCAAAGACAGGAAGATTCCCTTAGGATATAAAATTGTGACAATGTGGGAATCTTCCCTGTCTTCAGAATTCTGTTGAGTTTTCTGGAGTGTAATGGAATTTATTTCTAATGTAATCTATTTCTAATGTAATCTGAAGTCCAAATGACCAAAACTCCATCCTTTGGTACCAGAATGGGCTGCTGTAGTTTCTATGCTATAGAAACCAAGATGACCTTGACAGGATAGAGGCTGTCAAGTGACACAGGGAGGAACCAAAGAGTTGCTGGTTCAGGAAGAACCTCTCTTTGTCAGATGCATCTGACGGGGAGAGCTGTGGCTATCGAAGGCTTATACTACATAGGAATTGGATGGTCTAGCTGTTTTACTGCTGCAAACTAACACGGCAAACTCTTTTGAAGCCTCACCCAAGCCAACTGACCCCCACACCAAAAGGAGATGTTTACATTTACTAGCAAAGGAATGTTTTGGTTGCACCCTCCCTCTCCCCCCCAACTGCATCTTCTCTCTCCTCCCCTCCTCCCTCCTCCTCTTCTATATTTGACCAGTTTCTGTACTATGCATCTGACGAAGAGAACTTGATTCTCGAAAGTTTATGCTACAGTAAAATTGGTTAGTCTTAAAGGTGCTACTGGACTCTTTTTGATTTTGCTACTACAGACTAACACGGCTAACTCCTCTGGACCTCCTCAGAGGGACTCCAGGCTTGGTCTACAACCATTTCCCCTACTAAATCCTAGTTGAGAAGCTGGGGAACCAAGCCGCTAGTTTTACTGGTCGTCCACTATTGTTGTGAAATAAATGTCTGGGATCATACACTTTCAGTGTTTTAACGTGGGAACAGACTCCTTATTGCCTTCCAGGCACAACCTTTACCTTGAAAGCCTTTGATGACCTAGTTTTCCACATACCTGGTTACTGTTAATCATGTTTGAAAAGCTGCTCTAGATCTGCTCAAGAATGTGTGACTATCTGACTTTATTTGTATTCTTTGAACAAACTGTATTAAACTGCATCAGGGGTTTCAAAACAACTTTTTATTGAGTGGCTGCTTTTTAAGAACTCCCAGTCCAGATTCCTGTTGGGTACATGGAATTCTTTGTAAGATTCTTTGGACCTGTAACTAATTAAGAGCACTCCCATGATCTTAACAGAGAGCCAGTCTGGGGTAGTGGTTAAGAGCAGCGGGACTCTAATCTGGAGAGCAGGGTTTGATTCCCCACTCCTCCACTTGAAGCCAGCTGGGTGGCAGGGTTTGATTCCCCACTCCTCCACTTGAAGCCAGCTGGGTGACCTTGGGTCAGTCACAGCTCTCTCAGAGCTCTCTCAGCCCCCCCCCCCCACCTCACAGGGTGATTGTTGCGGGGATAATAATAACATGCTTTGTAAACTGCTCTGAGTGGGTGTTAAGTTGCCCTGAAGGGCAGTATGTAAATCAAATGTTATTGTTATCCATGTTCTAGTTTGAACAGTAAAAGCACCCAGAGAGGCATTTTCATGGCTGTCCTCTTGAGTATGAAGCTTGAGGAATCCCAAGAGTTAGTTTTTCAGAAGCAAACAGTGTTTGTCTAGCTCTGTGGTTGGGGCCAAGCTGGTAGAGAACGCTGTTCATTTCTTCCTTCCCTGTGTTATCTGTTCTGCTGTGGGACAAATAGCAGCATCAGGGTGGTGACTTAATTTGGGATTGTTGCATGGGGGAACTGTTTATTTGTTTATTTAATCCTGCTTTTCTCCCTGATGGGGGAGCAGCGTAGATAGAAAAAGAAACTCCAGTAGAATTAAATAAGATTCGGGGCGGGAACAGGCCTTTCTCTCTCTCCTGCCTGATCTTCCTCCCAGCATGAGGCTACAACCCTCAAGCTAAGGACCAAATGACAAGAGCCCTTTGTTGCACACCCAAGAAGTCATGCCTCTTGGCCATGCCCAGGCCTTCAATGCCTGTGAGAACAGAAAGAGAAACAAAGTCAGTTAGATGTTCCTCAGCTACTGCTAGAACTAGCAGGCGCTTCCACGATTATTCTCCTACTAGTGAAGGATTAATCCTCCCCAGTCTGTTTCCACATCCAAGATCCACATCCAAGATCCAGGTCCAGTAGCACCTTAAAGGCCAACTAGATTTTCAGGGTATGAGCTTTCGAGAGTCAACGCTCCCTTCATCTGTGTTACCCACCCACCCCCCACACACAAACAAACACACTTGGGCTGTTTTTTAAATTCTTAAAGTGGGATATTTGATTGTGGACCATCATCTTGTCTTAATTTGGCCCTTAGTCAGGGCTTTTTTTCTGGGAAAAGAGGTGGTGGAACTCAGTGGGTTGCCCTCAGAGAAGTAGTCGCATGGCTGGTGGCCCCGCCCCCTGATCTCCAGACAGAGGGGAGTTGAGATTGTCCTCCGCGCCGCTGAGATCAGGGGGTGGGGCCACCAGCCATGTGACCATTTTCAAGAGGTTCCGGAACTCCGTTCCCCTGCGTTCCCCCTGAAAAAAAGCCCTGCCCTTAGTACATATTTCAGTATAATTGTGTGCAGTTTTTTTCTAAAACGTTAATGCCACAGTAGAATCTTTTCATGGGTTCATCCCAGGATGCTAGTGAAGCATTTAAAGAGAGGGGTAGCCACGAAGTTGTTGGGTGATTCTGTGACAAGGACGGTGCAGTTGGCTCTACCAATACAGTCGCAGGATCTTAAATGTTATGTTAGCCTTGTGAGACAAGCCCTTGGAAAACCACCTCCCATGATGATGCTGGCACAATATCTAAAGGACACTCAATTCTAATCCCTCAAAAGCTGAGTACATGTTACTTAAATAAGCTCTGATGGTTGTATTCTATACCAGGCCTTATTTCCTCTTCCTTGGTAGAATACTTTCTGGCTTCTTCTAATTTTGGAGACTGCTGACAAAGGGAGCAGAGAATGGGCCATAGAGGACCCACTGTGTACAACTGTACAAATATTGCCATATAATTTAATAACATCTTGCAGAAAGCCAAAAAAAATCTTATGAGTCTTATGTTCTAATTGTCTATTCCTAATGCTCATATAAGCCATGTTGTTTCTCTCTCTCTCTCTTGAGGCTTCTACTACATTTAAACCTAGATTTGAGTATGATACTACAGCAGTGGATTTAATGGATAAAGATTACCTTACTTGTACTATGGCTGCTTAGGACATACCCTGGACATCCTTCTAACAAAATAAAACATACAGAATGTGTATACGCATAAAATACTGAGGAATCTGCATATGTGATCTCATTCCTATATGTTAAAACAGGGTGTGTTTCCTGCCTCTGTTACAAGATAAGATAATAAGAACTCTTTTGAAGTATGTGTGCTTCCATTATTGTAAACTGTGAGTTCACATGTCATAAATAAAGAGGACCTCGTATGGGAGATCACTTTCCTTTATCAACTCGGCAAGAGGTACCTGATGCCCACGCACCAGGTGTGACTTTGTACAGGTAATCAATGTAATTGGTTAAAACATCTTTATACAAAGAAGACAAAGCCTTGAACTGTAAGGAAAGCAAATGCAGCCTCCATTCCCGTTTGCTACTCTGGTAACCTGGTAAGATTCTTTCCTTGCTCTGCGATCCACGACAAAGGCTAATAGCAATTCCATCAGCTGGAATTAGGAAGCCGGTGAGGAGAACAAAATATTCACTGATCTTTCTCATGGATCAGGCTGCCTTCTAAACATCAAACACAGGTTACAGTTAAATAGTGTCTATTCTAATGTGCTGTGGTTACCTGGCATCCCAGTCAACCAATTCTAAGCCAAAGATGGGAAATCCTTATTATATGTTGTGTTCAGCAGCAAGCTCATAGCTGTGGGCCGTGCCGCCTGCCTCTTCTCGCCAACCTGATCTTTTATTTTCTTCTTCTATGTTACTAACAAATGGCTGCCTCAGTAGAGTGTGAGCAGTGGTTGTGTGCAAAACCTTACTACATCAGTAAGTTACTCACCAGTAAATCAGGAGGAGCTAGAGGCCAGTGGTAGAGTACATGTTTTTGTGTAGAAGGTTCAATCTCATTAGCACCATTAAATGACTTTCAGGAAGTTAAGTTTGGGAATACTGTGGATATCTGTAGCAGTCTGAGCAGAGTGTTTTTTGTTAGATCATCTGGCTTGCTATGAAGCACATGCGTAGGGTTGGGAAACAAACACACAGTGGTGTGCCCTGTTTGTGTCCTCTGGCACAAATCAAATACTTGGTGGGCTACACCAAAGATTTTTACCCAAGTTGCATTCATAGAATTCTGAGACGATTCATAACTGTATCTAGTTATATGAAATGGTGATACAAAATTGTGGGAAATCCCTATTCCATGCAGATCCGGGAGGGCATGCCCCACAAAGTGGGCACGGGCTTGTGGGAGAGTATCAAGGGCTTAGCAAGAACAAGAAGTTACAATGTTGAGTAAGTTGAGTCTTCAGAGGAGTTTAGCATTTATCTTGCTAACAAGGTCTGTGAAAATTGATCCCCACCGCTCAGATGAATTCCTGTTACCGTGCTCGTTTCTTTCTAATGGAATTTTCCCATGTGTTGATTTATGGCTTATTTCTGTTCATTTACAGTCACTCTGTCTCACATCACGCAGCTGGTTCTCAGCCACAACAAACTCACAAGTAAGTATGTTTCTAGATATTTTCTTTCTTTCTAAATAGGAATGATTTTTTTCTGCTGATTGTTTGATTGCCAGCTGTGCTAGTAACTGTTGTGAGTTTTGTATTTATCAAATGATGATTTAAAACCTTTTAAAAGAGAGGTTCCTGGCCCAGATGTTGAGGGTGGTATCAGGCATGTTACTTGGTACTGAGATTCTGATATAATTGTTTATATTTGTTGTTGTCAGCTCTGGAACAGACAGAAAATATGTATTCACAGTGTTGTGTGTTCGCTTTGAGTGGTTTTGAGAAACAAATGGTGTTGGGCTAAAATAAAGAGAATGACACTGATAATTGTCCTTGAATAGTTTGTTTATTTCTGCTCAGTTAGGGCGGCACAAGTGCTTAAAGGTTAAAGCAAGATGTTAAAAAAAATATCATAAAAACAATTTAAAGCAAACCTAAAATGCATATTGAAAACACATAAACTGTCATTATAGAGCGGAAGGAGGGATTATTGAAGGGATGTCAGATGAAACGAAGTCTTCACCTGCTCGTGGAAATCAGTGACTGAAAGCGTTGTGTAGAATATTTATTTATTTACTTTATACCCTGCCTTTCCCCAGTGGGGACCCAAAATGGCTTACATGGATTTCCTCTCCTCCATTTTATCCTCCTAACAACCTTTTGAGGTAGGTTAGGCTGAGAGTATGTGACCTGGGTTGCCAGGGACCTGGAGTCCCTCAACAGGGGATCCCCAGGTCTCTGTAGTCTCCTGGTGGCAGATTGGGAGCTGGTACTTACCCCAGCTTGCATGATGACGCCACTTCTGTGAGTGACATCATCACACGGGGTCAAAGGGCGCCCCTGGTCAAAGGGCTGCTGCCTCCAGCTCTTGCTGTAAGCGCAGCCGCTTGCTCTCACCATCACAACTGCGCCCCCCCTCTCATTTGGCACACAGGCCACAGAGGTGAGAGGCAGCATCGGTGAGAGCCAGTGGCAGTGCTGGCAGCAAGAGCAGCCTGGTCTTGCTGCTGCCGCCGCCCGCTTTCATGGCACGGGAGTGTGCCCCCTGCCCAGGGGCACGGTGCCACCTGGTGAGGGGGCACCCCAAGGAGTGCACCCCCCACCAGCCAGGTAAGTGGACGTGGGGGGAGGGGGGATCTGGGGATCCCCCACCCACGGTGGGGGAATGGCAACCCTATATGTGACTGGTCCAAAGTCACCCAACAAGCTTCCATGTCAGAGTGGAGATTTGAACCTAGCTCTCCCAGATTCTTGTCCAACTTTCTATTCACTACACCACTCCAGCTCTCATAGGTGGTCCTTCCAGTTTACTGGTTCCAAACATATAGGACTTGAAATATCAACACTTGCATCTTGAATTGGGCCTGGAAGCAAATTTGGAGCCAAAGTAGATAGGCCGGGACTGGTCCCTGTGGCCCACACCTTTCAAAATTCTGACTGCAGCATTCTATACCTATTGAAATTCCCTTGCACTTTTCAAGGGTAGCCCCATGTAGAACACACTGCAATAATCTATTCTAGTGTTTTTTTAAAAGCAAAGGAACAGATAAAAGGAAGCATTGAAGTGTATGCAGTGCTAAATTGTGTACATGTTTTCTTCACTTTTTTTTTTTACCAAAAAATGCTTCACTCCAAATGGTTAAAACAAAAGGTTGTGTAATGAGAGGGGGCCTTTTTTCTTGTGGTGTGTGATTTTTATCAAAATATCCCCCTACAAACTGTATTATGCTGGGGCATTGCTGAAGATTGATTTGAGTGACCAAAGATGGAAACTAAACACTGGAAAGAAAAGCAAACAGTATTGTGGGTTTGTCTGGGATATATCAACTTTTATAAAAAGATTTTTAGTGGAAAGGAATTGGTTCATACCTGAAATATCCTATCAGAATCCAGATTTGTCTAAACTTATTATCTGGAATGACAGAGGTGTATTGGTTGGAAAGTATACGCTATAAGTATGAAGATGATGCAGTTGGAAAGTTTGATTAATTTGGAGTTTTGCTGCATTTTGGAAAGGGGTTAAAACATAGAATTGTAAAGGAACTTGAACAGGGAACATATGCATAACTCTTGGCATCACAACAGACTTCTTAGGTCCATTTTCTCGCATTTTTTTCAATAAGAAGAAATAAACTGGCGAGGCACTGGCCAGAGTTAGCAATAGACGGGAGAGTAAACTGAAATTCAGTCCTGATAAAGAGATATTGGTGGTTGGCGTTGATTTGGAGTAGTTAGGTGGCATTTTTTATATGAGATGACATTACTTTAAAGAAACTGGTTCATAATTTTCATTGCTGCTAGTTATTCAGGTAGCAACTGTGGCAAGAGATGGATTTCCCCCCCCAGCTATGGTTTGTGGACCAGCTTTATTCTTTTGTAAAAGATAAGGGCCTGGCATTTGTCATTCATGCCTTGGTAACTTCTAGACCAGGTCCCCCAACTTTTTCAGCCTACGGGCATTTTTGAAATTCTGCCACAGGAGGCAGAGCCAACCACAAGTTGTCAAGGAGTGAAGTTATGCATAAAATAGTAACTCTACAGTGTCTTGGGTAGAAGCTCTGATTAACAAGGATGCCTTTTAACATTAACGTATTTTTTTTTAAAAAAATCTTGCATATCCCAAACCTAAAACCTAAAAACATGCAGTGAAGAGCCTAGTGCTATAGTGGCCGCTGCTGCATTTTTTAAAAAAAACCTGCTCAGCCAATCAGAAGCCCTGCTGGACAAAAGCCCCCCCCCCCCGCCCCACACACACATATTTGCCCATTTTATAAAAACACTTGACAGATGCTAGGAAAGGTGTCAATGGTGTCGCAGGTAACTTGTTGAGGACCTCTGTTCTAGATTTAATTTCTGCAGTGTGCCTTACATGGGGTACTTTTAAGAGATCATTCAGAGATTTCATCTAGTCCAAAACATGGATGCATGAAGAAGCCTTGTGCTGATTCAGTTTATTGGTTCATGATTGGAGTTAGTTTTCCAAGGTATCAGGAACAGAAAGGTGCTTCTCAACACCCACTGCCCAGAATGTTTTTATTGAGGTGACAGAGATTAAGCCTAGGATCCCGTGCATGCAAGGCATATGCTCTTCCACTGAACCAGAGCCCTCCTCCAGAACCCTTAAAATACTCCTAACTAAGTGTGGTTTGTGACATTCTATCACATGGGTACTGGAAAGTTGCAATGGTTGCCAGCTTGTTTCCAGGCAAGTTTTGCCTTCTAAGGCCTTGCATGCCTTAAATTCTGGTGACATGACGTAGTGCTTTATGCCCTACCAAGTGCCTTAAGCTTGCTCATCAGTGAAGGTGCCACAATTATCGAAAGCGTATCAGGCAGTGATAAGTATCAGTCTTCTCAATAGTCATGCCCAATCCTGCAATTCTGTGCCTAGAAAAGGGCATTTAGCCACTGCTCCTCTGGTAGATTTGCAAAAACTGTTCTTTTCAGGGGGCTTCCCCCCACCTTGCATAATTGACTGAAGTATGAAACAATGTTTGGGGGCTTATTTTCTAAAATGTAGTTTTATTACTATTTTTTTTAAATGGTTTTCACTCTAAATTAGATTCTCAGAGGAGAGTTTTTTTATGGTTTGTAAGATGATATGAGGATGCTGCTGGGAAGTGAAGTGGGGTAAAAACCAAGTAAATAAGTATTGACTTTCAGTTTTATTGTTTGTCACATTGGACACTCTTGACCTAATCCCTTAAAAAGATACAATTAATTGTCCTTGAAATGACTTGGGGAAAACAGTATCAGTGACACTTGACATGCCCCACTAAGGTCATATTAGCATCTCTTACTAGTATCCTGGCATTTAAATAAGAGCGCCTGCTTTACTGTCCCGCTGTTTAGAGTAAATATGTCCATTTCTAGGGAGATAAATATGCACGGACACTGAGCAGATGTTCAGTATTTTCCACAGCCAGTACCTGTCACCCTGCCAAAAACAGGCAAAGCTATATCATAACTGCCCCGCTTTTGTCTGTTTGCCTTGTGTGCTATATAAATTATTCTGAGCAGGCATGTTGCTTTCTTGCCAATAACTCTGTCACATGTAAGAACAGCGATGCTTGCTTTCTTCCTGGAACCAGAGTAAAGACTTTGTTCTTGCATCTTTCTCAGTTTGACCAATCTTGGCAGGGGGGAAAAAAAACCCAGAGAATCATCCAAGCCCAGATTGTACCGGCATCCATTTTCCCTGTGTAAGCACCATATGTGGGCTATGAGCTACATCTCAACATATGGGTGACAGAAAGCTGCTCTTGTGGAAAGTGGTGCAGGAGAAGGGAACATTGAGGAGGATATCCTCCATTTCATTATTTATATATTTTTTTAAAACCTCCACCATAACCACGGGAGAAGTGCAGTCCCCAAGGCAATCCAGTTTGTGCTTAATACATAGTATAGGTTCAAGGGCATTAATAGCTTTTGTCTTTTCTGGCATGTATCTACATTTCCTCCTCCTGTTATCTGAAACGATTTTTCTGTTGAATCCTGGTTTAGCAATTGTGCATTTTCTGCCCTTTCTTCTGCACCTCTTTCTCTGTTTGATTTCAGTACTTTTTAAAGACCAAAGGCCCTCCACCACCCTGCAATTTAAACTGCTTTGTGTCTAGGACTGACTTGAGCAACGTCCTTTGTTAATGTTCAGTAATTTCCTGGTGCACTGTAGTAAAGTATTGGCGCTGAGCTAGAATGGGATTTGCTTGTGTTCTGGAGATATGCTGTCATGTTACAGCATATTGTTACAGCATATTTTGCTAATAAACACATCTGTAAGATCATTACTGGCACTGTGTTTCTGTTCTTTACTAGGAATGTTAGAGGGGCTCGATTTTGTTAAATGATCCAGCATATTAATTTCAATCTTATCACAAACATATTGAATAGGTCACATTTTGGGATCTAATATATGTGAAAAATTGCTGCTGTTGATGCATGTAACATTTCCAGAAGGTCACTTATATTTGTTTCTTTCTCCTTTTATTTAAAATGCTGCCCTGTTTGCAAAGAGATTTTTTTAAAAAGAGGCATTACCTGATTTGTCCAGTGGAGGTCACTGTTGAAATGTCTTCTCATTGACTTGCAAAAAACACCAGCAGGGCTTTGTTACAGAATGCTTGTTTGTGGGTAATTGAGCAGACTCGCTTGCGATTCTATATTTCCATCATACCTTTTCTTTCTGTGCTCGTGTTTGCTCCAAGATTTTTCCGGTTTGTTTCCTGTTCTGTATTTTTGGATGTGACAATAAAGTTCCATGTCCAGTTGAACAGTTTTTGCTTATAGGTAGGTAACTTCCAGCTTTGTTTGTAATGAGGGAAAAGCTTCTCGGGTGCATTGCACTGGCTATACTTGTAGTTATGCAGTTTCACCTTTCTTCATTCACAAATACTTCCTGCTAAGTGAATGTGGAAGAAACTGCTAGTGTCATGGACCAGAGTACAGACTGCTCCTTGCCAGGCCAAGGACTGGGAAGAGGCAGCAGCTGGGCACCTTCCAGCACCACGGAATTCTCCTTCGGACGTGCTGGAGGAGTCCCAAGGCTGAGTCAGCCCACTCGGCCTGGGATACAGCCCTGATTCAGATTTGGGCCCTGAACCCTTCACCCCAGAACTTGTTGCTGACCAGAGGTCCCTCCACCATCTCAAGCCTTGAACTACCTCAGTCCTGTTGCAGTACTTGCCACCATAACTGGGCACAGCACCTTTCAGTACTGGTAGCCTGCTTCTGGAGGGGAGGGGCCTGTATCTCCAACTTCCTGAAGGAACATTTAAGGCCTCAGCGTTCACCCTCAACAACACCCATGTAATAGTGTCGTAGGCTCCAGCACCCTGCCCTAGACTCCAGGATCTTAGTGTTGAGTAGGGCAACAGATAGTACCAAAGCTGCTCTGTCTCAAGAGCCCTCTGCTCTTCCTGTAAGCCTGCTTAATATGATAGCTTGTGCTTTGTATAAGCACCTTCTAGTGTTATTCACAAACATATGCTGAAGAATTGCCTCTTCCTGTGTCATCTTCTCAAGGCCTGCACTCAGTTCTCCCACCTACCGAGCTGAGGAGGGCAGCAACCTAAGACAGGGCTTTTTGGGTGGTGGCCCTTTGCCTTTTGAATGCCCTCCCCACTCGAGCCTGGCACCTACCTTATTTTCCTTTCAGTGTGAGGCCAAAACTGTTCTCTTTATCCAGGCTTTTAACTGGAGGAATCCATCTTGTTAAGCTGTTTTATGACAGTTTTTCAGATTGTAAGGCAGTGTACAAAGAGCGTTGAGGTTATCTTGCATCCTGACACTGTGCATTTCCCCGCTCCCCTTCAACATTGTTGGCTACTTCTGATAGGGACAATGAAATACCAAGTGTTGTGAATGACACATATATTAAGTAGAATATCATATTATGATATGGAGAACTTTGCAAAATGTAGGACATTCCAGCAGTTGCCTGCTGGTACAACATAGCTCCACTTTTAATGGAGCAAAGTACAAGAGAACAACTTGTAATTCTGTTGGGGGGGGGGTTCCCTCTTGTAGCAGGATTATCTCTTAGCATGGATTACATTTGAAAGGAAGTTGACTTTTAAAGTTAGGATAGAATATAAAATTGTCTGTGTCAGTTCTCTGCTTTATCTTAGAAGCTGTAAATTTATTTAGCATATTTTTATTAGAAGGAAATTAGTATACAGGATAACACATCTTGACTTTTGGGGGGGTCAAAATCATTAATCGCTTAAGCCTCAGGAAGGAAATGGTGCATTGTTGTGTGTGTGTGTGTGTGTGTGTGTGTGTGTGTGTGTGTGTGTGTGTGTGTGTGTGTGTGTGTGTGTGAGAGAGAGAGAGAGAGAGAGAGAGAGAGAGAGAGAGAGAGAGAGAGAGAGAGAGAACTCATAATTGTCTAATTTACTTTTACAAGTTATAGCTCAAATAAAATGCTGTGAAACAATTGAACAGAATGTAAATTATCCTGTTGAATAACGCTTAATGCATCTATATTTCCAAGTTGATGATAATTGGCAGGAAGCATCTGGAACTAGTCTTCGAAGTCCCTTTGAGAGGGCAACAACCTGCACTTTTCTGTGCCTGTTCCTTTTGAAATGATCAAAAGATAAGAGGGACATCGTCATCAACAGGACCACAGCCCTAAATGCCTTATGTTTCCCATTTTTTAGGAGATACCACTTGATTTTTCAGAGCTGCCCCTTGGTTTTCCTGAGTCTTGCACAGGAAGAACAAACCTATCAGTGTGTGGGCTGTGTGATTTCAGTGGGCTGAGAATGTGTCTGTTGGATTTCACCCAAGACTATTCATAGAAAATCCAGAGCTCTGTAAATATTCTGAAACTGCTCTTAAGTAATGTACTAGAGTGTGTATTGATACAAACTCAGACATGCATAGATAGTTACTTCAAAGGACAATAAATAAACTTTGAAGCAAATTTTTGTCATACAATTGACAGCGCAATCCTATGGCCGGCCCCAATGCCAGTGTGGCAGCACGGGTGGAGCTGCAGTGCCGCTGGGCTGGATCCCATGCCAGCAAAGTGTAGATGCAGCAGCAGCAGCACAGAGATGCAAAGTGGAAAAGCCAAAAAGTATTGCAGGTGGGGCGGAGGCACGGGCGCCGCTGGATGCAGCCAAAGAGTGCCGTTCCTCGCAAGCTACTGGGGGAAGGGCTAGGAAAGTCACAGCCAGTGGGCAGCTTGCCATCCGGAGCAGCCTCCGGAGCAACAGAAGGACCACGCCCATGGCGGCAGACTGCCCCGGCCCATGCTTTGGGTGGGGCTCATAAATCAGCAAGGAGGGGGGTGGGCATGGTCTGGAATGTCGCTGCTCCGTTCGCTGTATGCAGTGTCAGGTCCGTGATGGCCGCGTTCAGAGATGTTGGCATGGGACGGTCAGGGCCCCTGCCATGAGGAATGCTGGGAATCCTGAATTGGGTGGCAGTCATTCCTGCCAGTATGGCTCATTCATCAAGTGGTGCCTTGGTGGTGAGTTAGGCAGATCCAGTCACCAACTTGCGAACACAGCGGCCCTGGCCCCACCTCCACCCCCAGGCAATAAACAAACTTTTTGCACATAAACCGGCCTTTATTATATTTTCCCATCAATTAGGGAGAGTTTGGATGGGGAGGCGTGTAGGGGGGGTAGGGCGGTGTGGGGTAACGGGGAGGTATGGTAGGAGAGGGCCAGTCCAGAAGGGCAGGTGGCCAGGGCTCCGTCGATGGCCCGGCCCCTGCTTCACCGGCCTCCTTGCTCGCTCTCTGGGTCATCCAACGCCATTTCAAGGGTGTGCCTAGAAGCAGCTGCCTCTCCCACTCATCCGGCTGCGGCTGCGGCAACCAGGTCGTGAAGCCATGCTCCACGTCGCTGCTGTCGTCCACAGGAGGAGGCACTGTGGAGGGCTTGAAATAAGGAACCCAGGACCTTGCCGGGGCCCAGCTGACCAGAACACTGGTGCCCCCAACAGCATGCCCATCCCCCAGTCGTCCCTCATGGGACACAGAGGTCAAGTACCATGACCGTCCATGCGGGGTGGGCAGCCACACGGAGCCAGAGATGGTCCCAGTCCCAGCAAGGCAGCGACCCACCACCCCACTCAATATCACATCACTCCCCTGCACTCACCCCACTGCACCGCTCATCCCTTGGTCACAACGCTGTTGACCCGGTTGACGGCCTCGCACCACTGTTCATCCCAGTCCCCCGCGGAGGGAACCCACAGCGGGGCAGTGAGGAGGGGGAGGGTGGTGCACTGGCCGAGGGCGCCAGCACAGTGGTAATGGCAAAGGTGCCGGGGGGGAAGGGGGGAATGTCCCAAGCCTACTGGCCCGAGGATGAGGGCCCCCAGCTTACTCCAGTCTGGTCCTTCATGGTCCTCCTCGAACTGGAGGAGATGCTCCTCTTCATGGATAGCGGTGTCCAGGATGGCCCGGCAGTGGTGCGGCGCTGGTGCTCTGTCGGGATAGAGCTCCCCCAGGTCCAGAGGCCAAGCCACACGCTCAGCCTCTGCCACCAGTGCCGGGTTCTCAACGCACTTCCCATGGAGGACCACATTCATCCGGATGGCCCACTCCTCTCGCCACTCACCCCCCGCCATGCTGCTATCTGGAGCCCCTTGATGGTCAGGAGGCACCCGCCAGGCCAGCGCTTTGGCCTCTTAGGAGAGGCAGGTGGGGGCGGGGCCCCGGCAGGATGCAGTCTGTCCAAGGGCAGTCCGCCCTATGAGAGCAGGCAGAGGGGATGCAGCATCTGTGGCCAGTCCCACTCCACACCAGGATGATCTTCCCACGATGGAAGCTGCCCCGCCCAGCCTGTGCATCTGAAACTAGCCCTGGGCCATTCTTCCAGCAACACCATCTGCCACCCCTGTCAGGGACTCCCCTCCCCTCCTCTCCTCTCCCCTCCCCTCTGGAGATGGATGCAACTGGACCGAGAAGAAGGCACCGGGGATTGAGATCTCATAAAAGGGTGGCGCAGTGGCACCTTCAACAAGAACCTCCCCAGTGCTGCGCATGAGCAGTTGTCAGTTGGCACTTCTCAGTAAGGGTGCTGTGTATGGTCACAGTCGCCCTATGAGGAAGTATGGCTAGGGTTACAACAAAGCAATCATGGGCTGGGTCACTGTGGTCCTAGCCCACCTATATCAATGGGTTTAGACCGCAGTCATTCAGCCTAGAATTGCGCAGTTAGAGATCTGATTGGGCTCAAGGGGCGCGTCCATCTGGGCAGCCCCTCCTCCAGACCGGCCACCTGCCCAACCTGGACACACCTCCCCACCAGGGATCCATCCCACAGGCTGGACAGGGTTGGGGGCCGGGACCCCAAGGACCCCGCCAGCCACTGTCAACCCCAGCACCTCCGAGATAATCCGCTTCTGCCCCCGCCAAGCCCCTTACCGACATGCCCCACCCCACCTCACCTGGCAACGGTTTCTTGACCGGTCCCATGGTAGAATGCAATGCTTATGTGACCTGAGGGGAGAAGTGGTAGTGGGATGGGGTGGGCCACCTGATATTACGGGCTTTGCCTGGTCACCTTTGTGTGACTTTACCGCTCAACCAAAATTCCACGAAGTTCTCCCCTGTGCAGTCAAACATCCTTCCGTTCCCCCAACACCGCTGGCTCTCCTGCCATGCGCTCAAAGTTCCCACTCCTATGTGCAGACCGGCAGAGCCTCCGGCCTCTTCCCCACTTACCTGGCTGGACCAGATTCTTCCTGGACAATGGGCCCCTATGGGCTACGCTGCCTTTTCCTCAGGCGTAGCTCTTTTGCGCCACTGGGGGGGGGGGGGTTTCCACACCTGGAAGGGCTTAGGAAGCGACCTAACTCCGGTCCCGCCCTCCACCCCGCTTCCTCCTACGCCGGTGCGGGCCTCTGTGCCACTTCTCTGCCTCCGTCCACCCGCCTCTCACTCTCGCCAGCAGCTGCCTGGCAGCGGTAGCATGTCTTGTGTTGCCAGCAGCGGAAAGGCATTTATGCCCACGTAGGAGCCAGTTCAGTCCCTATTCACCCCCCCCCTTAGGATTGAGCTGCCCGTCTTCCACCAGGTTACAGTTTTTAAGTGTGTGAGTGTTTCCACGAGACCATATCACGTGAATTATTGTACCCTGTTGAAA
Source organism: Eublepharis macularius (assembly GCF_028583425.1). NCBI lineage: Eukaryota > Metazoa > Chordata > Lepidosauria > Squamata > Eublepharidae > Eublepharis > Eublepharis macularius. Next base: position 65,821,523 of record NC_072800.1, on the reverse strand, counting down.
TTCTCTGCTGGGGTTGATAATGTTAAATGAATGGCAAGTTTGTAATGTGATTGAAGTGGGTCATGGGCTGAATATCTGTATGTTTCAAGCCAGGTGGGAATTGCTTGCTCCTACGGCACCTGATTGCTGATATTCCCTATAACACTGTAACATTTATTCCACCTGTGTGTGTAAGGGAGTTCAGTATGGTACTTTTAAAATAAAATTGATTGGGTTGGATCCTACAATGCAATCTTTGCATTGTTTTAATGCATCTTGTTAACCGTTATACTTTATTTCAGTTCTGTTTCAGATTTCTGGTTGGTTCCACATTTCTACAATCCAGATTTTATTGCGTTGTTTACTGCATCTCCTATCCAGTTGATTGTATTGACTTACTCTGTATAATCTGCCTTGAGTCGCAATGAGAAAGGGGGACTATAAGGAATATAGATAGATAAATAAGAAGTCTTGCTTATTTTACTCTTGCATTTAAATGTTTGAGCCAGAAAATGTTAAGTTTCATGCAACTTCAAGGCAATATGGGTAGATTAACTTTGGCTGTCAACATGAAATTAATATTAATCCTTTTCCTAGTTTTCAGTTTACATGGCAATATGGGTTTTTTCTTTTCTTGAGAAGATTATTTATTTGCTAAATCCCCTCAGTATGCAATGTGACTTAAAGATGGCTATTGATTTTTTTCCTTCCATAATCTTCAAGAAAAAGACACTTTTTACTCGAACAAATGAAGAGTGGTTTAACATGAGTATTTACAAAAAGGGTTGTTGACCTCCAATTTTCATATAATTCAGGACTTATTTAATTGAAGTTTCAGTCTTCAAGCATCTACTCAAAGATTCCCAAGAAAAATAGATTGAAGTTACCTTCAAATTATTTTTATACAAACTTGATTTTTTAAAAAAAACTTGGTGTTTCTGCTGCCCTCATTTGTCTTTAAACACTTGAATTAGTGTCATAAAAACAATGTAATGTGCTATATGGTTAACATTTCCTGGGAGGTCAGATTTTTGCAAATTTACAGTGTTTCTATATACATAGGTGAAATATTTCATTCATTATTGAAGTACCTGTGGGCTATGGCACTTATTTTCACTACTGCATTGGGGAGATTGTTTATATACTGAATTGAATTGCTAAGGCACTGCTCTTCTTGAGAGCATTCCAAGTATATAAGCCCTAGACACTTGTAATATAGGCGACTGTAGATATTATTCATGTATATTGTAGATGTGGTTGGGGGCTAAGACCAGGTATATAAAGCCACTTGGTCAGTTCATGGTTGAAGTAAATTTGAATGACAGCCTTTTTGCCTCCAAATGAACTGTTGGGTGTGATGAAGATAGCTTGACTTTCTGAAGTACAATTATGCAATTTCACCAGCATGTACCAGTTATAGAAATTGCTGTCTACTATTTTTGGAACAATTTAAATGCTTGCGCTATTTAAACGTGTAAAAAAATAAAATCTCTGTGGCTGCTCTTTGAAGTTCTGGTTGCTTCCAAATAGGTGTGTAATCCTACTGTTAAGGTCCCACCAGGTGTAAAATCCCATTCACTTGTGGCTACAGTGCAGCTGTGCTGAAAGGGTGTCTTTTGACCGTGTAGCCACAGATTTCTTCCAAATACAAAATGCAGGTCAAAACACGTATCCAAATGCCTCAGTTCTCTCTTAATACTTCTGCCTGCTTTAGGCTGTCTTGTGAACTCTCATCTTGTTCTCCTCAAGGAGTAAAATACACAACTAGTATGTTGCCAAACATTATCTTTCATACCCATGCATCAAAAGGAGGCATTCACAGTGTCCAAAGCATGAACAGCCTTTCAATCTGATGTTTGACTATGGTGCTTTGATAACTAGGAACATGAAGCAAAAAGGAAGAAATGCTACACACATGCCAATTAAAATGTTGGCTTATCAAGAATGCACATTGGTCGTTGTTCTGATTGCTTATGACTCATTAAAATACATTCTTATCCCAAGTATGGTAGAACACCTTGTAGAAGAACCTAAGACTGCTTTGGCTTTAATTTGGAAAGTAATTGACATTTGCACTTATTTTCCAGAAAATAAAATGCTGTAAATCCCTGCAGTACACCACATTGTCTTGGAAGGAGGGTTTAGTTCACCAAATGAAGCTCAAAGTCTGTATAACGTAGCCTTAATTCACATTTAGCACAATTTGACCTTTTAAATTGGACTGGAATAGGGAGGAGGAAAAAAATTTTTCTCATCCTGTCCAAAAGACCAGTCCCTACAGAACTGGGTTTAGTTCTGTTAAGAGTGTAACTTCAGGTAGGTTGCATCCTATCTTTCTGCGTTACTCTTGGGCTATAGAGAAACGGTTCCCAGGACCACTTTTCTTGCTTTTCTTGTATAAGATTTCATTGGTCTAGTAGCCAGAGATCACATGGCCAGTGAACCATTGTGTCTCTTGAAGTCTTTCAGCAGCACAGTCTTACTAGAATTTTGGAGGCAATAAAATCTTATATATGTTTTACTAGAAGTGCTATGTTCTAAAATCTTACTCATTAAATATATAAACAGTGTAACAAATCAATTATCTGAAAGAATGTTTTACTAAGAGTTAATAGAAGGTCTAAAATTAAATGCTATATCCTCGCCATAATTCTTATTAACATCAAGGTTTTTCATTTACTTAGTTTATTTGTGTGGTGCCTTTCTGTTACATTGAGGCACTAACTCTCTCTCCCAAAAGCCCATACAACCACACAGTAAGCTACTGAAATGTCCAAAGTCTAAAAACAGTAGTCAAACCACCTCAGAAAAGTAATAAAATAATCATGAAATAAATCATAGGCCTTCTAAAATAATGATGTTTTTAGCCTGCTCGAGGTGTGCCTGGTTTTCTTCTAAGGAGGGGGCTTCTTTCCACAACTTGGGGGCAGCATCTGGCAAGGCCTCCCTGCATTTCCTTGCCAACTTAACCTCAGGTAAAGAGGGTTCCCACAAGAAACCCCATTGATAACAAAGCTTAGGTAGGCCCTCTCCTTCAGGTACTTTAGACTTAGACCATCTGGGATTTTTAAAAGTCAGTACCAGTATCTTGAACTATGCCCAGAAATAACTTGAAAGCCAATACTGTTGGAGTAACACTAACTTTATGTATATATTCTGCTGAGTCCTAATCGGGACTCTAGCATACAAGTTTTGTGGCAATTGAAGCTGATGTTTCTGGACCGTGTACAAGGGTGGCCCCTACTGAAGCACATTACAATAATCTAATCCAGATGTCAGGAAGGCACTTATGACTGTGACCAAGACAGCTTTTTCCAGGAACTCCATAGCTGGTAAAAGACAATCCTAGCAACTTCTTTCAGCAGGTGTACCTTCAGACTGGGAACCTGATCTTTCAAGTGGAATGTACCCCCATCTAAAAGGGGTTGTACATCTATTTCCATGTCAGCTTTTCTCCAAATCACCCTTCCCTCTTCCCTGGATTAAATGTCAGTTTATTCACCCACATCCAGTCCTTCACAATCTCCAAACATTAGTGTTTCCACTGTCACCCTGAATTTAGATGGAAAGATAGTTGTCCTCAGAATATCGATAATACTAAATCTCTCTCAGCAGCTTCATGTAATTGTTTAATGGCATGTTTTAATCTATAATATAAGGGCACAGCAGTAGGAAGTTCAGCACTTTTTTGTTGTACTGATTTCATACGCTTAACTTTCTCATTAAAAAAATCTTGTCTGGATTGTGCCTGGACTAGTTTGTTTGTAGCATTTCATTTTAATCATGTAAACAATGTCCATTTAGTGGGAAAGTGGGGAATATAAATAGAGGTAATAAGTTCAATAAGTAATATGATATTATCTGAGCCAGTCCATGGCTTGCAGAGAGCCACATTTGTAATTAACACCATCAGCCAAAAGAACCACATTTTCTTTCATTCCAAGCATGAGGTTCTCAGCTTACCCATTCCTCCAACAGTGGCAGTTTCAAGGTGAGAACCATCTGCCAGCCACAAGCCCCCCCAGGCAAGGCCTTGTCGGCTTTCCTGAAACATGGGGTGGATGCCCCATTGGGGAATGATGCTCAGAAGAGTCGCAGGTGGCATGTCAAAGAACAACAGGTGGCCCCTAAGCCACTGATCTATGCACACAACAGTGAGGTGACCGAATTAGGCTGGTTCCATACATTTGTTTTGGTCGGTGATACTACTCTATAGAGCTTGCTAATAGTAGTCTCCATCTGAATTACACATTATAATTATACAGTGGAGTTGTACAGGGCACTTTACTAAAAAGGTAATAGGTCTGTAGTATAGTTCAGGAAGGTGCATTATAAAGGGAAAGGGACTGGATTACACCAGTACATATAGGACATATTATCAGTTTGCTACATACGTTACCTTTTTGTCATTTCATTCTGCTAATGTAATACCATTTTTGTTCATTATATCCACATTCTGTATGGTGCCTAATATGCTAGGCGCATTCAGATTTTGATAATCCTAGCCCATTGCTCACTCAGTATCTCTTGATTATATCAACCCCACGCCGTGCTTATGAGTTGTCTCTTCGTATAGGCTGTTATCAGTTTGTGAACTGCTTTGAGTCTCAGTGAGAAAGGCAGACTATGAATACACAGTAAATAAATAATTTCCTAAACTGGGTTGGGATGCTTGGCGTTGTTCCTGGGGGCACTTTGGCTCCTTCCTTCCAGCAATATCTCCTTTAAAAGCTATCCATGAAGGTAGGAAGGTCCTTTTAGACCGCAATCCTTTAATGTGTCAGACTATGGAATCCCAGTTATCTCAAGTTCGTCTCCCACCCCTTCTGCAAGAAGCACAAGGTCTCTTGGTTCAAAAGGTTTATTGAAAGACTATGCTCAGGATACAGGTGTCCATAATCCAAGGGCTGGAGAGGCCCCTGGCTGAACAAAAGCTTTGTTGAGAATGGCATGTAAAACAAAAGTTACAACACTTCAAACACCCATTCCCAGCCTCCCCCCTAGTCCTGTCTGCAAAGGCCTGAGAAGACGAGGACATCAAGGTCGTTGGCTGGGCTGGATAGATAAGACTCTTCGCTCCCATGAGTATGAACGGCCTGGACGACATCTGGGCCTAGAGGGAGGAAAACTGGAAAACTACTGATTATAACAAAAGTTGATATGGCGTTGCTCTGGCTAGAGAACTGACATCCTGACAGAATGGTAAGGAGTACCAGCTGAAAGGAAAGAAACTTCCCCTTTTACCCATGCTTCCATGAACTGAGCATGGGTGGTCTTGGGCCGATCACTTTCTTTCACCTTAAATCATTTCATAGAGTTCTTGTTAGGATAAAATAAAAGGAGGGAGAACCATGTATGTTCCCCTGAGCACCTTTGAGGAAGGGTAGGATAAAACTATGACAATTGTGAGAGTTACCTTCCAACCTTTATAGAGACTATGGCAGGAATGCATTAAAGGCCATGTTATTAAACAGTGATTTTAATAAAAAATAAAGTAAATGTAAGACTGATGTTCTACCACACACATAATACTTTACTATGTTTTTAAAGGGGAAGGGAAGAGAAAATTATCCTAATGCCACCAGATATTTTTCTTCAAACTACCCTTGAGGAATTATTTAAAGATGAATAATTCGTTAATCTGCAATCTAAATTGCTGTTGTGTAGACTGATCCGTACATTGAAATACTAGGACGCAATCCAGTTTTATTTCTGTAAGTTTTGAATGACTAAACGGACTTGAATTGTTGAAATTCAGCTTAATTGGGCTATGGATTAAGTTGAAAGTTTTAATATTACGTCCTGAGTTGACAATGCAATATAAACCTTGAATGAATGTGATCCCTTCTCCCCTCTTAACATACAAACATTATTTGCTTGCTTAGATGTTGCTTTAATCATTGGAAGAGAAAATAAAATCTTAAAAAGTACTGCTTAATCTCTTATCTGGATAGCAGTATCCAGCTCATGCAGTTGGGCTTTTTCATATTTCTAGCTAATAGCCGCACATTGATCTGTTGCTTATCTGATGTAACCCTTTTTGTGTGTATTGATCGCAGCCCTTTGCTCATGGGATGTAGATCCAAATCCAACTTGGCTAACAGTTCATTATTTAAAGCTGAGCCTAAGTTGTTGTGATTTAGTTGAATTTTTAATGAACATCTTCTGAGGTGTTAGATTATTTAAACCGTAGGCCAAATGGGTTGTCATTTGAAATGGATTTTTGTACAATTATATTCATGACGACGCTAAATAAAACTGTCACTCAGGGAATCCGCGAGATCACTTTATAGCATGGTGAGTTGTTAATGTCTGTGGAAATCCACATATCTTTGTTTTGATGTAATATTTCTGTTGCAGGGATACTGAGGGCCACACAAAACATCCAACTCATGCTGGGTCACAGGTGTGTGTGACCAGACTCACAGTCAGACATACGTTGGGGGAACACACCTTGAAAAGCACTCATAGAGAGCTGCTGTAGCATAATGGTTAAGTGGCTGAGTTGTGAATCAATACTCTGCTGCTTTGAATCCCACTGTTGCCATGAGCTCAGCAGGGGGCCTTGAGCAAACCAATCCTCTCAGTCGCAGCTGTATTGAGATCATAATAACACTCAGGGCTTTTTTTCAGCTGGAACGCGGTGGAACAGAGTTCTGGAACCTCTTGAAAATGGTCACATGGCTGGTGGCCCCGCCCCCTGATCAGACAGAGGGGAGTTTAGATTGCCCTCCGCACCGCTCAGCAGTTCAGCGGCACAGAGGGCAATCTAAACTCCCCTCTGTCTGGAGATCAGGGGGCGGGGCCACCAGCCATGTGACCATTTTCTCCAAGGGCAACCCACTGAGTTCCACCATTTCTTTTCCCAGAAAAAAAGCCCTGATAACACTGACCTTGTTTACATCTCTGAGTGGGACACTAATCTGTCTAGAAGAGCGGTATATAAGCACTGTTGTTGTTGTTGTTGTTGTTGTTATTTGCTCAGTGCTGTGGGGGGGCGCAGGGGAAGGATCTTCCAGTTTCCATCCCACCCTGCTTTTGCTAATGGAAAGGGGGGCCATTTGCCCCTTTTTTGTGGCTCCACATGCCCTAAGAAGGACATGTGGAACCAGAGAAAAGGGGCAACAAGACCCCCTTGTGCTGCCGTCCTTTCTACTGGCAAAGGCAGAGTGGGAAGGAAGCTCCTTTTCCGCCCTTGCAGCGCTGAGTGAACAAACACTTTTAAAGGTGATTTCCCCCAATGTGTGTATGACTGTGAGTCTGGGCCCGTTCCTGTGACCCAGCACATGTCAGGTATATTAAGCAGTTACACTCTCAATTTCCCAGTACATGCACTCTGTCAGTTTTCGCCTAACTGGTTCATGATGATTTGATGCTTGGCTAGCTTTGGATAGTATCTCTGCCATTATTGGGATCAAGTGACAGAATGAAATTCTGAATGTTCTGAGCCTTCAAAGCTTTCTTTTTAAAAGGAGCAGGTTTTTACGCTTTGGTTAATTGCTGACAAGTGGTCCGGGGTAATTGTGTTTCCCACAGGACACGTGGTAAAGAATGAACAGCAAACTCGTCTTCCTAATCACAGCGTCATGCGCCTGGGATTTGGGGCCGGCCCAGGCTTCCCTGTTGTGTATCGTGGTTATCTGTAAACAATATGGTTGCAGTTAGCACAATTCACACATGATGCATGAATTGGCCCAGAGCGAGACTGGTTGAGGTTGGTGACATGGAGTTTCTGTGTTCCGTGTAGCTACTGGTGTCGCCTTCTCCAGCTGCTCGTGGCTTCATTCTTCATTACCCACCTGTACCACTCCTATTCATGCACACTTAATTACAGGAATGCAAGACTTGGCTTTCTATCCCAAATCAAAGGCACACCTAGTCCATCACTGTCTGCACCATGGCCTTCTGAGTGCTTCTGTAAAGAATTTCTAATAGCCTGCTGTCTTTCATGCGTTTGTGTAATTTGGGGGTAAAATTCCAAAGGAGTCCAAAGAAGTCAAGGTGATATATTTTGAACACATAATGCTGTCTTATACCAATTTGGACCTTATACCAGGTTGTGGGCAGAATATGGGCATTACCAGGATCTGCCCCCTAGGCTGCTTCTAGCTGGAGATGCCAGTTATTGAACCTTCCAGTGAACCATGGTCCCCCTCCGCAAATATTACCTGCATTCAGACATCAGAAACAGACATCTATCTGTGATGAGCGTGAAAGCAGCTTCCGTGCTCCCCTTGCCCCCTCCACTTCTGCATGGTGTGCTGTTGAAGGCTTGGGGATTTGGGTTTAGTCAAACTCTGCAAGTTTCTGTGACATCAGAATGAAGATGCCTGGGTGAATTGAAATTTTTTCCACAGCACAAATCCAGGACACTATATTTCAGCCCCATGGTGCAGAGTGGTAAGCTGCAGTGCTGCAGCCCAAGCACTGCTCACGACCTGAGTTCAATCCTGGGGGAAGCCGGGTTCAAGTAGCCGGCTCAAGGTTGACTCAGCCTTCCATCCTTCCGAGGTCGGTAAAATGAGTACCCAGTTTCCTGGGGGTAAAGTGTAGATGACTGGGGAAGGCAATGGCAAACCACCCCATAACAAAAAGACTGCCAAGAAAACGTTGTGATGAGACGTCCCCCTGTGGGTCAGTAATGACTTGGTGCTTGCACAGGGGTTTGCCTTTACCTTTACCTACATTTTGTAAACCCCAGTTTAGGATCCTGAGGTTTTTTATACATGTTTCAGTATTGTTTTTAAGGGAATTACTTTCTCTTTACAGCTGTGCCTCCGAACATTGCAGACCTAAGGAATTTAGAAGTACTTAACTTCTTCAACAATCAGATTGAGGAACTGCCGACCCAAATCAGCAGCCTTCAGAAACTGAAACACTTGAATCTCGGGTTTGTACCTAAGGGTTTGATGAGGTTGCTTAGATTCTCTGTAGGATGCAATCCTGGAAACAGTCCCTTCTCTTTCTTTTCTTGGAAGACTGCTTTAATATTGTTTTGGCATCTTCTATCTCTCTCTCCATAAATGGATCCAGAATAATAGAAAAAGTTGTTTTTTTTCCATTGGCCAAGCCTCTGATCTTTTATGCCAGCCTGGAAACAGAAACATGTTAACTAGTAACACCTGTTTTCGCAACATGAAAGGAAAATGGAATAATATGATGAGTTAGTGGATATTTGGATATTCCAACACTTTCAATTGTTGTTCCTGCTGTCAAGCAATCCTTTGCCCGTGCTGAATTTTATCCGGTTCTGCTTTATTCATGAACTTTTATTTTATTTCATGGTTTGTTTTGTTTGTTTTAGTGTTTATTCTTGTACCTGGCTTTAGTAGAGATATTCTGTAAATATTAAACTGAATAAATAGAGAAGTTGCCTTCAACTGAGATGCAAGCTTTCTAGTTGTTGCTTACTGTATATCCCAAACTGTGCCTGCGTTACTCTCTTCTCTTTTTCAGCATGAACAGGCTCAACTCCTTGCCACGAGGATTTGGCTCCTTACCAGCTCTGGAGGTTCTTGACCTGACTTACAATAACTTAAATGAAAATTCCCTGCCTGGAAACTTCTTCTATCTAAGTAAGAAACTGATTTTAAGATACACCTTAAATCTTTTTGAAAAGTTGCTTTGCTTTCTGCGGGTGAAATTTATTTGAGAGAGACTGATCTCTAAAAGAATATTTTAGGTATATATTTTCTTCCTCCTATGAACCCCCTTGAGTATTTTTCAGCATAGCTCAGCAATAGGTATCTTTGATCTACAATCACCTGGTGTTGGTAAGAGTTAAGTGGACTTGGCTGGCTGTGTTGTATGAGCTGCTTATTTGGTCATATTTTCTTGCATTTTATTCCATTTCATACTTGGCTAAAACTTTTGTAAATATAACACACTCCTAGATCAGTAAAGGAGGAACTTAAGCCAGCTAGTAATTAACTCCCAGTCTTCTTTTCTTGAATAAAACTAAGTGAGTTCTTTGGTTAAAAAATAACGTTTGTGTTAAGCAAAGATTTCTTTTTGCAAATTCATCTACTGTTAAATGTTGGTCAAAGACTAACTATTGCTTTCTCTGTGGTATGAGATGGAAATATGAGCTTTTCTCTCCTCCTGTGTAACTAGAAATGACAGTCTTGATCGAGGTTTGGCCATTCTGTCTACTTCTGAAAGACTTCAGCATAATCACTTTCCTCCCCCTGGATTCGCTCTTTCAATGGGTTTAGACTCGAGTAACTCTTCTAGGATTGCACTGCCCGTCCTCCTTTTGTTGTATGATTGAAGTGTGTTCTGAGCCTCAGGGGCCATAAATGAAAATAAAACTAATTAAAATGCCTTGATTCTTCTTTTTTCTTAACCCCCACCCCCCACCCACCCCCACACACATCGAATATTGTCTCTATTTTTAGTGCTGAGAAGATTTGTATAAATACAGAAAATAAGTGTGTTCTATTAAACCGGCTTCTTGGTTATGCTCTTTGCAGATCTAAGAGATACGTGGAGACTTCAAACATATCCAGAGCTTTTTGGGGTGGGGGGGGGCATTATTTTCTGCTTCAAATCTGAATGACTAGGAATTGGAAGTAAAGGAGAGCAATTTAGGCTTCTGTCCTCACAGCCTCACGTGGAAACTGCGTGCATCAACCTGCCACACTCTAATGTTGTAGGAGTTGTTAATTGTGTCAGTCTTTTTAGATATAGATGTTTTCCTGAGTAGACCAACAGTACAATAAGCCAGTAAATCTAAGCTTGACCTGCTTGTTATTATAGTGAGCCTTGGGTATGTCAAAGGCTTTCCACCAAGTCAGGGTTATTAATCAAATCTGACACTTTCATATTGATCAGACCTCAAATGGTTGGGTTGTATGCCCCCCCCCTGTTTATATATTGCTGTTTAATTTGCAGCCACCTTGCGTGCACTCTATCTAAGTGACAACGATTTTGAAATCCTGCCACCAGATACTGGGAAGCTCACAAAGTTGCAGATAGTAAGTAATTTATCTAAATTCTTGAAAAAAATCAATCCACTTTTGCGGCCCTAGTAAGAGTAGAATCAAGTCAATTTTGAGAAAAGTAGTGTATGGGGGGAGGAGAGGGTGACGGAATTAGCTTGTATGCCTGGCATTGCCTATTTTTAATCAGCCTGCACCTTTAAGTAAATTGGAGGAATTAAATATGTGAGGTGAGAAGAAATGGCAGAGAGGGCTGTTTGTAACTGCTTTGTAAGATGTGCTGTGCCCCCCAAAAGTCTGCTTGCTTTCAACTGTGTCTGTCTTGCCCACTGTCTTCTTAAAGCTTAGCCTTCGGGATAATGACTTGATATCACTGCCTAAAGAAATTGGCGAACTCACTCAGCTTAAAGAACTTCACATCCAGGGGAACCGACTGACAGTGCTGCCTCCAGAACTAGGTAAGTCTTGTAGATTTTGTGGTTAAAGATGCCCAGGGAGAGATGGAACTCTCACTCATTCTCTTTGGTAGTCTAAGACGGCCATTAATGTCTCTTTTGAAACATTTAAACAATTTAAATAAAATCAGTGTTAAATAATTATTATCAAATATTAAAATGAATCAGATGTAATTAAATTAATATTAAAATTAAATAATTTAAATAATGCTTCTGTTATAATATGAACTGCCAAGCCTGCAGAAACGTGCTATACTATATTTTAGTGTATGGGATTATCAACCTGTGGAATTGAAATTGCCATATATACGGTGGTGGTGGATTTTGTTAATGTGAGTCTTACATATTGTATTTTGTTAGGGTGTCTCACATATTGTATCTCCAAATTGCAATTCATGAGATGGTGGTAAGGAGACCTTAGCCTTTTTCTGGATTTGAAGGGTACTATGTAGTCCCTTTGTTGAGAGGAAAACATGATTCACTTTATATAGTTGCAATCAACTACATAGATGTACCAAGAAACACAAAAATCGTTACCATATACACCGTAATGACTTACGAGCTGTAGCAATGTTTTAGAAGGAAAGCTAGTTTGGAAAAACTGCAAAAAGCAAAGCAGCAGACGTAATTGACAAGATCAGTGTTGCGCAGCGCTTACAGTATCGGATTAGGATCTGGGAGACCCAGGTTCAAATCCAGTCACACACACTCAGCCCTAAGCTGCCGCATAGGATTGTTGCTAAGATAAAATGGGGGAGAGGAGAATTATATAAGCTGCTTTGGCTCCCCACTGGGAGAAATGCAGGGTATAAAAGAAGTAAATAAAATGTTTTGAAGTGCCAGTATACGTGATGCTATTTTAAAATGTTTCTCTTATGGCATATTAGGTCATATGGTAACCAGATAAGTCCAGAATCATTGGTATAATAATAAAGGTTATGTTTTGCAGATGTGCAGAGAGATACCATGCTCTCTGAGTATTAATGATGAGCCTGTGCTTTATGGGAGTTATTTCATATTTATGTTTATAGACAAAGCAATTAAAACAACCACAGACAAGAAAGGGAGAACAGGAATGGAGGAAACTGGGTTTGGGGAGAGAGAAGTTAGGAGGAGGAGAGGAAGTAAAATAATGGAAGATGGGAGGATGTATCTTTCTGATCAGACACACATTGCATTCATTTTGTGAGTCATGTGGCTGTGTTATGTCAGGGCCTATATGGAAGCGAAGCAAGGAGGTATGCATAGTAGATAAGGTAAGCGGTACTGATGCAAGCAAAACGTTGTTGCGAAACTAGAATGCAGATTATGCTCCAGACTGTTGGTGGGGTGGTTGTGCTTCATTTAAAAAGCCACATCTCAGTTCTCGCTTTTGACTTCTGATCAGTGGTGAAGCTTCCATAGCTAGCCATTTCTCTCTGTCTCTGTTCATAGCAAAGTCGTAGATATTTTTTAGAAATGCTAAGTTACAGTAAGCAAATTACAACTTGCTTGATCCCTCCAGTCCCTAAGGTGTGTTTATTTAGCACCTAAGAGCTTATTTGGAACCCATAAATCTCATGTTTCACTTCTAAAAAGGTGTTTTTAGCCTTCATGGCTGCAGTAAGTTTGAAAATGGGATGGGCAGATTTCTGCATGTTAGGAGCAATATATTAAACTGGAGCGATACTAATTCATTGTATTTAGTTAACTATGCTATGCATTTATATTGTTCTCTTTCAAAGGTAGCTATTTCAGAACTAGAACAGAAAGTGACTAAGGTTTGTTCCTTGGAAGCAAGCTGGAAAGACACCTGTTGCTCCTGTAGCCAGGTCCAAACATAACACATTCACCAACAGTAGATGGAATCCACCCTACTGGTGATGATGGTTCAGTTGTGATTTGTGACAGTCGTGTGCAGTTTCAGAATGATGACTGGATGCACTGCCTGCCGTGATGCCTTTCTAATGGACTTCTCAGTGTGGACCTTTTTGTTGCCACTCTTGAGATGTGTGTTCAGGTGTATCTCTCTCTTTTTTCCCCACTCTCAGCTCAATGGACTTTAAAAGTAGTTTGTCTGTAAAGTCCAATAGAGATTAGTATTCCCTATCTTTAAACAGGGCACCCTCTTCCTAACCTAACCATTGAACCATGGCCCTTCTCCCTAAATGCGATTTAAGGAGAAGGGCCATGGCTCAATGGTAGAGCCTCTGCTTTGAGAGCAGAAGTTCCTGGTTCAGTCCTTGGCATCTCCAGTGAAAAGGATGGGACTGTAGGTGAGATAAAATACTTTGACCTGAGATGGCTGGAGAGCCGCCGCCAATCAGAGTAGACAGTGGTGACCTTGATGTGCACATGTTAGTGGAGATTTTATTTATTAGATGCAGGGCTTTTTTCAGCGGGATCCCGGTGGAACGGAGTTCCAGCACCTCTTGAAAATGAGGGCGATTTAAACTTTTAAAAAGTCCACCCTTGTTCAAGCTGACCCAAAGTGATGTCATTGTCTGGTCCTGAGTTCCACCACCTCTTTTCCCAGAAAAAAAACCCTGATTAGATGTATTAAAATCCTTGTACCCAGCTCCCCTCCTCTCCCCGAGGGAGCTCGAGGAGGTTTACAATGCATAATGTGGTTCCCAGGGCAAACTTAGGCATACCACGAAGGAAGTCACAGCACCAGTCTGCCTCTAGTGATTTTTGTTTCTGTGCCATATGGCTTAGGTCTGGTTCTTCAATGAAGAGTGGGTCAACTAGTAGTGCCAATGGGCAGAGCAGTGTTCAGCAACAAATATGGCTGTGATTCTCATTGCCTTTCCTGGTACTTGGTGGCAATTGAATTTGTAGTTTGTCCTTACTCATGTCCCCTATGTGAGAAAGAAATCATGGACTGAGTGAAAGAGAGAAGCTCTGGTTTCCTCATATTGTAAGTTAGGCAGAGGGTGCCCTGTTTGAATGCTCTCTTGATTTTGGAGGCGCTTGTGGTGAGGGATGGTGTTTAGGAGACCCATTGAGTTACGGGCTCTCTCTCCCTTGTGTGGGGGCATCTTGTCAACAGTCCGCACAGCCCAAGAGCAACTGTGGAATTGGGACCCTGGGGGGCATCTGCATCTGAGCTCCTGAAGCAGAATAATGGTCATGGTTTTGTGAAGATGTATTAGCAGCAGGGCTTTTTTTCCAGCTGGAACGCAGTGGAACAGAGTTCTGGCACCTCTTGAAAATGGTCACATGGCCGGTGGCCCCGCCCCCTGATCGCCAGACAGAGGGGAGTTTAGATTGCCGCTGGCACCGAGGGTGATTTAAACTTTTAAAAACTCCCCCCTTGTTCCAGCTGACCCAAAGTGACGTCATTGTGCGGTCCTGAGTTCCACCACCTCTTTTTTCAGAAAAAAAACCCTGATTAGCAGTGTACCTTTCTCAATTCATTTTGAGCTTAAGCTCGTGTACAAAGTGCCCTTTCACCAATGCACCTATCTCCCATGTGTTCTAAATTGTATAGATATGAGACACGGACTGTGTAACCTGCTATGCACCTTGATTTCTGAAGTCAGGGTTCCCTTGCTGTGTCTTATGCCTCCTTTATGGGGTGCTATAATTGGCTGGGCTATTAGATGGAATTCTGTCTGTGGCAGACAGGGCAGAGGAAGGAAGCGGCAGCAGTCATGAATAGGATTTCCCATTGACTCCAATGGAAGGATTAAACTATAAGCCATCTCTTCCACAGGTTTAGTAGTATGCCATCAGAGGGCATGCACACATGCTTTCAGGTGAGCATGAGATTGGTCTTTATCTCTTTTCTTGCCCCTCTTTTCTTCTAGCCTTCTTGTAACCTGCCTTTAGGCAGCACCTGTTGGAACCTTACAATTAAGAGCTCTTCCTGAATAACAAAGGGAAACGATCAGTTCAGTGAACAGGTGGCTATGGATTATCTGAAGTTCCAGTCTGGAAAATGTGAAGAGGTTCATATGATGCCTGCATACATACCCAGGCTTGTCTTGCAGGGGACTAGAATGACCCCATTTTCCACAATTGCAATACAATTCAATTTGAGCTTTTTTTCAAAGTAGCTGTGGGGCAGAAGGGAAGCTTTGATAGAGCAAAACAAAGGGAAACAATCAGCTCAGTGGACCGATGGCTAGGGGTCATCTAAAGTTCTTGCCCACTGTAATCATGTTTGGCCCTGTGAGCTGACAGTAGTGCCCTGGTACCACCATTGTGCTGGCATAAGAGTGCTAGTGCTATGCTAGGATTGGTTCCCCACCCCCTTTGGTGTGGGGACACAAAGGGGGCGATGTCCTTCGGTGCAAGTGTATGTTGAGAATAGGATTTCTTTTAGTGCTTTTATTCTGTGATAGAAACAATTGGAATTTTGTGGTTTTGTGGCTCAGGGGGCCCATCGAACTGGGAGGTTCTGCCGCTCAAGGCCCAAGAGGAGCTGTTCAAAAGCACTTCCGTGCTCTTGCACGGTTCCCGTTCATTTCAGTGAATGCTTGAACAGGAGCACTTCCCTGGAGGATTATCCTTAGGTCTATCATCTTTCTCTTTGGGAAGCAAAGCACGTGATGTCAAACTAATAAAACTGTAAGCCCTAAAGTGTAAAGCAAAGCTGAATAAAATCGCGGTAGACAAGTTTTTACATTTAACCTAACTGTACATTCTATGCAGTAGTCTTATCCCTTGCTTAGCCTTTAATAAAATTGGATCCAGAGGTATTTATATCCAAATAGGAAAATAAAATTAATTTCTTTCTTTTCTGGTATCAGGAAGAGAACATGTCCTCTGATCTGAAATAGAAAAGGACACTTAAACTTCAGCCTTAGTATCAGCTGTAAGAAAATTATGATAATGCATCTCTTTTTATATGTATGATGCAGTAGTATAACAGAGCAAAGTTGGAATAAAGGTTATGAGTGAGCACAATATCATCCTGTTCAGGTTCCCAGTCTTGCTCCCCATTAATTTTTATCCTTATCACTAAGAAAGGAAGGGTTGGAATGTGGAGATGGCATATGACTCGCTCTTGTGAAAAGAGAGACTTGTATTTAATCAGTCTTTTAATTAAAACATACATTTAAAACAATCTAAATAGTTTTTGATGCAAGATGGAAGATTCATTTTCGCTTGTGACACGGAGCTTTTTCACATTAAACTACTTTCTTGCTGTTGTAACATGCAGGTTTGAATTTTGAGGAGGGATAATTGTCCAGTGCTAGAATATATGCTTTGCATTCAGAAGATCCCAGATTCAGTAAGGCAAATTGTTTGGGGAGAGATCTTTCTCTGCCTCCAAACTTGGCGAAACGCTTAGACCATTGATCTCTAATGTGGTGCTTACTTACCTGTTTCTTGATTCTTCTTGAAGCTTGTAGGTAGAACACAAAAGGTCTTAAACGGGGCTTTTTTCTGGGAAAAGAGGTGGTGGAACTCAGTGGGTTGCCCTGAGAGAAAATGGTCACATGACTGGTGGCCCCGCCCCCTGATCTCCAGACAGAGGGGAGTTTAGATTGCCCTACACGCTGCTCAGCGGGGCCACCGGCCATGTGACCATTTTCAAGAGGTTCCAGAACTCTGTTCTATCGCGTTCCAGCTGAAAAAAAGCCCTGGTCTTGAATAAAACAGGGAAAAAACCCAAAGCAGCTTCTGATTGCTTTCTGCCTGGTAGCTGACCTGCAAAGTGCTGAGCTCACCACAGGCAGATGCATCGCAACCAAGTGCCTTCAGTTGAGCCACAACCATAGATCTTTCAGGGTTTGGAAACCTCTCAGTATGGCTCCATGTGGAGCAACTCCTTCCCAGTTTTAGGGAAACTGAAGCCAAATAGCTTCTCTCTCCAAAGCAAAGATCATTTCTTGGTTCTTCAGAAGGACTCAGAAGGCATCTCCTTGGTCTCTGGAATGAGCAATCATTTCAAAGCAGCTGCCTCAGAGCAGAACTACAAGTGACAAAGGGCACAGATTGGACACTTGTCAGCTTCCCTCAAGTTTTGATGGGAAATGTAGGCATCCTAGTCTTGCAGCTTGGCTCTCTGACTGCTGTCCAATGGACTTTTCAACTGTCACTTGTCCAACATTCTGCCAAGCTGCCTACATTTCCCATCAAAACTTGAGGAAAGCTGACAAGTGTCCAATCTGTGCCTTTCGTCACTTGTAGTTCCGCTCTCAGTCGCAGGTGGAGGATGCTTGGTTTGGAATCTCTCCACACTTTGTGGAAGCTCCTAACATTTTGTCAAGAGAGAAATAGTAACCCATGATAGTGTCAACATGGATCCAGAGTCTTTAAAGGGTTTTCATGGTCCACCTGGTGTCCTGTTCATCATAACAGGGATTAAAATTTGTTTTAGACATTTGTCTATGGAGCTATTTATCTTAAACAACGATTTTTTAAGAAATAACTTCTTCCATTCCTTTGTACAAAGGCTAACTCAAGATATTTTAGTGCCAGAAGAAGCAAATCCCAATAATGCTTCTTATCATTTTGGTTAAAATAATATAATTAAACATCTGGCATTTTGATGCCTTTTCACCGTGCCTTCCCCTTTCTGCCCTGCTGTAAGGCCAGTTCTACCCTCCACCTTTCTCTACCCCAAAGCAACACAGTTTGATTCCAGATTTCAAAATACAGTAACTTTTCAAATGTATTTATATTTAAATCATTTTATGATATTTGATAGGTACTTTGAAAATATTATGCTTGAGAGGTGAGAGAGCAGGGCAGTGTTATGTGTCTAATTTAGTACAGGCAGTAAACTGCATGACCCATTTGAGATTGGTGTCCTCGGCGCTCTGCTGTCCAGGTAAAATTTTTGGGATATGAATACCTACACTTGTAGTAAAGGGTGAGCACAGACACATCTTGCTAAATCTTGCTGTGTGTACGAGTTGCAGCAGGCCGGTCTCTTCCTTCTTTCAGTGGCAGCACATGCAGAATGAAAAGTGTGTAAGTGAGCACTTACTGTCTGTGGTGTTAGAAACAAGTATTGGAGGCTCTTTTTGCAGGTAATAAAATGGAAAATCCAATTTGCAATTGCAGAATAAGCCTCTGAGTGAAATATGATCTTCATAGCAGCATTGGTCAGAGGGTTACCGCTAATCACAGTGCTGCCTTTCTTCCCCTGCGGCCTGTGCCTTAAAACTGCACGCTGAACAATGTGCGAATCTGTTGTTTGACCCATCCAGGATAGATTTAGACACCCCAGCTTGTAGCTTATTAGGTCCTCTTTGTCACAGTGCTTAATCCTGCTGCCTGATCCTTGTTAGAACAGAGCGCTGCGGAAGCCCTCTAATAAAGGAGGTGGGTGTGAGCCTCCAGGCTGGACGCACTCAAGCATAAGGCACTTAAGGCAATGACTGACAGAGGGGTGAAATGCTTCCTGCATGTTTTTATTTGAGAGGAGAACAGACCTCCTGACAGCTGACAGAAGAACAGAACCAGGGTAATGGCAACTTGTTGATAGGCCCATCTGAGGTGAACATCCATCCTCCTACCCCTCCCCCCCTCCTTGTACAAGTATAATGATTTGGCTTTTCTCTAATTATGCTAACCTTTTTTCACAGTGGACTGCATTAAGGATTAAATATTATACAGAGCATGGAAAATACAGACAGAGAGGCAGCCTAGTCTTCAGGAACTGCTCAGCCTCTGGCTCCTTTGCCCACATCATTATTTGGTGCTGTAAGCTGTTGATTGAAGGCTGAACATCAAATTGTATGGGAGGTCTATGAGGGGGGCAGTCTCTCAGTATGTTTTTTAATGTTAGTAAGCTGCGTGAGGACCCAGCTTGGTTCTCAGCTCTGGTGCCGGGGGAAGGCTTTTCACTCTCCACTATATGCATGCGCCATTTTCCAAACAGTAATGGGGTGTCCCAAACTGCTTTTGGCTATGTCTGTGTGTAAAGTGCCATCAAGTCATAGCCTAATAATGGTGGCCTTTGCTGGGGTTTTCAAGGCAAGAGACATTGCCATTGCCTACCTGTGCATAAAACCCTGGACTTCCTTGGTGGTCTCCCATCCAAGTACTAACCAGAGCCAACCCTACTTAGCTTCCAAGATCTGACAAGATTGGACTGGCCTGGACCATCAAGTTCAGGGCACTTTTAGCAATTCTAGGGATAAAAGATAGGCACGCCCCTCAGGTTAATAGTAGCTAAAGGAAAGCTCTGTGTGGGGGGGGGGAGATTGAAAGCTCTTCCCCACCCTCTTCTGCCTCCAGTCCACATTTTCTCTCACACAGACCTCTTGCAGCTTCTTCTTAACATTAAAAAATATTTCCAGTGTTCTGCTATAAATCTCCCATGCAGTCAATTAAATAAATAAAAATAGTTCAGTCCTGAATGTTGCACCACTGCTTGGGTAGTGAAGATATTGGGTAGGTTGGAAAAACAGGTCATATCCTCAAGTGGAAAACGTCATCTCATTCTATCAACGTTAAATATTGTATGTTTTATAGCTGTAGGAACATTGGAGGGTAGCAGTGGAGCCAATGCGGGTGCGGGGTGTCATAGCCATGAGTCAAGCAGAACTGATGTGGAAGGAGAGGACAGCCCCATCACCCATTACCAGGACAACAGAGGCCCAGCCTGTCACAAGAGATTGTCATACAGTGACATCCTAAGGAGAGTTATTCCAGTCTAAGGCCATTGAAATCAATCCAGTCTAAGCCCAGTGACATCAGTGGGCTTAGACTGGAGTAACTCTGCTTAGAATTTCACTGATAGGAGCGTTGGCCCCATTACCAGGCAACAGAAACTCATTCTCTGTGACAGTCCATGAGGAGGAAGAAGGTAGATATGGCTGGAAGAAACGGTTAAGGGCTAGAGGTAACCAGAGCAAAAGAGAATCCGTCTGAGCTGTTTGGAAGTTGAGAAAGGAGGACATGGAAAACATGCTATTAGTCCCTTTTCCTTAGCCAAGAAGCTTGTCTACTAAGTCCTGTGCAGATTTCCTCCACCCTACTCCAAAGATTTTGGTATCTCCGTTTACATTTGAGACCTATTTTGTATGTTTCTAGGCAGTGACATAAGTATTTTGTTGTACTCATCTGTTATCTGTGTTCCTAGATAGTAGCTATAAGGACTTGATAAGAACATGAGCCATTTTCTCTTTCTTGAGACACCCTTTGATGTTGATGTATAGGAATATGGGAAATACTAATCTGATTTGGGCTGTGGGGAAGGGGAAAGGATAGGAGGGCTTGGCCAAAGGGTGTCATGGTTGTAATTTTATGCATGGAAGTTAAGTCCATTTGAACTTCCCCCATATCCTATTTAGGATCACACTTCATTGGGTATTCTCATAACTTCAGCATTGTAGCGTAACCTTTCGAGAGGCACAGCTCTCTTTGTCAGATGACGAAGGGAGCTGTGGCTCTCGAAAGCTTATGCTACAGTGAAGTTGCTTAGTCTTAAAGGTGCTACTGGACTCTTTACTATTTTGCTACTACAGGCTAACATGGCTGACTCCTCTGGAACTTCAGCACTCTAATTCCCAAGTGCGTTGTTTTCAACAAGAGACAACAATTCTTAAACTGTCACAGAAAATTAAACTCCTGTTTATTCCTTTCAGGTAACTTGGATTTGACTGGTCAAAAACAAGTCTTCAAAGCAGAGAACAATCCCTGGGTCACCCCTATTGCGGATCAGTTCCAGCTTGGCATTTCTCATGTTTTTGAATATATTCGTTCAGAAACATACAAATAGTGAGTATTGGGCCTTTTTTTAAAATATGTGTGCTTTCCTCCCTTTTTTACAATGAAGTTTTGGGGGAACACACTATGAACTCCCTTGGGCCAGTTTTCCCACTGAATCACTCCTTTGCGATCTAAGATAAAGAGCTCTTTTAATTAATTCTTTCCCAGAGTGAACAGCAACAGTGGATATTACAGAGTTATTTGGCTGGTTTTTTGTTTGTTTGTTTCAATATTTATATCCTGCCTTTTCCTCCTGGCACAAAGTGGCATGCAAATCATAATTAAAAACAGATCACAGTTTAAAACCAGCAGCATAACGCCCCCCCGCCCCTCAGATACCCGTCCCTTCTCAAATCTTGGGTCACACTGTGGAGAGAACTGAAGGCCAGATCAGACTGGTACTGAAAGTTCTGGGTTTGGAGCCCCCAGCTATTTTCTTAAAGGTTAATTCTCTGGCAAGGTGGCACATACAGTTTGAATTGGGGCCATGGCACATAGAAAGGGAGAGTTCATGCCTTCCCCCTCCACAACAGAGCTAGTAGCTGCTCCCCAGGCCCATTTCTGGTACACAGAGGAAGGCTTAAGCCGTCGTCCCCCTTGTGCTGTGATCCCAGTTTGAATTGGGGGTCCCCGCACGGTTCATAATTAACCTTTAAAAAAATCACTGTAGGAGACCTGAGCATGGAACTTGCCAGCTCATGTCTGGTTTGACCCTGAGTTGGTATTGTAGCGAATCCTGACTAAGCTACAGTTGCAGTTCGCACCGGAGGCAGGCCGTGGTGGTTCAAGATCCTTGGCTTTGGCTTGTTCCGTACAGCAACCCTTTTGTGTTGCTCTGTTTATTCCTTTTCTGAATTCAGGCAAAATTGAAATTGGCGGGGCATATAGTGATTAATAAAGTGCTGTATTTTTCATAAAATCTACCCTTTTGTAAAATGTACCCTTTCTACAAGATTGTACAGGGTGGTGGTTGTAAGGATAAAATGGAGGCGGGAGACACAATTTGAGTCAGCATGAGGGAGAAAAATGAGGAATTGATTGGATCCTGTGTCTCAGTTGAGGTGAATGTCCGTACTATTGGATGGAGAAGACTATTCCCTTGGGATCAGGGACAAAGCTGGAAGCCAAATACGAAGCTCTTGGCAGCTCCGCTGCCTGTCCTTACTCCGTCCCTTTTCTAGAATTCCTGCTCAGTGATGCATAGTACTCAGCTAGCATTAAATACCAGAATTTCTTTGTTTCACAGCACACAGGGGTTGGGGGTAGGTTGCCCCGTATCGGCACCCACTACTGCAGTGGTCTTTTTCTGATCCTTTTGATTGCTAAGATACCTTTTTCACCGTTTCTACTTTGAGATTGTAATTATGCAGTTCAGAAAATTATTTACAGTAGATAACTGCCTTTACATTCTGTTTTTGTAAGTTGCATTGAGGTTACTGGAAACATAAGAACAGCCTGTATTTGGCTCAGTATCTCTCCATTTACTTCCATAAGGGAAAGGGAAAGGAGACATTGCCAAGGGAGTTGAGGAGTGGAGGGAACAGAGGTTAAGGAACAATGTAAATTGGCAGTATTTATTTACTTATTTTATTTACTTCATTTATACCCTACCTTTCTCCCCAGTGGGGACCCAAAGCCGCTCACATTCTTCTCCGCTCCTTCATTTTATAGTCACAACAACCCTGCGAAGTAGGTAAGGCTGAAGGTGTGACTAGCATAAGGCTACTCAGCAAACTTCCATGGCATAGTGGGGACTTGAACCCAGGTCTCCCAGATTCTAGTCTGACACTCTAACCATGGCTCCACACTTGTGACTGAGGGGAAGCTGAAGCTGACACTTCTATCCATTCAGCTATAGCCTCTTTTTATGGGTGTATTTCCATGCATATTCCAGGCACTGAGGGGCTATCTTGCAAGTTACATGATTTGCAGATATAAAGCAGACTAGCAAGTTGCCTTCGTTTTTTGTCTGAAGCCAATACTTGCCCTGCATGCCTCAAAAGTGACAAAGTGAATCACAGTTGTAGGTTGGGAGTGCCCTGACCATGAAGATTTTATGCAAAGAAATGATAAATGATTGAAATAAGCTTCTGCCATGTGACTCGTGATGCATTTTCAATGAGGCCTTCAGTACTGAACAAATTAGCCACCCGTGGACTAGAGAAGATGTGTCAAATTGCAGCTGCCATATATTAGGAATTATGATTCCTAACTCACATTTGACGAGATGCAAAACCAGTAATTTTTCATTGGAGCTAACCTTTCATCAGAGAGAAGGATGTTGTGGAAGATATTTAAGTGGACAAGTCTCTGATGGGGTGTTGGTCTAAAAGACAGTCTTGCATGCTATGTCCATGGAAGGCAGCGAGGAACAAACAATCACTCTGGGACTGTATAATTTCAAAATTCAGAATATCTGAAGGTTCTTCTTCATGAAAACGTCGTGGCAACACAAAAGAGAATAACCTTAGAAGAAGGCTAGGCAACAGCTTTCCACCTGAACTCATGTGCAAGGATTTTTTTTAATGTGAAACAACCACACTTAAATATGGCTTCACCTCTCTGCATTCTGAGCTGTTTTAGTCCCACCAAAATATATGAACTTCCAAAACTTCATTATACGGCGTCAGATCATTGGCCTGTCTAGCTTACTGTGATTCTCCAGGCAAAGAAAGATCTTTCTTAGGCACCTGCAACCTGAGGTTTTTTAACTGGAGATGCCAGGTGTTAGCTAGAGTCCTCTTTCATATAAAGCATGCTATATTGCTGAGTCCCAGCTCCTGTGTCTCCTGGTAGAGTAGGTCTGTACCATACGCTGTTTTTCACTTAAGTGCTTGACAGGCATGACAATACGTTTCTGAAAGTTTGGGTGATTGCTGTGTTACACGATTAAGTATGGACTGTCTTTGGGCAACTGTGGCCATTAAAATATTATCCTGTACGTTTCCATTTTCCTGAGTGGGGGGAAATTCCAGGGCAAGGAGAAGAGAAT